>NC_137772.1:128122526-128722526 GCF_963455305.1 Plecotus auritus | reverse complement strand
CTACAAAAAAAAAAAACAATGGAAAAAAAAAAGCAAACACCTGGAGGCTAAATAGCATGCTATTAACAATGATTGGGTTACCAGAGAGATCAAAGAAATAAAAAGCATCATGGCTGAAAACATAACAATCCAAAATCTATGGGACACAGTGAAAGCAATCTTGAGAGGGAAGTTCATAGCTCTACAGGCCTACCTAACTGCCCTCCCCTGCCAGCCTGATGGCCCCTACCTGCTCTCCCCTGCTGGCCTGATTGCCCCTAACCGCTCTCCCCTAACTGCTCCCCTCTAACCAATCTCCCCTGCCACTGTGATTGCCCCAAACCACCTCTGCCTCAGACCCCGCCACTGTGGCTTTGTACAGAAGGACATCCAGAAGACATCTGGTCTATCCAGTCTAATTAGCATATTACCCTTTTATATATATGGATAGTACTGGAAGTCCTAGCCACAATAATCAGACAAGAAGAAGAAATAAAAGGCACCCAAATTGGAAAGGAAGAAGTAAAACTGTCATTATTAGCAGATGACATCATATTGTATTTAGAGAACCATGAAGATTCCGTTAAAAAACAACTACTAGAACTGATAAATTCAGTACAGTAGCAAGACACAAAATAAACATTCAGAAATCATTTGCAGTTTTATACACAAATAATAAACTATCAGAGAGAGAAACTAAGAAAATAATCCCATTTACAATTGCATCAGGAAAAAACACACCTAGGAATAAATTTAACCAATGAGGTAAAAGATCTGTACTCGGTAAATTATAAGACACTGAAGAATTAAATTGAAGAAGATAGAAATAAATGAAAGCATATACCACACTCATGGACAGGAAGAATTAATACCATTAAAATGTCCATACTATTGCCCTAACCAGTTTGGCTCAGTGGATAGAGCGTCAGCTTGCGTACGGAAGGGTCCCGGGTTTGATTCCAGTCAAGGGCACATGCCAGGGTTGTGGGCTTGATCCCCAGTGTGGGACATGCAGGAGGCAGCGGATTAATGATTCTCTCTCATCACTGATGTTTCTCTCTCTCTCTTCCTCTCTGAAATCAATAAAAAATATATTAAAAATAATAATAAAATAAAATGTCCATACTATCCAGAGCAATCTATAGATTCAACATAATTCCTATCAAAATACCAATGGCATATTTAACAGAACTAGAACAAATAATCCAAAATTTTATATGGAACCACAAAAGACCCCGAATAGCCTCAGCAATTTTGAGAAATAAGAATAAAGGTGGATGGATCACACTACCTAATATGAAATTATATAACAAGGCTATAGTAATCAAAACAGCCTGGTACTGGCATAAAAATATTCATATAGATGAATGGAATAGAATAGAGAGCCCAGAAATAAACCCATGTTTATATGGTCAATTAATATTTGACAAAGGAAGAAAGGATATACAATGAGGTAAAAACAGTCTATTCAATAAATAGTGTTGGGAAAATTGGACAGATACATGAAAAAAAATGAAACTAGACCACCTTCTTAACCTATATAACAAAGAGATAATATGCAAATTAACCCTCACGCCATCACAAGATGGCTGTGCCCACAGCAGAGGCGGGGTTCCCGTAACAAACGAACAGCAGGGACCTGAGGCTGCATGGCACCGGGCCGGGAGACCTCAGGCCATGCCCCCCACCCAGCGGGGCTTGACAGAGGACCTGAGGCTGTGCCCCCTGCCCAGCATCAGAGGACCTGAGGCTGTGCCCCCTGCCCAGCATCAGGCTGGGGGACCTGAGGCTGCACCCCCCACCTGGTGGGGCTTGATGGGGGTGGGGCCATCCAGGTCTGGGTCTCGCACGATCTCGAGGTGTGCGCGGGTGGGTGGGGACTTGACTCTGGGTCCTGCGGTGCGCCCCAGACTCTGACAGGAGGAAGATTTTCATATACATTTTACTAATTTTCTTTCATCTCTGATACTTCTATTATAGAGAAAGGGCAAATAGCAATATTAAAATATTTCCTCTAATTCCCCTTTTAATGTGAACAAATTTTGTACACTGGGCCACTAGTAACATATATAAGAATAAACTCAAAATGGATTAAACACTTAAAGTTTTTGTTTTGTTAAATATATTTTATTGATTTCAGAGAGGAAGGGAGAGGGAGAGAGAAAAAAACATGAATGATGAGTGAGAATCATTGACTGGCTGCCTCCTGCACACCCCACACTGGGGATCGAGCCCACAACCAAGGCATGTGCCCTGACCAGGAATCAAACCGTGACCTCCCGGTTCATAGGTTGATGCTCAACCACTGAGCCACACCTGCCTGCAAGACGTAAAAGTTTTCTGCACAGGAAAGGAAACTGTCAACAAAATGAAAGACAACCTATTGGACTGGAGAACATATTCACCAATGATACATCCAATAAGGGGTTAATATCCAAAATTTATTAAAAAAACTCAGACAGCTTAACACCAAACAAACAACCCAATTAAAAAGTGGGCAGAAAACCTGAATAGACACTTCTCCAAGAAAGACATACAGTTGACCAATAGACATATGAAATGTTGCTCAATATCACTAATCATCAGAGAAATGCAGATCAAAACCACAATGTGATTTCACCTCACATCAGTCAGAATGGCTATCATCAACAAGTGTTGCTGAGGATCTGGAGATAAGAGAACACCAGTGCACTGTTGGTCAGAATGCAGACTGGTGCAACCACTATGGAAAATTGAAAGTTCCTCAAAAAATTAAAATGGAATTGCCTTATGAACCAGTGATTCTATTTCTGGTAACATATTCAAAGAAACCTGAAGCACTAATTCAAAAGAATATATGCACCCCTATGTTCACTGCAGCATTATTTACAACTAGGGGCCCAGTGCACGAATTCGTGCACCTTGAAAGGAACTGTGGGCTGCGAGGCTGCAGTGGGCACAGGGGTGGGTCTCAGCCCATCCTCCATGCCCCGGCCTGGCCCCTCCTGCCACAGCCCCCAGTCCCGTCTGCTGGCAGCCCCGCTCCTGCCGCTGCCGCTCCCACGTGCTGATGGTGCCAGCCCCACTTGCACCTGCTGACAGCACAGAGCGATTGGGGCCAGTGCCAGCAGCAGATGCGAGCAGTGGCTGCCGCCCCCATCGCCCCTCAGGAGCAGGGGGAGGTGGAGAAGCCCTCAGGAACAATCAGCACTGAAAGCGCCGAGCGATCGGGATCGGCACCAGGCACTGGCAGCGTGTGCCAGTGGCAGCTCCTGCGCTGGCTGTGGGTGCAAGCAAGGCCAGTGCCAACAGTGGGTGTGAGTGGCAGATCTGGCACAGGCGGCGGGTACAAGTGGAGGTAACGCCAGCAGCAGGTGAGAGCACCGGGTGGGACTGTGGTGTGCAGGAGCAAAGAATTTTCAGTAACCACCAGAGGCTCGCCCCAATGACAGCAGCCGGCACCCTGCCTTGGTCTGGCACCCTCGCTCACCTGCTCCACCATCCCACCATGGCCGACACCCACCATGTTCTGCACTCTGCTGCCTGCTGCCAACACCTGCCATGTTCCACGCACGGCCCCTGGTGGTCAGTGCACATCATAGAAACCGGTTGTTCGGTTGTTCAATTATTCCGCCATTCAGTCTATTTTCAAATTAGCCTTTTATTATATAGGATAGCCAAGACATGGAAGTAACCCAAGTGCCCATCAATAGATGAGTGGATAAAAAAAACTGTGGTATTACCCAGCAGCAATGGCTCGGTGGTTGAGTGCCAACCAGGAAGTCACGGTTCGATTCTCAGTCATGGCATATGCCCAGGTTGTGGGCTCAATCCCCAGTGTGGGGCACACAGGATGCAGCCAATCAATGATTCTCTCTCATCATTGATATTTCTATCTTTCTCTCCCTCTCCCTTCCTCTCTGAAATAAGTAAAAATGTATTTTAAAAAAGAGGCTGTGGTACTTATACACAGTGGAATACTACTCAACCATAAAAAGGAATGAAATCTTTACTTTTGTGACAGCATAAACCAGGGGTGGGGAACTTCCAGCCATATAAGACCTGAGAAATCATTTGGTCTGGCCTTGCCCATGTATTAGGGGTGAGTTAATTAAACGTTTGACAAAATACATCAGGTTAATTTTTAAGCTGATAATTTTATATGGTCCGCAAATGATGTTATAAATATCCAAATGGCCCTTGGCAGAAAAAAGATTTTTCACCCCCTGGCATAGATGGACTTAGAGGATATTATGCTAAAGTAAGTCACAGAGAAAGACAAATACCATATAATTCTACTTATATGTGGAATCTAAAGAACAAAATAAAACAAAAAATGAAACAGACTCATAGATATAAAGAACAGACTGACTGAATATCATGATAACTATGTATGGGGGGCCATGTGGGTACTTGAACATCGAAGGAACAACTCTGAATGTATATGATTTGCTAACCACTTTTCTGTGCATCTGAAACTAACAGAGAATAATATTCAATGTAAACTATAACTGAAAAACTAAAAAATAGAACCAGTCATGTTTCTTTTTTAATTGCATAGAGGGATAGCAGAATCTAAACTGTACTGCTCCAAAATATCTTGAAAATGTTTAATGCAAAACTTGGCAGTAAAAGAATTACAGATGAATAATTGATACCACAAAAATAGTGAAGATATAAAGCCAAATATACAATGGAACATTGGTATAATTATATTAAAAATTTATATTGTACATTGGGAAATAGAACTGAAATACTTTACCTTCATCACAAACTGTATTAAGGTGCCATGCCTCCTGTCTCCCCACCTGTGGCACTGATCTACTAGACATGGCAAAGCTCGGCCCTGGAGTCACACCACTCTGTCCACAGTACTTCCTTTCCTGGCCACCCGGTGAACCACCAAAAGAAGATTCCAGGAAAGGGGGTGAAGCTCTTTAGCTGAGCTGCCCAGCCGATCCCAGGTAGCCAAAAAATGAAGAGGAAGGACTCTGATTTGGGCAGGAACCAACTGCGGTAGAACGTGGCCCAAGCTTAGTAGAAACAATGCTAGACTTGGAGTCAAAAGGGAAAATGGAATGGAAACTTATCAAACTATTACAGTGCCACCATTAGATATATGGCCTTTATATCTCATTTATTTTCAAGACCATGTGCATTAGATACTTTTAATTATTTCACAGATTTTTAAAACAGCCTAAGTGTCCACTAAAGATCAGGTAACTCGCAGATTGTTAGAATTTAACTCGGAGTGTTAGATACCAAGCAGATGCTGTTTCTGGAACTTCTTACCCATTTTGAGACTTGGCTCTATGCCCAGCTCTGCCACTCATCAGCTGTATGACTTTGGGAGGGTCCTGTAACCTTCCAAAGCCTCAGATTACTGTTTTAAAGCAAATCCAAAACTGCTGACCTACTTCACTGGGTGCTGTGTGATTTGAAGGACCTGTATTGGCTGAAAAAGCATCCTATAAGTGTGAGCAGTTACTATCCACACTTTGATTTTGAAGAGACAATACATCCTTCAAGTTTTCAAACGAGTTAGTGAAATTACAGTTCCCAGCAATGGGTGGAGCAACTGCTGGGATCACGCTCCTCTATATATTTCAGACCAAATGTTGTATTCCACCATTTCTTGCTTGAAAAAATTAAATTTCATTGCTTTGCCAAGGGAATTCTGTTTGGCTTCTATAGAAATTCATATTCAATTGATAATATAGTCCAAGGGGAAAAATAGGATTACAAGCTATCTTTAACTTTTTCAGGAATGTCTCTCTTTTCTAAATCAAGAGTTAACAGGGTTGGGGCAGGGAAGGGGGGCGGCAGCACAGATCTGGAAGAGAAGTGGTCACGCCTAAAATACAGAATACTTAATGCAGGCGTACCTTGGAGATACTGGAGGTCCGTTTCCAGAACACTGCAAAAAAGTGAGTTGTAATCCTTTTGCTGGTGGGGGGTCTTGCTTTCAATTTGTAAAGCAAGTTAATATCTGTGTAACACAATAAAGCAAAGCCAAGACAGCAGATCTCAGACTTTAGTGTGGCAAAAAGAATGTCCCTGGGTTGCATGTTAAAAGTCCAGACTACTGGGTCTGCACCGTAGTGACTCCAATTCAGTAGCTCCAGCTGGGGCTCAGGGATCTCTACTTTAGCTTGCCCCCTGGATGGTCTTCATTCCAAACTTTGAGAAACTGGCTAGAAGATTAATTCTGCAAAGTTTAACTGGTCTATACTGGAGTATCTAACCAAACGCAGTACTTTTAATGATGACAACAATTAAGATTATGACAAAAGTCAACATTTATTAGATTTACTATGTTCCAGGAATTTAAATATCGCAGTTCCATTTGCCTGGAAAAACTTTTTCCATCCCTTCACCCTCAGTCTGTGTGCGTCTTTTTTTCTGAGGTGGGTTTCTTGTAGACAGCAGATATATGGGTCTTGTTTTCTTATCCAATCCGTTACCCTATGTCTTTTGATTGGGGCATTTAATCCATTTACATTTAAAGTTATTATTGATAGGTACTTATTTGTCACCATTTTTATTCTTTACCCCTGTGTTCCTTCTTCGCTTCCTATTTTTTTTTTTTTTTTTTACAGCAGACCCTTTAGCATTTCTTGCATTGCTGGTTTGGGGGTAATATATTCCCTTAGTCCTTTTTTGTCTGTGAAGCTCCTGATTTCACCTTCAATTTTGATTGATAGCCTTGCTGGGTACAGTATTCTTGGATTCAGACCCTTCCTTTGCATGACTTTGTATATTTCATTCCATTCCCTTCTGGCCTGATGAGTTTCTGTTGAGAAATCAGTTGCTAGTCTGATGGGGTTTCCTTTGTAGGTAACTTTCTGTCTCTCTCTGGCCGCTTTTAAGATTCTTACTTTGTCGTTGGTGTTTGCCAATTTAATTATAATGTGCCTTGGTGTCGGTCTTTTGGGGTTCATTTTGCTTGGGACTCTGTGAGCTTCTTGGATTTGTGTGGGTTTTTCCTTCCCTATATCAGGGAAATTTTCTGTCATTATTTCTTCAAACAGGTTTTCTATTCCTTGCTGAGCTTCCTTTCCTTCTGGAACCCCTATTATGCGGATGTTGTTTTGTTTCATGTTGTCCCAAAGTTCCCTTAGGCTCTCCTCCTGCCTTTTAATTTTTTTTTCTAGAAGTTGCTCTACTTGCGTATTTTTTCCCATCTTGTCTTCTAGCTCACTGATGCGGTCCTCTGCTTCTTCTAGTCTACCCTTGATACTTTCTATTGAGTTCTTTACAGCAGCGATGTCATTTTTCATTTCTTCTTGGTTCTTCTTCATTTCCTCTTGGTTCTTGCTCATACTGTCAAATTTGTCTTCCATTCTTTTCAACCACCTTATGACCATTTCTCTGAATTCTTTCTCTGGAAGGTTGCTTGCCTCCATTTCGTTTACTTCCTTTTCTGGTGATGCCTGCTTTTCTTTCATATGGGGGCTGTTTCTTTGTCTCCCCATGGTCTCTCTTCTCTGGGTGTCTGGTTATGTAGTTCTCTCTCTCCTGCGTTGATTTAAAGGCACAAAATACAGCACTACCAGGTACAACACACAAGGCACTTGTCCCAGGCGAAATCTGACCTTTCCGTGGTGGAGTGTAGAGCTCCTCTGAATCCGTGTGTTTGCGCCAATTGGGGACCGGTGTTCTGGGGCTCGCAGCTGTTCTGTGGGTGCCGCAGTTGTGGATTCTCAGGCTTCCGATAAGCTCCACTTTCCCGTTCAAGATGGCGCAAACTCCTCGTCGGATCCCCTTAAGAATCTCATATGCATCATTTCATTTAATCCTGGTAGGCACTGTTATCTCCATTTTTAAAGTAACTTAAACTTTAAAGAGGCTTAAGTAGGCCAAGTATCTTTCTTAAGGATAGAGCTGGCTAGTAGTGACACTAGGATTGAACTCAGGAAGCCCTACCCACAAGGCCCATCTATTTTTACACCCTGGACCTTCCTGACCACTCAGAAATGCTGGCACTGATGGCTGAAATTTTAGAAGCACACTGATGCTGGTTTCCTAGAAAGTTACAAGTTGAGTGCCCTTTCCTTTCCAACCAACCTGAGCATCATCCCCCCTCACCCTCGCCTTTACTATGATCATTCCACATGAACGAAGCATTCCACATTGCTGTCCCTACACTGTCACTGGCAGAAGAAACATGGAACATTCCGTTTAGAAAGTGACATGTGGCAACTTGTATGCCCTTCTGCCAACTAAACCATGGCAGACATGCAAACTGAACGTGTGTCACTGAGCCAACTGGAAAGTGATTCTCAGAGCATCCCCAACTTTGGATGCTCTGTGATCTTAATTATTATAAGAAGCTAAAGATGCAAAAAAAGACCAGGAGAAAAACATACAACCTGGCATCAGTTTCTTTCCCCCAAAGAATACTGATACTACACTTTTCTGTACTTTATAACTTCAGTATGGTCTATAATGACTTTGTTACCTACAAAGTAAAACAAGTCACTATATAAGAAAATATTAAAACCAGCAAATACACTATTCATATCATTGCATTTAAATATTTCATATATTTTAGAAAGCTTAATATGATATAGTATGTCATTTATACTTTATTACAAATGGTTATTATAATAACCTATAAAAATTAGGATGTTACTAAGGTATATTCTATATAATAAAAGCCTAATATGCAAATTGACTGAATGGCGGAACGACCGGTGGAACGACTGGTCACTAGGATGTGCACTGACCACCAGGGGGCAGATGCTCAACACAGGAGCTGCCTCCAGCCCACAGGCCCCAGCCAGCCGAGGCAGGTGCCAGCAGGCGCCCCCTGATTGCCCTGCTGGTAGCCCTGCAGATCGGCCCTGATTGCCACACAGGTCTAGGGACCCTACCCGTGCCTGAATTTCGTGCACTGGGTTCTCAAGAGGTTATACAATTCTGTCTCTCTCTCCCTGCTTGTTTTTTTAAAAAATATATTTTATTAATTTTTCCAGAGAGGAAGGGAGAGAGATAGAGAGTTAAAAACATCGATGAGAAACATCGATCAGCTGCCTCCTGTACACCCCCCACTGGGGATGTGCCCGCAACCAAGGTACTTGCTCTTAACTGGAATCGAACCCAGGACCCTTCAGTCTGCAGGCCGATGCTCTATCCACTGAGCCAAACCAGTTAGGGCACTCTGCTTGTTTTTAATGGGAAAATCCTATTTGACATTTCACTAGAGAGAAACTGTTCAAGAAATGAGCCACTGTAAAGATCAAGAATTACAAGATACCTGTATGTACTTTTCTTTAGCTTTCACATTTTTAGTAATTTTAGAAGTGGCTTTTTAATCTTATAAAGTTCTGTTGCCTATCAAATATTGAGCATTCATTCAGAAATACTTTGAAGCTTTCCACTGGAAAAGAAATAGCTGTTTATGTAATAACTAGAGGCCCAGTGCATGAAATTCGTGTGCGGGTACAGTCCCTAGGCCTGGCCTGTGATCAGGGCCATCTACCCCAGCTGCCTGCAGCCAGCTACACCCCCCTTCTCTCTGAAATTAATAAAATTATTTTTTTTAAAAAGAAAGCATCTTATAAAAATATGTATAGAATTATTCTGTTTTCATGTAAATGCATATTTATCATATAGCTGTTAGAATTGTAAGATTATTTATACATATAGATCAATTATGTAAATTTTAAAAATCAAAATAAAATACCACTCACTATATACCCTCTTGATAGGCTAGGATCCAAAATACTGACAATACCAAATACTGGCAAGGATGCAGAGAAACTGGAAATCTAATACATTATTGGGGATGACTACAATGGAATGACTATTTTAGTAAGCAGTTTGGCAGTTACAGTTACACAAAGAATTACCACATGATGTAGAAATTCAACCCCTAGTTATCTACCCAAGAGAATGAAAACATATGTCCACAAGACTTGCATGTATATGTTCACAGCAGCATTATTCATAACAGCCAAAAAGTGGAAACAAATGTATACCAACTGATGAATAGATAAACAAAACATGGGCTATCCACTCAACTGAATATTATTTGGCCATAAAATGAAATGAAGTACTGATACATGCTACAACATGGATGAATCTTGAAAAAGAAAAAAAAAGATGCTAGGTGAAAGAAGCCAGACACAAACGACCATATATTACCTTACTCTATTTCTATGAAATATCCAGAAAGATATAATTGCCAGGCACAAGAAGCAGATCTGGTTCTAGGAATGGAAGAGGGAATGCCTGCAAAGGAGCAAGAGTTTTCTTTCATGTGTGATGGAAATGTTCTAAAATTAGTTAGTGATGATGGTTGCATAACTCCAAAAATTTACAAACAATCATTGAGTTACTACATTAAAAAAAATCAAGACAAAATGCTGACCCATAGCTGCCGAGGCCTTCAGTGGGAGCAGGGACTGACTACAGACGGGCATGGGGAACTCTTTGGGATGTTCTATACATGACAGTGATGGTTGTTGCACAACTCGACAAATTTCCTAAAAATCATCGAACTGTAGGCTTACAATGGGTGATAAATTTTATGTTATGTAAATTATATCTAAACAAAGCTCCTAAAAAAATCTTGGGCAGACTTTCTAGGATCACTATATTTACGTCTATATATGCAACTCCATCTTTCTGGTTCTAAGAATGGCTCTGTGAAATAAATGTGGATAATTTCTAACCTTCATGAGAATTGTCTGAATCTCCCAACTAGCTATTTGAGTAATCCAAAGAGTAATGTCTAAGTAATCTACAAAGTCAAAATTATGCAATGTATCTGTCTCTCTAATTAAATTATACCGAGACAGCACCTTGGAGCTATCATTACGTATGAAGTACCCATCATCATCACAAAACGCCACAATTCGTAATTCACATGGAAAATAGGCTTCCATTTAGCCCCTGCTCACCCACTGAACTATTCCAGTAGCCAGCTGTAAGGACGCTTTATTTGTGACACTGTACCTTGTGGTGCCACAGAATTCCCCTTCTATTTCTTTCCAAGGCTGGGATGAGAGCCAGTGGAGTAATGGGCAACCTAAAATCACCACCTCAGACTGGAGAATACCATGAGCACCAGGCCAGGGCCAGTCACCCGGGTGCGATAACACCCCATTTGTATCCTACAGAACTGAAACCTCCTACTCAAGCACTCACACCATTTTAACTTTGCAAGTACAATAGCTTCCACCAATTTTAAAGCTACAAATCCCTGTGGAAGAAAATTATAAAACCCTGAAACATTTTTCAAGTAAACTGAGGCTCAGAAAAGGAAAGTGATTTTCCACAAGGTGCCATCAGGTTAGCAGGCTGGGATAATAACCCCAATTCAGCTCTAGTCCATTGTTTTTGTGGCTTGTTTGATTATTGATCCCAATACAATATCCTCCCAATCACCTGGTCATCTTTGACTTCTCACTCCCCTAAAACATTCAAATGCTAGTTAAAAATATAAATTGTGAAATCGTTTTGGAATCATCCCCTCCTCTCCATTCCCATGGCCTTAGTGCAGATTTCATTACCTCTGAACCAGACTATGGAGGAACACTGTCTCTCCCCTGGACCACTCCCCTCCCCAACCTCTCTGCAGAGCTGGTCCCCCCACTATAGTCCCTGGTTAAACACCTCCTGGGGTTTCTACTGCCTGCAGGGTAAAGTCCAAACTCCACATGTCCAAGCAAGGACCTTCCTAATTATGTGCAGACCTATCTCTCCAATCTTATCTCTCACTTCTCCACCCAGCCACCCTGTACAAAAGTTACGGTGAGCAATTTGCAGTTCCTTTAGCACAACAAATTAGCCTCTTTGTGGACACTTACTATTTGCAAAGCTCAGTGCTAATAACTCTACATGTATCACCTCATTTAATCTTCACAGCAACCCTATGCTGTAGATAGATATCTTACTACTCCCAGTTTACAGGGGAGGAAAATGAAGCTTAGATAACTCCTCTGCCTGACAGTGTCCTGTTTACAGTACCCACCTCCTCCCCCATGCTGTTACCCTTGGCCTGGAAGGCCCTGACGCTCCTCTACTGCTGCCCTCTATACCCCCACAATATCTTTGAGACCTCACTCAATTGACCTCCCCCAATCATGCCATTCTTCACCCAGAGTTAATAATTCTATCTTTGGAGCTCCCATGCTACTTCTTACATTCCTCATTAGAAACTGATCACACTATATCATAATTATCTGTATACATTCCAATCTAATAATTAGACTATGAACCCAAGAAAATAATAGCTTAAAAAAAAAAGTCTTTCTTGCCCTAGCCAGTTTGGCTCAGTGGATACAGCATCAGCCTGCGGACAGAAGGACCCCAGGTTCGGTTCTGGTCAACGGCATGTACCTCGGTTGCAGGCTCCTCCCAGGCCCCGGCCCTGGTCGAGGCATGTGCAGGAGGCAACCAATCAATGTGTTTCTCTCCCATTGATATTTCTTTCTGTCTTTCCCTCCCTCTTCCACTCTCTCTAAAAATCAATGGAAAAATATCCTTGGGTGAGGATTAAAAAATAAAAACAAAGAAAAAAAAACCCACAACTTTTTCTTGTCCCTATGTCTGGCATATAAGTAGCCAGGTAATAAATGAACAAGGAACATTACTATCTATTATATGTTGTTTCATTTACTCCTGTTCCTTCCTTATTTAGTCTATTACCTCTGAGTTCTAACTGGCAATACATTCCTGATAGCTTTCCCTCTGGTTACCTTTCTTTCCAGTGGTGGACTAATTTCTCCAAACACAGTTCTGAGCCTGGCTCTTCTCTATTCAAAAACATCCTTGACTCCTTGGCACTTACAAGTAATGTATAGATTCTTTACTAGGGAATTTCATAGTGTCCATCATCTGGATAATTTCATCCTAACTTGCATTATTTCCCTACACCAAACCAAATTATGTTACTTTTTGTTCTCTCAAATCACACAAAATCTCTGTACATCTGACTACTGAAATGCCCCACCTTTCCCTCCATAACTACCTGCAAAAATCTCACCTTCTTCAAATCAGATTTGATCACCCTTATTAAGCCTTCCTTGATTTGGTACATGAGTGAAAACTACAACTCTTCTGAAATCCTGAGCATTACGGTTTTACCTCTTTTGGGGGATTTAATCCATTCTGCATAATTCTACTGTGATCTAGATACATCTTAGCTCATCTATAATTTCCTTGACAACATCACCTACTCTTCCTTATAGAGCTACTCCTGTTTTATACCTGGCAGGTGCTTAACAAATTTAGTTTGGTGCATTATTAAAATAATATAAAGATTGGGTTATGGTAAAACCTATCTCTCAGGCATTTAAAAGAAATTAATGTGAAGTCAAACTAATTGAAGAACGTCACAATCCCCCTAAGGCTATATTACACAGTGGCATTTAAAACCAGTTTTGGAAAAAACTGGCCTTAACTGGCCCATATCTTAATAAGTCAGGTCAACCTAGGATGGAAAATCATCTAAACTGATAGTAATCATCACAGAGTGACAGCCGGTGTTAAACACGAGGCTAAGTGTTTAACATGCCTAATTTTCTTAGTTCTCACAAACCTCCAAGGCAGATAAAGCTATACCACATTCTATCCTTGAGCAGATTGCGGCCAACAAAAGTTCAACAGTTTGCACAATGTTAGGTATCTTTTGAATGGCAGAACCAAGATCCCTACCACACTAGAAACATTTACCAAAAGACTAAAGCTCCCTGTGAAGGCGTTACAGTGGATTCTCATTATTTAAAAGGGCTTCATCTATGGCAGCAAACCAGTGTGCTATAAGAAGTTTTAAACCATACGACACCTGACTATTTAGTCAGGGGCACTGACCTCTTTTCTGTTAGACTATCAAATAAAAAAAAAAATGACAACAGCCAATATAATAATAGCTGTGTGGTGTGAATGAATAAAAAATATACCTATATTTTTGTCAGATCAGCAAAATATATTTTTCTGGTGTGCCACAAAATTTTAGTTATTAGTTTATGTGTGTCATGAGGTGAAAAAGGTTGAAAATCACTATCTATGCTGCAGGGGTCCTCAAACTACGGCCCGCGGGCCACATGCGGCCCGCCGAGGACATTTATCTGGCCCGCCGGGTGCCGCTGCCTGTCCTGCTTAGCAGCGGACTCGTCCCGGGCCCGCAGTGCGCATGGGAATTTGTTCATAGTTTTTTTTTAAACTATAGTCCGGCCCTCCAACGGTCTGAGGGACAGTGAACTGGCCCCCTGTTTAAAAAGTTTGAGGACCCCTGAATTCTATGGCATAGTTCAACACTATCACGAATTACTGAATCTATACTGCATAATTAAGGACAAGACCCTGTTACCCATGACCCAATCCAGCCAAAGGCATTTCTGTGTGACTGGGTAAGAAAACCAGCAGTAACACTAAATTCCTGTGCCTGTACCTTTATAATGTTTAGGGAGCACTGTGTACAAGTATAAATAAATGCTACACTGCCAAAACCGGTTTGGCTCAGTGGATAGAGCGTCAGCCTGCGGACTGAAGGGTCCCAGGTTCGATTCCGGTCAAGGGCATGTACCTTGGTTGCGGGCACGTCCCCAGTAGGGGGTGTGCAGGAGGCAGCTGATCGATGCTTCTTTCTCATCGATGTTTCTAACTCTCTCTCCCTCTCCCTTCCTCTCTGTAAAAAATCAATAAAATATATTTAAAAAAATAAAATAAAATAAAATAAAAAAATAAATGCTACACTGCATGTTTAAACCAAATAACAATTTTAGGAATTCCTTCAATTGATCTTTGTTCTCACAACAAAGTTTACCACTAGGTGGCAGTAGTATAACATTAAGGAGGTGATGTTTCTACAATGCTTTATAAATGAAGGTAGACTGACATTTTCCAATTCCTTTTTATAGTAATATAAAATCGTGTTAAGCTGCTTAGAGTTTAAAAAATATTTTGTCACTTTTAGAATGGCTAGTTACAAATAAATTATTTTAAATAAAAAATTAATCCACTTATTGAAAATACATTATATATTAAATATCATAATATGCAGATTTTGACCTTTTTGTACTCAATAGCCACAGCTTAAACTAGCTTTGCACATAAAAACTGAACTATACTATCAATACATAAAAAAAAAACACTGTACATTAAGATACAGTAAAGTCTGAAATTTAATTTTGTGTAATGCTATACAAGGTAAATAAAAACTGCTTTTAACCCATGAAGGTTGGAATTCTTGCATTTTGCAAGGTGTTTTTTGTTGTTTTGTTTCATTTTGTTTCTAAATGTCAAAATAAAAGAGAAAATCTGGGTCTTCTAGCCTCCAGAATTGTAACAAAATACATTTCTGTTGTTTAAGCAAAAATAAATAATAAATGAATGAATGAATGAAAGTTTTAGGTTATATTTTACAACCACTTCCCTTCAAGTAAAACTAAAGATTACCAATACATAAAATAAAAATTGGGCAAAATTATCATTCTTTCTCTTTTTGACATTTACATTAAAAGTATAAGAGGACACTTGATGTGCTATATAAGAATTTTGAGGATATGAATACAATTTAAAAATGTGATGACTATCTTGAGGCAAATTTGTAGAATTATCTATCAATATATACTGAATTTTAATAACTTGTGTCCATCTGCTTTCTATATTTGGTGGTCCTTGTGGGTAGAAATTAAATCTATACATATAAAGAGGTAATATGCTAATTGACCATTACGGTGTTCCAATAACGACCAATTTGCATATTGACAGATCAGCAGGTACCGCGCAGCAGGGGGACCTGCGTGAGGCTCGCTTCCCTGCCCCTGGTGCCGGAGGCCTCTTTTTCTCCCAGGTGCACGCACCTGACAAACACCCCCGCAACACCACGACCCGTCTGAGAGCACTCTGCCCAGGAACGCCACCAACCCCCTCCCCTGAGGTGGGGGGAGCTGAGGGGCAACACCCACACGGCAAAAGGCTGGTTCTTGGGTATGGTAGGCAGACACCAACCGGGGGGTGCACGCATCGGCAGTGACCCCTGGGAGGGGTTGTGCACACAAATCGAGAGGGTGTGGACCCAATACCACGAAGGAAGGGCCTGGGCGTGACAACAGAGAGTGCACAGGTAACCCTTACACCACAGGGAAGCCGTCAAGGCTTTCTCCAGCCGTCCATTCATTCATCTGCCCAGTCCAACCCATTCACTGCATCCTGGACAAGCCGAGCCGACCATGCCTGCACAAGCACACCCGTCGCCTGCGAATTCCGGAGGGGAGCAGATGGAGAGCTGCTCGAGCATGGGAGCGGGCATGCCAGGGGGTGGGAAAGGCCTCTGTGTCCCCCGCCCCCCGGCCCCCTTCAGCACTCAACAGGAGAAAAGCCTCGCGCGCACGCGTAACACAGCAGTCCCCGCAATGAACACTGGCCTGGCTGGCTGGAACCTCCCCCAACTCGGAGCGGGGGAGGCACGGGCCATGGTAGGCAAGACACAGCTGCGTCGTTGCTCAGCCCCTCAAAGCCAGTGTGAGAGGGGCCCGAGTGCCCAAACAGAGGCGGCTACAGGTCCTAGAGAGGAAAGCAGTCAGTACGAAGGATGAAAAGCATAGAACTTTTAATTAGCCTGTAAAAAGAGTAAAAGAGTGAGGGAGGAGGGGGGAAGATGGGGAAGAAGGGCAGGAGGGAGGGAAGAACTTTATAAAGGAGTCAGTAGAGAACAGAGTTAAAGAAGGAAAGAGGATGTATGAGTGAACTGTAGGAGCTATAATGAAAATCAAGTATAGTTGTGTACTGGGGACAGATTTTTAAAGTAGGAGCCAGAATAGAAAAAAGATAAATGACAGTGAATAATTAGGCAGGTAGATAGATATTAAAACAGTGGAAGTAAGTAGAGAAGAGTGTATGGGAAAGGTAGGATGAGAAAGAAAGAGGGAGGGAAGAAATGTTTTAAAGGGGAGCCAGTAGAGCTTAAAAGGATAATGGGAAGAAGGAAGAAATGGGGCAGGGAGCAAAGCAGGTCCAAGAGAGGAAGTGAAGAAAAAATTAAGGTGGGAAGAAAGGAAAAGGGGAGGGAGGGAAGGGGTAAAGATAAAGGATAGAAGGAATGTGGGGAGGGAGGAAAGGTAGGAGAAAGATGGGAAGAAGGATGATGGAACAGAAGTAGGAAATAAGGAGGAAAGAAAAGTTTATAAATGATGAGTCAGTAGGAAAAAGTGTTACATAAAGGAGAAAAATTGTGTGAGAGGGAGAAGCCAATAAGGAAGTCAAATACAATTGTGTGTGAAGGGAATAAGATTTAAAAAAATAGTTAATAAGGGTGACCAGGCTGGCAGTGGAGGACAGTTAGGGGTGACCAGGCTGGCAGGCAGAGTAGTTAGGGCAGGAAGGCAGGTGAGTGGTTAGGAGCCAGAGGTCCCGGATTGCGAGAGGGATGTCCAACTGCCACATCCCCCAAGGCCTCCCGCATTGTAGAGGGTACAGGTTGGGCTGAAGGACCTCCCCTTGCCATGCACAAATTTCATGCACTGGGCCTCTAGTCTCTTACCTAATAATAGACAAACATGTAAAGTGACCGTACCTCCGCTACGCCCATAGCCAATCAGGAGTGAGAATGCAAATTAACCCGACAAATATGGTGGGTTAATTTGCATATGCAGGTGTGAGTGGCCAGGTGGGGCAGGATGCCTGCTATTTAAGGGGATCTGGGGGGGAGCTACAGGAGCTGTGCTGCGGCCAGGAGCAAGGACTTGCCGGCTCCTGGGTGGCCCAGGAGCGGGGACTTGCCAGCTCCCAGGTGGCCGGGAGCGAAGCCAGGGGAAGAAGGACTATTCTTGCACGAATATCATGCAACGGGCCTCTCGTCATATATATTTAAGAATAACAAATATACCTGATCAAATCACTGGGGAAATAACTAAGTTAGAAACTAACCCTTGCATGGCCCTGGCCGGGTAACTCAGTTGGTTAGAGTATTGTCCCAATACACCAAGGTTGTGGGTTCGATCCCTGGTCAGGGCACATACAAGAATCAACCAATCCTATATAACAAAAGCCTATAAAAGCCTCATGCAACGTCGCCACCAGATGGCCACCACAAGATGGCCGTGCACACAGCAGAGGCGGGGCCCGGTGGCCACTCCACGTGGTGAGGCCTGGGGGTCTTGTGGCTCTGCACAGTGTGGAGGAGGCCGGTCCCAGTGTCTCCACCGCCTCACACAGAGGAGGCAGGTCACTGTAGGAAAGGGCAGTTGTGGGCAATCAGGCTGGCAGGGGAGGGCAGTTGGGGGTAATCAGGTTGGCAGGGGAGGGCAGTTGGGGGGGACCCGGGACCCAGACCTGCAGGGGAGAGCAGCAGGATGGCAGGGGAGCAGTTAGGCATCAATCAGGCCGGCAGGGGAGTGGTTAGGGGTCAATCAGGCTGGAAGGCAGAAGCAGTTAGGGGCAATCGGCAGGCAGGCGAGTGATCAGGAGCCAGTGGTCCCGGATTGTGAGAGGGATGTCCGACTGCCGGGATCGGGCCTAAACCAGCAGTCCGACATCCCCCGAGAGGTCCCAGAATGGAGAGGGTGCAGGCTGGGTTGAGGGACACCCCCGCCCCGTGCACAAATTTCGTGCACCAGGCCTCTAGTGAATAGATAAGTGGAACAACAAATTAATGTTTCTCTCTCTCTCAAATTAATATTTTTAAAAAGAAACTAACCCTTGCATATATTCACTTAATATGCACTCAGAAATAAAATATTTTAATGATTATTTACTAATTTTGTTAAACAAAAAATAAAATCTCCACCTTAACATAAAAACCCTCTAGAGTCTAGAGTTCCTCATGTTGTGGTGACCCCCAACCATAAAATTGTTTTCGTTGCTACTTCATAACTCTAATTTTGCTACTGCTATGAATAGTAATGTCAATATCTGTGTTTTCCGATGGTCTTAGGCTCTATAGCAGCAGTTCTCAACCTGTGGGTCGCGACCCACAGGTTGAGAACCGCTAGCAGGGTCGCCTAAGACCATCGGAAAACAGTGTGACAGTTAGTCCCAAACCCTCAGTGTGACAGTCCAGGGTGTTTGGTGGAAGGAATTGTGCTTCATCTCATCAACCAGGAAGGAGTGAAGCCCAGACTGGTTCAGGCCTTGGCCAATTACATAAAGCAGAGCTAGCAGCACTGGAATGCCTTCCCAAAGCTGGCAGTGAGTCTTGTGTCCTCACAACTGTTCCACAAGGCTTCTTTGGAAATCTGCAAATGAACAAATGGTGCTCATATATAAGACTTCTGGAAGACATACTGGCCCTGAGGTCTCATATAAACCTAGATCCACAAAAGTGATGCCAACTCACTGCTCTGGCTGCCCAGGGATCCTTCAGACTGATTTATATCTGAAAATCATCTGCAATAGGCTGTGCTTTCTAAGTCTCTCTGTAAAGCAAAGTTAAAAAATGGACTGTCCATACATCAAAATAAAAAGCTTCTGCACAAGAAAGCAAAAGAAACCATTAAAATGACAATGAGGTACCACCTCACACCTGTCAGAATGGCTACCATCAACAAATGACAAGTGCTGGTGAGGATGTAGAGGAAAAGGAGCCCTAGTACTCTGCTGGTGGGAATGCAGACTGGCGCAGCCATTAAGAAAAACAATATGGAGTTTCCTCAAAAAATTAAATATGAACTGCCATTTGACCCAGTGATCCCACTTCTAAGAATATATCCTATGAAACCCGAAGCACCAATCAGAAAGAATGTATGCACCCCTATGTTCATAGCAGCACAATTTACAATAGCTAAGATCAGGAAACAGCTCAAGTGCCCATCAGTAAATTAGTAGATAAAAAAGCTGTGGTACATTTATACCATGGAATACTATGCAGCAACAAAAAAAGAAGACTGTCTTACCCTTTGAGATAGCATGGAGGGACCTGGAGAGTATCATGCTAAGTGAAATGAGTCAGTCAGAGAAAGACAAGTATCACATGATCTCATTCATAAGTGGAATCTAATTAACAAAATAAACTAATGAACAGAGTGGATCCAGGAACATGGAAGCATGGAACAGAGTTCAGAATCTCAGAGGGAAGGTGGGTATGGGAGCTAAGCAACCAAAGATCTTGTATGCATGTATGTATAACCCATGGACACAGACAATAGGGTGGTGTAGGCCTGGGGCTGGGGGCAGGGACCAGCTACAGGGGGGGGGATGGGGGGAAAAAAGAGGAAGGACAAATGTGATACGTTCAACAATAAAGATTTTTTTTTAAATGGACAGTCCAAAAGCTGTCCAGCTTGCAAAAGATGTAGCATAATCATTTATCAGTAGCATTAAGCCAAAACTGAGTTCCTCTTTAGGGATCAGAGGGAAGAAACAGTTGCTAGGGGATTATTTTCTATGGCAAGCACCAATTTACACCTGTAAAATAGTCTAAAAATATATGTGAAGAATAATTTGCAATATATACACATGAATGCATTTGCTCATCTTTCAGCTCTATAAGGTAATATTACTGAATGCATTTATAAAGTGAAAATTACACGGTGAGGTAAGTTGTCTGGCTTGATAGAATATGAAAAGAACATTGCTTTTGTAGCCTTGACAGTTATTAGTTGATTCAATTCATGAGATGCTTATGTTCTACTCTAAAAATAAGTTCAATAACCATCATAAAAGTTGCTTTGAACCAGCATTGCTCAGGGCTTGACAGGTATCAAACTGCACATTTCTAATTCATTCCTAGGAAATAAAACAGGCTTAGAATACGTAATGGTCTCTTAACACAAAGAATCTCATTTATATGCACTCGGTTGAAAAGGATACAGAAACCATTTAAAATATAAAGAGGAGAAGTATGTGGGTAATAACAAATGTATCAAAAATAAAAATTTTGAGCCCCTATTAGCTGCTTGGAATGGAAGACAGGTCTTTTTCAACTACCCCATCCCCACCCCCAATCTAGCACATAGTTGGTTCTCAATAAATATCTGTTGAATATATGGTGTGGTAAGTGCCATCCCAAGAAATTTCCTACATTAGTCATTCACTTCAAAAGAGATAAAGCTGACCTCTGAATGTGGAAAACAGCAGGCTGACAAGAATAATTGTAATGGTAGGACAATCAGCACAGAGCCCACCTGCTCCTGTGGTAAGTTAAAGAAAAAGAGTAAACGCCAAGGAAAGCGCGTGTGCACACGGGCAACCTCCAGTGAGGATGAAGGGGGCGCTGTCACAAGCACCCGTCCTGCCTCAGGTAGTGTACAAGAGTGCCCTGCCCTGCCCTTACCTCCTCCTCCTCCTTTTCCTCTGGACCCGAAGCCTCGCCGAGGCTCAGCTGAGGGTGGCTTCTGGACCCGCTGTCCTCACTGCCTTGGTCACATGTGGCCTGCACCAAATCTGGGAAGGGCACAGGCCCTTCTGCCCTTTCGTTACTGTCCGCTGAACTCAGGGACAGCGCGCTCAGATTGTTGGGGTCCTTTCCTGTGCCTGGGCTCTGAGGGCTAGGGGGCTTGGGGGCGGTGGGCCTTAGAGGCGTAAGAGGCTGCTCGGATTCCAATGTAAACTGGCTGCCAGGTTTTGGTTCAAGGGAGTCTTTGCATGCTACTTCCTGGGCAGTCGGGCTTGGCAACGGGCTGCCAGTGCAAGGACCACCGCTTTGGGCCTCGAGAGGAAACACCGCGGTCTCCACGTCCACGTGGGGACCCCGCGGCCCTGCTGGGCTGAAGTCCGGGGCCGGGCCGGCCCTCCTGCACTCCGGCTCCGCGCTGCTGGACGCCCGGCGCGAGTAGTCGTCGTGCAGGCGGCTGCGGGGCCCGGGACGCGGGGCGGCATCGCTGGGGCAGGGCGCCTCGCCCTTGGGACGCTCTCGCTTCCAGGCCGCGTCTGTGGCGCTGCTCACCAGCCTGAGGACCCGGTCGAAGTCCTTGGCCCTGATGGGGCTCTTCCAGCGTTTCGTCCTCCTCTCAGACCCGCCGAGCTTCTCGGAGTCGGCAGAGCAGCTGCTTAGCGTCCGTCGGGGCGCGGGCCGGTCGGGCGCCGTCCTGAGGTCGGCGAGGTTGGAGGCGGACTTCCTCTTGAAGGAGCTCTTCCTCAGGAAGTTCAGGTTGTCCGTGCTCTTGCTTCTCCGGTAGGCGACGCTGTTGTTCTCCGAGTCCTTCACGAGGATGGCGCACACCTGGGGCTCCCGGGGGACCGGGGACTCCAGCCGGCCCTGCGGCTCTGCGTCCCGGAGGCTGATGCGGCCCAGGCCGTAGGCGCGGCGCAGGCTGCGGGAACGGTGCGTGCTCCTCTGGAAGGCGTCGTCCGCCTCCTCGGGGTCCGAGCCGTCGGACACGGGCCCAGGCTGGGGTGGCCCGCCCGTGGCTCCCGAGGACCCGCGCCCGCCAGCTGGGATGGCCATGGCCGCCCCGTTTGGGAGGGCTGGGCCCACATCAGGCTCCGAGGCCTCCTCCTTGGCTGCATCGGACCCCTCTCTGTTTTGAATTCCTTGAAAGACGGAGGACTTCAGTTTTTTAAAGGACCCCATCTTCCGAAAGGAGGCCAGGGCGTTCCAGGTGGAAGAGTGCCCCATCAGGACCACGGAGCGAGGCCTCTCCGGGTGGGCGCCCGTCCTCTTCCTGCTCACCGAGAAGAGGCGAACGAACTTGGCAGGGCCTAGCCTGGAGTCCTGGGCTTCGGAGTCGCCGCTGCTGCATCCTCCGTTCTGACAGGCTGGGTAAGTCACCGTGCTGGGGTCTGTGGGATCCGAGACTGAACAGGGGATTGCAGCAACTCGCCCGTGGCCGTTCTGGGCTGTGGTCATGTTCTCGGAGCTGGAAGCCCGTGGCCACAGGGCGGCGCGGCTCAACCCCACGTGCGCACCTGTGTCCGCTGGTGCCAGGTGCAGACCTTCATCGCTGAGGCTGCTGTCCGCCTGGCTTTCACACCTGCTTTGCACATCAGGCTCCTCCTCAGTTGTGGCCACTGCCTGCAGCAGAAAACAAAGCAGGATTTAGCCATTTCCCCCACAGAAAAGCCTTTAAAACAGGGGCTAGTTATTTTGTTTTATAACTGCTAATATACAAAAAAGGCATGCCCCATAAATGAGCTGATCAAACAAAAACTTATAAATTAAGTTCAAATTTTACTTTTTTTCTAATTCATTTCACAAATTAAAGGGAAAAATGCAAATATACATTCCTTAAAAAAAAGATAATTATGGGTTGTGCGTTCAATATAATGGTAAACTCCTGAATTTATTGAAACTTGTTTAAATAAAAGTTTTGAAAAACTGCTGGAATAAAAAAGCCAAGGCATCATTCAAGACTATCTTCTCTTTATTTAAAAAATAAGCAATTTTGGCCAGGCCGGTATGGCTCAGTGGTTGAGCCTCGACCTATGAACCAGGAGGTCATGGTTCAATTCAGGGTCAGGGCACATTCCGGGGGTTGCTGGCTTAATCCCCAGTGGGGGGTGTGCAGGAGGCAGCCATCAATGATTCTCATCATTGATATTTCTATCTCTCTCTCTCTCTCCCTCTCCCTTACTCTCTGAAATCAATAAAAATATATTTTTAAAATAAATTTAAAAATTTTGGTTTTAATAATTTAAAAAGCAACGATTTCAAAATGTGTCACAGCGAAATGTCAACTTAAGTATAAAAAAGCTAGTGGGCAGACTGAGTGCTTAGTATGTACAAGAACTAGAGCAAGATGCTCTCAGCTAATTACTGTCTACAGAATACCCCAAAACTCTAATGAGAGCTACAAAATGCTACAGGGACATGAGTGGGAGGGACCAAGCTGAGGTTGCATTAGGTCAACTTTGTGAAGGAAACCACATTAGTGAGGGGCTTCTGTCAACAGTATTCTAACTGGCTGAGGAATGGAGAGAGACATGAAGATAATACTGAAGTACTAGAAATTCAAAAACAAAAATTCAAATTAAATACTGCACCTTCTTCCTTCTTCCACATGGCCTGAAGCCCATCACACACCTATGTCCATGTTGTCTCTCCCCGCTCCAGCCCCAAGTGAAAAGCCTGCTTTCCTTAACTCTTTCCATCAAGCCAAGTCCTCCACAGCCTTCAAGAGCCAGCTTAAATGGTACAGTCCCCCTGTTCTCAATTAATGACTGGTGAATGAATGATCATCATAATAACCATAAAAGGCTACCATTTATTAAGTGTTTACTACATGTCAGGCCCTTGTACTAAGTGCTTTAGAAACAACATGCTACAGAGTACTCATGCAAACCTAAGAGGTCAATAGAATGACTTTCATTTCATTGATAATCAAATGGATGCTTGGGCAGACTAGGTAATCTGTCAAGGGACCCTGCAGCTGCCCCTCCAAAGCCTATGCTCTTCTCCTTTGCTTCAAACTCATGAACAAAAGGAAAGGCAGAAGAGGGACGTGCAACACAGTACCTCATGACATAACCCTGATTTAAGTCAAACCCCAGAAATCCTATGGCAGCAGTCCTTATGATTCCAAAGGTAAAATTAAAAGCAAAAGCCCCAGCCAGTTTGGCTCAGTGGATAGAGCATCAGCCTGCGGACTGAAGGGTCCTAGATTCAATTCCGGTTAAAGGCACATGCCTGGGTTGCTGGCTTGATCCCCAGTGGGGGGCATGCAGGGGGAAGCCAGTTAATGATTCTCATCATTGATGTTTCTATCTCTTTCTCCCTCTCCCTTCCTCTCTGAAATCAATAAAAAAATATTTTTAAAAAATTAAAAACAAAAGATGAGAAAGTTGTATAAAGACCTTGAGATTAGGTCCCAATTTAACTTCTTAGCCTTTTTGAGTGCAGAAGAAAATCTGACTTCATGCAAAGAGGGCTGCTTGGCTTCTTTCCAAATTCTCAAATGGGTTCATATTTATTTGCCCCTATGTCATGCCCAGTTAAAAATGATTCTCATGGCCAGCCATAGCTAAAGGGCTGATTCCACCTGAGGCCAGGTACAATACAGAGACTTCAACCCCTGGAGCCTTTCTGATGTTCAGTCACCAAATTCTATTAATCAGAAGCTTGATGGGGCTACCACATGCTCTCTGCAGTTTAATGTTCTAAAGGAGCAATTGGGGGCCGGAAGAGCTGTAGGCTGCAAATTTATGAGCCACGTAAGCTACATCTTGAATCACCCCAGCACTGAGGCAGGATGTGACATCTAATCAGTTGCAAAATGAATCCAACACTTAGCATCCTCTGTCCACCTATACGTCCGAACTCTGGGAGGGACTGGGGATTGTGGTTGTTTCAGCTTTTCATTCTTGAAATAATAAAGTCAATTTATACAGAGTCAAGTCCAATCACAGGCACTGACAGGCAACGTATTATCTATAATAATAAAAGTATAATATGCTAATTAGACCGGACAGCCGAACAATCTTCCAGACGTCATTCCGGATGAAGCCGTGGCGGCGGGGGCCGAGACAGAGGCAGTTAGGGGTGATCAGGCAGGCAGGCAGAGTGGTTAGGGGCGATCAGACAGGCAGGCAGAGTGGTTAGGGGTGATCAGGCAGGTAGGCAGGCATCTCCCGAGGGGTCTCAGATTGCGAGATGGTGCAGGCCAGGCTGAGGGACACCCCCACCCCCGGGCACGAATTTCATGCATCGGGCCTCTAGTGGAGTAATAATGGTCTTCTTATGATTTGTACTGGATACAGAAAAACAGGCAGGAGCCCTTATTGTATAATTTGGCTGGACAAAGACAGATTACTAACACAACTAGAGGGCACTAGGAGACCTTTTATAACCCAGGATGAAACTGTATTAAACTGATCCTAAGGGCTCAAGGGGCATAGGAAATTGCTTGATTTAATGTTAGGTAGTTTGAGAATGTCCTATGGAAGACATGAGGCCAGGACTAGGTTCTAAACTCAGTATTGTCACATGAATCTTAAGTAAAGTCATTTCAGGAATCTGTGCTTCAGTGTCATCTATAAAAGAAGAGGTGTCAACATTTATGTATATATCGGCCAACTAATCAATTCACAAGCCTCTATTGGGCACAAAGATGTATGCAGGCCCTGTGATGAATTCAAGTCAATGACAAGGTGATGGTCCATTCCAGATAGGAAACTGGCATGAGCAAAGAAGAGTAAGGAATATAGGTATGACTGGGAGGCAGTATATTTGGGTGGCCAGCTATCCCAATTAGCCCAAAAGTTAGATATTTTCCAGGATGTGGGACTCTCATGGCTGAAACTGGAAAAGTTCTTAGCAAACTGGGATGACTGGCCACCCTACATTAAGTAAAAATAATATAGTTGGAAGGATGGCTTGATATAATATACCGTGTTTCCCCGAAAATAAAACATCCTCCAAAAATAAGACCTACTTACAGGTTCCCTTCTGAGTGAAATATAAGGCATCCCCCAAAAATAAGGCCCCCAGGCTCTGTCTCAGAATGAAAATTAATTTACCATAAACTGGTCGCTAGGGCCGCCCCATCTGGCGTCTAGCAACCAGTGACATTACGCGGAGTCCTGACGTCACTGCTGTGTGGAGGTGGAGCGGAGGTCGGAGTGAGCGGTGAGCGCGGGGCGGGAGAGAGGAGGAGACTTGCGCAGATGCGTGTAGAAGAACAGGAGGATTAGAGTGGACGGGACGCAGCGAAGGTGGTGAGTGCTGGTCTGTCTCTGGTGACACTACCTGATGCTCGCGGCCGCCTTCATGATGACTGAAGGTTCTCAGTCAGTGGCAGACCCTGCTCCAGCCCAGATCCAGACCCCAGCAAGCCCAGTGACAGTCCCCAGGCAGGCCCCAGGGGGTAAATGTCTGATAAAGGGGTAGGGGGGATGTCTGGTGAAGGTGTTCAGTGGCACAGGGGTGGGGGAGGGGGATCACTTAAAATGACACAGGAGGATCAGAGGGGGCAATCAAAATGACACAGGAGGATCAAAAGGGGTTACTAAAATGGTAATCCCCCCTCTGATTCTCCTGTGCCATTTTGATTCCCCCCTCTGATCCCCTCTGTGTCATTTTGAGTGATCCCCCTCCTCCCACCTTGATACCCCAATTCCTTTTTTTTTACCCCTAGAAATGAGCGCAAAAAGAAAAAGCTACTCCATGGAGTACAAGAAAGGAATCGTGGAAGACTCTTGGGGCCAAAATCTTACTGCTTTCTGCAAAGAGAAGATGTTGAGTATCCGATTGGTCCGAAAATGGCGAGCAGAGTATGGTAACCTCATTGAACAAGTGGACAAGGGAAATGCTAAAAAGCGCAAGTGTGGATCAGGTCGGCAACCATTATTTTCCGAGCTGGAAGACCTGATCTGTGAATGGGTTGTTGACAGGAGAGCAAAGGCTTTGGTTGTGAATAGGGCTCAGATTCAAGAATTTGCCCTTGCAATGGCACCACAGTTTGACATAGCCCCCGAAGACTTCAAAGCATCACAACACTGGCTGGATAATTTCCTTCAGCGAAGTGAACTGTCTTTAAGAAGATCTACAACATTGTTTAGGTTGGAAGATACTCAAGTTATTAAGCGAGCACTTGCATTCAAGTCCTTTATTGATGATGCTGACTTCTCTAAATACAATCTTTCCAACATGATTGCTATGGATGAAACTGCAGTGTTTATGGGCCAATCATCTCAAACAACAATGAACAGCGGGGTGCCTCCTTAGCATACATTCCCTCCACTGCTTACGAAAGTGCACGTGTTTCCTGTATTTTGGCAATTCGTCTGAATGGCACTAAAATCCCACCTTTAATCATTTCTAAGGGCAAGAAGGAAAAGATTGAACATGTTTTGGGCTTTTTTATTCTTGAAACTGAAAAAGCCTGGGCCACACAAGCAGTTATAAGGAAGTGGGTCGATTTAATGCTGCCGCTTGTTATGCGAGGGAGCCAAAGAGGTCTGCTAGTCTGGGATGCAGCCAGCACTCACCGCACTAAAGACATGAAGACATTTCTTCACGAAAGAAAAATAGATCAGATAATGATTCCCGCAGGAATGACGGCCTATCTCCAGACTCTTGATATTGCAATAAACAAGCCATTCAAAGACAATTTGCGCATGGAAATTAATGACTACATTGAAAATAGAATGGAGAGAAATCAGCGTGGAAACTTTGTGAAACCTAAACTGCAAGAAGTTGTGACTTGGGTGAAGAATTCATGGGAGAAAATCACTAACAGTTGCATTGCAAATGCACTGCGAGCAGGCTACCTTGACAAGAAGTACTCATTTAAAGACAGTGCTATTGCTAAACATGAGAGATTTGGTCCACTGATTCTGAAAGAAATGGAGTCACAAGAAATTCACCAGGAAATTCAGGAATTGGATTGTTATGATGATGTTCTAGAAGATGATGACATGATTGTCATTGAATAAATGAGTAAATTCTTGATACTGTAGGATTCACAGTTTGTCTGGTTTGTGTTGACAACTACCGTACTACCGTACCGTATACAGGTAATAAATTTCCTTTATTTTCATTTAACAATAAATGTTCTTCTTCATGGAAAAATAAGACATCCCCTGAAAATAAGACCTAGCGTGTCTTTGGGGGCAAAAATTAATATAAGACACTGTCTTATTTTCGGGGAAACACGGGTAGTAGTAGAAATAAAGGTGAAAACGGGCTAAGCCTACGCACCATTAGTCTAACATAGTGGTCGGCAAACTGCGGCTCGCGAGCCACATGCGGCTCTCTGTTGACTAATGAGTTTGCCAACCACTGGTCTAACACTTTGAGACAGCCTGCAGGTGTCACCTTCTTTAGGAATTCCTTCCTGATCCCACTCAAATGAATTAAATCCCTTACTCTGTGGGTTACAGATGTCTCCCCAAGTTGCTTTACCTAAACATATTTCAATGATAGGTTTATATGGCTGCCTTCAGAACAAGGTTGTGAACTCTTAAACAGTAAAAACGATGTACTTTGCACACTTAGGTTATTTAAAATTATCTTGATGTGAAATTGTATCAAGTTCTCCTGCCTTGTCAATATCTGTACCAAGGTAACAATTCATTACTATATACCACTATTATTTTTCCAATGTGAAGATGTTTAGATTTTTACAACACTATGAAGTCTAAGTAAAGCTTAAGTTTTAGGATGGAGATCCAGTAAAATACATGCAGAAAATCAGTTTCTAATAGGGGCAACATGCTTTTAAAAAAATCATTGCCTTACTATTTTGTTCATGTGGCTGAACAATGTGATTGTTGTGTGCTACTTGGAAAGAAACTGAAAATCACGGAAGAAAGCTTTTCCTGGAATTTCCAAGTAACACCAAGTTGCATTATTTAGAACTAACACTTTGACCTCTATTAACAAGGATTGCAATTCAGTCAGTGGTTTTGTAGCAAGGCTTGTAAATTGTGGGAACTCTGCCAGAGATATTTATGAAGAGAACTACAAGAAAGACTTTTAGATGGGAATATTGTGAAATCCATTGTCTAACAAGCTAGGTTCTGGGGTGTATGAACTTTAGAATAGAACATTTTAGTCATAATGAGAATTCTCTGAAAACAACTATGACCAGTACTTGTTAAATAAGAACTTGAATTTGAAATTCAGGAATATATATCAAGTTAAATGTACAAACAAGAAGGTTTTTGTAATACGTTGGTGTAAATTATAGAAACTGCAACACTGAAAAACAAACATTGAAATCTAATGCTAAAGGATGAAATATGAGATGCTAAAGGAATGAAAGTATAGATCCTTGAATCACAGCACTATAGAGCTAAAGAACATGTGACCACTAATTGTAAAGATTGGGATACTGGGGCCCAGTGGGTCAGCCTACTATAGGTGAAAGCACAGTGGGCTGGGAATCAGAGGGACCAGATTCTGACACAGCAGTGCCACCTACTGGCTAACACCTGTTGGTGGTCCCTAGACTTCCTTTCCCTCCCTTACTAGTCACCAAGTGTAAGAGATCCTGGCTCAGTGTGGACTGCCCCCACCCTAATTACAGCCTTTAGGACCTTCATCTGGATGATTGCATTAACCTCCTGACAAGTCTCCTGTTCTCTGGTCTGACTCACCTCCAAGCCACAGTGAACTTCCCAAACTGCAAATGGAGTGGTGTCACTTCATCTAGTGTCATTGACTACCCTTGGAGATGTTGAGCTATCAAATCACCTAAGACTAGCACACAAGACAGTGAGCCTTTCTCATGTAACTATGCTCTGGGATATTTTCTTGTTTGCTCCTGGAGTTTTTTTCCAGCCATTTTTGTCTCTCTGTAGTGTAGGGAACCACAATCCCCAGGCTCCTGTAACAAGTGGCTTCTGGCCAGGTTGGCCAGTGAGAAGCACTGGTGGGAGATGCCAGGGTATTTCTCTCTGTGTGGGCTGCTGCATGGGGCCTTTCCAGCAGCTCTGAGGCTCTTCCTTGGCTCCAGCTCCTGCTGGGCAGCTCCTCCTTCCAGGTGGCACAGTGTCCAGGCTCAAGTAACACCACCTCTTCCCTTTATCCCTCCAGGCTAGGGGTGGCAGCATCTTCCTGCTATTGCTCGTCTGAGCCTCACTGTCTTCTCTTTTGTTTCTCAGCTGTGTAAAAATCATCTCTAGATTAATTCTCTTTGTTTGAAATACCTAGAGAAGTTTCTCTTTTTCTGACTGGTAAATATGTGCTTTGCCTAACTTTCATTAATTCAAATAAACTTTTCCCTAGAAGAACTCTTTCCTTCCTATCCAATCCAGATGCCCCTTCTGCATGGGCTCACAGCACCTCATGCATTTATTTTAGCACTTACCATACTGCTCTGTAATTCTGTTTTTTCTGTATGTTTTCTCCACTAAACTCTGAAAAGGTTGAAAAGTTCTTTCAAAGCAGAAAGCAAATCTTATTTAACTCTGTTGTCAGCTGTCAATTTTGATCAGATGAGGATAACACTACTTCTTTGGCATAACTTAGCTGTGTCAACCTAACATTTGGGACATTTGGGACCAGATAATTCTTAGTTGTGAAGGCTATCCTATGCATTGTAGATATTTAGCAGTATCCCCAGCTACTGCCTTAAAATGATGCTATTAGGAAGAAGAAAAATAAAGTATAGAGAAAACCCTGAAAACCATGGAAGTGCCATGTGAGTTACTTTCATGGTGGTTTCTATAAAACTACTGAAATTTATTATTTTCAATCATAAAACAGTGTTTTAATTTATTCTCTGATGGTACTGATAAAAAAAATTTTTAATGATAATATTGTTAGCAGCTACAGTTTCCTGTGGTCAAAAGCTCAGCTTAATGAATGTTTATATTCCATTATTACAATAGTTGTGTCTAATTTCGTAAATGCTTTTTTATACATTCAGTGAAAAAGAAAATTTAATAACATAGGAGAGTAAATACCAACATGTTAATAGTTACACTAATTGATCACTTTTTAACTATCAATGCAGATATTTCATTTTAATAATAATCAATTTATCTACAAAAGGTTAGTAATTTAAGTGCTTAGATTTCACAAATTATATCTGAGTGAAGTTAATATGACAATTAAGAATACTATAAAAATGTTTCATAACATACTTAAAATATGGTTAATATTAATGTTCAAATGTAGGTATTAGGATAAATTTTGATTCATTTGTCTCAATGTTAATCAGTAATATTTGAATAAAAAATGTTTAAAGAGTTTCCTAATGTACCTGTGATTATTAGGAATGTGATTTTTTTCAATAAAATTATATATTCCCATTAAAATATAAAATATTTCTTCTCTAAAATATATCTTGGAAATACTTAATGCAAACCATAACTTAATATTTTTCCTAATCTTGCCCATACAGAGGATGCAACTGGAGTGCCCAGGTAGACTGAATGGGGAGGCTGTGCCACTGGACCCTTTTACATAAGTCCACTGTACCAAGCCTGGGAGGCGTAGCAGCTCTACTTAATACAGAGAAATGAACACAGAGAAGCAGCCAAAATTAGGAGACAAAGAAACATGTCCCAAATGAAAGAACTGGGCAAAATTCCAGAAAAAGAACTAAGCATAGTGGAGACAAGCAATCTATCTGATACAGAATTCAAAACACTGGTTTTAAGGATACTCAATGAACTTGGGGGAAGAGTAGATGAACTTAGTGAGAACTTCAACAAAGAGATAGGAAGCATAAAAAACAGATATAGAAAACATAAAAAAGAACCAGTCAAAAATGAAGATTACATTACCGAAATGAAGAATACATTACAGAGAATCAACAGTATACCAGATGAAGTAGAGGATCAGCAAACTGGGAGATAAGAAAGCAAAAATACCCAATCAGAACAGCAAAAAGAAAAGGAATCCAAAAAAAAATGAGAAAGGTATAAAAAGCCTCTGGGACAACTTCAAGTGTACCAACATTCACATCATGGGGTACCAAAAGAAGAAAGAGAGCAAGGAACTGAAAACCTATCTGAAAAAATAATGACAGGCCTGACTGGCTCAGTGATTGAGTATTGACCGATAGTCATGGTTCGACCAGGAAGTCATGGTTCGATTCCCAGCACATGCCTGGGCAGTGGGCTCGATCCTCAGTGTGGGGTATGCAGGAGGCAGCCAACCAATGATTCTCTCTCATCATTGATGTTTACATCTCTCTCTCCCTCTCCCTTCCTCTATGAAATCAATAAAAATATTTTTTTAAAAAACAATGATGGAAAACTTCCCTAAACTGGTGAAGAAAATAGACACACAAATCCAGGAAGCACTGAGAGTCCCAAATGAGATGAACCCCCCCAAAAACCACACCAAGACACATGATAATTAAAATTCCAAAGGTTAAAGACAAAGAGAATCTTAAAAGCAATGAGAGAAAAGCAGTTATCTACAAGGGAGTTCCCATAAAAGCTTCCCAACAAGAAAAAGCTAAAGGAGTTCATCACACCAAACCAGTATTACAAGAAATGTTAAAGAGTCTTCTTTAAGAAGAAGAAGGAGGGGAAAAAAGATAAAAAATATGAATAATAAAATGGCAATTAATACTTATATATCAATAATAAGTTTAAATGCAAATGGATTAAGTGCTCCATTCAAAAGATATATGGAGGCTGAATGGATAACAAAACAAGACCCATATATATGCTATCTATAAGAGATTCACTTTAGATCCAAAGACACACAGAGACTGAAAGTAAAGGATGGAAAAAGATATTTCATGAAAATGGAAACAAGCAGTCCTGGCCCGAGTTGCCAAGCAGTTAAAGCACTGATCCACACACCGAAGGGTCAAGGGTTCGATTCCCAGTCAAGGGCACATACCTGGGTTGCAGGTTCAATCCCTGGTCCTGGTCAGGGAATGTTCAGGAGACAACCAATTGATGTGTCTCTCTCACATCAGTGTTTCTCTCTCTCTCCTATCTCTCTCCCCCTCCCTTCCTCCTTCCTTTCCATTCTCTCTGAAAAGCAATTGAAAAAATACACTCATGTGAGGACTAACCAAAAAGAAAGAAAATGGAAACAAACAAAAAGCTGGGGTAGCAATACTTATACTAGACAAAATGCATTTTTGAACAAAGGCTATATAGGGGGGATAAAAAATAATAGTAATAAAATAAAACAAAGACTATATAAGATGAAACAAAGAAGGAGGACCCAGTAATTCCACTTCTGGGTTTTTATCTGAAGAAATCCAAAACAGACATATGCATCCATGTTTACTGCAGCATTATTCACAATAGCCAAGATATGGAAGCAACCTAAGTGTCCATCAATAGATGAATGGATAAAGAAGTGGTACATGTATATGATGGAATATGACTCAGCTATAAAAAAGAATAAAATCTTGCCTTGGCCATTGTGGCTCAGTTGGTTGAATATTATCCTATGCCCTGAAAGATCACTGGTTTGATTCCCAGTCAGGGCACATGCCCAAGTTGTAGGTTCAAACCCCTCCCCGCCGCACCCCCCCCCGACCCCCCGAGTGTGTGCAGGAGGCAACTGATCAATGTTTCTCTCTCATATCAATGTTTCTCTCTCTCTCTCTCCATCTCCTTTCCTCTCTCTCTAAAATTCAATAAAACGTATTAAAAAAATGAAATCTTGCCATCTGCAACAAAAAGTCAGACAGAGAAAGACAAATGCCAGATGATTTCACTTATATGTGGAATCTAAAAAATTAAACAAGACAACAGACTCTTAGATACAGAAAACATTTTGATGGTTGCCAAATGTAAGGCGAGGGGTGGGCAGGACTGGGTGAAAAAGATGAAGGGATTAAGAAGTACAAATTCGTAGTTACAGAATAGTCATGGAGATGTAAAGTACAGCAAAGGGAATACAGTCAATAATACTGTAATAACTATGTATGGTGTCAGATGGGTAGTAAATTTATTGGGTTGATCACTTAGTAAATTATGTAATGTCTAATAACTGGGTTGTACACCTGAAACTAATATAATATTGTATGTCAACTATAATTGAAAAATAAAAAATACTTCAAGTTTAAAAAGATCATTAAAAAATATTTTCCCTACTCTTAGTGCAAAGGAACTATTTTAACTTTATCAGATATAAAATAAAAGTTAATTTATATATAAATTAAGCTATTAAAGTTCTTTATAAACCACTTTATCCAAGAAATTAAGGTTAAATGCATTCAGATTTGGGTTAAAAATAAGGTTCTTCATTTCACACCAAATATTAACCTGCTTTAAGTCAAGATGGCTGTGAAAAAATTAGATGTCTAGCTAAAAGACAGATGAGTAGTAATAGTAAAAATATTTGCCAATAGTACATTATTGCAATTATATAAAACTTCATTTTGAATAAATTATAATTTGGGGATTAATAGGAACAAAGCACCATGGTTCTAAGTCTTTCTAATTTGCTGAAATTGCCTATTTTATTCTCCCCATTTGCTTCCTGTTAGGTACTTTCCTTCTATTATTCACTCCAGTACCTTCCCTAGAACCTGTTGAAATCAAGACTCTGACCAGAAACTGGAAATTCTAGTACCCCACATTTTATGAACAGGTTGTATTCTAAAGGGTTGTTTATGGGCAATTCATTTCCCTATAGACCCTGTCCATCAAACTATCTTTAACTGGTAGTATAGCTACCACTGAACTTACCCATAATTTATAACATTTTCATAAGAAAATGCACCTACAATTCAACTGTGGGTTTTAGTTCCAAGGGTGAATGAAGTTCCCTTCCATGCCCCCCTAGCCTTAATACATAACCCTCTCCGTCTCCCTTTCAATCCCACTTATCAGTCAAAGGGAGAGGCTTCTCAAACCTGGATCTGGTATCCTCAGGTTCACTTTTGTTTAAGGATGGGGAGGATACTTCAGGAGCCAGTAGCTCTGGCTTCATTTAAATAGCTAATCACTTAAGTTTGGTGTTTGCAAATTGAAAGTATACATAAAAACGTAACTGTGGATGAGACTGAATCACTGCATCTTTGGGAAAGGTGTCAATTTTATAAAAATATATGACTGTCTTGGCTTGCCCTATGTGGGTTACTAGGCTAAGCCACATTCCTATGGATGAAAACGGGGTTTCCCAATGGGATGGAAGTTTGCTTTGTCAATATATGAGGCAGTGCAGGTAGAGAAAATGAGGATTTGCAAAGGCAGGCCTCAGACCAAAGCTGGGAACCAGGCAGGTCTAACAAGACATGTTAGGGTAGGTCTGGGTCTGAGCAACAGCAAGCATGATTCTCTACATTGTACTTGCCTGCCATTACCCCAAGGCTCAACAAAATTCCAGCCTCTGAACTTCCCCTTCCTCCACTCCAATTTAACCATTGTGGTAGAAAGAGCCTTGGAACACCTCGGGAGTCACCGCCAATTAAAAGTCTGAAGACAGCTAGTCCTCATTCCCTGCCCACCATGTTTCTCATGGTAAATAAGATTGTAGCAGTAACCGCCAAAGTTCATGGTTAGGACGACTACCTAATGCCTGCAGCCGATGCCAACTATGATGTTACCACAGAAACTGTGCCTCCCCTGCACTTACCATTCAGAGCAAAGGAAGTTTTCCAGATGGATCGCCTAATCTTGAAGGCACTTTGAAGGTCACTGGAGCAAAAACAATGTTTCTGCTTGCTGGAGGCAGATTTAGCAGGATCGGGCGCTATACATTATTGGGCTCAGGGTCTAAGTAAGACACGCGGTGAGGGCTGCACAGAAAATCCCGGCAAAGGATCTGTGTGGCCTGTGTATCCAGCTTTTCGTTAAACACGTAAATTGTCTAGAAGAGTATATAGTTGTGTTGTATTTCTCTGCATCAATTTTACTGCTCAAGGTTTTTTTTGTTTTGTTTTCTTTGCATAAAATTTGTTTCTAAGCATAAATAACCCCAATTCATAGCACTGCATTTTGAGAAAACAAGATCAACTTTTGGCACACTTTCTATCCAGGAACCAATTAGGTCTGAATTTAGGGAATGTCATAGCAGCCCATTCTGCCATTGCTAAACAGAGGTCCAGAAAATGCATTTCCCCTGTTCTGCTCAATTAGGTATCCCACAACTTCAAATTGTGGTTCACATTAAGCAGTTGCTGAAATGCCTTAAATTGTCTAATTTAAATTGTCTTCTAATTGAACTGACATTTGGATATTGTTTCCTGTCAGCCCTTCACGCCTCTTGGCACAGCCACCCCTTTAGGAGACACAGTGGATAGCAATGTGGGATGACGCCACCAATGAACAAAGCCAGCGGAGACTGAGCTGTTGTTCCTGAGCCGAGGTCCCCTACCTCATACCTCTGCCCTGGGGACTGCTGGCGGGCTGGCAGGAGCTGATCTGTGGCCACTTTGTTAGAGGAACAGGCCATTATGATGAGCCATCCTCAGGGACATCAAACAAAGAAAACTTCCTGCTGCTCATTAGGAAGCCGCATTCTCACATTCTCCCATGGCTCAGGAAAGCACGCTGGCACAACTAAGAAGGAAACCTGAAAGAGGGGCAGGGGAGCAGAATTCTGGTGAGGGAAATTAGAGTAGAGAATAACGTAATCTGTTTCTCAGGCTTTTGCTGTAGGTACCTATTTCTCTGCATTAATTTGTCCTTCAAAATGGGGCTCACTAGCAACTCAGGAGGCTCCTCAGCAACTTCTTTGGAGTTTTCTTTTTTTGTTGTTAACCCGCATCAGAGGATATTTTCCATTGATTTTTAGAGAGAGTGGAAGGGAGAGGGAGAGAACGAGAGAGAAAAACATCTATGTGAGAGAAACACATTGATTGGCTGCCTCCTGCACATGCCCAACCAGGGTCAGGGATTAAGCCTGCAACCAAGATACATGCCCTTGACATGAATCGAACCTGGGACCCTTTAGTCCATGGGCTGATGCTCTATCCACTGAGTCAAACTGGCTAGAGCTGGAGTTTTCTCTTTTTACCATTCTTTCTACACACAAAGATTTGTGGCCAGAAGCTTCCATGAGATCACATGACCCACTCCATCATCACTTGGATTATTTGTTTAGGGGACCTGCTATGGGGAAGGGCCCAGTTCTGGGTGCTGTGCAAAGGGCCTCATTGCAGCAGTAATCAATAACACCCATGCTATGGATACAGCCACGAGTGGGGACTGTCATGATCTACTCGCTCTATCAATCCACTGCCTTCCAGGGGGGCTGGCATGGAAGCGACAAGCTTTATCCCTCAGACACTTCACCCCTCCAAATGCCCCCAGGAGCATTCTCCTTCCCTCCCATTTCCCTCTGACCTTCTTCCCAGTCGCACCCGTTAACCTCTCCCAAACCTCCAGCATGGTGCCTCTGACTGAGGAGACCTGGCCAGAATTCAGACACATCATTCACCTGACATGGTTCTGGCTCTCAGAAGCCAGAAGGTTCCAATGCTTAGCAGAACGTGACAGGAGCATCCAACTCAGGAATACCCTGGCAAGTACATCCTACTGACAAGGCTCTTTTGACACATAGCATAATAATGTTTCAGACATTTGGTGGGGCCTGAAATAAAAGAAATACTATATCCTGTTTTTTTGTGAAAAATTCAAAGCCAGTTTAGTTTATGTGGTAGGAAAAAAACACACAAAAAAAAAACTAAAAAATAATAAAGACTGCCTTGGCCAGTGTGGCTCAGTTGGTTGGGTGTCATCCTGTGCACGAAGAGTTGCTGGTTCGATCCCCAGTAGGGGGCCTGCAGAAGGCAGCTGATCCAGGATGTTTCTCTCTCTCTTCCCTCTCCCTTCCTCTCTCTCTTAACAACAACAAAAAAATCACCTACTGCTTTAGAAAAAAAAAAAAAAAGACTTTAATATCTTGAAACTAAAAAAAGGATTATCTTTTGCATCCAGAATATAATAAGAACTCTCAAACTCATTAACACAATGACCCAATTTTTTAATTGAATATACTGGGGTGACATCCTATCTAATAAAAGAGTAATATGCAAATTAACCATCACTCCGCTACACCCACAAGCCATGCCCACCAGCCAATCAGGAGCAAGTATGCAAATTAACCCAACCAAGATGGCTGCAGCCACGGAGTGAGCAGGAGGCTTGGGTTTCCCTGGCAATGGAGGAAGCCAAGCTTTCCACACACCCTGGCCGGACTAGGCCTCCACTCAAGGCTACAAAGTTTCAATTATAGAAGATACATAAATCCCAACAAAAATGGCTGCAGCCACTGAGCAAGCAGGAGTCTTGGCTCCGCTCAAGGCTACAAAGTTTCAATTATAGAAGATAAATAAATCCCAGATACCAAGGCCTCTGCTTCGGTCGCCGGGGGCGTGGCCAGCCTACAAACCACCACAGGCCCCTCGCCCAGGCCGCCCCATGCCCCAAGGGAACCCCCACCCTGATCCGGGACACCCTTCAGGGCAAACCAGCTGGCCCCCACCCATGCACCAGGCCTCTATCCTACCTAATAAAAGAGTAATATGCAGATTGATCATCACTCCAACACACAAGATGGCTGCCCCCATGTGGTCAAAGATCCTGCCCCCATGTGGACACAAGATGGCCACCACAAGATGGCCAGCAAGGGAGGGCAGTTGGGAGGGACCAGGCCTGCAAGGGAGGGCAGTTGTGGGCAATCAGGCCAGCAGGGGAGGGCAGTTGGGAGGGACCAGGCCTGCAAGGGAGGGCAGTTGTGGGCAATCAGGCAGCAGGGGAGGGCAATTGGGAGGGACCAGGCCTGCAAGGGAGAGCAGTTGGGGGCGATCAAGCCTGCAGGGGAGGGCAGTTGGGGGGGACCAGGCCTGCAGGGGAGGGCAGTTAGGGGTGACCAGGCCTACAGGGAAGGGCAGTTAGGGGCAAACAGGCTGGCAGGGGAGCAGTTAGGTATCAATCAGGCTGGCAGGGGAGTGGTTAGGGGGTGATCAGGCTGGCAGGCAGAAGCGGTTAGGGGCAATCAGGAAGGCAGTCAGGCGAGCAGTTTGGAGCCAGCAGTCCTAGATTGTGAGAGGGATGTCCGACTGCCTGTTTAGGCCCGATCCTACCGGGCCGGCAGAGGAGGGAAGTTGGGGGCGACCGGGCCTAACTGCCCTCCCCATAGCAGGTCCCCTACTGGAATTGGGCCTAAACGGGCAGTCGGACATCTCACGAGGGGTCCCAGATTGGAGAGGGTTCAGGCTGGGCTGAGGGACACACACCCCCGTGCACGAATTTCGTGCACCAGACCTCTAGTTGGTTAATAAAACTATGTAAGTTTCAAATGTACAATTCTATAATTGTACATTTATTCATCTGTATATTGTATGTGTGTTCACCACCCCAAGTCAAGTCTCCTTCATCATCATTTATCCCTCCTATTCCTTCTTCTATCTCCCCCATCCTCCTTTCCCTCTGGTAATCACCATACTGTTGTCTGTATCTATGAGTTTTTTGTTTGTTTGTTTTTTGCTTAATCCCTTCACCTTCTCACCAATCCTACAACTCCCCTTCCCTCTGACAGCTGTCAGTCTGTTCTCTACTTATAAGTCTGTTTCTATTTTGTTTGTTAGTTTATTTTGTTCACTAGATTCCACATATGAGTAAAATTTCTCTGACTGGCTTATTTCAATTAGCATAATGTTCTCCAGATCCATCCATGCAGCTGCAAAGAGTAGGGCAAGATGAGCCAGGGGATCCCTCCTATGAGGCAACAGCCTATAAAAGGCGAGTCCCCAGGCAATTAAGAAAAGAAACAGATTTGCTTTCTGAGAGAGCAGCTGCCAAGAACCCAGACAAGACTAGGAGAGCATCCCTCTTAGTAAGGCCATGCCTCAGAGTGACAGCTTAAGGCGGGTTCGGTGAAAGAGAAAGGATGACAGCTGAGGCTCAGAATTCCTGGGCCTGGGTCTTACTTTGCCTTTTACTAGCTTTGGAAACCTGGACCAATCACACCCCATCCTTGATCTCAGATTTCTCAATGTGATCCTAACACTTCTTTGAGAGTATTTCAAAGAGGGGTTATAAGAAGCAAATGTACTATAAACAATATGCTCATCAAAATATTTATTATGCTCACAGCATGACACCTTTCTTTGTAAAGTGTAAACTTTATGGTTACTGGTTAATAGAAAATGAAATTTTACACCACAATTTCTAGATTAAAAATAAGTGAAATACTCGATTGGAAATGTAACGGATTTAAGCTTATTAGATATGCATTTGGACTTACGCAAAAGCCACACATCCCATGCAGCCTGTGAGGGTGCAGAAGGCGCCCACATGCACAGGTCACGGCTGTGTGACTAGCAGGTGGAAGCACATTCCCTCCCTAGAGCCATCCTGACAGTTCAAGGGTCACTGCTGGGTGGAAACTCTGCACAGTCTGCAGGGTGAGGGACCAGCAAAGGAATGCCTGCATTTGGATGGGAGGGAATATGGCCTCTGAAACTAACTATATATTAAATGCCATTATTTCATTTTTATTCAGCTCTATTTTTTCCTATGTATATGGGTAATATATGCCCTAGGACTCTTTTCAATCCTGTGAGATAGAAATAACAGAGGTCTCAAAATTTTGCAAGTAGTACTTTAAAAGTCAATTGTTCAGAATGTAAAACACATTGTCCTGTAAGATTCTCATGTTATTTGCCCAATCCCACTTAATCCATAACGCAAATGAATGTTACTAATAGTAAGTAATGATCAAAAACTAAACTGATAATAGTAGTTAATAAAAAGATGAACCTGATTTCTTTGGCTTAGGGGTTCCTATGGTAGCAGAGGAAGAAGAGCTTTTTCCCCTTTCCGGTATGACAAAGACCCTCCGCAGTATTTGGAAATAGATGCCTTGAGCTCTGGCATCCTCTGACCTTCCTTTCTTTCCTCTCATCCTCCTGAGCTGCCCTCAGCTTGCCCTCTCACCCCCCACAATGTTCCATTATGCAAGGTCACTTCTGCCTCTGGGCCATCGTCCTCCCATTACTCGGTCCAAGCACGTCGTTGATACTGTAGAGATAGGGCAAAGCCACACAGGCCTTGTTTGCATTTGCTATTCCCAATGGCAGTGATTTCAGGGCTCAGAAACAAGAGTGGCAGGGCTGTGAGTCTAAGCCTGACCCTACTGCAAACAAAGCCCACCTTTCATGTTTTTCAAGATATGGCAAAGTAGCTGTTCAACTGTGTGCTCCAAAGTGACCAATTTAACTGCATTCAAATTTCATTTAAAAAACAACCCTGCTTCACAACCCCCACCCCCGCAAAAAAAAAAAAAAAAAATGACAAAGTTTGCTAGTTCAATTCTTTTCTAATTATAATTTCAGAACTATAATGATATGTCAATCAACTCTATAGGTCCCAATAGGTCCTCCTAGACCAGCCTTGGGCAAACTACGGCCCGCGGGCCCAATCCGGCTGTTCTATCCGGTTCTCTTGCTCTCCCCTCCGCTCCTTTACTTTGAATTTATATTAGTTCACACAAACACTCCATCCATGCTTTTGTTCCGGCCCTCCGGTCCAGTTTAAGAACCTATTGTGGCCCTCGAAAAGTTTGCCCACCCCTGTCCTAGACTAACTGTTCTGACACAAGGCTGGTGGTTTGGCAATAATCACTGCCTCAGTTGCCTCTGGCTACATAAGCAGAGATGGGCCATGTACAGGTAAGAACACCTACAAAGTCACATCAGACTGTCATCATTTGAGTAAATGTAAATTAGAAAGAAACATTCATTGATTGAAATGAAGTTTCTGTGGCTTGTTTCAAAACTTCATCTTTTAACAAGAAAGAACCTCATATGAGGCATCATTTGTTCATTCATTCACTCGTTCAACAAATGTTTCCTCAGTTCCTCCTGCCAGACTGGTGTTGGGGTAAAGCCTAGGAATAGAATGATGAACAGCAGACATGATCTCAGCCATCACAGACCTTTAGCCAAGGGGAGAAAGATACCTAATTAAAGAAGAAATTGTAATGAAGTCTGTATTGTTATACCTCTGTAGGCCTTTTTCAGGAAGTGACATTAGCACTAGGACCTGAAAGATAATGAAAGGTGGGGGGTACCAAGAGCCTGGGGTAGAGGCCTGGCTGGAGGACAGTGGGCAGGGAGAGGCTAGGACCTTAAAAGCCATGGAAAGGGTTTTAAGGTTTATCCTAAGGGTCCGAGTGCCCAAAGGCAGCAAGACTAGAGGCAGCAGAGGCAATTACGAGGCTGCCACAACCCTCAACAGCTAGAACCAGACCAGGATTCACGAGGTGGCTGTGAGATGCGGAGAGGTGATGGGAGACATAGCCAATACGGGCCTGGTGACCAACTGGATATGTGGGATGAGGGAGAGGGAAGATGAAGGAAGACTAAAGAGAGGGGTGTGACTCTAGGTGACAAGTTGGGTCAAACTGGGATGAACTACCGAAGCCCAGAGGGGAGCAGATAGAGAAGGAAGATGAGGAGTTCTAATTTAAATATACGGACTTCACATCATGTCCAGGAGGCAGCAATGGATTACGCTGGGCCTGGAGATGGCAAACAAGGTCTGGCTCGAGACACAGATCCAATGTTATCCTGTCACTTTGGAAAGTGATTAGCACTAGAGGGGACAGGCTGGTGCAAAGGCCTGAAAAGCACCTCTTAGGCACAGCTCGAGTCAAGCAGTTGGGAAGAGGGACCCGAAAGGGAAGAGCCAAGCAGGGTGGAGTTGCATACCTGTCATTCAGACCAGCTCCTGGAGCTCCGAGAGCATGGAGCTGATGTGGGCACCTCATGACAAACGGCCTCTTTTCACTTTACCAAATAACTTTGGCAAGAATTATCTTTTCATCTTCAATTCCCTTACCCCACCCTGTAAGTGTGACTGAGACACCGACCATTTAAAATTAAAAATTAAATGAAGTCTTAACACCTCTATCCACTTGAGACAGCAAAAGTATAACTGGGTTTAAGAAACAGGAATGAATGGGTCCTTTAAAACACTCACTGTTGATATTATTGTGATCACATGGTGTTTTCAAGCTGAATTCCTACGATCCTCTTGATCCTAAGTATAGTTTGACTAAGTTGGCAGCGCCATTTCTCATTGTGTCACTGTTAAAATGGATCCCCACCTATGTGCTGAGCTTACCAATACTGCCACGGGGCCCAAGAAACGACGCTGGACAGGGGCCTGTTCTGCAGGACATCACAATCATGTCCAGAGACAATTTCCAGGAATTTTGTGTTTCCCACATTTAATTTTGTAAAACTTTCGGTTGAAAAAAACACCTATATCCATTCTTCGATGGAGTGAATAGTCATCTCTTAAGACTTCCACTTGGAACAAATTAAACCGAGCACACTGATTTCTGAAGAAGCAAAGCTTTTCTCAGCTTTCTTCCTTTTCTCTGCAATTAGAAAAATCCCTTTTCAGATAGTTCATTGAAACTACTTAATAAAGCCCGGCCAGTGTGGCTCAGTGATTGAGTGTCGACCTATGAACCAGGAGGTCATGGTTCGATTCCCGGTCAGGGTACATGCCGAGGTTGTGGGCTCAATTCCTAGTAGGGGGCGTGTAGGAGGCAGCCGATCAAGGATACTCTCTCATCCGTGATGTTACTATCCTCTCTCCTTCTCCCTTCCTCTCTGAAATCAATAAAATTATTTTTTAAAAGACATATTTTTTAAAACTACTTAATAAATAAAATATTCAGGTATTTCTTTTGGCTTAGGGGCTCACAAACTGAGAAAGTCTATGGGCCCTCTGGGCTGAAGGTTAAAACTATTGGCAGCAACAGATCCATCTGGAATGTGCTCCACCCCATCAGGCCTTTCCTGACGGATGGACATGGAGCAGCTCATTGAGAAAAGCCAGTGAGATGGCCATCCAGACATCTAAGAACTGGGCTCTATTGATACTGCCTCCCTGGAACCTGGAAGCACTGGGAGATGATGAAATTAGGCTTTTAACACCAGTCTTTCTTGGGCATGTGCTATATTCTGGGTTTTATTCCACAGGAGAACAATCGAATTGGAACCACTGTGCATCATCTAACCAAAAGGAATATGGAACACATGTTTAGGAACTGAACCCTATTCCAGGTAGTCACTGGTATAAAGTTGCTTCTTCCCAGTTCTCTCACTATTCTGGGAGGCCACTAGGTCCTTGATTTTAAACAGCAATCTGAGCCCCACCTACCTCCAGCTTGCTGACAAAAAAATTCCACTCTCAAAGTTGTTGGCAGCCAATAAAAACAAGGCTTATCATTTCCCAGCTGAAAGCTCTTCAAGATCTCATCGGACAGTGCTACTCAAGCTTTTCCTCTGAATTACTTCTGACAGTACAATCGGTAAGAGGTATATACAGAGGCAGGGGTCCTCAAACTACGGCCCGCGGGCCACATGAGGCCCGCCGAGGACATTTATCTGGCCCGCCGGGTGCCACTGCCTGTCCTGCTTAGCAGCCGACTTGTCCCAGGCCTGCAGTGCGCATAGGAATTTGTTCCGTTTTTTTTTAAACTATAGTCCGGCCCTCCAACAGTCTGAGGGACAGTGAACTGGCCCCCTGTTTAAAAAGTTTGAGGACCCCTGATAGAGAGTCTATATACCCAGTATTCTCAGCACTCATAACCACCCTCAATTATTACATCCATTTCACAGATGCAAAATCTGAGTTGGGCCCTAAGATCATACAAGAGAAAGGATGGAGCCAGCGTCTGCACCAGGCAATCTGGCTACACCCCTGAGCTCTTAACCCACTGCAGCCACCTCTCCTGGTGGCTCAGGAGAACCAGTTACAATTGGGGAAAGGCTGAGGTAGCAGGTTACTGAAAGCAGGAAGTTTAAAGTTCCAGTATTTATAAGTTATGCAAATTTGGCATTCTTTTCATAAGGTTTGTTTTTATAAAAAACAATGCTTTCCATGTCACACCCATTAAAGACAGTTATTATCCAAAAGACAGAAAATACCAAGTGTTGGCTAGAATGTGGAGAAATTGGAACTCTTTTGCATTGTTGGTAGGAATGTAAAATTGTGCAGCCATTAGAGAAAACAGTATGGAAATTCCTCAAAATTTAAAGACCCAGCAATTACATTTCTGGATATACCCAAAAAAACTGAAAGCAGGGTCTTAAAAAGGAATCTGTACACCCATGTTCATAGCAACATTATTCACAATAGCTAAAGGTAAAAACAACCCAAATAACCATCAACCAATGAATGGATAAAGAAAATGTGATATATGAATACAATGGAATATTATTCAGCCTTTAAAAGGAAAAAGATTCTGCAATATGCTACCACATAGATAAACCTTGAGGACATTATGTTGAGTGAAATAAGTCAGAAAAAGCCAAATACTGTATGATTCCACTTATATAAGGCATCCAAAGTAGTCAAACTCATAGAGACAAGAAGTGAAAGAGTGGGTGCCAGGGGCTGGGGGTACAGAGTCTCAGTTTGGGAAGATAGTAAAGTTCTAGATGGGTGGTGGTGATGCCTGCACAATAATGTAAATGTTGTGCAACTTAATGCCACCAAATTGTAACTCTAAAAATGGTTAGAAATGCTAAATTTTATATGTATATTTTACTACAAAAAAAGTTCTTGCTAAAAACATGAAAATTAAAATAATTAAAAACCACAGTGCTTTTAATAATTTATCAGTTAAATTACTTTAGATTTCCTAAAATATTCAGGAAGACTCATAGTTATCCTATAGTTTCAAATATCCCTGAGCACAAAGCTCCCTCAGATTTTCTGTCTGTACAGTGGGATGATGGCACCAAAGACCTTAGAGGACTCAATAATGTTATTCCTGCGCCAGTGCCTGATGGGTAGCAGGTCCTGGCCATTAGTCCACACAAGGCCCTCTGTGATCTGCCTGGTGCCACCACCACCTATGAGATTCAGTTAAGGAAGTGAAATGGCTTCCCCAAAGTGACAAGCCCTGTGCTAAACCATGAAGCTGTGCAAGTCTGCATCTAACACACACCCACATGTAAAGTGATGTTTGTGCGTGACTGTTGCACCTCCCACCAATACAAACTCCTTGAAGATGGGACAAATCTTAGTCATCCTTAGCCATATAGCATACATACAGGGTGGGGTAGAAATAGGTTTACAGTTTTGAGTATGCAAAACAGGTTAATCTTATATTATTTACTATTTACGGTATTATTTTCATATGAACAACTGTATTTGCCCCACCCTATATGTGTGTGCACACACATGCGCACACGCACACGCACACACACACACACACACACACACACACACTGTGTCTGGCACCTAACAGCAGCTCAATAAATATTTGATGGGGCCTTTATAAATGTTAGATATGGATGTCTACAAAGCAAACTTACCCATCTGTGGGGAACACTACCAAATTCTTCTGTGAATTATTTGTATTTTATAATATTAAAAAGTTTTTTTCAGCTTCTTTTCTTGCTTATCCACCAAGAAAAAAGAGAATTAAGAAATCTGAGAATTGGAGGGCCCACTGAATTTAAGCCACAGAAAATACCTGATCCCAATTCTTGCCTTCAAGAATCAGCCATGAAATGAAGGGAAGGCCCCATGTTACTGAAGTCACACTCTGTCGATACACATGTGGAACTTCCCATCTACACGTGACATACAGAGGCCTATAGACATGTCTAATCCTCCGCAGCGATGCTTAAGGGGACAATGTGAAAGGCCACAGGAGTTCTGTCCCTTTACTTGGCTTGATACCTGACTAACCAGTCATCAAAACAGACTTTATGGGATACAGCTAGTGAGTCTGGGGCTTCTTTTTGTGGAATTTAGAGCAGAGACATGAAAGAAGCGGAAGTGCTATAGCTGGTATTTCTTTCTTTTCTGTGAAGTGGTGGTTACCCAGGCAGCACTAATTTACATCCTCTATAAAACGGTCTTTACACTTGGCTCTGGGGGAGCTTGGAAAGAGGCAACTCGAAAGATCTGTTCTTCAGAAACCTTCACATAATAACAATCACAGCACAATTCTAGGAGCTATTTCTTACTTCCTCAGTTAGGTTTTACTATTTCCTATCAACTACTCCACCACCAAACTGGACAAGCACGTGGAATGCTTCGGCTTCACACCATTCCATATTTCACAAAATAAGTGGTGTTTATAACATTATTCTGATCTCCTGGGAGTGCTTTGCTATTTTTTGCTGAGTGAAAAATTTTTTAAATAATAAGAAATATAAGTGGAGAATCAGAAAAAAAGGAAAAACCCCACCTAATGAGAGAGTTGTCACTTTTTTTCTACCTATGGCTTCTGAACAGGAATATTGGACCTATTATCTATTACTATCCAAGGATCTTCCTCCTACTCCCTTCAGGTATTAAACCTCAATTTTAATTTTCTTCCCTAATTTTCACACACATAAAAAGTCACAGGAGCATTCTAATATTGTACCTCAAAGTAGAGGTGAAGCTAAAAAATAGGAAATGTGGGTATTCACCGAGACCAGCCCTGGGGGTCCATGGGCTGTGCTGGCTGGGTGCTCTGCCCAGCTCTGGTGCAGATAGAAAGTGCTCAAGCAGACATCTGTTCCCAGGCTAGTCTCAAGAATATGCTGTTCTCTGTGGGACCAAGTGCCCTTTTTGATCATGGGCAAAATATCTATGGCTGCTGGACTGCCTATGTACTGGTGCTGAGCAGCTTCCCATCAAAAGCAGGCATGGGGAGGATCCAAGATGGCGGCATAGGTAAACACCTAAACTGCTGCCTCGCACAACAATTTCAAAACTACAACTAAAAGACAAAACGTCTATCACCCAGAACCACGGGAAAGCTGGCTGAGTGGAAGTTCTACAACTAGAAGGAAAGAGAAAAGAGCATTGAGACGTGCACAAGCGCTGAAAAGCTGAGGTAGGGAGGCGTGCGAATCAGGCTGGAGACTGGCGACTGGGAGCACTGCTTTTTACAACCCGAAGGGAGACAAGCTCCCGATTACTCTAAACTCCAGTTTCTGGGGAGATGCAGGGGACCCAAACTCCTACGGGGAGAAGCTGGACTATCTGCCGTGGGGTCGGAAAGTGAGGGAGGCTTGCTTGCAGGGCTGAGTGCAGGAATAATTGTTTACTGCGCTGGGGCGCGGGACGCGGGGACACGGTCGGAGAGGCAGAGCCGCAGAGCCGGCTTACTGGCAGCCATCGCTGTTTGCCACACCCTAGCCTAGTGACTCCCTGAGATCTCGCCCTGCACAATCTACAAACCCACCCAAGCTCCAAGCAGCGGCTTTAGCATATGAATGACCTGCTCTATTGCAGCTTAACCTAGCAAACTTGCAGCCCAGGTCAGACAGCTCCAAAACCTCCAAACCCCAAGCAAAGAAGAGAAAACTGTAGTTCTCGCTGTAGCGCCTGCTAGGTGGCCTCAGACAGTAGCTGACCTGCACCCCATTGGAGATCCAGAAGCCAGTGTACCTAGTGGTCAGTGTGAGACACCAGATTTCAACTCCTCACATCCATAAGTGACACATTCAAGAGGCAGACTCAGTGAGCACCAAAGCCCCACTGAAACAAGTCCTGTCCCATAAGCGTGTCTCCAGCACAGCAGTTCTTCCATTATAGACACAGCGGGTCCTCACAGCCAATTGGCCTGGAGGTCAATTCCTCCCAGTGTACCAACAGCAATCAAGGCCTAACTACACCAAGACTTTGCACTCAGCCCACAAAGGGGTGTACCAAAGTCGTCAAACTCAGGTGATTGGGGAGGCTGAGCTACTGGCCCCTATAGGTCACCTACCACACAAAGCCACTCCATCAACACAGGGAAGCAGAGACAAAGAAACATGTCATGAATGAGAGAAATGGAGGAAAGCAAACTACTGGACGACATAGAGTTCAGAACCACATTTATAAGGTTACTCAAGAATCTTCTAAAAACCGCCGAGAAACTTGATGAGACTTCCGAGGAGCTTAGTGAGACCTCAAGGACCTTAATGAGAATGCCAAAAAAATGGAAAAGGACCAGTCAGAAATTAAGTATACACTGTCTAAAATAAAGAATATACAGAAACTCAACTGTAGATCAACGTACCCCAAGAATCAAACCAAAGATCTGAAATATGAGAAAACAAAAAACACCCAACCAGAAAAACAAAAAGAAAAAAGAATCCAAAAATATGAAGGTAGTGTAAGGAGCCTCTGGGACAACTTTAAGCATACCAACATCCGAATTTTTGGGGTGCCAGAAGAAGACAGAGAGCAAAATATTGAAAACCTGTTAGAAGAAATAATGACAGAAAACTTCCCCTACCTGGTGAAAGAAATAGACTTACAAGTCCAGAAAGCGCACAGAACCCCAAACAAAAGGAATCCAAAGAGGACCACACCAAGACACATCATAATTAAAATGCCAAGAGCAAAAGACAAAGAGAGAATATTAAAAGCAGCAAGAGAAAAACAGTTAATTACCTACAAGGAGCACCCATATGACTGTCAGCTGATTTCTCAACAGAAACTATGCAGACCAGACGGGAGTGGCAAGAAATTTTCAAAGTGATGAATAGCAAGAACCTACAACCAAGATTACTCTACCCAGCAAAGCTATCATTCAGAATTGAAGGTCAGATAAAGAGCTTCACAGATAAGAAAAAGCTAAAGGAGTTCATCACCACCAAACCAGTATTATATGAAATGCTGAAAGGTATTCTTAAAGAAGAGGAAGAAGAAAAAAGATAAAAATTAAGAACAAAAAATACATATCTATCAACAAGTGAACCTAAAAATCAAGTGAATTAAAAATCTGAGGAACAGAATAAACTGGTGAATATAATAGAATCAGGGGCATAGAAAGGGAGTGGACTGATAATTCTCAGGGGGAAAGGGGAATGGGGGAGTTCAGGAAGAGACTGGACAAAAATCATACACTTATGGGTGAGGACAGTGGGGGGGGAGGTAAGGGTAGAAGGTGGGGTGGGAATCGGGTGGAGGGGAGCTACGGGGGGGGAAAGGAGAAACAATTGTAATAACTGAATAAAGATTTATTAAAAAAAAACAAAAAAAGAAAACTACCAAGATGTCCTTCAGTAGGTGAGTAGATAAAGTGTGGTACATCCAGACAATGGAACATTATTCAGCAATAAAAATAAATGAGCTTTCAAGCCATGGAAAGACATGAAGGAAACTTAAAAGCATATTACTTAGTGAAAACAAGTAAATTTTTCTAGTTTGGCTCAGTGGATAGAGCGGAAAAGTCCTGTGTTTGATTCCAGTCAAGGGCATGTACCTGGGGTACAATCTTCATCCCTGACCCTGGCTGGGGTGCGAAGAGGAGGCAACCAATCACTGTGTCTCTTTCACATTGATGTTTCTTTCTCTGTCTCTCCTTTTCCTTTCCACTCTCTCTAAAAATCAAGAAAATAAAAAAAATCCTCAGATTTAAAAAAAGAAAAGAAAAAAAGCTAACCCCAAAATGCTACATACAGTATGATTCCAACTATATGACATTCTGGAAAAGGCACAACTATTGGAGACAGTAAAAATATCAAGGGGTATAAGGAGTTAGGGGGAAGGAGGAATGAATAGGCAGAGCATAGCAGATGTTCTAGGGCAGTGAAGTTATTCTGTATGATACTGTAATGGTGGATACACGTCATTATATATTTGTCCAAACCCACAGAATGCCCAACACCAACAGTGAACCAACTCTAAAGTAAACTATGGACTTTAGCTAATAATAATGTATCAACATTGGCTCATCGTTGGTAACAAATGTGCCACCCTGATGTAAGATGTCAATAACAGGGGAAATTGTACACAGGGGGTAATGATATTTGGGAACTTCCTATTTTCCCATCACTTTCTCTGTAAACTTAAAACTGCTCTAAAAAATAAAGTACACTAATTTAAAATCTAAATAATCAACGAGCTAAGTGGCACAGTCAGGCAAGCAACTTGGGAGCTCTGTATGCAGTACAGATAAGTACCCAGAAACCCACCCCTTGTGTTAATAGTCACACTGACATGACTCACATAATGGAAAAACTAATATCATTACATCATCGAGATTCAGAAATACCTCCAATCCAAATCCAAATTCCGTACATGTGTAACCTTGGCTAGCTGATTTTAAAATTCATGTGAAAGAACTTGGGCTTGGAGTACCTGCAATACTTCCAGGAAGGGGACAGGGCGTGAGACCTGCCCTGCCAATGTCAGTGGCCTCAATTTTAAAAGCTTGAATAATACATGGAATTGAGCGTTTGAATTGCAGAAGTGATCATTTGTTTTTTTAAACTTGAAGTGATTGTGCGATTTGTATGACCCAAAAGTGATTAGAAAAGTCATGGGACATGCCTGAGTTTTTAAGGGGAGGGAAGAACTAATTACAGAGCTAATTTAAGGGAAGCATGGGGAGCAAAAAAAAATAAAGCTGCTTTATGGTCATATCTCATACATTTTGCTTATTCTGTTAGACAGTAACATAGAGAAAAACATTGCTTAGGAATATATTTGTATGCAGAAAACCAATAAAAGAAAAGTTAACAAGTAATAATCCTAAGATTCAGTGATGGTTACCTCTTGGGAAAGACTGGCAGGGCTTGAGGACAGGGAGGGACATTTAAAGATGTTGCTGGAATTTTATATTTCAGGTTGGGTAGTGCATATGGTATTTCTTAATGTTTAAACTTACTCATATGTTACAAATATTCTTTGTATACTGGTAAATTAAATATTTAATACAAGTTTTTAAAAAAGATAGTCTAGTCTCAAAAGGATGGGTCAGAAATACTAATACAAATAACATGTAATAAAAATGGCATCAGACAGATGTGTGTTCAAATCCCACCACACCACTCAGCAGCCACAGAGCCCTGGACAAATGACATAACTACTCTGACCTCAGTTCCTGCATGTGAAAAGAGGAGGGATAATAGTATTCCTCAGGTGTAGCTGAGTTAAATAGGATAATATGTCTGGCAAAGAGAATAATAATAACAGCTCTCATTTGTTCTCTGACCATGTGTCCGGAGCATGGGAAGGACCTTACAGGCACAATCACATTGACTTATCTCAAGGTCATGTAATCACAGGCATAGGAGATAGGATTTGAATCTGTAAACGGTCTAATTCCAGTGCTAGGCTCTTAACTACAATGCTGTTCTTTCTCTCTGATAAAACATTTATTAGTAATGGTGTTGTTTATTATAATTACCATAAATATTCACAGCTAAGGCTTAAAAATTAGGTTAAAATTTATCTATACATGGCTTAGATGGGAATACTTGACACAAAAGCTATTTACTTCAAAAAGAACCCAAAGAAGTAGTGAACCAGATGGCCAATGTGATCTGACACTGTCATATGACTACCAGAAATTCCAATATACTTTAGGTCCACACACACAATAGGAGTATAGCTGAGATCTAAAGAGGCAGTCTTTCCCATCTCTCCCCAAACCCATACACTGGCCTGTTCATTTAGGGTCATCTATATGGTTCTAAGCACTGCATCTTAAAAGAAACACAGACAAATGTGAACTTGGACACCCATATTCTTTCACAAACTGTAAGATTCTGGGATACTAACAACTCAGCTTGAAAAAGACCACTTTTTAGGGAAGGAAGCACAGTGATTTTTCTATGGGAAGAGGAGTAAGATTTATTCTGATGTGCGCCCTCTGGTAGAATCTGTGAATAGAACGGGGTGATTTTTCATCCTGGGACAGAGAATTCACTTACAATCAAAGAAACAGAACATGCCATCTAGCAAAGTTCAGGCTTTCCACCTAAGGAGGGCTCAGTGGCTGGGCCACACATTGGAGGTGAAATAGGGGCTGATGCATAACCTCTGAGGTTCCTCCATTTTTATAGTTCTATGATCCTGAAAATATATAATGCATATCCTAAAAGTACAACCCTTACATTCAGAGCAAAACAGGTCCTTTTGGAAGGGGTACCACTATCTCAGACTCCCTGGGGTTATCACTTAGCAACGTGCTGTTGCTGGTACTCTCTAATTTTGCTAAGTGGATCCTTTGTCTCCATGTCCTAATGATAAAATGTGGGACAGGCCAGCCACGCAACAGCCGCAACAGCCGATCTTTGCAGAACAAGGTGGAGAGGAGAGACTGTAAGACAAAACTCTCCTACTTAACCATATTTTTCCATGTATAAGATGCTATTTTTTTTTTCTAAAATCATCAAACTGAAAATTGAGGGGCGTCTTATACACGGAAGTCAGCCGAGGAGGGAGCTGTGCAGGTGCATAGTTGCCCATACCTTGTCAAATAGGCTTCCTCCAATCACAAGCCTTATTGTTACTGACGTCAGCTGATAATTGGAGGTGGAGGTAGAGAGTACTCAGATGCAACCGGGATCGGAGCATTCTGAGTCCATAAAGATGTCAAAAAATAAAAAGATAAATACCAGTAATTTTACTCTGCAAATTCAAACTGAATGTAATCAACTATGCAAACAAGCATGGAAATAGAGCTGCAGAGACAATTTGGACCTCCTCCCTCTGAGTGTATGATCAGACAGTGGAGAAAACAGGAAGAACAACTCCTTAAGATGCCAAAAAAGAAGAAGGCCTTAAGAGGAAAACCAGCAAAATGGGCAAACTTGGAGCAGAGGCTTAAGACTTGGATTATGGAGCAGTGCCAGAGTGGCTTATGTGTGTCAACCAAGCTTATTCAATGTCAGGCAAGAATGCTTGCAAATGAAATGAACATTGTTGATTTTACAGGAAAAGCAAATGGTGCTTCAATTTCATGAGGAGAGAAGGATTGGCCATGAGAACACGAACAAAGTTAGCTCAGAAAATGCCACCAGTTTATGAGGATGATCTCACATATATAGACAGTGACTCAGAAGACAGCAGTGATACAATAGAAGAAGAAATTGATATGTCTGGAACTAATAGTGATGAAGAAGAGAGCAGTAATTACTAAATAAAAATGTGTTCTATTTTATGTTTAAAATGTTGATTTCTTAATTTTGGGTTGGAAAGGCAGAGGGCGTCTTATACATGGAAAAATACGGTAGTTGCTTAAGCATACATCCACTTTTAAAGTCCAAAACCACTTATTTAGTAAACTGATGTAAATTGCCACAAAAATGAATAAGAATAATACCTGTAGCCCTGGCTGGTGTGGTTCAGTTGGTTGGAGCGTCGGCCCATGCCATACACCAAAAGGTCAGGGGATTTGATCTCCGGACAGGGTGCTTGCAGGAGGCAACCGATGGATGTTTCTCTCATCGATGTCGGTCCGTCTGAATGTCTCTCTCTCTCTCTCTCAAATCAATAAAAAAAAGCATGGAGAAAAAAAAAAGGATACCTCTATGATAACCCCAGGCTAAACCTAGTAACACAGTAGGGGACAACTCCCATGATTTTATTAATTGGGTCTCAAGGATTGAATGGCAAAGAGTTCAGAGACCTCTAGACTTATTTATTTTATTCCTGGAACATCCAGCAATGTGTATCTGAAATAGGCTTGCTGCTTTATTAAACAGTGGCTTTCTATGAGTCTATGTCTGTTTGGGGGAAGGAAGAGGCCTTAAGGACCTGACATTTTTAGTACAGTCCGTTTAGAAACAAAATGAGCCAACAGGAAAGGTGGGAAGGTGAGTTGTTGGAAGACCAACAGCTCTGCTTTTAAGAAACCAAATACATGGTACTGTGGGACTTAAGCCAAGGACAAAAGTCTGCTCCGGGAGACTGTGCACACTGCATGACACAGGAACCCAATGGAAAGTCCCAGGCATCCCAGTCATTTCAGTGGTGTTAATGGCCCCTCTATACATTTTAAAGAATTAACCAGAAATGGAAATGAGGCAAAGGATGGCTACCTTTCAATAGCACACCACAGCAGGTCTTAGGCGTCCAACCCAAAGATTATGTCATTCTCTAGGAAAACATACCTTATTTTGAGGTAAATTATAGGTTAATTTATAGATTACTTTTGTCCAGTAAAAATACAAATAATTTCTGCCATGCATAAAAGATAACCGCAAAGATTATGGTTTTACTGTCCCAAAGGAGATAAACCAGTTTTGTTAACTAGTTTGTCTCTAACTCAGCAAACATTTCAGCGTGGCTTTCCTGACAGAGTAAAGCTCTTTCCCTCAGTACTCTGTGCACCAGCCACAAAATCCTGCTGGCTCCCTCATTCATGAGCTAAGTCAATCTCTGACACATGATCACAAAATATTTGGGAGAGTCACGTCTTAACATTTTAAAAACTGGACTTTGATATATGAAATCATATTCAATCACCATTGTCCCATTTACTCTTTCAATCTTTATAATTTTTCTTATCTATATATATAAAAGCCTAAGTGACCTTTATGTCCAGTTGACCAAATGTCCGGTCGCTATGATGCACACTGACCACAGGGGGCAGACGCTCAACGCAGGAGCTGCTCCCTGGTGGTCAGTGCACTCCCTCAGCTAACCTCCCTGGCCGGCCAACCTCCCGTGGTCCTTCCCCCCAGCCGGCCAGCCAACCTCCCAGCCCAGATCAGCCCAATTGGGACTGGGTGAGACAGGCCCTGATTGGCCCGGATCACCAGCCAGGCCAAGGGACCCCACCCGTGCACAAATTCGTGCACCAGGCCTCTATTGAGTCTATATTGTCACAATTTTTGTCACTATTATTGTACACTTAACTATTTTGTCATATAAGTAACATAGATATAGTAGTTTATAGGAGTCTTGGAGAGTAGAATTAAAGATATACATCTTCCTCTAAATATGGGTCTTTTCTGAAAAGACCGAAAAATAATAATAATCAAAAGAACAAAAATTTTATCACAAAGTTAAGATTTTGAAATAAGTTCTACTTTTCCAATATATTGGATTACTACTCACACACACCTGGCAGCTGGTTGCTAATTTCAAACTCAACTCTACCTTCTCCTTAAACTGATTCTCTTCTTCTAGCCAATCAAATAGTCTAGTCTAATTTAGAAACCATGCCTAATATTGTCTCTTGAAATACACCACTCTACTAATCTGCATTTTTTACAGAAAGTAAAAAATATTTAATGAACATTAAGTGCCAGACACTGCAATAGACTGTTCATGTGTATAAGCAAAGAAACCAGAATTGTTTTAAAGATGAACTGCAATCTTCACTTGACTATAAAAACATCATACCCCATAGTGGTAACCCTCAAAAGCCTCTGTCTACTCTTTATTATTCTAGCCTCTAAGTGCTCTCTAGCTTTTCTATCTCTTTTTGTTTTCCCATATATTAATACAGATATTATATTGCAGCATCTTACATAAACCTACTTAGATGCTACAGCTTTTAAATTTTTTCTCCTTGCCCTACTCATTCTCCAAAGTCCATATCAAATGCCCACATGTGTAAAGAGATCAGGAACAGTCTAATTGCTCTTGTCTTCACTTTATATGCAATTCCAATGACCTTCACTTCAGATATGAGGACGGAGTCGGAGAGATTTATGGAGAGGTCCAAGGCCACACAGTAGAAGGACTGAGTTAAATAATGATGAAATGACAGAGTCTGACCTCTTCTCTACCATACTACACTGCCTCTCAAAGCAAATCTAGTTCTATAAATTCCCAGCATGAACTTACCTGTGCATGATCCCTTGGGCGAAGCAAAGTGATACTTAGAAAGGGTAAATCACATGACCAAACTCATACAGCAAGTGTAAGAACTGGGACAACTCAGGTCCTTCTAGCTGTAAAACTGTCATTCTCAACAATTTAGTCACAAATATTCAAGCACCCTGCCCAAAAATCTCTTTCCACAGCATCCTTGCCTCTTTTTCATTTTATGCTGCCTTGTACTTGATTTCTTGTATCACATCTTGGTGCTGTTTCTTCAAGTACCTAGTAGGGTCTTAAAGCGAATGGATAGCATCTTTATATTTTTTATATCCCTAATCCAGAGATCAATAAACATTTATTAACTGAAAGAATGGTGTGAAAAGGGTAATAGAAATCTGTTCTACATGAATTGGAAGTATTTTTACCGTGCTAGGAAAGGAATAGCTATTTTTATTTGATGTTATGTAATTTAAGACTTCATTTAATATTGAAATAAATACTAATAGTTATCTATTAGTGAATATTATAAAATACAATATAAACTCATGTGAATGTTAAAGACTGCAGTGTGACACTTCCAAGCAATGTTCTCTTGCAACAGGCCTCTTCATGCTAAGCTTCTACCGTTCAGGAGTATGTCTTTGTCTCACCATTACTCCGAGGCCTTCAGTGAAAATACTGGAAGTACTGATCACTCCTCTTCAGAATTGAGTAACATAGAAAACTCTTAGAAAAATTATCCAGATGCCCTAGATCTGTGGTTGGCAAACTGCGGCTGGCGAGCCACATGCGGCTCTTTGGCCCCTTGAGTGTGGCTCTTCCACAAAATACCACGGCCTAGGCGAGTCTATTTTGAAGAAGTGGTGTTAGAAGAAGTTTAAGTTTAAAAAATTTGGCTCTCAAAAGAAATTTCAATCGTTGTACTGTTGATATTTGGCTCTGTTGACTAATGAGTTTGCTGACCACTGCCCTAGACTCTCCATTCCAATAATTACAGGCTGTTGTTGTTCCTTGTGATTAAGCCCCTATCCCAGTGGTCGGCAAACTCATTAGTCAACAGAGGGGCAACAGTTTGCCGACCACTGCCCTAGATGTTTTGAAAACGGTATTAAGTTTAGTGCTATCACTTTCATTGAATTTCCTGGCACCAAAGAATTAAACTCAGCTGCAAATAAATGCATGAGAATTAAGTTGCAGTTTTCCCTGTACAATGGTCATCAATTAGTTCTCAATATTTTCATAACTAAAAGCACAAAATTTACAAAGTATATATTTGCTCAGTTCTACAGGGGGCTACTTGCCTTAATACAAAACATCAAGTAAGCTAATACATTGGCCTTTCCCTCAAACCTTTCCAGCCAACTTGTTAACAGGTGTTAATATGTACCCACATTAACCAACTGAACCTCTTCCACATTCTTTTCTCCCTTCTATCCCCAGGGAAGTGAAACTAGATGTTATTAAGGCAAAACCAACAAATTTAGTTACTTGGGAGCAAGAGAAAGAGAAACCAAAATGCCAGAAAATGCACCTTATAAATAATCAGTTCCATGAGAAGTTAGGAGTTTGCTACAATACTATACCATTCCAGACAACAAGTGTTGACAAGAATGTGGAGAAGTCAAAAGCCTCTTACATGGCTTGTGGGATGTAAATGGTACAGCTACTTAGGAAAGTTTGGCAGATCCTCAAAATATCAAATATAAAGTTATCATACAACCCAGCAATTCCTAAGAGAATTGAAAATATATATCCACGTAAAAACTTGTACATGAATGTTTATAGCAACATTATTGCTAATAGTTAAAAAGTAGAAACAAATATCTATCATCTGATGCAGGGATAAACCAAATATGATATACCCATGGATTTGAATATTACTTGGCCATAAAAAGTACTAATACATGCTACACATGGATGAACCTTGAAAATATTGTCTGAAGTGAAAGAAGCCAGTCACAACAGGCCACATATCATATGGTTCCGGTGATGTGAAATGTCAAGAACAGGCAAACCCCTGGAGACAGAAAGTACAATGGTGGTTGCCAGAGGCTGGATAAGGGTGCAATGGGGAAACTTTTAAAAAGCTGTATTGTCCACTTCTCATGAATTTAGTCATAAATCATCATTATGCACTGTTTTACTTCTTTCTCTAATAAACAAATATTTTGCAACCATCCTTCAGATAAGGAATCCATGATGAGCTCTTGTATATGGAGAGATGAAATCGCTGATTAATGTCCTGCTGGTGAAGACAAGATTCCACATACATTGAAGCACGGAGAGTTTTTAATAGTGGACAGGTGATTCAGCCATAGAATAAACTAGTATTGGAAAAGGAAATCCTTGTCCCTCCAACTTAATGCAGCAGACCAAACCAGTTCATAGTGACACAATGACTATGCAGCTATGAGCAGGACCATAGTTCTAAAACAGTTAAGAAGATGTAAGACAATCATCTTTTAAAAGTCACTTAAAGGGGGGAGGTTAGATGAAGACTCAGTAATCCATTTCCATGGGCCACAGATTACTCAAATGTCCACAGGAACCAATTACAGAAAGTATCTACAGCACCCATTCTACCACCCACTTACATCTCTCATCTCCTCAGGGCTGGTTCTCCAACGTTTCCAACAAGGTGCACCTCCTCCTGCAAAGAGCCTGGGAACTCTCCACTCCAGTCCCTGCCCTACTCTTGAAAGCAATAAGGAAAAGAAAAATCTCAAGGTAATATTAACTGCAAGGACTTACCAAAAAAAAAAAAAAGATTAAAAAAAAAGCCACAGGTTTTAAATGATGCAATGTTCAGGGCACCTGTAAATGCACATTTAAATCATTTTATATGTCGGCACTCATCTGACACAATTTGCATTTCAGGCCCCTCCATGTAGAACTGTAGTCTCACCACTCCAGAATCTCTGTTCTGCAAGGATCCTCAGTGCGTGTGGGCGACACTGCTAGAGTTCATGTAATTGTGAGGTAGCAAAGATGAATGAGGTACCATCAGGGACTTGTCTGCTGAAATACATATGCAAAAATGGGAAGATGGATCTGGAACTTAAACTTGGAAGTATAAGTCTCCTCTACAAACGCTTTTCGAATATCTGCTTCTCTTCTTGTTTCTATAATGCTCAGAACTTGTCTTCTAGGCTTACCTCAATGTATTACAGATCTCTGATTTCTTATCTTACTGTGCACTACCCAGAAACTGTATGAGGGACAAGACCAGGTGGATCTCGTTCAGCATCGTAGCTTTAGCATCTAGCTGATGTGCAGTAGTACACTGAATGAGTGAGCAGCTAAATTTTTACTCAAGCTCTGCCTCCCTACACTCTTGAAACCGCTCTTGCTATTGTTGCCAATGTACCACTCAGTGCCAAATGGAATGTACACTTCTCAGAAAAAAAAAAAAAATCAAACCTAACATCCCTGTGGCCTCAGACACTGAAACGGTGCATTCTTCTCTAGGTTTCCGAGATGACACTGTCAGCTGAATTTTCTCATTCCCATCTGGTTACTCCTTCATCTCCATTCTTCACTTCATTTCTCTGCCCATTCCCAAGGTTCCAAATGCAACTCTTTCCTCCAGCTACTTGTGCCTGAGAGACCAATCACTCCCATCTCCCATTCTTCTCAGCTCCAAGACTTAACTCTCCTAACAGCTGGGGAGCACCTTCACCAGGATTCACCTGTGGCACTCAAACTCAACCAAGTTCAAGTCTGCTTCTCAGCTGTCCCCAATGCAAACAAAACCTCAAACCATCTTCTGTTAACATTACCTCCATTCTCCCAGTTGTCCACATCCACAGCTTTGAGAATACTGGACTTCTCCATGTCTCTCCATGTCCTCACCTATTCCACACCCAATCGCCAGGTCTTTGGAATCACTCCCTCACATCCACTTCCTCTGCCACTGCCTATCTCAGAGCTATTCCTCACCAAGACCTGTTATCATTTTTCCATTTTTCTACTTGCTTCTCAAAATCCTATGGGATTGTCAAGATCTGCCTCAATGACATCCTCCCCTACAATCAAACCTTCCCTTTGCTTCTCCACCACCCTGACCCCAAGCTCTGTCCTGTAGAGTCTATGGCAGGGGACTCAGTCCTCATGAGAAGAAGATAACCACCCAAGTGCTAACAGCCATCGAACTTCGGGTCTTGGCTCAAAAGAGGTTCAGGTGTACACAAGATATCTGGAGTGCGTGGGGACAAGGCGAGTGGGAATGGCTGGAGTTAAGAAGAAAGAGAGTGCTGGAAACCAACACCTACGGCCAGTACCAGAGGAGGAAGAGGAGCTGGCACAGGGATGGACCGGACAAAAGGAGACTAGGAGAGCAGGTGCCACAATGGCCAGAGTTTCAAGGAGATGGAGATTAACAATGGCCAAGGTTGCAGAGAATTAAGAAATACCAAGAAAAGGCCATTGATTTGACAATTAAGAAATCACTTTAACTTAGAATGTACTTTCATTACTTGGATGAGGTACATCAAATTACATCAAATGCCAGGGCTTTCGAAATAAATGCACAGTGAGGAAGAGGGTTAGCTATTTTTCTCATCCTGCCAAACTTGTGTAAGATGACGGTGCAGAGATACAGAGCAATGATTGTGTGTTAACAAAGCAAGCTGAGAACTGGAGAGCACTAGACTACTCAGACAAATAGCACCTGAGGATGGAGAGCTGTGAAGACTTCACTGAACTCTAGGAATGACTCATGGAGAACTGGGGCAGGGATGATTCTGCAACAGAAAAAGAGGTGTGGTTTGGCCAGTTACTTCCCCCTCTCCTTGTACAGTGAAAGAATTAATGGGCTCTGAGTGCCTGGCAGTGCATGACCAGTGATAGTACAGGTAACAACACTTTGAACAAAGTAGTTTCCTGCCAAAGTGTCATAACACAGAACTTGGTGTTTGTTGGAACAGACTCCTAAAGGAAAGGATGAATAAAAGGCTCTTTGTTATTCTGCTCCATTTGCATAAGCCCGCACCTACTCATCTAACCCATACTGAGGCTCTTTTAACTAAACCAGCATGTGACACTGTCGAAGTGAAATCGCTTTCTTGATAAATTAGCCATTTAAAATTCCCTGAGAATACACAAAAGCTGAGAGCACAATTCTTTCCTACCCTATCTTTGGGTACAGATTTCTTTCTTTCACTCTTTTTTCTCTCAATTTGATAAATTTTTTTCAATAGTGCTGTTGCCCATTTTCAAACAGCTGCCCTGCGGAGCACTTCCCTCTTAAACCTGCATTTTCCGTGCAGGAAATAAATGCACCTGCTATGTTTTGATACTGTGTTTTCCATCCCAGAAATCTGAGGCTGAGAAACTCTGAAAGATAATGTCTCTCCAGCTAGTGGGCCTAAAATACCCTAAACTTCTGTCCTGACTCACGCTGTTAATTTCTGATGGCTGGTGTGGTGAGACTACACTAAAAGACTAGATATGCCGAATTGTCAACAATCAATTATCATGATGCCAATTTCTGATGGCTGGTGTGACTTTCTGTTCTGAGTCACACTGTTAATTTCTGATGGCTGGTGTGGCGTCTAATTTTTCCTGTGGTTACTCCCCAACTTTCTAATTTCCCAGTTTTATCTTGTAATTCACTGTATATCATGTGAGCAGGTAGAGGAAAAGTGACTGATCCACATCCACAAGTAAACTATAACAGCCATCTGTCCTCATTTGGTGGAGGTGGTGGCTAATTTTATGTGTGAACTTGGCTGAGCCATAGCCCAAACACTAGTTGCTATGAAGGTATTTTTAAGATGCGATTAACAATTCAGTCAGTAGATTCTGAGTAAAGCAGATTACCCTCCATAATGTGGGTGGGCCTCATCCAGTCGGTAGAAGGACTTAAGAGAAAAGGGAATTTCAAGACAGCCTTGGATCCAACACTGCAACATCAACTCCTGCCAGAATTCAGCCTGCCAAGCTGGCCTGCAAATTCTGAACTTACCAGCCCTGACAACCGCATGACCCAATTTCTTAAAATCTATCTATCTATCAGCTATCTATCTGACTATCTATGTATCTTATGTTTCTCTGGAGAAACTTGTTAAAACCAGATCATTAGAAACCTTCAATACAATGCATCATATAATCTTTAAAGTATGATGCCTATTAGGTTAAAACCAATAATTTGGCTCTAGCCGGTGTGGCTCAGTTGCACCAAAAGGTAACTGGTTCAATTCCCAGACAGAGTACATACCCAGGTTGTGGGTTTGATCCCTGGTCAGGGTGCATACGGATGACAGCCAATCAATGTTTCTCTCTCACAGTGATGTTTCTCTCTCTCTCTCTCTCTCTCTCTCTCTCTCTCTCACACACACACACACACACACACACACACACACACACACACACCACACAACCCCCTTCGTCTCTCTCTAAAAAAAGTAAAAAACATATTTTTTAAAAATTTAAAAACCAATGATTTGTTTAAGGTTTCTGAAATGAGACTACACTAAAAGACTAGATATACCGAATTGTCAATAATCAATAATCATGATGCCAACAATTATACCAGTAGAAGGCTACTAATGGGTTTTCAATTAAAGGAGAATTATTTCCAGAAGTAAAATAAAAGTCATAACTTAATTTTGCTCTTTCAAATCTTGGTCCTTAATTCTCTGCCTTGGTTTGTTTCTTACTGAACAGATCTCCAGGTAGCTTTAAAGTAAATTATAGCCTTGAATCGAGAAAATGTAAATTGTAGGCCCTTTACAATTATACTCATGGCCGAATGTTGCCAATAAATAAATCCCTTGTGGAAAAAAAATCTTTCATAAAACAAGCAATAAATTTTTATTGAGTGCCTACCAGGGTTGTTGGGAATTATTATGAACAAAAGCATTTACTGTACGTCTTTTGTAATACAACTATCATCTACTCAGTACCACAAACACAGGTCACAGTGTGGTGCACTGGTCTCCATTATCAGGAATGGCTTACATGAAGTTACATAACGGGGGAACTGGCGAAATTGGTAATACAATTACATAGTAGGTCTATCAGAGAAACAAAGCAATGCCAAATGAATGCTCTTTTCAAATGACTGATTCCTAAGGAACGACTAATATGTCTACTCAAATTTCCGTTATAATAAAGCAATGGTCACTTCCTATAGACTCTGCCACTTAACCTTAAATTCAAACCAATAATAACACAGTAGATTTTCCTTTGACTATGATTTTCACTAAGATAACCAAGGAACTCTCATTTTAAAACAACAGCCTGGACCCCGTCCTACCTTTCTCAGTCTTCAAAAGGCCACTGAAGAGGTCACACCACAGTAGGTATGATTTTATTTTAGGTACAGTTGCTCAGCAGGAGCTCAGACCATAAAATTATCAGAGCTTTGAACTTTGCCCTGCACAGAATACCCACCAGTGTGATTTGTAAGTTCGTGCTGTTGCCTGGCATTAAGTTAATGTATAACAACAAATACACATCAGAGAGAAAAAAATCAACAAGTTAAATATAGAAAAACCCAAACTGGCAACAACAAGAAGAAAATAGTAAACTTTGCAAGTTGGTTGCCCCTATCTGTATGCTTCTTCCCCATTTTTCCACACATTTGTTTGCGATTAAGCAGTTAATGAACTAAGGATGGCCAGGCCCATCTCTGATTTTCCTTTCATGAGAAAACAGTATGACAACTTGGGTTCTGATAGAAGCAAAAATCCATCCCAGCGAATTTTCTATGTGAAATTTCAACATCCAAATGAGTTCAACATTAATTTCTCGAAATAAGCCATTCTCAGGAAGCACTGACACCAGATAGCTATTTATCTAAAATCAGTCATTCAAACATGGCAGTCAACATATGCCACACATAAAGGAGGAATTCACACTCTTTCCATAAGCAGCCTGAGGTGAACTCTGAAAATGGTTTAATATTCAGCTGACCCAAAAAACCCCCACAAAATCATGCAAATCAAGAGGTTCAATTCTTCTTGTTCACTTTAAGAACACCCATGAAACTGCCCAGGCCATCAGGGGTATGCATACCCAAAAAACCACCAAGTACCAGAAGGAGGTCATTTTACAGCAGCAATGTGTGCCATTCTGTTGTTACAATGGTGGGGGCAGTAGGTGTGCCCAGGCCAAACAGGGGGCCGGGCCCAGGGTCAGTGGCCCAAAAGAGTGCTGAATTTTTGCTGGACATGCTTAACAATGCAGAGAGCGATGCTGAACTTAAGAGCAGAGTCTCTGGTCATTGAGCTCCTCCAGGTGAACAAAGCTCCCAAGATGCGCACAGAACTTACAGCTTGTGGGTGGGTTAACCCACATGAGCTCTCCCTGCCACGCTGAGAGGATCCTTCCTGAGAAAGAGCAGGTGGTTCCAAAACCAGAAGAGGAGGTTGCACAGAACAAAAAGGTATCCCAGAAGAAATCGAGGAAACAAAAACGTATGGCCTGGGAGTAAATTCAACATAAAATAAATGCTAATAAAAATTAAAAGGAATAATAAGAAGAAATAATCTACAGAACTCTAATCTCTTCACTTTCTGTTTCTTCTCACAACAATCCCATGAAGGAAATTAACTTTTCTGGGTAAGTTTTAGCAAGTCACTAATCTCACTAAGCTTTTCTCCTTTATACAGTGGGAGTAATAACGTCTGCTCAATGTGTGATGTATTGTAGGAAGCAAACCAATAAATGGAAAATCTCGGTAGCACCATTTCAGAGCAAACTTACATGATTATTTTTAAAAATCCCACAGAGCACAATCAGAATTAGAATGAATGCTCCAAATTTCTAACCCCAATGTACACAGGAATGCAGGTTACCTCCCTTCCTCTGTCAGTGGAAAGATAAGGCCGGTGTTAGCCAAAGGAGAATATATACACAAAGTAATGAAAGCCTTGATTTGGATCTCTATGAAAACTTTCCACATAGAAAGAGTTCCAACTTTTGGACGTTATGCTTCCTTTGTGTACTAAGTTAAGGCATGATGATGCCCTAGTCAAATGTTTTCATTCCGCTGTCAATCTTGGTTTGCTTCGATGGCAGTTTCCCAAAGGGAAGTAGTATAGAATTATGTCTATCCTGAAGGAAATTTATATTCATTCTATCTGACTTACATTTAAAAACTTATGTTCAATATATGTGATGTTTTTATTTAAAACATTTAGCACTCTGCTAAAACAAACTCAACCTGCAAATGAAAGAGAAGTAGACAAAAAAATTTAGACTTAGTAAGAGACAAGTACCTGAGAGAGTACTGGAAATAACTCAAGAAAAGGCTTTAACCTAACTACTTTGAGGTGCTGCACATATGTAGCAATCTTTTTCTCCTTTTCTAGCAAGTTACCACGAATAAGGAACATATGTGAGTAGATATCTTTCTTCAGAAGCTTCATACACTCTGATCCCAAATGCAGCAATAAAAATAATGGTGCCTGCGATGAGCCACTAATCCATTGAGCACCAATGCCAACAATGCCATGATGCCGTACAGTAGCTCCTTTGGGTTTCACTGGATTTGTTTTAATGGACTAGACTTTGTTTAATGGACCTGATTAATAAAGTAGAATAACACAGTGAGTTTTCTAATACTGATAAAATCTGTGCAGCTAACTATATTTAACCCTCTTGGAAGCTCACAAATTACTAGAAATGAAGGTTTTTAAAAAGTAAGGGATATAGCTTAAGGTAGGATAAATACATAACCATAAAATCACAGCCTCTCAGCCTCGCTAATCTCATCTTTAAACCAAGCATGGTGGAAAAAGATCCTTCCCAACTCAGCCTATCTAGAAACAGCTTTGCAACTCACCTAGCCAGGCCTCCTTCCCAATGCAGAATTCTTCCTAGAACAAGGGCAGGGGGTGGGAGAGGGAATGAGGGAAAACAAAACAAACCTTGAGGAGTTTTCCACAAGTAAGTGAATAACATAACTTTTCAACTAAACACTTACTGAATACTGAATATGATGACTACAAAGAGCACAATTACTTATATTCAGCACTTACTAATAAATGCCAGGTCCTATGCTAAGTGCTTCTCACTGAGTATTTCTCTAAATCCTCAGAAGGGCCTAGGAAGCAATACACATCCCCCTGTGACAGATGAGGAGGTGGGAAAGTCACACAGCTAGTGAATGCCAAACTTGAGTCCAGGCTGTCTGACTCCAGAAACCATGTTTTTAAGTACTTCCTTAAGCACTTATGGTCATGAAAAATTAATCTTTCACAACAGTTTCCAAAGACATTCCAAAGAATTAATTCCTCTGTCAAGGAATTTAATTAAAAATTTTTTCAGCTAATCAGTATTAAACAAAATTGAAGACTTTGAAAAAATTTATTATTTCAAATAAATGTTAGAACATGGTTAATACTAGATAAACATTAAATGTAAATATTTAAAAATGATTACTATCAGATTCATTTTTTAAAGCTTAAGTAATCAATTATAATTATATTTATTTGAGTGTACAAAGTATTGGACTAAATAATTTATAGATTTTATTCTAATCCTCATACTAATTTCCATGTTATGTATGAGAGAACAGACTGAGGGGAAGATATAGTTACATCAAAGAACCAAGACTGGAACCCAGGAATACTGTCTCCCAAATTCTCTTTTAACTACACTTCGATCTATGTTTAAAATAATGTACAGTCATGTGGAAATGTATATACAGACACAGAATGCACATACACACACACACACACACACACACACACAGTGGCCAGATTATTATGACCACCCCATTAGTACTTCATTGGGCCACCTTTTGCCTTCAATACTGCGGCGATTATTCTTGGCATTAACTCCATGAGATGCTGAAAGATGATGCGAGGAATTTGACACCATGCCTGATGAATAGCACTGTCCAGTTCTGTGAGATTTGATGTTGTGGAACCAGCTGCCTTATGGCTCTTTTAACTTCTTCCCACAAATGCTCCATTGGATTGAGATCTGGTGATTGTGGGGGCCACCTAAGCAAGGTAAAGTCTCCCTCATGTTCTTGAAACCACTCCTGCACAAAACGAGCACCATGGCATGGCGCATTGTCTTGTTGGAAGAAGCCATCTCCATTGAGATATGACATCAACATGATAGGATGAACTTGATCAGCAACGATACTTAGGTATGTTGTGCTATTCAGACGTTGTTCCACACAAATTAAAGGGCCCAAATCATGCCAGGAAAACATGCCCCAAACCATAACACTGCCCCCACCAGCTTGAAGGGTTGTACTCATGCATGTGAGGTGCATGCTTTCATGCTGTTTCCGCCAAATTCTCACTCTGCCATCTGCATGATGCAAATAGAAACATGATTCATTGGACCACATGACTTTTTTCCAATGCTCGACTGTCCAATCCTTGTGTTCCTGTGCAAATTGGAGATGTGTTATCTTGGTAACTGCAGACAGCAAAGGTGTTCAAACAGGCCTTCAGCTTCCATATCCCATACGATGCAGTGTACGGCTAATTTGCCTACAAACGTCAGGTGGTCATAATAATCTGGCCACTCAGAGTGTGTGTGTGTGTGTGTGTGTGTGTGTGTGTGTGTATGTGTGTGTGTATGTGTGTGTGTGAACACACATACACACACACATATAAATACTAGAAAATCTTGAAAAAGGAATTTTTTCAGAGTCTTTATGTAATTGGATAAAATGTTCCACTTCTACTTACTGCAATGTAATGGCTATTTTAGTACAATGAATGAAGTTAAAAACCCCTGTCCTCAAAAAGTTCATATTCAATGCAGTAGACCGAAACACTGCAGATTATAACAAACACAAGTAAGTGTGCTAAAGGGATTTAGCATTGAGAGATTTCAGGAGTAAAAGCAGCTTCACAGGCAAAAGTAATTAGAGAAAGCTTCACAGGAGTTAGGATCCAACTATACGGGCCATGAAAGATGGAAAAGTTAGAATGATGAGAAAGAAAGAAGGATGTAAAGGCATTTTTTAAAATGGTTTTGTTGGTCCTTTCTTTTAGGAATTAAAAGCAATTCTTTGCAAAATCTTTCAAATAGAATAGGAGGGAACACTAACATACTTATTCTATGAGAACAGCATTACCCTGAAAACAAAACCAAAAGAAGACATTACAAGAGTAGCAAACCACAGACTAATTTATCTTATGAATATACGAGAGGCCCAATGTATTCCTTCCCTTCCCCCAGTTGCAGCCAGGGCCTCCCTCCCTTCCCCTGGCCAGTCCCACCCCCTGGTCAAACTCTAGGACGAACTCCCGGTTGAGGGGACAATTTGCATACTACACTTTTATTATATAGGATATGCAAAACTCCTAGACAAAATGGTAGGAAACCAAATCTACCAACATATAAAAATAATTATAGCCCAACAGGCATGGCTCCCAGTCAGGGCACATGCCTGGGTTGCAGGGCTTGATTACCAGTGTGGGGCCTGCAGGAGGGAGCTGATCAGTGATTCTCTCTCATCATTGATGTTTTTATCTCTCTCTCTCTTCCTTCCTCTCTGAAAGCAATAAAAATATTTTTAAAGTAATAATCCTATATAATAAAGAGGTATGCAAATTGACCATCACGCCCTTGCACAAGAAGGCTGCCCCCATCTGGTCACAAGATGGCTGCCACAAGATGGCCAGCAGGGGAGGGCAATTGTGGGCTATCAGGCCTGCAGGGGAGGGCAGTTGGGGGGACCAAGCCTAAGGGGAGGGCAGTTAGGGGAGACCGGGAGGGCAGTTGGGGGTAACCAGGCAGCAGGGGAGGGCAGTTGGGGGCAATCGGGCCAGCAGGGGAGCAGTTAGGCATCGATCAGGCTGGCAGGGGAGTGGTTAGGGGGTGATCAGGCTGGCAGGCAGAAGTGGTTAGGGGCAATCAGGCAGGCAAGCGGTTGGGAGCCAGCAGTCCTGGATTGTGAGAGGGCAGTCGGACATCCCCTGAGGGGTCCTAGATTGGAGAGGGTGCAGGCTGGGCTGAGGGACACACACCCCAGTGCACGAATTTCGTGCACTAGGCCTCTAGTCTATATATATATAAGCCTAATATGCTAAGTATCTGACCATTTGACCAGTTGCTATGACACGCACTGACCATCAGGGGGCAGATGCTCCAACGGACAGGGACTAGGCAAGACGGGCCGGACACACCCTGGAGCCCTCCCGCAGTCCCTCCCCAGCCCCAATCGGCCCCGATCAGCCCCAATCGGGAATGGGTGAGACAGCCCTGATCAGCCCTGGTCAGGACTGGGCAAGATGGGCTGAACATACCTGGAGCCAACCTCCCATGGTCTTTCCCCTGCCGGCCAATCTCCCGCGGTCCCTCCCCAGCCTCTAAAATGCTTCTTCTAATTAATTTCCTTTCAATGTGCACAAATCCATGCACTGGGCCTCTAGTAATAATAATTACACACCATGACCAAATGGAATTTTCCCAGAAATTCAAGGGCTGGTTAAACATTCAAAAATTATTTAGTGTAATACACCATATAAATAAAGGACAATTAACACATGATCATCTCAATAGATATGAAAAAATGTTTGAAAAATTAACTCCCTTCCCTGCTAAAAGCACTCAACATATGAGGAGCAGAAGGGAACTTCCTCAACCTGATAAAAAGCATCAACAAAAACCCCACAGTTAACATATACTTAATGGTACAAGACTAGATGCTTCCCTGCCAAGATTAGAAACCAGATAGGATTCCTGCTGTCACCACTAGCCAGAGCAGCCAGGCAAGAAAGTGAAATAAAAGGCATCTAGATTGGCAAGGAAAAAGTAAAACTATCTCATTTTGTTGCAAATGACATGATCTTATATGTACAATGTCCTAAGTAAGGATAACACTAAGAAAACTACTGGGCTGATAAACAATTTCAGGAAGGTTGAAGGATAAAAGATAAACATGGAAAAAATAAATTTCATTTCTATACACTTGTGGTGAAAAACAAAAAGGAAATTAAGAAAGACATTTTACTTACAATAGCATCAAAAAGAACAGAAGCCAGGCTCACAGCTGACAAGTGCAGCGGCAGTGGCGGGCCTAAGCCAGCAGGCCAACATCCCCCAAGGGGTCCCAGACTGTGAGAGGGTGCAGGCCGGGCTGAGGGACACCCCCTCCAGTGCACGAATGTCATGTACTGGGCCTCTAGTTAAAAATAATGATAATAAAAACCTCTCAAAGTCTATAGTCCTCCAACCTATCTTTAAAAAAAAAGTTACCAGTCAATTATATTTCAATAGAGCTGTTAAAGAAACAAATTAGGCTAGATGTTTTGTTGTGGTGTCAATTCATTCTTACTCTAGACAGAAGGTGGTAACAGGCAGGAATGATGCAGTATAAACTATTGGGTTATAACTTCAGCTCAGTCATTAGATAGAATGTGTCAGCTTGGGTCATTATTTAAAATTTCTGATCTTCAATTTGTGTGTCTTTCTTATAGGAATAGCTCCCTAACAAAGCATGGCACACAGTAAGCTCATTATTAGAAGTAGTATTAATAACTATACAAATGATGTCATAATTGTATAGTAAAAAAAGCTCTTACTATAAGAAGACAGATGCATCTTCCTCGGAAGAATTAAAATGATCTCTATTCATGAGGGTAAGAGGGGACATATGCAATACTTCCAATAATAAAAAAATTTTAAAAAAGATCTCTATTCATGGCAGCCATATCATAATGGAGCTCAATAAATTGCTGTTAATTCAATAAGTATTTTAAGAGCTTGTTCATAAGTGGCAAGCATTGGCTTTCAGATTAAATTTCCTAACACTCATACCTTGTTTGGCCTACACAGGGAGTTTTTTTAAAACTGAATTCATTTTCAATATTTAAGAATAGAGAGATTGTCTCTTAAAAATCCAGGTTTCTAGATTCTCTTGGAAAATAAGAGAATTTGCTAACACTGGGCCATATTTCCTTGTAAACCTTATCGGCAGAACCTATGGAGCAACAATCTCCATCTAAACTGCCAAGTTCCTCTGTTACTTGCATAGCCCCCAAAAGCACAGCATTTGCACCATCTGGCTGTCACAGACTGGAGATACAAAGATAAACATGCCACAGCTCTCAGTCTTAGGGAACTCACAGACTAGCTGCAGACGATGCAAACAGCCATACGAAACTGGTGGGGTCACAATATCAACCCAATTCATTTCATACAGTGGGAAAGAATACGGTTCAAAGACATTATCTGATTTATCTAAGGCAAACCACATCAGCCAGACTACCTGATATATGCTTGAATTATTATAAAAGTATTTGATCCATTTCTTCCAGTTATCTATAATACTAGTAACCTAAGGTAACAGATACAAGTAATGGTGAATGGAAGTAATTTTCATGACCACCACACTTAGATTAAGAAATAATAAACACATTGAACAGACAGTATAATTTTCAACTTCTTTTTATACTAGGAAGAAAGGAGGAAGCTCATTAATAAAATGATATAAAATAAAGCAGTACCTTGTTACCTATTAACAATTAATAGCTTATCAACTGATCACCTATTGCTTATTTAGATATATGGAACTTCTTTAGAGAATTACCAGGCTCCATTTTCACAGAAAACAGTAATTAAATTAAACAGCCGCAGGGTGAGAGAAAGAAGACTAAGGACCATTTCTAGGCCTCTTGCCAGGATCCTGTGTGCTTAATCTGTCCTTGGACTGGCCTGGCCCCATTAATCAAAGCAAATGGTTTTCTGGGAAAATAACAAGTTTTCATGATCTAAAAAACAGATATTAAAGGGAAACTATGATGTCATGGGGAAAAGAGCAAATACTGTTTGTAGCTGTATTTTCTCATTTTTGTCGTGTTATGTGAAAAGCAATAGACCAAAGTCTTTGCTGCACTTCTGAAATTGTACCTGGTTAAACAGGTTAAACTAATGGTATGTTTACAAGTCGACATGAAGTAACTTCAGTATTGATACCAATACAGGATCTGTTGGTATGAGGATCAACATGACTTACGTAGGTATTCTTTATAAAGTTGAGTTGCCCTGGCTGGTTTGTCTCAGTGGTTACAGCATCGGCCCAAGGACCAAAGGGTTGCGGGTTCAATCCCAGTAAAGGACACATACCTCGGTTGCAGGTTCCCCAGCCCCAGTAGGGGTGAGCATGGGAGGCACCAACAGATGTTTCTCTCTCTCTAGCTCCCCCTTCTACCTCCTTCCACTCTCTCTAGGAACCAATGGGAAAAAAAAAAAAATCCTCAGATAAGGATTTTAAAAAAAGTTAAGTCATTGAAAAGACAATGTAAATAAATTTTCCAGTATACATGGAAGTTTCTATTTCTCAAGAAATAAAACATAAATATTAATATGAAGTTTAAGAAATTTACACTTGGCCTCTATCTTTATAACAAACTAAAGAAGTATGCCAGGAGCTGAACAAACCCAGACGCCCTGAACCCACTTCAGTGCCTGGCACCCGGAGGAGACATGCAAGAAATGCCAGGTTTGGGACTGAAAGTGACTATGTGACCAGATAATAAAACAGTTTCCCTGCAAGCACTTTGAATATTACTTTTCAAAGTTAAGCTGCAGCATCTGAAACTAAAATAATCTTCAAGGTTGAATTTTCTCTAGTAATCACTATGGGAGACATTGGGAGTCCTAGGTTTTTCTTGTGTGGAAGAATAAAAGATACTTAAGTCCATGACTCACATACTTTTTTATGTTTTTATTAATTTTTTTTTTTTAAGAGAGTGAGGAAGGGAAAGGGATAGAGAGAGACATTGATGAAAGAGAAACATGGATTGGCTGCCTCCTGCACACCCTCTACTGGGGATTGAGCCCGCAACCCAGGCATGTGCCCTGACAGGAAATCGAATCGGGACCTCTCGGTTCATGGGTCGATGCACAACCACTGAGCCACACCAACCAAGCTCACTAGTTTATTTTTATATACTTGGAGATAAGCACCATTTCTGAAATAGAGAAATTATTCAACAATGTTTTTAGAATAGATGAATAATTAGCTTTTATATTAATTATCAATTTCTCAGCTCTTGACCTAATTAAAGTAGAATGAATAAATACTTCGTAAACATAAAATTAGTTAACTCATAAATACTACTCAATAAGAAGTAATCTAAACAATCTTGAAACATAACCTTTCCCTCCATTCCTGGATGACAAGTTTAACTACCTGACCTCGATTTTGAGATCAAGCTTGATTTTCTTCAGACTTTGCAATTCTAAAAATGGTGGGATAAAATGGTCCTCTAGTACCTACATCTTCAATTGATAATATAAATTCTATTCGCCTTAGTTGATCCTCAAAATTGATCTGAATTGTCAATACAGATGTTTCGTTGCCTTACTTTTGCCAGACAATAATGGCTTCAAATTCTCTGCTTTTCATTCCTCATTCCCATTCCCCTACCGGAAAAAAAAAAAGAAAGAAAAGAAAACAAACAAAAAAACAAACAACTACCAATATCACCACAGCAAAATACTCTGTTTCAGGATTAACACCATCAACCAATAGGATTAGACAGTTACCTAACACTCCACCCTACAACAGCAGACTATGCAATCTTTTGAGTACATGTGAAACATGTATCAAGATAGACAATATCCTGTGCCATTAAACCAACCTCAACAAATTTAAAAGAACTAAAATCATACAGAATGTATTCTATCACCATAATGGAATAAGCTAGAAATTAATAACAGAAAGATAACAGGAAAATCTCCATACACTTGAAAACTAAACAACACACTTCTAAATAATCCATAGAAGAAGTCTAAAGGGAAATTTTAAAAGTACATTTAACTGAATGAAAATGAAAAGGCAACATATCAAAATTAGTAGGGCACAACTAAAGCAGTGCTGAGGTTAATTTATAGCATGAAATGCATACATAAGAAGAAACTTCTCAAATCAATAATCTAAGCTCCCACCTCAAGAACATAGAAAAAGAGCAAAATAAACCCAAAGCAAACAGAAGGAAGAAAATAACAAAGGTAAGAGAAATTGAAAACAGAAAATGGGGGCGGGGGTGAGGGTGTCAATTAAAGCAAGACTGATTCTTTTAAAACATTGATACAATTTACGAACTTCTAACAATACTAATAAAAACAAAAGATATAAGTCACAAAATACCAATATTAGGAATGAAACAAGGCATCACTACAGACCTGGCAGACATCAAAAGGATAAGGGAATACCATAAACAACTTTACAGACATAAAACTGACAACTTAGACAAAATGAACCACTTCCTCATAAAATACAAACTACCAAAGCTCCCACAATATGAAATAGATAACATCATCAGCCATTAACCATTAAGGAAATTATATTTATAATTTCAAAGCTCCCCCCAAAAAAAGAAATTTCCAGGCCCTGATAATCTCACTAAAGAATTCCACCAAATGTTTGAAGAAAAATGAATATCAATTCTATTCTTTTCCAGAAAATGGAAGGAACACTTCTCTATTTTATAAAGCTACTAGGGGCCTGGTGCACGAAATTCATGCACTGGGGAGGGATCCCTCAGCCCAGCCTGCCCCCTCTCACATACTGGGAGTCCTCAGGGGATGTCCTACTGATGGCTTAGGCCCGCTCCCCGTTGGGAGCAGACCTAAGCCGCAGTCTGGCCTCCCTTTGCGGGAGGCGACTGGGCTGATCAGGGGAAGGCGCCAGCCCCATCACCCCGCTGCTGCAGCCGCCAAGGTATTTTCATCAACACGGACTCCAGTCCCTTCACCATGAAAAAAGGACAACTTTCTTTAGGCATTTTCAAGATGTGTCTTTCATAGGATATGACATTTCTTTCTTTTTCTTTTTATCCTCACCTGAAGATATGTTTCCATTGATTTTTTCCCCTTCCCTCCGATCGCAGGCTCGGCCCCTTCCCAAGCCTAAAGCCCCCGCCCCTTCCCAAGCCTAAAGCCTCCGCCCCAGGCTTTAGGCTTGGGAAGGGATTACCCCCACCCCCCAGCACCTCCCATGGCAGGCTCAGCCCCTTCCCAAGCCTAAAGCCTCCACCCCAGGCTTTAGGCTTGGGAAGGGTCCCCCCCCCCTCCCCTCCGATGGCCGGCTGGGAGTGACCTGGGTGCCGAGGAGGTTCCCCGGACCCAGGTATGTATGCAAATTAACCGCCATCTTCGTTGGGTTAATTTGCATACTCACTCTGATTGGCTGTGGGCATAGCGGAGGTACGGTCAATTTACATGTTTCTCTATTATTAGGTAAGATTATTACCACTCTGGCCGGTGTGGCTGGGTTGGTTGCAGCCTTGTCCACTAAGAGGTGGCAGTTTGATTCCCTGTCAGGGCACATACCCGGGTTGTGGGTTGGTTGGGGCACATATAGGAGACATCCAATCAATGTTTCTCTCTCTCTCCCCCTTACTCTCTAAAGAAAAACAGACACTACAAACCAATAAAGTTATTATTACCATGATACCAAAACCAGATAAAGATGGTATCAAAACAAAGTGAAGACCAATATAGACACAAAAATGTTTAGCAAAATAGAATGGAATTAAGCAATATATAAAAACTAGAGGCCAGGTGCATGGATTCGTGCACTAGTGGGGTCCCACGGTCTGGCCTGTGCCCTCTCGCATCCAGGACCCCCTCAGGGGAGGTCGGAGGCCCAATGCACAGATTTGGCCTGATCCCCACAGGCCAGGCCAAGGGACCCCACCAGTGCATGAATCTGTGTACTGGGCCTCTACTATGCATATAAGATCTTTGGTTAATCTCTTCCTGCCCTCCACCCTACCCCTTTCCCTCTGAGATTCATCCGTCTGTTCCATGTTTCCATGCCTGTGCGTTGAGCGTCTGCCCCCTGGTGGTCGGTGTGCGTCATAGCTAATGGTCGAACAGTCGCTTAGGCCAGTGGTCGGCAAACTCATTAGTCAACAGAGCCAAATATCAACAGTACAATGATTGAAATTTCTTTTGAGAGCCACATTTTTTAAACTTAAACTTCTTCTAACACCACTTCTTCAAAATAGACTCGCCCAGGCCGTGGTATTTTGTGGAAGAGCCACACTCAAGGGGCCAAAGAGCCGCATGTGGCTTGCGAGCCGCAGTTTGCCGACCACTGGCTTAGGTTTTTATATATATAGATAATTATACACATGACCAAGTGGTGTTTATTCCATTTAGGCTTACTCCAGGGATTGAAGACTGATTCACTATTTGAAAAGTAATCAAATAATCCACCACATTAATAGGCTAAAAAAGAAAAATCACCTATGATCATATCAATTAATACAAAAAAAGATTTGATAAAATTCAACACCCATTCATCATTAACACATTAAGCACCCAGCCTGTTTTGTCTTCCGGACGGAAAGTACAGTGTTAGTCACTGGTGACTGACAGGGCTCTTAATGTGTTAAAAAAGCTCTCAGAAATACAGAAATAGAGGGGAATCTCAACTTGATAAGGAGCATCTACCAAAAGCCTACAGCTAACATCATATTTAATGACAAAAGATGGAATGCTTTACCCCCACCAAGATCAAGTACAAGAAGCAAGGATGTTTGCTCTCATTGCTCTCATTCTAGCAATGTAGTGCTAGCACTAGCCAGTACAATAAGCAAGAAAATAATAAAAAACATAAAGCTTGAAAAGGAAGAGATTAAACCATCACTAATTTGCAGATGACATAACTGTCTACATAGGAAATACCAAGGACTTTACCAAAAAACTCCTAGAATTAATGAATGAGATCTACAAAGTTGTAGGATACAAACTAAATATACAAAAAAAAAATTGTATATCTATGCACAAGCAATGAACATGTGGACACTGAAATTAAAAAGCCAATACCATTTCCAATTTTAAAAAATTAAATGCTTAGGAGTAAATCTCAGAAATCGTACAGGAATTACATGCTAAAAACTACACAATACTGATGAAAGAAATATAGAGGACTACTATGTTTCCTGATCAGAAGATTCAACATAGTAAAGACATCAATTTTTTCCCAAATTCCAGCAAAAATTTTTGTAAATATACGATATTCTATAATTACTATAGAAAGGGAAGTGGCCAAGAACTGCTAAAATAATTTTGAAAAAGAATAAAGTGAGATGATCAGCCTACTAATTTTAAGACTTATGTATAGCTATAGTAATTACGACTTGATATTGGCTGAGGAATGGACACAGCTCAATAAAACAGAAAAGAGAACTCAGGAACCGACTTACATAAATATGCCAATGGATTTTTGACAAAGGTGCAAAAGTAACTGAATGGAAAAAAGTGCTGAAGCAATTAGACATTCATAGGCAAAAACAAACAAACAAAAAAAACCCATGACCTAACTCCCACACTTCATACAAAAATTAACTCAAATGGATCGTAGATTTAAATGTAAAATTTTAAGCTATGTAACTTTTAGAAGAAAAAAAAATGGAAAAAAATCTTCAGAATCCAGGGCTAGGCAAAGAGTTCTTAGACTTGACACCAAAAGCATGATTCGTAAAAGGAAAAGTCAATAAATTGGACATCATTAAAATAAAAAAACTTTTGTTCCTCAAAAGACCCTGTTAAGAGGATGAATAAACAACTAGAGTCAGAGGACCTATTTGCAAGCCAAATATCTTTAAAAAGGACTATTATCTTCCGAGAATTATGCTAAATGAAAAAGCTAATCCCAACATACCATACAATTTCAATTTTATAACATTTTTGAAATAAGAAAATGATATGAAGAAATAATTAGTGGTTACCAGAGATAAAGGAAGAAGGGCGGACAGGAGAGAAGAGAGTTTGGCTATAAAAGGACAATGTGAGGAAGCTTGTGGTGATGGAAATGTGTCTTCACTAGATCATTATTAATGTCCTAGTTGTGATACTGTGCTACTATATCATGTAAATATCATTGTGCTAATCCTGCATGTGCATCTACAATTGTCAATCTACCACTAATAAAATACAGTTTAATAAAAAGTAATAAACCAGAATTTTAAACTCTTCATGATGCAATTATATGTATATTGTCTTAACACTGAAATCCCCACTCTCTTCTTTTGCCAACTCTGGCCTCTTCTGTGACAGATGTTGACTTTTACCAACATTACTCCAGCTAATGAAATCAGACTACAAACACAGCATTGCTGTGTCTTATGCACAACCAATCACCAGGACTGAGGTATGCCTTTAAAGTGGAAGTTAAAAATTATGTTAAAAGAGATCTTCTCTTGAATATCCAAACCTCACAAATTATATAGATACATTCAGTAATAGACCCTAGGGCTCAGTGCCAGAAGTCTGTCTGAATTCCAGGGTTGATTACCCAGTCATGCACTAGCAAGCATGTGTGGCTCCTCCCTATTAGGTCATTGATAATTATCAGCCATCTATATCACTTCCTTTGAAACCATTCACCTAACTCTTGTAACATTCCCACGGTTATCTGCCTCAGACTGTGGGAGAAGTAGGATGCACTGTAATTCTAAGACTATGCGTGAACTACATCAGTGGCACAGCCTTCCCAGCTCAATTCTCTGGGCTCTATCCTCCACATGGAAATAGCAGGTGCTGTCAGATCTGCTCTGCAGGTTCTGAGATGAAGGCCACCACTTCTTCATCTTCTTCTGCCTCTTGCCAAATGGCATGACTACATGAGGCAGACAGTAGGCAATGCTTTCAAGTGACTCTGCACTCAGATGGCACAACAGCCACTTCCCTGGAAATCTGAAACCACCCAGAGAGTGAGTGAATCCTGACAAAGTCTGAATTCCTCACTCTTTCGAAGTGATAGCTATGGGATACTCCCAATGAGGAAACATCTTCCAACTAAAAATCCATGAGCAATGTGTTCCCAGCTAATTCTTTCTGAATCCTGCAGCAATGAGTTTGTACAAGGAAAAGAAAGACTCAATAACCAGGGACATGTAATATCTGGTCACTGCATGATCCAGTTATCTTTAAAAAACAATCACAGAGTAATACAAACATGGGCTTTAGAGAGTTTTGTTTTGTTTTGTTTTAAATCCTTTGTCAATAATGACTAAAGTGCTTCCTAGTCTTTTCAGTTGACCTGGAAGTACACAGAAGGCAGCTGTCCAAGTTCAGAAGGACAAGGGCCCAGGAGCCCTCCTGCTGAACCAGGCCTCCTTTCACAATGTTCTGTTTATCCCAGGCTGATCCGCACAGATACCCACTATCTTTATCTTGAAGGAAAGTGTTCCAATTAGCACTAGGTGTTCTTAAAAATCCCCAACCTGAGAAAAACAGATGTATTGTGTAGAGAGTAAGACCTGGCATCTACAGAGAACTTTCTAGGAAAGCCTAGAAAACCGTCCTGTCCTGCTGCAACAGGTGTTTCCTTCTTCCTTCAGACTCCTCATCCCAGCAGAAAACAAAAACAAGAGATTAGTAGGATCCACCCACAAAAACAAAAGGGACATTAGACTCCTATAGCAGGAAATCAACAAAAATGTTATCATCTGCTTGAACAATTTAAATTCAGTCATCCAGCATGCTCTGAAACATAATAAGCCACTGTGCTTTAGAATAATTGTTGCATGGGGTTTGACTTAATTAATCTCAGCAGGTTTGAAAATAGCCCGTGTGATAAGCTTCCCTCGGATGCATGAGTGTGCAAATGAAAGCTGGCCTGCCAAATCAGACATATTCAGGCAGTGGCAGCAGGATCACATGGTTTGACCTATCCACCTGTAAGCATTGACCTTGGAATGCTACATAGGAAGAGAAAGTGGCACTCTACATAGGAAGAGAAAGTTATAAGAGTGTTCACTTCTGTTTACTGCTTGAAGGCTTCAGGATCAGCACCCATTCAGGGTAAGTAGGCACTTTGTATAAGGGGTGTGATTAGAAATAAGATTAGGAAAAGCAGAAAGAGTTCTTGCTTCCTTGTACGAGAGTCCCTCTATATCAGCAGGAAGGCAGACATCATTCCCTGAGCCTGAGTATTTTTCCTAATTTTGGTTGGAGCCACAAGAAGCACAGACGGTCTGCAGGCAGATCAGTAGACAGGGACTGATGGAGCACACATACCCTCTCACTTCTCCTGGGCCCCAACTCGTGGAAGCAGAAGATTCTAGCCTAGAAAGAAAAGTCTATAGGAAGTTAACCTTCATCAGTCTCCTCCCATCCAACAGAGATCAAATAAGAGAAGGTGAGACTAGCAGGGGAAGACATGAGGTAAGCAGTGCCTGGATTACTGTTGAGACTGGACATTGTAAGCATGTGCTAAGCAACAGTGCCTCACCTGACCAGACCGCGTCTGTGTTTATGAACAAATGGTCTGTCCCTTCATCTCAAAGAGCATCATCATTATCCATGAGCCAACATGACTTGTGGGAGCACAAGATACTGCTGGACACATGGCATCTCAAGAGCTGAGTCTGAGATGGTGTTATGCCTTCAGTTGGCTCAACATTGAGCAGCTGTTTAGACCAATGTTCGCTGGTGAGGACAGCAGTTGGAAATACGACTATAACCCCAAACCATCCTGATTCCACAGCTGCAAGTTTATAATTCAGTCTTCTTACACCTTGCCATGACTTGTCATTGAAAACTAAATGTTTAAAGAAGCTGCCACGTTTTTTAAATTTTTATTTTTATACTTACCTGCAGACATGTATACTGATTTTAGAGAGAGAGGAAGGGAGGGAGAAAGAGAAAAACATCAACATGAGAGAAAAACATCGATTGGCTGCCTCCTACGCATGTCCCGACCAAGAATCGAACATACAACCCACGTATGTGCCCTGACCAGGAACCTTTTTGGTATACAGGATGAGACTCCAACCAGCTGAGGCACCCAGCCAGGGCACTGTCATTTTCTTATTCAGAATTCCACTGTCTCATTTACTGAGTGAGGCCAGGAGTCTAAGACTCAACTTGTATTAGCATCTCATTCCATGTCATACTGATGTACCACTGAGCATATCACTCTGCCTCCATAACACACACACACACACACACACACACACACACACACACACACCAATAGATCATGGCCAAGAAATGGAGAGGGCGCAAAACAGAGGAAAGTACCCAACCCTTTTCTGGGAAGTGTAGCACTCCACAGTTCTGACAGAGTGGCCTAAGGACACAGAGAGAGACACTCCAATGCCAGAGCTGACCTCGACTTGGTAAAACAAGGAGGCTGTTCAGTAAGAGGAGCCAAGCAATCCACTCTGGGGAGTTCAGATTTGTGTCAGAAAAGTGAAAGGTAGAAAAAGCATAGAAAGCAGGTCTGGCAGATCTTAAAACATACCATTTTAAAAATTATTTTGCTTCCTTTTCTTAACGTATTTTCAATTATTTGTTAATTTTAAAAATTAAAATGCATTTTTAACTTTTCTTATTTTAAATATATAATCCTCTTGAATATATATTATTTTGAATGAGGGTTTGGGGGATGTTATTTCAGAAGGATCCCTGGAACATTTAGGCGAGGGCAATTCCTTTGAAGGCCTGTATTTCTAAAGCCTATTCAGCCTGCGGGTAGTCTGAGTGACAATGGTGAGAGCACACAATGGAGGCTAGTCTTTACCATAATACTGAGCCACTTGTGTGCTGGCTATAAAAAGTCCCCCAGTGCTAGATTTTCACTCTGTAAATGGGCAGCAGAACAAATATAGTGAATCAATTATTTCCATTTGCAACACACATTTAAATGTATGGGGCCTATCTAACAGCAAGCATCAGTTACTTGCAGGCCCTGCACAGCAAAACACAAAACCAAAAACATCACCTCACTTTTCCTCAGAAAGAGAATAAATCATAAACTCAAGATAGGAATTCACTGATTTCTCCTTTATTTAACTAATTTGGCCATACTATAGGACTGATTCCGGACTAAATCAAATTAGAAACCCCTGGCACTTAACTGGATCACAGATTGCATTCTAAAGGTACTAACTGTGGATTACGTGCCTGGTCCCGGGCAAACTGGATTTTAATAATTTGTCGGGATATAATCGTTGCATGGGGGTTTGATTTAATTAATCTCAGTAGGGTTCAAAGAAGGCCCATGAAATCAACATGAAAAATGTCCTTCAGATGTTTTATTATTAAAGGTTGGGTAATTATGTCACCAAAAGAGTCAGGTATAGAAAAGCCTGAAGTTACAAATTCAAACCAAAAGAAATATTTCATACATGCTGACAGAGAGAGACACACACACATGAAAAGAAGGGGTAAAACTGCTTGCTCAGGTTTGCTGCAAAGCAGGTGCTCATCAATACTTGTTGAATTCATGAAACAATGAATGAAGGTTGAATGAGTACGTGTGACAGGGCAAGGTATGCAAAAAGATTATACATTCTTTCCAATAACGGTTAGAATATGCAATTTATAACGTGATGAATTTAGATTCTTAAAAGATAGATCAGGTGCCAAACAAAAAGAGACCAGGTCGAGGGATGTACTGTGTATGTGAAAACTAGCATTTAGGTACAATAACAGACTAGAGCAGGTACAGAATCCTAGGGTGCCCAACTCCCACCCCATTCCCATCCACACTGTGAAGCAATTGGACATCACGATTTTAGAACCTGGTTACTATTCCACAAATTCAACTTTTACTGTCAGAGCTAGGGAACAGGTGCCTGGTGCTGGGAAGGCCAGCCTGGTGGGGGAGACGGGGGTCTGTGTGCTGTTTATGGCATGATCTGCATCTTTGCACAGAGAATTAGATATGGAGATCTACCACATTAGGGCTCTTTCACCTCCCAACTCACAAAAAAGATGAAACCAGGAGGTCTCCAAACCCACAGGCATTGAACAAGGATTCATCAAACAACTGAAATGGTGCCACTTTCTCCTCCTCCCACCACCAAAACCATCAGAGCCTCCCCTCTTGGACTTGGTCTAAGCACTCACTATGTACTAGGCACTCTTCTAAGCATGTCACAAGAATCGACTCATTTCATCCTCTCAACAGCTCAGTGGTTTCCAAACTTTACTGCACCTGGGAAGATTTTAAAAAGTCCAATGCTGCCTGGCTGGCATGGCTCAGTGGTTGAGCGTTAACCTATGAACCAGGAGGTCACGGTTCAATTCCTGGTCAGGGCACATGTCCAGATTGTGGGCTCAATCCCCAGTTGGGGGTGTGCTGATGTTTCTGTCTCTCTCCCCCTCTCCCTTCCACTCTGAAATCATTAAAATATTTTTTAAAATTAAACCTAGGAGATGGGTACCATTACTATCTACATTTTTCAGATAAGCAACTGAGGCACAGAGAAGCTAATTTCTTCCCACAGTCACACAGCTGGCAGGACACAGAGCTGGGATCTGAACCCGGGTTATATGACTGCTGCCAAACACTCAGAAATCATGTCAGGTGGAGGGGTCGTAGAACTAATATAAATTACTAGTATGTAATGAAATGAGTGGGGAGGGCAAAAAAATTGTGAGATGTGCACTGGCGAAGAAGTGTGAGAAATGTGGATGGCTATCACACAAGGAAGACCTTACCCAGCCCAACCAGCTAGGAACACAGTTACTGTTCTGACAAGATTATCATGTCGCCACAGAGGGAGGGGCTGTTTAGGGCTCCTGGAAAGCTCTCGTTCTAGAACAGCAGTTCTCAAACTTTAGTGTGCATGAAAATCATATGGAAGGCTGGTTAAAATAAATATTGCTGGGCCCCAACCCCAAATTTCAAATTGAGTAAGTCTGGGAGAGAGTCCTAGAATCTGCATTTCTAACAAGTCCCCAAGTGATGCTGACTCAAAAGCACTGCCAGGCACACTGCCTGTAACAGCCACACACACTCTGGGAGGGTCCCTAGTCACCAAGTCTCTGCACCTCTGCTTCTCCTGTTCCCAGAGGGTGAAGTGCCTCCCTCTGCCAGCTCCTTCCCCAACTTGCTCACTCCTGTTACCACTCAGCCTAAGCTGTAGTTGGCTCCTCCTCCAGGAAGCCTTCCTGGATCCTAGGCCTCCACGTGCTCCCCTAACACCCTACCCACACACCTGCTGTGCGCTTCTCCCACCAGACAGGACTGTGACCTCCTCTTGGGGACAGGGGCTGTTTCTATTTACTTTCCACTCTGGCATCGAGCACAAGGCCGGGCACATAAAAGGTACACAGTAAGTGTGTACATATAAGCACTCCACCCCACCAGGAAGAGGAGAAACGGAGCAGATTTCTGAAGCAGAGGCTGCTTTTCTTTAGGCCACAGAGTCCCAATATATAAATCAGATGTGCTTCAAAGTACGTATGTAAGTTGTTTGAGGACCAGGAACTCATTTTTCTCTCTATCTATCACACGGGTGACTACTAGTAAGTACTAGGGCCTAACCTCAGAAACTTGCTTAATGTGACTGAATTGCAATTTTAACTCTCAAGCACAAGACAGCTCACTGTTCCTGTTATACAGAACAGTAATTTCTATGAAAGACAGTGGTCAAAGTTCCCATATTAGGAACACATTGCATTCCTGGCCTTCTGTCCCCTCTGCTGTAAGACAATAAAATCCTAGGCTGCCTGCCCCCCTTGCACCTGCCCCAGATGGTGAGCAAAGGTCCCAGTGTCCTGCAGTCTGTCTCCCTCTGTGACACTTTCCAGACCTGTGTTCTATTTTCCTCCAGGGACAGCCTGTCAATCCTAGGAAATAAATTCTGCCTCAATGTTAATGCGAGCTAGAGGAAAGACTGCCCCTCGCCCCAGGTTACTTGTGTGGATTCCTCTTAGAGATCCCCAATCCCATGGCTGAATCCAGAGTGAGGAGGATGGGGGGTTGGGGGGAAGAGGTTCCCAACTAGCTCTGGAGGGCTAAAGTGGAAGATATTTTCAGTCTCTGGTAAACTTTCATTTCTTCCACGACGACAGAGTGGGCCTGCCACAGGAGAAACAGACGGAGGTTATTTCTGACCAGGAAACCAGGTTCTTTAAGGTTCTGGTTAGATGAGGTCACACTCCTATGTGCAAGACATTTGAACATTATGACCACAGGATGGGTCATTACCTGGGTCCAAAAATGTTGACACCCTGACCACAGCAAACTGCCACAATCAAGTAGCAGAGGTATATGCCATTCTCTTTCCATTCCTGGCATTGCCACAGCTCCCTGGTGTTCTCCCAGTCAGAAAGCGCCACCCGCACCAGAAATGAGGCCGAGGGAGGACTGGGCCTGGAACTCCTGTGAGGCCTCACGCTCACAGTGCCTGGCCCCTCCTCTCATGTCTCATTCCAGCAAGAAGGAATCATCTAGTACAGTGGTCGGCAAACTCATTAGTCAACAGAGCCGCAAACCGCAGCACGAGCCGCGGTTTGCCGACCACTGATCTAGTATATAAAAGGCTCTGTGCTCCCTGAAGGAGTGACAAGCTATAGAGCAGAGAGACACATGGAAGTGCGTGGGTCTTCTGAGCCAGACAGCCCTATGTTCAAATCTCAGTCTTCTCACTTACTGCGATGCTCTGGCCACAACAACATCCCTGAACCTCCATTTCTTCAACTGAAAGGAGAGCAGTGAAGCCTGTCTGTATAATGATCTTCATCTGAACCACAGAGTACAGACAATGCTTTGAGCAAATGTTTCCTCAGTTCTACCAAGGATGGTACATAACCACCCATCTCATTCTAGGGGCATAAGAGTGAAGTTAATTACACACAACATATACCAGGGCACGGGGGTTTAATTCCATCAAGAAAGGCTGATATGGAGTGAGATTAGCATCATGGGTAAACAACACCCTCCAGGTTCCCGGAGGGTTTCAGAAAGGGATTAAATAGACAGGCAGGAGCACGGCTGGGAATCAGGAGGGCATGGGTGGAGCCTGAGTCCAAGAGAAGGGGTGGGCACAGCAGAGCCAGCACAGAATCAGCCACTAACCTGACAGGCTCTCCCCCTCACTGCTGTTTCATTTGTGATGCAGAGATGAAGAAAATCATGTAATCGCTTTGTACTACTGCACTTCTCTCCACAAATGGAAATATAATTAAATATTACAATTACTAATTTTCTAGCTGCCATGTATTATATGATTTGCCTCTTGAAAGCAATGTCCATTTGGTGTTCTTTCCTGGTGTTTTGGAAATAAAAATATTTCTTTTTAAAACATTTGAATGTATATATCTGTAGTTTATGGTTCATTTATGCTATTACATGTATCAAAAGCAAACATTTTTTAAAATGTTTAGCTTTCAGACCAAAAAAGAAAAAGAAAAACTACTGACACTTTCCAGTCTAAATGAATCCTTCCAATGCCTCTGAGCTCAGGAAAGGAAGGGAAAGAAGGTACATTGCTTCAAGCAGCAGGCGGAGAAGTCAAGGCACTAGCTGAAAGGCACTGGAACAGGCCTGGGTCAGAAGACCTGCGATCTAAGTACAGGTCTAATGTCCTGAGCTTCTCCCTCAGAAACGTCACTCCATTTCTTGCGGGTATAGTTTCCTCATCTGTGGAATGTAAGGTCCCTTCCAGCTATTAAAGTATAAAACTTTACCAACACTCTGCTTTAGTGTCTACAAAAGTAAAAATACTTGCCTCTGACTTTCAGGAAGGTGAACATTAAAAGGAAATACGTGAAGAACATGGCAGTTTAAGATCATATAATGAAATAGAAATAAACAAGACTCACAGGATTATGAGGGACCCTAATGGTCTGGCCAGCTAAAGTGAAACTGAACTCTCAATGCACAGAAGCAGACGGTTGGCAATGGTCTTTTTTATGAAGCTTTCTTCTGGGTTGGTTTCCTGTGGCTGAGAGGGCCAGGGCATCCTCAGGAAAGCAGGCTGGAAGTGACCCGGAACTGACAGCCCGGGCAGGTACCCAGGCTTTCAGAGGGGCAGTAGGCATTAGGTTTCCCCCATACACCATCCTACAGGTAAGACATTCTGTATCCAACTGGTGTAAATTCCAGACTAAGTAAAACGTGCAAGTAATGACCTCGTTTCAAAGCTGATCCCATGTCTGGGTGTAAAAGGTCCCCTGGTGAGAAAGCCCAATCACCTGGTGAGAAGAGGGGCTCTACCACTACACACACAGCCATGAGAAACCAGGCCTATCACCTAACCACTCTGAGCCTCTCTTTTCTCATCTGTAAAATGGGGACAGTAATAGTATCTACCTTACAGGGATGTGAGGAGAATTGATGTTATCATTGCACATAAAGTTCTCAGAAGAGTGCTGGGCCCTGGATAAATGCTACCTAATATTCATAATAATATCGATATTCACTTTATTGAAGAACTATGTATATGATACTACTTCAGTAAGAAAACAAACAGGAGCAGATGGGAAGGTCCTGCTGGGGAAATGCAGGTGCTTGCTGCCTCCTCCTCCTGACACTCAAGGTATCTTGCAAGGTCAGAGAGAACTGATTGGGAAAGAGGAAAAGGAGCTTGAGATGATGCTGGAGTAGGAAAAATCACAGCCAAAGGCACTGAAACAAGGTGTGGTGTGGGTGCGCACAGGATGCTGCTGGGAAAACACAGGTCAAGGAGAAGTAGGTAAAAGGCTAGAAAGCCCTCAGGGGGAGAAAGTGGGCGAGAATGAAGACAACTGCTGGTGCCTGGGAGCACAGAAAGAAAAAGCAGAGTCAAACCCAGAGGGAAGAAGATGGGGGCCAAAGGAGGAAGGTGAAAACTGGAATACTGCATAATAAAAAATAGCCACTGGCATTCTAAATGATGGCAGGGCCTGTACAGAGAACAACCTTCCTCAGCACATAGAGGGGCGCATAACTTAACAGGTACCCAAAGAACAATGCAGTGATAAGTTTGGAAGATGGGGGAGGGTGAACATCAACAGAAAAGACATATTTGTTAATAAAGGTGGAAAAATAAAGTAGAATGAAATGCCTAAATAAAGTAGGGTGAAATGCCTGTGCCTGCTAGCAAAGGAGGGCAAAGAACTGATAGACCTGGAGCGGTTAATAGGGAAAAAACACCAGTCAATACAGAAAATGAGATGGTGTGCAGAGAAAACCCTGGGAGGAGGGCACGGGTGATATGTGAATTTGGATAGCCTAGGTAACAAGTGCTAAATAATTCAAATTATTCTTCTATTTTTCAACATTATTAACCAAGGCTGGAAGGAAGCAACTAACCGAGTGTTGTTGCCTTTGGTTTGGTTTAGTTTTTCGCACTTGGAGGAAAGGGAAATTTGCTCAGGCTCTGTAAGTCTGCACAGTCAGATGGGTGGCCCGCCAGCCCCGTCACCTGAGTTCTCCCTGACGTGGGCAGCAGCGCTGGCTTCTATCTTCCTGGGGCTAGTGTGGCAATTTCCCCACGTCGTGAAGAGAAATGGAATCTAACTCAGAGACCACACGCCAGGTCCCACTGTCTTTCCCGTGAAGAGACCCAGGTGGGACCTGGGGAGAGATTGGATGTCGGAGCTAAGTTCTCCAACCGCAGCCCTCTCGGTCCCCTGGGCCGGCGCGGGCCGCGCAGGTGGCGCCGCTGGAGGGAGCTGAGCGGTGCAGGGAACTCCGGCTGACCGCGGCCCCGCTCCTGGCGCCATCCGCAGGGCGGCCAGGCGAGTGGAGCGCGGGGTGAAGTTTCAGGGTCCTCCCTAGACGGTCCTGCTGGGGATGGCGCCTGCGCGCCTCCCCGCCCCCCCCCCCCGGCCCCCGTCCCCCGTCCCCCGTCCCCCGTCTCCCGTCCCCCTGCCCCCCTGTCCCCCGCCCCCCGGCCACGCCACCCGGCCAGCCGAGGGCGCCGCGCAACCAGCGCAGGGAACCAACAGGTGGGCAGCTGGGCGGCTCCGGGAGGAGGAGGCGGCGGGGCATTCTCAGGCTGCGAACGCCGCCGTGCGGAGCTGATCCTTCTCCCGGGTTCCCAGCTAAGAGCCCGGGGCCCCACGCTCCCCTCGCGCAGCCTCACCTCTCGCGGCTCCCACTCGGCGGAGTCTGCGAAGTCAACGGATGCAAGACTTCCCTGCGACCCAGGGCCGGTTCGGGTCCCCCGAGTTCCGCCACGCCGGGCGCTCGGAGAGCCACCGCTCCTGTGCGCCGCCTCTGGGCTGGCGGCGGGCGCGGGAGCAAGCGGTGCTTAAGATCCGCCTGCGCCGCAGCCGCGGGGCTCCCCGGCCCCGCCCCCAGCCTGCTCTCCCTTTCAGGCCACGCCCCTGGACCGGCTTTCCCGCCCCCCTTTGCCCTCCGCCCAATGGAGCCAGGCCACTGGGCAGTTCCCTCACACCACGCCCACAGCCGGCTTCCCACCCCCCCTCCTGTACTCCCCCCCACCTCCATCACATAGGTCAAGCCCTCAGCCTGGCTCCCGCCCTTTGCACCCCACCCACGCGGGCCATTGGGTCCCTGGTCCCCACTATCCTCCCAGCCATTCTCACCCCCACCCGCATTCTCCATCAGGGTACCCCCTCACCGCCGGCCACCCCTCTGGCCCCGCTACACTCCCCCACTTGACCTCAGCGCCACTACCCTTCAACTACACCCGCCTCCCACCCCCCACACTGCCAGCCCGGCTTCCTTCCAGCCACCCTCCAGAGACTCCTGCATACCACACCCCATCAAACCCCCAGCCTTGCCCAGGGCGGGAGGGGCCTTCGCGTCATCCAGACAACTGCCGCCCCCTACTGCGCACTCGCACCCCCCAATGCGCACTCGCACCCCCCCCCCCCCACTGCGCACTCGCCTCCTCCCCCCCCTCCTCACTGCGCACTCGCCCCACCTCTGCCTTGGCGAGATGTTAGGCGAAGGTACCTTGGTTGCAGCTTTCTGAGCAAAGGAAAAGCTAGGTAAGGATTTTTTAAGCTACGGGTTTCCTCAGGGCCTACCTAGGGCAAGCCTTCTGGGGAGTGTATTGGTGAATTCACTCAAAGAACTATCACCTTTGTTGTTCAGCTCAAAGCCTAATCATGAATTCACAGGAAAACCACAGGGGCAACGAGGACCCTTCTTGCGCTAGGATCTGGGCCACAAATGTTCCGTGATTGTTTCCTGATATGCAACTCATGGAATTCGTAAAATAAACACATTCTTTTTTTAAAAAGTGTCTGTTTTTTTATATGATTCATTTGAGTGGTTATTATGTGCCAGCACTATTATTATAAATTATTGTAATACTTTAATAATTAACGAAGAGCAATAACCACTATTTTTAAACTCAAGAACATATAAAATTATCTAATAAGAAGTCAAAATTCATTTTGTATATGCTTTTTTTAAATAGTGAAAAGAAACTCTTCTATATGATACTCAAATGGTGGATACACATTGGTCAAAACCCACAGAATATACAACACAAAGAGTGAACTCCTTCATAATCATGTATCAATTTTGGCTCATCATTTGTAACAAATGTACCACACTGGTGGAAGATGTCAAGAATAGGAGAAACTGGGGGAAAGATGGAGGGTGAAAGATTATATAAGAACTCTGTACCTTCCACTCAATTTTTCTGTAAACCTAAAACTGCTCTAAAAACTAGTCTATAAACTAAAGCACCCACCAAAATATTAATAGTAATTTCTGGGTGGTGGAAATATGGGAAATTTTTTTATTATATCGTTTGAATCTTTATTGAAATTCCCCAAAGTTTTGACAATGAGCATGTATTTTTAAAGCAGAAAAAAAATTATTATAAAATAAACTATGGAAAATTTTAGAGACATAGCATGAGAGGCTAATGTTGAATGTCTCATTTCTACTTGACATAACCAACAAAATCTGCATGAAGCTCTCATAAATGTTAAAAAATGAAATATTTTAGTATTGGTTTAAAAAAGAATATCAAGGGCTAAATTGAGAAGTTTTTAATTTTCTCTTAAGAATTAGCACAGATCTGAAAAGAAAGTCTGTCTCAAAGGATCATTTCTGCCTGCTTGGAAACCATTATTACTATTTACATAACACTTTTTCTAGTGAAGAAACACCATTTAAAAAATTGGCCTGCCCAGTAAATAAATAGATTTCTGTAGCGTTGTGAAAACTCAGCCTAGAGGCATCTGCTTCCCTGTGACTCTGGGCAACCCTTTCACCTTTCTGAGCTTCTGCTTCCTCTTAAGCGAAAAGGGAAGCAATGGTCTCTCTCTCTCTCTCTCTCTCTCTCTCTCTCTCTCTCTCTCTCTCTCTCTCTCTCTCTCTGGATTGGTTGGAAAATACAAAACTTTAGCCCAAATAAGATTCTTAGTATTGCCCTGGCTTGTGTTGCTTACTGGTTAGTGCACCAGCCTGCATACCAAAGGGTCACAGGTTCTATTCTGGGCACCTACCTGGCTTGCAGGTTTGATCCCTGGCCCTGTCGGGGCGTGTGCAGGAGGCAACCAATTGATGTTTCTCTCTCTCTCTCTCTTTCTACCCCCTCTCCTCCCTCCTTTACACTCTATCTGAAAATTAATAGAAAAAATATCCTCAGGTGAGGATTTAAAAATAAAAAAAGACTCTTAGTATCATCTTAGCACATGTAGGTGCTTAATAATTATTGGTTCCTGTCCTTTTAAAAATACAGTTTTCAAGGTTTTGTGGGAATCTGAGCTCCTGAGATAAAAGATATTTCTAGTTTTAGATTATTAACTGGGGTTGGAGGGAGGCAGGATGGTTCAAGAGGAAAATTGGTAATTTGACTTGGAGAGACGGTGCTCTAAGCCCAGCACCATTACTAGCTATGTGTATCAAGTCATTAAATCAGCAAACTTCTCTGCGTCTTACTTTTCTAACCTGTCAAAAGAGAGAGATGGACTAGTGATCTCTAAGTTTCCCTCAGCATCATTCCACAGGGAAGTAGTGACTGCTGAGTGAAAAAGAAGCCTAATCTATAGTGGCCCCTCTCTGTCCACAGGACCAGCCATCACTCACTGTCCTGCAAACAAAGCTGACATCTGCATTCTGTCCTTCCCCACCAATGGGGACCTCCAAAGGTTTCTTTGAACTACTCCCTACACCCCCCCCCACCCCCATCTGCTGGTGCCCAACTCTGACTAGCAGCTTAAACTCCAACAGTATCACTCTAAAGTTTTCACCAGAGATGCACTGTAGCACCACTGGTGCTTTCACAGGATGGCATCCAGGGATAGAAACTGCCATATCTCACCAAGTCTAAGATGCACCTTCTTTTCACAAAATTACATCTCCAAAATTATGTGTCTTTCTGTTGATATTTGTTGAGCACTTAATATGCTATGTCCTTTACATTCATCATCTCCTTAAAGCCTCAAAGCAGCCCTGAGGCACTATTCTCCTTTTAGAGTGAGAAAATAAAGTTCAGAGAAGCTGAATACACTGCTTAAGGTAACACAACAAATAAATGATGGAGCCAGGATTTGATGTCATAATTCTGCTTTTAAACACTATGACGAAAGCAATACTCTGAGTTCCTCCAAAGTTCTGAAGAAGCACTGTTGTATTCAATCTGTTGAAAGTCCCCTCTCCTCAGGGATTTCTCAGGAGAAGGGACAAGGGAGGAAAGTGTTGTGAATGAATGTGCCCCCCTCCCCCCAATTCATATGTTGAAGTCTGACCCCCGAATAAGATGGTATTAGGAGGTAGGATTTTTGTAAGGTAAGTAGAGTTAGATGAAGTAACAATGGTTGGACCCCATGATGGGGGAGGGGGAGTTAGTGATCTTGTGAGGACACAGCAAGAAGGTGGAAGCCGGGAAGAGAGTTCTCATCAAGAACCGAATATGCCAACACCTTGATCTTGGATCCCCAGCCTCCAGTAATGTGAGAAATAAATTCCCATTATTGAAGCCACCCAGTCTGTGGTATGTTGTCATGGCAGCCCAAGCCAACTCAAACAGAAAGGAAACTCCTTTCTCTTCATTTAAAATTGATTTCCTTTGAGGAGCCTCCATATGGTACCCCTTCTGGTCCCAGGTTCCACATGACTGGTGGGAGAAATCCACTGTTTTACCTACCTGGATCGAATGGACCTGATTTACTAGTAATTTAAGAGTAATTTACTGGGTGGGTAAAGGGGTGGAAAATGGAAGATAGCTGTAATACTATCAACAATAAATACATATTTATGTCACCTGGATGGGGTGACTGGAGGTCTACACCTGTCTGGGGGTTCAGGGGGGACACCTAGGGAATATTAGCAAGAACTTTTCACACAGACCTAAAGTCATGTTCTCCAATTGACTTTATCTGTGATATCACTGACATTTCTTTAAATATTTTTTTTTTTATTGATTTCAGAGAGGAAGGGAAAGGGAGAGAGATAGAAACATCAGTAATGAAAGAATTATTAATGGGCTGCCTCCATCACGCCCCCTACTGGGGATCGAGCCGGCAACCTGGACATGTGCCCTGACCGGGAATTGAACCATGGCCTCCTGGTTCATAGGTGGAAGCTCAACCACTGAGCCACGCTGGCCGGGCTCACTGACATTTTTATCCTCATCTGTCAGTCTTGCTTCTTTATTGGATGTGAAGGGGAAAAGGGGAGAACTGCCCCGGAAGCAGAAGGTAGGTCCTTAGAGAACTTGAGCTGCTTCCCTCCAGCCCTGTGTCTTTGGGAGAATGACTTAACCTCACTATGACTTTCTCCTTATCTATGACATTCTGTGGTAGATTAAGTGTGATAATGCTTGTAAAGCACTAGCTCAGTGCCCGGGAGGCTGTTGTTATTGATTAGAATGGATAAGAAGGATTTGCTGTCTTTTATTCCACCGTTTATTAGATTAGACATCTCTAATTTATGCTTCCTAGGATGAAAGAATAATGATTGGCATTTTTCTAATTATTTTGGCATAAGCATCTGTTTGGGGGAGGGTAGAGAGAGTCCAGTTATTTTGGGCAGAGAGAGAAGAGCAATTTTGTCCTCTTTGCCCAGGAATGGGGCGTTGAGGCTGATGGGGCTGGAGGGCATGGAGGACACCGGCCAGGAGCCAGCTCAGCATCCATCTGCAGTGCCTTCCCTATGTGCTCAGCAAAAGGGATGCTTTCCCACTGGGAACTGGAGGAAATATGATGGGCAGTGCAGCCATAAGGAAGGGAGAATGAGCAGTGAAACAGTGTCCCCAGCTTGCCTACCAGGCCACTCGAATTTGCACAGCATCATTGGGATGAAGGGCAAATAGCTGTCTCCGCATCAGCTTGTTTCCAAAGTGGTTCTGAAAGCCCTGTCAGACCTCTCAGCCCCTCCGTAAACTGTGAAGCTAGGACTCAAGAGTGGCATTGACCAGACTGAAGAAGAGACTTTTCTGGAGTTCTCCACAAGCACAGTCTTTCTCTTTGCCTTGATCAAGCAACTCCTGAAATCCCGTCTTCTTTATTAAAATGCCATGAGTGCTACCTTCATCTCCCAGTTTTTGTTTTCTCACTCTGATCCCTTTATGGTGACACAGAATGCCCTTAATCCTCTACATAATGGGATCTCTACTCTTGGTGACAGAGCACTGGCTTCTGAGGCGGGCAGGTCTGGCCTCGAGTCTTCCTTTCACCTTTCATTAGCTGAGTGGCCTTGGATAACCTCTTCTGAACCTTAGTTTCTTCCTCTATAATAGAGAAATAACAATATCTATTCTGTGGTGGGGACTCATGAGATGACTCCTGTAAAGAGTTCAAAGTTACCTGATCTGTAGAGAATATGTAATACAAGTGTCTACCAATACACAGCACACCTATGTCTGCCTGGTGAACTACAGTGTCTTCTTTTTATTTTTTTAAAATATATTTTTATGGATTTCAGAGAGGAAGGTAGAGGGAGAGAGAGATAGAAACATCAATGATGAGAGAGAATCAGTGATCAGCTGTCTCCTGCATTCCCCCACACTGGGGATCGAGCCCACAACCTGGGCATGTGCCCTGACCGGGAATTGAATCGTGACCTCCAGGTTCATAGGTCGATGCTCAACCACTGAGCACACCAGCCAAGCCAGTGTCTTCTTCAAGGCTCGCCTCAAGTTCATTCTTTGAAGCCTTTCTGACTTCCCTAAGAAGGGTTCATTACTTCCTATCAGTGACACCCGAAGACCTCAGATACAATTCAGTTTGAGAGCAGAACAAAAAGATTGTGATCTCCTTGAGGGAAATAAATTAATAAACTTTATTTTTTAGAGCAGTTTTTGGCTTACAGAAAAATTAATCAGCAAGTACAGAGTCCTCACATATCCCCCTACGCCCCATATGTCCTTTATTATTGACATCTTCCATCAGTGTGGCACATTCGTTGTAAGTGATGAGCCAACACTGATATATTATTATTAACCAAAGTTCATAGTTTACACAGTTTGGGTTCACTTTTGGTTTTACAGGGTTCTATGGGTTTTGACAAATGCAAGAGGTCATGTCATGTACCCAGCACCACAGTGTCATACAGAATAGTTTCACTGCCCTCAAACCACCCAGTGCACCATCCTGCTCGCTTTCCTCTAACCAGTGGCAACCACGGAGCTGTCTACCATCTCTGTCGTTTTGCCTTTTCCAAAATGTCGTATAGCTGGAATCATACAGTATGTAGCTTTAGGTAGTTTTAAATGCTTCATATTTGGTGGCACCCTAAGACTTCAGATACACATTAGTTTTAACACTAATCAAAGGGGTTACTTTTAGGGGCAGTAATTTTTTTCTTTTACTTTGTTTATTTACTTTGGGATTTTCCATAATACTAAATGCATAGCAGGAACTAAGAATGCAGTAAAATAATAACATTGATAATCACCATACACCATTAGTTCTTATTATTATGCTTTAAAGTATATTATAAACATGAAGAACGGAATTAAAAAAAAAAAACAAAAAACAAAAAAACAGTTCCCAAAATCAGAGATCTGATAGTCTAGGCAAGCTGCCAGGGCTTTTTTTGGCTGATTTTTAAAGGTCCTATTAAAACAATAATTCCTTTCAACTCTAAAATTCTAAGCAAACTCCTAATAACCACCATAGCCCACAACTATAATTTGAGATGAACCATGTGACCAGTTTTGAATTTCAATTCTGACCAAACTCTTCCATTTTAAAACCTAAGTTAATTCTTTTTTTTTTTTTTTTTTTTTTTTCCTACTGACTTCAAAAGTTCAGGAGAGCAGCCCTAACTGGTTTGGCTCAGTGGATAGAGCGTTGGCCTGCAGACTCAAGGGCCCCAGGTTCGATTCTGGTCAAGGGCATGTACCTTGGTTGTGGGCACATCCCCAGTAGGGGGTGTGCAGGAGGCATCCGATCAATGATTCTCATTGATGTTTCTAACTCTCTCTCCCTCTCCCTTCCTCTCTGTAAAAATTAATAAAATATATTTTTAAAAAAAAAGTTCAGGAGAGCAGATGGGCGAGAACAAGATGATTCTCTGTTTACTTATCAATGGCCTTTGAATAATGAGGAACAAGTTGAGGAGATAGTTATAGTATAGGAAATCTGAAAACAGAGGGTTACTTCATAGATCAGAATATTAACTAAGGACTATTTAGAGTACTAGGTAAACCTCTAGACTTGAGGTGAGGGGGGAGGATGAATAAGTTGATGTGCCAGAGAAATGAACTATAATAGCAATGGAATCTATACATAGATATATAAGAAAACAGTGATAAAGTCATACACTGACTCAAGTCTATTAGAGCAGTCCTTAGAAAGTCGAGGGTTCTGGCACCTTCTCAGGCACATTGCACTGTTTGAGAACTAGAAACTGTTCCCTGAACATTTTCCTGAATTAGACTGATAATGTTTACCAGTGATAAAGTGGAAATGGCGGCACCATTATGACAGCTACCATTCTCCTAGCAGGGTGTATTCTGGGCTTTTACCTACATCCTTTCATTGGGTCCGCATAATATTGGAGCACAGATTTTGGTATCAGACAGAGCTCAATCTGAATCCCACCCCTGCCACTTTGTAGCTGAGTCACTTAAAAGCGAGTTACTTTATATCTCTTACCTTAGCCTCAGATATTTTTTATAATTATAGATACTGTATAATTTAGATACTATATATAAATCAAGGTATAATTTAGATACTGTACATAAATCTTGCATGTACAGCTAGATAAATGTGTGTGAGAGTCTCAGTTTTCTCTCAGAAAAATGGGGATAATAATACCCACTACCCAGAGATGTCGCGAACATCAAGTGAGAACATTTACAAATATTGTCATAAAATAGCCCCAAGGGACAAATTCCAAACTCTGTCCTCTTTCAACGATACCCCCACCAGGCCACTTCCCAGCCCTTTGTCATGGACATCAATCTCCACAAATATTTCAAAAGTATCTCTTCTTTCAGACTCCATTCTCTGCAGCAATCCCCAGGAAGTATGTGTACATGACTTAAAAGATAAGAGAATTGCGACTCAACAACGTCAAGGGTATTTGTGATTTCTTTTACAGAAAATGACCACACTTTTTATTGCGGTTTACTGGGGAGCATTCCCCCGACCAAGTATCTTCTGCAGAAAGTGGTCTTGGCTGCCTTTGCTGATTTCTTCATCTAAAGAGCCTACTTTCTTCACGATTAGTCCTAGATTGTCAACGTCTTCACTTTTCTGCCATGTATTAGCAGACCAATTGCTGCGTCATCTATTCCTTGTCTACATGACAAGAGTCAGTCTGTTCATAAAAAAAGGCAGTGAAGGAGGCATGCACTAAAGGAAGGTTGGCTATGTGGGCCGTGCAGCCCAAAGACAGGACAGCAGATGGACGACGTGGCTCGCACGCCAGAGGCCCTGGGACCACACAAGCAAGCGCCTGTTTGGAAATCCTGAAGACATCCGGGCCCGTCTAGCATTAAGGCTAGCTGGCAGAAAGCTAATGTATTTGAAATGCACTAGAATGTTATAAGGTTGACTTAATGTCTGAGGAGGTGGGAAATGCAGATGAAGTCAGATTGAGGACAGCGTTGAGAGAACACAGTCTCAGCTCAGGAAATATCATTAGACGTGAGCACAGATGTAATGCAGACTTTTTCAGGCTCCTGCTCAGTATTGCTTTTTGTGTTGCTCATTTGCCTTTATCATATTTGACTACATTATGTATTCAAAATACACGAGAGTTAGAGGTGAAAATTGCAGTTACAATGTAAAAGGTAAAAGTGAGAAAGGAAAGAGATAGCATCCAGCCCTGAACACGGGATGAGAGAGAGACCAGTCCTGGACATGACCGTTCCCCCAGGACAGGGACTTTGGATCATTCATCATATCAGCCCTAGCACCTTGCTCAGGCGACCATAATCTTGATAAATGAACAAGTCGGTTATGAATACAGAGACATCTGGCACTACACAACTTTAAAAAGGGCCCGGTACAGTTCTGTGAGGGACCGAGCTGTGGGACAAGGTGCTGTGAGCCCAGATGCTGGTCACTTGAGGAGAATGTAGGGGGAGATGTGACTGAGACGTGGGTGGCTGGAGCACTTTCATGAATTTATCCTATCATAGAGACAGAGCTCCCCCCAGGCAGACAGCTGGAGACGTGAAAATGGCATGGACACAGCCGTCCCCCGTGGAGCTCAGAATCCGTGGAGGCAGGGAGGGGTTGTTGCATACGATGTAGCAGGTGCTGTTGAGAAGGGTGTGGGGACAGTGAGGCGCTGAGGAGAACAACTGAGTCCTAACCACATACTCGCCAGGCTCCCACGGCATTGGATGTGCTTTCTGGCGGCAGGCATCACACTTGGCCGGTGTTTGCTACTTCCAGCAGGTCTCCCAAGGTTACAGAACATGGGTTCCCTGAGAACTGAACCATGTCTCTCCAGCGGCACCCCCTCTCTTCTCTTCCTGGGCCAGGTACAACATCAGGTCATTATTATCAGTGGAATCACTCAGCATTGCCTAGAATGCTGAGTACTGTTAAAGACTATAAGGATAGTAAAAACAGCCATGTCTGTTCATGTCTATTTAATATCTAATATGTGTCAGGTTGTGTTTTAAGTATTTACATGTTTTTGTTCACTTAGTCCTCACAATAACCCTACAGGATAGGAACTGCTCATTGTCCCATTTTACAAATGAGGAAACCAAAGCCTCTCTAGGGAGGTTGGCAACTTATCCAATATGACCCACGGCTGGGACTTGAACCGGAACAGCTGAGCCCCAGACCCCACCCTCTCACAACACGGTGACTTCTAGGAGGTAAAAAGAACAAAAACGATGGAATGGGAGGCTAAGTACGAAAAACTGTCAAAGAAAATTAGATGTTCAATAGACTAGCAGAAACACAAATGTAGAAATGTACATGGAAGTAGGTGAGGAGATATTAGTAAGGTAAATAATAAAGACATGTAAAATCATTTATTAAAATTATGGGATAATCTGGGATTGTACATATATGTATGCACAACTGAAAACATTTATTATGAAATCTTGGCAGAGACAGAACTTCCAGGTTAATACACAGGTATTTTCATTCTCTCCGAATAAATGGGTTGTGAAAGATGACGATTTTTGTATTACTGCCATTATTATTGTCTAGTGCATGATCACTATGTGCATATTTCACCTCATTGTTAAAACCACCCCAAGGAAAGTGTATTATTATCTTCATTTTGCAAATAGGGAAACTAAGGCACAGAGAGTTTAAATGAATGACCCCAGGACCTCAGCTGCATGTTTGTCGGAACTAGGATTCAAACCAAGGTTTGTTTGGCTTTGAAAGTCCCCATGCACCCAGTATGGAGACCTCACCGCTCGGGAGGACCCGTCACATTCACAGCACAGACATTGCCAGGCGAGAGCAGGAAGCACCAGAATTTGGAGGCCATGGCTTGGCTTTCATTTCCAGAACTGTGTGACTTGGGGCAAATCTCTTAACCTTTGTGAATGGTAATGTTCTCATCTGGAAAATGATGAGAATTATGTCTCTTCAGGATTATTGACAGAAAGAATTAAAATAAGCGAAGGCCTAGACAAGAACTTGTTAACACTTTAGTGTGGTCAGGCGGGGGAATGAGGGAGAGGTTGTGATGGTTAATTTATGTGTCAGTGTGGCTGGGCATGGTGCTCAGTTGTTTGGACAAACACTAGTCTAGCTGTTGCAGTGAAGATGTTTTACATGAATTAACATTTAAATCAATAGACCCTGAGTAAAGCAGATTACCCTTTACTGCTGGGTGGGCCTCATCCAATCAGCTGAAGATTTTATTTATTATTTTATTTTTAATAATTCTTTATTGTTGAAAGTATTACATATGTCCTCCTTTCCCCCCCCCCTTTAACCCCCCCAACCCACACCCATCCCCCGCCCCAGGCTTTCAACACCCTATTGTCTGTGTCCATGGGTTATGCATATATGTATACAAGGTCCTTGGTTGATTACCTCTCCACCCTCGCACCACCCCCCTGCCCCCCCCTTCCCTCTGAGATTCTGCACTCTGTTCCATGCTTCCATGTCTCTGAATCCACTCCGCTCATCAGTTTATTTTGTTAATTAGATTCCACATATGAGTGAGATCATGTGATATTTGTCTTTCTCTGACTGACTTATTTCACTTAGCATGATACTCTCCAGGTCCTTCCATGCTGTCTCAAAGGGTAAGAGAGTCTTCTTTTTTATTGCTGCATAGTATTCCGTGGTATAAATGTACCACAGCATTTTTATCCACTCACCTACTAATGGGCACACATGCTGTTTCCCGATCTTAGCTATTGTAAATTGTGCTGCTATGAACATAGGGGTGCATACATTCTTTCTGATTGGTGCTTCGGGTTTCGTAGGATATATTGCTAGAAGTGGGATCACTGGGTCAAATGACAGTTCCATATTTAATTTTTTGAGGAAACTCCATACTGTTTTCCATAATGGCTGCACCAGTCTGCATTCCCACCAGCAGTATACTAGGGTTCCCTTTTCTCCACATTCTCACTAGCACTTGTCATTTGCTGATTTGTTGATGGTAGCCATTCTGACAGGTGTGAGGTGATACCTCATTGTCATTTTCATTTGCATCTTTCTAATAATCAGTGACTTTGAGCATTCTTTCATTTGTCTCTTGGCCATCTGTATGTCCACTTTGGAGAAATGTCTATTTAGGTCCTTTGCCCATTTTTTAATTGGATTATTTGTCTGCCTTTTGTTAAGTTGTATGAGTTCCTTATATATTTTGTATATTAACCCTTTATCAGATGTATCATTGCCAAATATGTTCTCCCATACAATGGGCTCCCTTATTGTTTTGTTGATGGTTTTGTTTGTTTGTTTTTTTGCTGTGCAGAAGCTTTTTATTTTGATGTGGTCCCATTTGTTTATTTTCTCCTTAGTTTCCTTTGCCCTAGGACAGTGGTTGGCAAACTGCGGCTCATGAGCCGCGGTTTGCCGCTCTGTTGACTAATGAGTTTGCTGACCACTGCCCTAGGAGATGTCTCTGTAAATGTATTGCTACAAGAGATGTCTGAAATTTTTCAGCTGAATGTTTTAAAAGCAAAACTTAAATTTCCCAAGGAGGAAGGAATTTGGCCTCAAGACTGCAACATACAAACTCTGCTTTAGTTGCCAGCCTACCAGCCTGTCCTGCAGAATTTGGATTAAATCTCTCTCTCTCTCTCTCTCTCTCTCTCTCTCTCTCTCTCTCTCTCTCACACACACACACACACACACACACACACACACACACACACACACCATTATATTCTGTTCATTCTGTTTCTCTGGAGAATTCTGATTAATACAGGGCTGGAGGGCAAGTCTGGAAAGACTTCAAAAAGGAGATGCTGCCTGAACCAAGTTCCCCCCAAAGAGCAGACACGTACCAATCAGAGACAACTAATGGGATCCCAGTGCTCAGGATGCTAAGGAAAGCTAAAATGTAACTAAGGCTATAATCTGCTTTCTAGCTGACAGGCAGAAGGTAAGTTCTATAGGATGCCAACTAAGTGATGAGCCAGGGTGCACCTGGTGGGGGTTGAGGGGTGGAAAAAGGAGGAAACTTAGGTGGTTTAGAGAGACAGACGCAGTGGTGGCAGAGCAAAGAGGAGGCAGAAGGCTCTTAAGAGCTGAGGCACCTCAACGAAGGAAGGCCCTGGATGATCTCCTCATAACCTGTGCTTCTCACTCACCATTTTCTGATTTGACCATCCATCCATTTGTCTACCTAAAATCTCAGCATTACCCAGGGCCACAATCTCCTTCAGGGCCGATGCCAGAAGCTTTCCCCAGGCCTGGGACCTACTTCTGGTGGTCTGTCTGCCTGGAAAGCCAGCCCTTCAGTTCTCTACTTGGCAGTCTAAAGCTATTCCTTCTTCAAGGTTCAGTTCACACATTACACCCTACCTTTCCAATGAGTGGAATTAAGTATCCCCCTCATCCTTCTTTACATTGTACTTTTAGAATTATGTGTTTATCTAGAAAGTTCAGACCCAGTATTTAGTAGACATTCAATAAACATTCATTGAATAGATTGGGCTAGAAAAGATTGGCTTAGATTAGACAGATTTTTAAGCAACCATATCTGTGGTCATATGACTGATCACTGGCTGAACTGAAATTCTACTCCAAGTTTTTAGCTCTAAATTCAGGAGTCTTTCCACTAGGAGTGTGGGGCACCCTTGGGGAAATTCCCAATTCCTGAGTAGGTGATGGTAGAAAGTTAACAAGCATCAGCATCTAGAGTTTACCATAGCCAAATTTGGACACAAAATTCTCATTGACTAAAAGGGAAGGTCCAGGAGCAGAAGACAGGTGAAATGTCAGAATATGTCTCAAATTTCTGACCACAATTCACAGTAAGAATCATGCTTTACATTATAATGCAGTAGATACATTCATGAACATAGACACGTGGAGAAAATATTTACAAGCAACATTGACCCTTGCCACATTCAATGTGTTCTGATATTCTCTATTCTGTCTTACCTTGTTTTATTTGGCTCTGGTGGACTAATGGGATCCCATAGTTGGAAAAACACTACAGTACAGTAATGTGATGTGCCTTCCCCCTACTTCTTCTTCCTTCTCCCTTTTTGCCCCCTCTCTTCCTCCGCTAATGCAATGACAGTTTGTTCCAGCTACCCATCCTCTTACACCTGCCTTCCAAACAAATGGATGCTATTTCCCTTTTCCTGGTAAATTCTAATTGTAACTTTAAGTTACTGAAAATTTTATTTATACAATAACACTGACATTATATGTTCTATGCTATCATATAATTGAAAATCCCAAAAGGGGCTCTTTTTCTCTTCTATTTTAATCCTATATCAGAAAAGCCCAGGGACCAAACGGCAGAATAACCAGAATGACCAGTCAACCAGTTGCTATGACGTGCATTAACCACCAGGGGGCAGACGATCAACGCAGGAACTGCCCCCTGGCGGTCAGTACGCTACCACAGTGGGAGCACCACTCAGCTGACCGGGATGCTCCCGCTGTGAACCCCTGGTTGCGATCATTGCCTCCTCACTCCCGGCTCCTCCTCCTCACTCCCTGCTGCCTCCTCCGGACACCTGCAGGCCGTGCAGCACCGCTTCCAGGCTCACAGAGCTGACCCCAGAGGTTGGGAGGTGGGTTTGTGGCCACTGAGGGACTGAGGCCTACTCCTGCCGCCTCTCAGTGCTATTGTCCCTGGGCCCAGCCCCAACCCAGTCCCCTGGAGAGGTGAGTGCTCTGGCTCCACGGAAGATGCTAGACCAGGGAGCAGCTGCTCAGAGGACGGGTCCACAGCTGCTCAGCAGACAGGGATGAGTGGCGCTCCCACAGCAGGCTGACCCTGCAGGCCAGGCCCCCACCAGTGCACGAATCCCGTGAACCGGGCCTCTAGTATTTCCAGAAAGCCCACGAACTCAGTCTGGTGGTTGTTAGGCCTAACAGTCTGGTGGTTGTTAGCTGAGAAGTACATGCTAACATTCTGACTCCCGTGTGGGTCTCTGAACCTCTTCTCAGTCACACATAAGTTTACTGAGTGGTCAATTACAACATCTGAATTCTCATTCTACTTCTTTGTTTGTAGGCTGAGTTTACATTTTCTGAGGCTAGTCACCATCACTGAATCACAGCCCTCTCTGTGGCACGCTGAGACGAGCCTTTCTCTACTGGTAGAAATGCTCACGGAAACCAAGAAGAATAAATACCCAGGCTTACTGACAACAGATCCAGTGACCTCCCTTCCCTCAACCACCCTCCCTGGCCTCATCAAGCTTTCCAAATTTCTCTGTACACACACTCATGCTAGAATAGAATGTTCGTGCTCACGGGTTTTGCTTATCTAATTTATTTGGTCACTCAAGCCTGTGTGGGATGCAAACAATTGTAGGTGCAAGAGAACAGTCCAGCCAGTTGCTCACAGAGCTTCTCAACTCTCCAGTCCAACCAAGTCCCCTGTCCGGTTTTCAGTCTCTGCGCAATCCGATTACAAATGGTAACATTTGAACTCCTGTGAGGGTAGACCAGGTGTTCGGATTCGGACCAGGTACCTCATATCAGGCCCTCCTCCAGGAGCCCTGGCAGGCAGAGTTACTGAGGAGAAAACTGGGTTTGGTTAAATTTCTTTTTTTTTTTTCCTTCAAATTATAAAAGAAAGTTTATTTAGAAGAGTGGACAAAAAAAGAGGGAGGGAGTGACCGGGCTTGGTTAAATTTCTAAGTTTGCCTACGTAGTTAGGTAGTACAGCACACAGCTGAACTCCAGCTTATTTTCTTTCAATTCTGTGGGCATTTCTGCTATGACATGATGCATACATGCATTTCTAAACAAACACACACCTCTCTTGTTCTGTAAAATTGTGCACAAAAGACTGCAGGGTTCATGGGAGAACCAGGGCTGAGGCAGACTACTCAAACCCTTACAACTGTATCACCAGAGCCCGAATGAAATAATAATCATCTTAATAAAAAGGCTACACAGTGAAAGGGCATGTTAGATTCCTAATAAAAAAAAAAATACAACAGCAAATATAGGACTTCATCTTTTAAAAAAGAGGGAGTGTAAAGTGGGGACTTGGACAGATGTTTGCACAACCTTGTTCATAGCAGCACTGTTCCCAATAGCCAAGTGGTGGGAGCAACTCAAGTGTCCACCGATGGATGAATGGATAAACAAAATGTGATATATCCATACAATGGAATATTATTCAGCCATAAAAAGAAGGAAATTCTGATATGTGCTACAACATAGATAAGACTTGATTATTGCAAAGTGTTAAGCCAGACACAGAAGAACAAATATTGTATTATTCTACTTCTACGTCAATGGACTCAGGATACCCAAAGTCTGTTGCCTGAGGCTCATGGAGATAGAAAGTGGAAAGGTGGGTGCCAGGCACTGGAGAGAGGGGAGAATGGGGAGTTAGTGTTTTTTGGGTACAGTTTCAGTTTTGCAAGTTGAAAAGAGTTTGGAGATGATGGTGGTTGCACAAATGATCTCTTTAAAAAACCTTTCTTTAGGTTTGGCATTTCTTTCATCAACATGCACTGAGTATGCTCAGTGTTACAGATGGGGAAAAGAATAAACTCACCTGGAGGCCTATTGACATAAATGAAGAATCACCAAAATGTTTCTTTCCCTTTATTCCATGTGAAATGCAGTTTTGCTAGGAAGAAAACATTGTATGTCTGAATAAGGTGTCTTAAAGGAGGAATTTGCACAAATGCTCAAAATTAGGGGAAGGGCTTAACAAATATCAGTCCATCTGGGGGATGCGACATTCCATAGTATAGACGGCATAGAAGACTACAGCATAGAGCCAACCACAGTGGAAAATGCTTTAGAAACCGAAGGATATGCTAACTGGATGTGTAACATAATCATGACATTTAAAAACACCTGTGGGCAAGGAAGAAAATTATTAGTGACTTAAAAAAATTTCTGTGCACTTCCTGTAATGATACCATCTAAAAACATTTTTGAGGTTGCTTAGAGCCTACATTCCTCTATGTTAACTATCACAGCAGTTGCTATGTTGTTTCTTATCTCATTAAGGTTATGTAAATAAGACGCTGGACTACCTAGTTGTGTATCTCCTTAAAAGCAGTTCTAGTTATCAATTCCTATCTTTAAATGGATATCCTGTAGACCTGCCCACATGGAAGCCAATGCCCCATTCCATAAGAAGAACCACCTTGCCTCTGGGGCTGGAATATTCACACTTAATTGGCTGTAACCCCTATCAATCATCTTTGAATTTAGTACAGGCTTTGTCAATGGACCCAGATTACCCAAAGTCTGTTGCCTGAGGCTCTCTCTATCCTAAACAGAATGCAGATTGGTGCTGCTTATAATACCATTTCTCCATGTGTCACCTTACTGTCTAATCAGCCAAGGTTTCCAAATGCATTTTCTTCCTAGCTTCCAAGGCTCTTGGGAAAGTGACCCCACACTACCCGTCCAGTGGAAGTGTCTCATGCTCCCTGTACTCAGCTTCAAGCAGACCAGGCCTCACATTTGATGGCTGTGTGTCTACCTTCTTCCTCCCATCTGAATAATCTCCTCCTCCCGCGCCAACATAAAGCTTTCTCCTTCAAGACCAGCTCGTGCTCTCTCTTCCATGAAGTCTTAGCCAGTACCTTCTAGGAGAATTTCCCCTTCTACGTCTTTTCACCAGCACCCCCACTTGGCAAGGAGCCATCCTCTGTGTTCTGTTCATGCACGTTTCTCTCCGTCTGGATTATGAGTGAGGCCTTCCTGCACCGGACAAAGAACTTTCGGAAATATGTATTAAGTCACCTATAACTACTCTCGGGTTAACTTCTTCTTCTTTATTCTAGTGTGTCGTATAACAGGCAAAGCCATGTCCTGTTCGTCTTTAAAAGCACACAGTTCTCTAACACCTTTTTCCTCAGCATGCCCTGGCTTTCTACTTGCACCAGACAGGCCCTCCCCAAAGTCCAACAAACCTCATCCTCACCACTAATCCTTCATCTCTGCTCTGTAAACTGAGAATTGTCAGAGGAAGTATCTGCTAGTCCTCCTCTGCTGCGGCTCAAATCTAGCTCCACAAATGCTGTCGGGCAGGTGCCAGCCTCCACCCTCTGACTCTTCTTACCAAGGCCTGTGATTATTCTCATTACATCTGTTCACATTTCCCTCAGTTCAGGTCTTCTGTGTCCTCAGATTAACTGAGAACCCTTAGCAGTGGTCGGCAAACTGCGGCTCACGAGCCACATGCAGCTCGCGAGCCGCAGTTTGCCGCTCTGTTGACTAATGAGTTTGCCGACCACTGACCTAGACCCTCGATTCCAATAATTACAGGCTGTTGTTGTTCCTTGTGATTAAGCCCCTAGAGCTACACACTAGGAGGGAGGTTACAGCCAGCCTCTGTGCATAGAATCTTTTCCTCTGAAGGGATGTTTGTGAAACCATGTTCAAAGACCCTGCAAAGTCAGTGTTTGGCTGGAATCGTCCAGCTATTTCACAGTGCCACAGCTGTTACAGAGACGGCCCTAATACCTTCAACAGAAAACAGGAGGTTACATCACACCTGCCATGCAGTTAGTTGGTATTTTGTGGCCATAGTAACAAATCAAATTATTAAAGCACTAGAAGAACTTATTTACACATTGATACATTTTAACATTTTAGTATGTATTTATACCTTTTAATCAAGTAATCTATGCATGCCTTTCTACACTCTTTCCTCCTGACATCACCAGCACCCAAATTATAAAGTGACATCAGTGATGCCAGGGAGTCGAGAAGAACATGGTGGGCACAGGTTTCCTCTGGCTGGCCTGGACCGGAATCATGGCCGTTGTGGTCTGCTGCAGCCTTTTGTTCCGCCTATGTTCACAATGCCCCTCTCCTCTCCCATACTCTCCCCTCATCCCTACCCAAAGGACCTCCATGTCCTCATCTCCATGAGGTCATAGGTCAGCTAAAATCTTAGTCCAAGTTTGGGGAGGAACGAAGGACTGGGGAGAAGGGTCAGCACTGCGAGTCTGAGGGGGAGCTCAGGGCAGGGCCCGGGAGACAAAGGCAAAGGGGTGGAGAGCCAGGTGGGAGCAGAAATCAGCTCATCAGCCATGTTCTATTTCTTGCTGCTGCCACCGGAACCCAGAACCAGTCTCTGTGGCTCTTTGCCCTGGGAATGTGGAATAGAAGCTGTCCGGCATGCTGCAACCAGGAGGGAGCTGAGGGGCAGGACCAGCAGCCTGCAGGGGCCAACGAACCTCCGAGAGAGCTCCCCAGGGTGTTCAAGCCCATCCCACACAGTGTGGCCCCAGAACAAAGAGCTTCATCTCCCCGCACTCTGACTCTTCTCATGCTAGACGCCTCTCAGGTCAGCATCGTTCCTGGGATGTAGTGCTGAGTGAAAGCGCCCCCTGTCTTTCCCCTTGTCTTTTTGGCAAAGGATGTAGAGCTTACAGGCATTCATCTGTCCGTTTGATGTGGAAAGTCGAGGTGGGAGGCAGGTGAATACCTGCTCTTCACTTTGGTGTGATGTCCATAATGCACGTGAGGCGTGTGATGAAGTGGGTCATAGATCTGGGTTCAGATCCTGCTGGTGTGACCAGATAGAGGCAGGACACGCCTCTCTAGGAACTGTATCCCTACTCTACAAAGTGGGGGTAATGATAACGACCTCACAAGGCTAGGCAGGGATACGGACAACACAAGGTCTGAGAGTCATTGAGACATTCCCCACCCCTCACGCTCCGGCCAACCCTGGAGCAGGCACTTCTCACTGACATGACCTTATCTAATTTCAGCACAGCCAAGGAGGTAGGTATGATTACTCCCACCCTACAGATAAAGAAATTGAATAAATGACTTGGGACATCTGGCCAGAAAGCCAAGTGTGGAAGAGCCACATTTCTGGTCCTATCTCAAGCCCTTTCTCAACCTCTGGGACTGTCCCACTGCAAGTCTCCAGAAAGTTTCTGCAAAGAGTTAACATGCCCTCGTCCCCCCTCCCCAGTGTCAGGTATTCTGTGTTTCCGTTTGTGGGGTGTCTGAGTTAGGGTGACATCCCCAAGCTCAGGTAATGCATCATCTCTCTCATCTGACCTCGGAGTTCCAAAGCCTGGGGAGAAAGACCGAACTTGGAAAACAATGAGTTTTTAAGTTTAGAAAGCACATTTTCTTTTCTGCCTTGGGTCATTCATCTTTAAACAACAGGACTGTACATCAATCGATCTAAAATTGATCCATATTCATGATGCGATGCCAGTATTTGAGAAATTTACCAACACCAAACTTCTATTCTGATGCCTTCGCCTCCCAACCCCACTCCAGTTGCCACTTAGAATTTTTTTAAAAATTGGAACCAATGGGCAAAGAAAAAAGAGAAAGAAGGATGGAAAAGGCAGAAAGCGCACTGTGGTGTCCCTCCCAGATCTCGGGGCACTTGCACCGGCCTCACACACTGAGAACTTTCCAGCCATTCTACTGCAGGCGCCTGGAGCACTCTCTGGTTTGGAACGGGCCAGAGTGCCAGGAAAAGCATGCCGGGAGCAGCCCTCGTCATGACCACTGGGGCTGGAGAAGACATGCCTCTCCTGCCTGCTCTCTCACCTGTGCCTCCTGGACTCACCTCCCACATGAATGACCGAGACTGAAATCATTGTCTCAGGACCAGCTGTGGATGAGCCCGACCTAAGAAACAGCTTGTAATCAGTCAAAGGCAGTGCTGGACTGGGAGCTGCTTGGGCAGGGAGAGAAGGCCCTGGTTGATGACATGTCTCTGCTAACGGAGAAAGAGCAGGACCGCCTGCTCGGTCCTCTCGCAGATCCCCCGAGGCAGGGAAATGAACAGTCTTCAAGGGAACCTTGGGCCATGAATCATGGTTCCACACTCTAAGTCAAATGAGTGAGCTGCCAACTTCCTGGGAAGTACAGAGAATATTAAATGCTAATAAAAAGCAAATGAAGTAATTCTCTGTTAAGAAACAATTCTTAAAAACACTCACACAAAGGGTCAATGTAAAGATATTTTATATGTACCAAAAGAACACACTATCTCTTCTGTGGCACTTCAGCCCCAAATGCATGTTTCCAACATGAGAAAACACCAGACAAGTCCACATGGAGGGACTAGCTGGCTGGTGTTCTCTAAAAGCACAAATGCCATGAAAGACAAAGGCTGAGGTACTATAACCACTTGGAGAGAATAGTTCAATTTGACAATGAAATGCAGTGTAGACCCTGAACCTGACAAAGGACATTTCGTGGAGAATGTGGCGAATTTGGAATAAGGCCTGTGATTAGCACGTAGTATTGTATCAATATTAACATCTCATTTTGGATGATTACACTGTGGTTATTTCAGGTGTTAACATTAGGGAAAGCTGGGGGAAGAATATGCAGGAACTCTGTCCCATTCTTACAACAGTTTGGAAGTCTAAAAGTATTTTAAAGTAAAGGCTAAAAACACGTTCCCTGCAAATGTTTAACCTGATTCAAGCTTGCTGTAACATCAGGACTGTAAATCATAATTGAGGAAATCTTGTTTGATTGTTCCTGGTAAAAATGCAAACAAAAAAAACACAGGGAAAAGACACTGCCTGGTCTACTTCTTATCATCTCTCAAGCCAGAGCATTCATAGTAGGATAGCAAAGTCCTGGTTAGCCCATTCTGGGAAACGCTGTTTTTTAAGGTGTTGTTTCTACAGGTTCATCTGAGAAGGCTGAGCCAGGTGAATAAATAACTACATGAAGATCTAACACCCCATTTGCCAGTCTAAGTTAAATGGTAGTTTTGAAGAAAAGGAAAATACCAGACTTGCCCAAAGTGGTGGTTAGTCTGCCCTGAAACAGCACATTATTGCCCTTGAAGTGATGTGTGAATTAGAAAAAAAAAATTGACAATGTTCACTAATAATATATTTGGATCTCTTTTTCGTACCCATCTGAGGCTTCATAGCTAGTGATACAAAAGGCAACCATTTTTATAGGTTGGCCTATTTCTTACTTACTTAACAAACATCCATTAAACACCTCCTGGGTACCAGGCACTAGGGCTGCAAGGATAAAAAGGACTCCAACCATTCCCTCGTGAAGTATTCCTATTCGAACAGAGACAGCCCTCATGAATCATGGCATATTGACAGGCCCAATGGTAGAGTCAGGTGCAAAGTAATTTTGGAATATAGGAGAGAGAAGGATTAGCTCAGATGGAAAAGTCAAATATGACTTTGAGGAATAAGTAGTTTGTAATAAGAAAATAACAGAAGAGTGTGTGGACTTGTGAAATCTCATATGTTCAAGACTCGAGTGTGGCTAGAGTGTATAGGGAGGTAGAAAGTGGCCGAAAATTCCAAAGCACTACCATGGCCCAAGGTTAAATAGAGACCTTCATTAAAATTCCTCAGGACACTTAATAAGTTAATTTTTAATAATCTCACCATGCCCTTTTAAGATTTTATGAAACAGATAAGCTTTGGTGGTCATGATGTTATGAATGTGGCAGAGATTCATCTGAGAAGTGAATCCTGTGCTCATCAATAAAGAGGTTAGAAATTGACCCATATTTCATGGACCCACTCACCTCATTATATAAGCATTCTCAACTTTTTAACTTAAGTCAACTGCAGAGATTCATAAACAATACCTAGCTTACTTGTAGTCCTGAATGTTTAATAAACTACAGATAGTTGTTTCAGAAGGACTTACCACAAATAGAAATACACATAAAACCAAACTTTTGAACAAGAACATTTGACCTCACCAGTGAGGGGTTGGCTCTTAATCCAAAGAGTTCTGCTGCTACATCTGACCCTATTTGTTTAGGTCCCACAAAATCTCTTACTTATAAAGAGCTTTGAAGATGAAAACTCTATAGTTGAATCAATGAGTTTCACTTCCAACATCAGTGAGCCTTTTATATTTTGAAAACATCCTCTCTTCCTGTAGGGAAAACAAACTGTGGATTGATAATGTGAGCACCTCAGCATTTGTCAGAGCTCTTGACTTACTTAAATCCAACACGGCATTCAAGGAAACAATGGTTTGAATGGTTTGAACTACCTTTAACCTAAACTACTAGGCTTCTGTTTACTAAACATGAAATCGAAGAGTTATTTACCCCTACAAATATACATGTGAAAACTGCAGCAAATGAACTTCCTATCACATTTGCAGCCCAGGTTAATAGAATTGGAAAGCGCCTTAAAGGTTGTGTATACCCTGCATGTTACAGATTCTGGAACAAGGGAAGACATGTCAATTAAGCAAACTGTTCTAAGACACACTGCTGAGCAGTGCGAGAACCAGGGGAAAACAAAACAAAACAGGGTGCCCGATGCTACGCAGAATGTGCTCGCCACCTTTTCCGATTGCCAGAGGTTATTTTTATCATCCCAGTGATTAGTAAGCAGTATTCTGAAATCTTAACAACTAATTTATATGTTTCTAAAATCCAAATATTTTAAAATGTGGAGAACACGGTTTTCTGTCGTACATTGATGCAATAGATGGTAATAAACCTACACAGAATTTCCTTTGAGATTGTATCACTCACCTGCCAGTTTTTTGTTCCTGCCCCATCAGATGAACCTCCTGCTCATATATATATATTTTTAGGTATCATTGTGGGCTCAATGGTGCCCCCTCCCCCCAAAATAGGTTAAAGTCCTAACTCCTGTAAATATGACTTTATTTAGAAACAGGGTCTTTACAGACGTAGTCAAGGAAAGATGAGGTCATACTGGGTTGGGGGAGTTCCCTAATCCAACTGGTGTTCTTGTAAGAAAAGGAAAGTTCCAGCACAGAGGCCCACAAGGTGCATGCTGCGTGAAGAGGAGGCAGGCATTGGAATGATGCATGTACCGTGTAAGCCAAGGATCGCCACAGTTGCTGGAACCAGCAGAAGCTGGAAGTAGCTCCCCTAGAGGAAGAATACTTCCCTAGAACCTTAGCGAGAGCGTGACTTTGCTGATACTTTAATTCAGAACTCTAGCCTCTGAAACTGTGGGTGAATAAATTTATGTTGCTTTAAGCCATCTTTTTTAAAAAATATGTTTTTATTGACTTTAGAGAGAGAGGAAGGGAGAAGGGAAGAGAGATAGAAACATCAATGTGACAGAGAAACATGGACTGGCTGCCTCCTGCATACCGCCTCCTGGGGATCGAGCCCCAAACCCAGGCATGTACCCTGACCAGGAGTCAAACCAGTGACCTTTTGGTGCATGGGGCCACACTCAACCAACTGAGCAACACCCACCAGGGCTCAGCCACCAGTTTACAGTAATTTGTTAGGGCAACCTCTAGGAAATTAATACAAATATGTTATTAAATGAGATACTAAAATCATGAATATCCAAATAGATAAAAGATTTAAAAAGATATTTTATGACCAAAAAATACAATTATTAAACAACCGTAGAGAAAATATATATTAAACTTTGCTATTTATTAAAGAAATGCCCATTAAAACACCAATGAGGTAGTTTTTCCTTATTAAAGTTGCAAGAATTCAGTATAATGAAGATAGTCAGCAGGCCCAGCCGTGGGAAAGCTAACCCACTAAAACATTATTGGAGGACACGTAGAACTGGTACAACCCCACTGAGAAGCAATTTGTCAATACTTACTCAGTAGTGCTTTCATACTCACCGGTGGGCATCTGATCAGGTTCAAAAGGAGCAGAGTAAAATTTCAACAACACAGTAACAACAGGCAGTCAGACCCATCACTGAGTGTCACACTTGACCAACTGCAGCAGTGTGGTTACCTGCTTCTCTGACCCTCCTGGACCTGACCCACCCTCTCATGACGTACATAAAACTCTCAAACAAGTCTGAGAGCACAAGCACTTCTTGATGATCCTTAATAGTACTTATTGAGAACATTATCACTTCATATCACTTCTTTTTTTAAAAAAAATATTTTTATTGATTTCAGAGAGGAAAGGAGAGGGAGAGAGAGATAGAAACATCAATGATAAGAGAGAGTCATTCATCGGCTGCCTCCTTCACATCCCACACTGGGGATCGAGTCCACACCTGGGCATGTGCCCTGACCAGGAATAGGAATTGAACCGTGATCATCTGGTTCATAGGTCAATGATCAACCACTGAGCCATGCCGGCCAGGCCCACTTCTTTTTTAAAAATCCTCACCAGAGGACATGCTTAGAGAGAGGAAGCAGTGCGGAGAGAGAGAGAGAGAGAGAGAGAGAGAGAGAGAGAGAGAGAGAACCATGGATTGGTTGCCTTCCAAACATGCCCCAATGGGGATCAAACCCACCACTCAGGTACTAGTATGTGCCCTGACTGGAAATCAAATCGGCAGCTCTGTAGTGCACAGGATGACACCCGACCAACTGAGCCACTCCGGCTGGGCCATATCACTTCTTAATAAGACTTACGTTGAATTTAAAGAGGTCTTATTCCAAAATCCCATTCCAGTCTTAAAAATTATAATACATATTACATTCTACAACTCTTTTTAGTAAAAGATGTTATCTTTGGTAGAGAATTGATTTCTTAAAGAAATCCTGAGGTAAGTTCTATCTTCCCAATTTTACTGAAAAGAAACCAGGCTCAGAAATAGCAGGCAGCTTGACCTAGGCCCTTGGGCTAATTGGTGGCCCACCCAGGACTAGAACCCATGTCTTCTCACTTCAGTTCAGTGGTCTGTCACTCCTCTGTGATGCTAGGAAAGTCTTTGCACAGACCTTTTCCAAGTTGGAGGAGACTTAGAAGTCAACTTACGGTGAGGAAACTGAAGCCCAGGGAGTGTAAAGGATTTTGCCACATTCACATGGCAATTACAAGGCAATCTTGTCTTTGAGCCGAAGGACCACAACTCACTCCCATAAGAAACCGAACATCTTTAATTTACATCAACACATTTTTTTGCACCCAAATCTATTCAGTATTCCATAAACAGATATTTCTTGTGGGCCTACTATATGCCAGCCTTTGCTAGGGGCTTTCAGTCCAAGCCCAGCAGGCCCAGAATTCAGCAACATTGGTGGACATTGTATTCCCCAAAGCTGAGCCCATCGATTTAGCTTTGGGAGTTCTGGAATCAGAATTTATCTAATGAGTTTTCTGTATTTCCTAGTTATTTCTGCCCACAATTGTTTATTTAAAATAAGGAATTTTTGTGGCCTGGCAGTGAAAGACCATTCAGAACCTCAGACAAATAATTTCCTGTTAATAATCTGCTTATGAATACTTCTCTCCCACACACCAGCCCAACCGCGCTTAATGCTCTCTGCACAGCTACTGAGGCAGACTGCTGCTCAAAGGGCAACCCAGAACTTCTTAATACAGCTCAGGACAGTGAACACATTGTCTTCAGGAGATCCAAAGACTTATCTCAGAAGAGGTATCCCCACCCCCATCTTCTTTCAGGTTGTGTCCAATTTGCAAACTTTTGGGAGACTAATATCCTTGCCTCCAGTCTGGCACATGAATCACCCCAGAGGACCGGGTGAGCATTTACACTCAGTAAAGATCATTAGCATTCCATTATGTTCCCTTCACACAGCAGTAATTCTAAGGATTAGGAAAAAGCTCCTGGTTGGGGAAAATGAATTCTACCTAAAATTACTATTAAAGTGTGAGTGAAGCACATGATAGAATTTTCAACCTTGAGTGATGGTCTTTTGTAAAAGGAATTAAACTCCTGACTGAGGAGATTATTTTAACCTTGAACAAGCATAATTTTGTAGAACACACAGCCTTTAACCATACATTAAAAGTACATATTTGTTATCTGTTAGCCAATTATTGAGGGAAAGAGAAGGAATGTAGCGTTTTAAATTTTGTTTTGATGATGATGAGTGTATTAGTTTGCTAAGGCTGCCATAATGAAGTACCACAAACTGAGGGGCTAAAATAAAAATTGATTGTCTCGCAGTTCTGAAGGCTAGAAGTCCAAGATTAAGGTGTCAACAGGGCCCGTGTATTCTGAGAGTTGCGAGTGAAGTACCTGTTTCAGGCCTCTCTCCTCATCTTCTCTGTGTCTCTTCCCATCATCTTGCCTGTGTGTGTCTGTGTCCAAATGGCCCCTTTCTCTAAGGACACCAATCATAGCAGACTAGAGCCCACTTCATTTTAATTCACTGCCTCTGTAAAGAACCTATCTCCAAAGAAAGTCACATTCTCAAGGAGGTTTGGACTTCAGAATATGAAGTTTTAGCACATCCAGAATCCTAACTGATGTTCCGTTGCCCCTCTCCCCCTAAAAACTGCCTAGGTCTCCTCTCTCCTGAGAGTGTTTTCCAGTGGGACCCCTTTGATGACCAAGGCCTGGCGTAACTGCCCAAGGAGATGTGCTGCTCTGGGTGTCGGTCTACCTCCACGTAGCAGGTGCTTCCCCATCCGCTTCTGTGATAAACCTTACTGAGAAGTTAGCCCCGAGCTTATTCACTCCCCTGAGCCTCACATTGAATCCCCGGGAATCCCAGAGCAGAACTGCTCACTGGGAAGCAGCTGGGCTCTTGGCTCTTCCTGACTTGGAAAGGCTCCTGAGACCACATGACAACTCCATCAGGTACTGTCTCCATTACTCCTTGGATAAAGGCAAAGGCATCTTCACGTCTGGGAGGGACACTCATGGGACCTGAAGCCACAGTCAGTTACAGAACTTTTGAGTTCTCTTTGCTTATTTTGCCTGGCAGGATCCCACCCAGGCACCATGCTACCTTCATCTTCATTTGGACCATTTGATACCTCTCCCTAACCAGTCCCGGCCTCCTGCCAGCAACCACAAATCCCACATGTTCCTGGACCGTGTGGGGATTCGGTCTGACACCAGGTTCTGGAGCCAGGCGTTTCCAAAGACCAAGAAAATGAAGAAGCTCTAGTCAATATGCTGTCTGTCTGCTCCAACACTGGACTGCCCCCTCTCCTGGAAGCCACATCCACACCAACTGTAGTGCTAGTGCCAAACTCCCTGATTTGGTAACTTGTGCTGTCCCTTCGCCTTTGGACCAGAACTCTGCTTTCTTTTGCTATTTTCCATTGTGAGGCCCTGGGAGTACTGTCTGCCCTGTGCCCCAGCCCTGCAGGTGCCCCAGCCATCTGCTCACATCTCTGCTCGGCCCCCTGTGCTGCACTGCCCCTGCCCACCTGTTAAGGAACCCTAGAACACCTTTGGCCTACCTCCCACCTGGTGCTTGTCTCTGGCTGTTGTATTATACCTGCATGACCTGCTCTTCTTCCCTCACCTTCAGATGCATCTAGCACCTGCCCCACCTCAGCAGCAGTATCTGTTTCCATTTCTGGCTCTCTGTCTTCCCTGTGCCCACTAAAATGAACCCTTCTGAAGCTGTGGATGCTGGAATTGAAATTTACATACAATGTCACAGACATGCAGAAATAGGAACTTCATTTCCTATAATTGATCTCAAGTGTCCCATGAACTGCTATTTCCACTTTGAGGTAGAAAAAGACTTAGCATAGTTATTGTAGTTATAAATAGTCTCTACCAGGTTAACTCAATCTCTTTGGGGGCAAGTAGTCTTTCAAGATTCTCTTTCTCTTTCCTTGGGCAGCATCTGGGTGTAGGGCACATTTCAAAGCTGGCTGGTCTCCATGCTATCGTCTGGCTCACACAGGCCTCACAGTCTCATCCCCTGGGTCTCTTGGTTACACCTGCTAGAATCCCCTGCCCCCAAAAATGTGTGTGAGCCCATCACTGATGCTGGCTCCTGCCCTCGCCTCATTTGTAACTTTCATGGGTCCTCCTTGTCCCAACACAGAGTTCCTTATGGTCTCATCAGCTCTCTTTGCCCGTCCGCCTGCCTTGATGCAACAGGACAGATTTATGGATCCCCTTCCTCTCCACCATTTACGGGCCATGAGAACCTGCACAGGACACGAGGGAAGCATCACCCACAATCTCTGCCCTGAGGCAGCCACATATGAGAACTGGGACCTCACCCTCTCTGCTTGTTGGATCCCCTCAACCTCTTTGAATTTCCAAATATCTCCTCCTCACGCTGAGAGTGAAATAGTCACGCTCCTACTTCTGGATCTGTGCTTCAGCAGGAAGCAGACAGAGCCCGTGATGGGGCCTCCTGAGTTGGAAGTGGTCTTAGCTTTGACCAGGTCTGCAGGCAGTGGGTCTTCTGGGAGTCAGCCTGACTGGACTGGCACCCGTCCCTGAGCTGGGGATCAGAAGCAAGGTTTCTGGCCTGCAGGGGCTCCAGTGCTTGGCTAATTACCAACACAGAAACTTAGTTACAGGGATTTTTAACCTGAAGACAGAAGGTCTGTTCCTAGAACTGAGGCCCAAGAATGAGGCCAGAAGATCAAAGAACATGATTTGGGTCTATCTGTAACTATCCCTAGATCTCAGCATCAAAACCAAGCTACATACATCCAACCATAAACTTACCTTTCATGTAACAGTTTACCTTTCATACAACACAGTTGAATAAACTGTGCTTCTTTTACCTTCTGACATAACTCCTTTCTCTGCTCTCGCTAGGATCTGGAGTGTATTTCCAAGACATCGTTTTCTTTATGTCACCCTTTCATACACACACACACACACACACACACACACACACACACACACACTATTGATTTTTCAGAGCGGAAGGAAGAGGGAGAGAGAGAAACATCAATGATGAGAGAGAATCACTGATTGGCTGCCTCCTGCATGACCCACACTGGGGATCCAGCCCACAACCCAAGTATGTGCCTTGACTGAGAATCAAACCATGACCTCCTGGTTCATAGGTCGACACTCAACCACCGTGGCCGGGCTATGTCACCCTTTCTTGCTCAGAACCTGTAGGCATTCCCTGTTGTCTCAGGTCAATCCACACTCCTCAGCCTGCTATTCCACCCTTTTAGCAATTTCTTCCTCCATCTCCCAACTACTGCATTTCCCAGGACTTCCTGCCATGGTGCTCCATTTCCATCAGGAAAGTCCTACCTTTAGTCCTCCTTTTGACAGTAGCAAGTACCAATTTCTGCCTCTGCTTTCAAACAAAGTTATTAGTGCTTATTTTCTAATAGGCACATAGTCACAATGGAGGAAATAAAAATAAATGAATTTTGACCTTGACTTGTAAAAAGTTTCTTTTTATGGGAATTCTTGAAGCCTCCATTCCTATTCTTTAAATTCCAAATACCACATTTTCTTAATGTTTTGTCCTGAGCCTGGCCTTCCCAAATTAACTCCTTTCTGCACTTTCTTAGTACAGGTATTGATGACATTTTATGTTTGTTTAAAACTTTTGCTTTCAAAATGTTTTCAAATAATTTTTGACCTTCAACACAGCATGTGAGATGCCAAGACAGCTAGTCCACCCCCAATTCCACATGTGAGGAAGTGATGCTCAGGTTTTGAGCGATGTGCCTGAGGTTGCACAACTAATAAATAAGGACAAAGCCAGGGCTAGAACTCAGGCCTCTTGCCTCTGTCCAGTGTCCTTTCTATCAGAATACATCACAAATCAGGATGCATTCAGCCAGCCATGTGGAACTGAAGACTGGGTATAATGGCTTAACTAAATAGAGGCTTATTTTTCTCTGCATTGAGAAATTTGATAGGCTCCTCAGGAGCAGGGGGAGGTGGAGAAGCCCTCAGGGGCACCAGCAGTGTGTGCAAGCAGGGCCGGCGCCTGCAGCAGGTGGGAGCACCAGGCGGGACCGCGACGCGCTGGAGCAAAGAATTTTCAATAACCACCAGAGGCTCGCCCCAATGACAGTGACCAGTGCCCATCTTGGTCTGGCACCCCCCCTTCCAGCTCACCTGCTCCACCATCCCGCTGCTGCCGATGCCCGCCATGTTCTGCACGCGCCCTAGTGGGCAGCGCACATCATAGCAACCGGTTGTTCAGTTGTTCCACCCTTCGGTCTATTTGCATACTAGGGTTTTATATATAGATAGATCCTTTGAATTTCCTCACTGAAAAATCCATGTCCTTTATTTTTTAATTTTTAAAAAATATATTTTTATTGATTTCAGAGAGGAAGGGAGAGGGAGAGAGAGATGGAAATGTCAATGATAAGAGAGAATCATTGAGATACTGGGGATCAAGCCCGAAATCTGGATATGTGCTCTTGACCGGAATTGAACCACAGACCCTTCAGTCCGCAGGCCGACATGCTATCCACTGAGCCAAACCGGCTAGGGCGAAAAATCCATGTCCTTTAGAATGGGTTTTATTTCTGAACATATGGAGGCAATCTGTGGATCAGGATAAAGCAGGAGAGCTGCATTGCTGAGAGCTCACCAGAGCTTTCTCTTAAGCAAGTTCACCTGCTGAGGTGCCCAGCTCCTTAGAGTGCATATGGAAAGTCTACAGGGAAAAAAGTAAAGAATTTAAAAAGCAGTCAAAATTTGAGCAGGCCTTTATTTAAGTCCAGGACAATAGTGTGTTTATAGGTTCTGTCACTTTCTGTCTTCTCAGTCCTCAGATAAGTGGTTCCTTTTTCACCTATGGTGGGTACTTGCTCCTGAGAGACTGTTAAACCTTCAGCATGCTATCAGCACAAAGAACTATTCACTTATCTGCTTAGGGAACGTGGACCTGGAATGATTAATCCGATAAAGCTGGCCCTTTTAAGCTTCTGATCTTGTCTGATAAACTCCTTGCTCTAATGATATTGAATAATGAGTTGAAATGTAGCCAATACATCATGAAAGTTATTATTCTTCCCATGGGCTTCTAGAATTCTCATCAACTCCACTTTTACCTTTATCCCATTTTCTGACCTCTTCCCATTTTCTCTCTTCTCTGTTTCATGTTTTCTCTTCCCACCCTCCCCCCAGCTGGATCCTGGGACAGTGGTTTGATTCATGTTTGCTAAGCAGTTTCCGTTTTAATCCAGTTATAGCTTGGTGTCCATATTGGCTCAAACTGGATACTGGAAGGACTTTTTTTTCCTCTGACCACCTAAGGTCTGGGCTCTGCTCACTTAGTCACCAGCACCTGTGTGTGCAAAGTCGCCCTATATTGCATCAGCCAGGAGCTCTCCAGCAAGGGCTCCTGAGGACATACAGAGACTTATTTCTCTGGCACCATTCCCTCACAGGAGGTGCTGGCACATATGGAGCGAGGTGCAAACCCGCCTCAACAGTCCTTAAACAGGGGATGAGGTCAGCCTGGGCAGAAAGAAAACATCCTGAAGGAAGGGGTGGGTGGGGCAGGCCACCCCACCCACCTCTTTGCATTTCCCTAAAATGCTGGGGAGTTGGAGGGAGTCCCATGTGACTTTATGAATCAGGAAAAGACAACAGATCATCAGGAAGCAGCACAGGGAGCCACAGGCTAGGACTCCAGGGTGCTGACCTTTTGGCCAGGGTCACGTGATTTTTAATCTGCCACCTTGGCTCCAGAGCTATTGTGTGGTCCTCAGTCCTGAGGAGGCGGGGCTGGGCTCAATTCCTAGGAGGTCTGCCTGACAGAAGTTTGCTGTGGGTCCTGAATGAGAAGTCTGTGGCCCTCACAGCCAGCTCTTGGGCGCACTAAGTATATAAAGTAGAAGCAGCCAGAAATACTTGGAGCAGGGGTCCTCAAACTACGGCCCGCGGGCCACATGAGGCCCGCCGAGGACATTTATCCGGCCCGCCGGGTGCCGCTGCCTGTCCTGCTTAGCAGCCGACTCGTCCTGGGCCCGCAGTGCGCATAGGAATTTGTTCAGTTTTTTTTAAAACTATAGTCTGGCCCTCCAACAGTCTGAGGGACAGTGAACTGGCCCCCCGTTTAAAAAGTTTGAGGACCCCTGCCTTGGAGGGATCAAAAGCCACTCGCTCTTCCTTTTCTCCCAGACTGGGAGTGCCCTCCATCTCATCTAACTTCAGGCAAATATCAGGGAACCAAACAGACCGCTATCAGGCAGAACCCAGGGCTAATTTAGCTTAGGTCTCCATCACATGCCAGATCTGTAAGACCTGTTGTGCCCCACCATTCCCACCTCCAGAAGGATGCGGCCATGAAAGCCTTAGGTTTTAACTTTCTATTACACCTTTAACATTTCTCCGGACCAACCCCAATCTGTGTTTTTAGCAGGTTTTAAAATTTTTATCCTGAAACACAAAGGGTTAAAAAATAGACCAAGGGAGTTTAAGGATTAAAGTTAGGCCCCAATTCCTGTTCCCTCCCTCCCACACTGGACAGAGTTCTCACTCAATTCTTTGATCACTGGATATTCCTCCGACCCACAACATTTTGGCGTGGGCTGTGGAAAGCAGCCCCTGGCATGGAGGTCCAGACAGGCTCTCTTTTCAGCTGGCACTACCCAGACTTTGGATTCAAGGAGTACACTGCAGAAGTCACCTCTTTAAAAAAATGGTCATTAGAGGGTCTCAGGAGATTGATGGCTTGGGGCCACAGGTTGACTACAAAGGAGGAGGGTTGTTGAGTTTCTCAGAGCATTTGCAGCCTCAGATTAGATTAGGTGGTTGGTCTACTAAAACTTTACTGGAACTATTATTGGCCTAAATAAAGAAACTAATTTGCTTTTGGATGTCAGGAAAAAGTAAAAAAGTTTTTAGTCTGCTTGTTTTCTAACAAATTTTAAAGATCAGTGGGTAGTAAAATGTCATTGTATTGAAAATATAAGCACTGAATTATTCCAGAAATAAGATAAACAAAAGGTTAACATTTAGTTTATATTTTTAGTGGGAAGTAAGCAATTTCTTATAAAATAAACTAGGAAATTTTTTTGCCTAATTGCTCCCTAAATATATTTTTTGTTTCTCTTGCACCCAGGAATCCTGTTTCCACAACAAGGCTGTACAGCCAGCCCTCCGCATCTGTGGATTCAACCAACCACAGATGGAAAAACACTCAGGGGAAAAAAATCCCAGAAAGTTCCAAAAAGCAAAACTTGAATTTGCTACACACCAAGCTCTACACTGAATCCCAGGGAATAAAGTGATGTGCAGGCAGACCCTGCTGTAGCCTCTACCCAAATATAAGTTATATGCAAATTTTATGACATTTTAGTTTAGTTAAAAATTATTTATTGATTTTAGAGAGAGAGAGGAATGGAGAGAGAGAGAGATAAACATCAATTTGTTGCTCCACCCACTCATGCATTCATTGATTGATTCTTGTATGCACTCTGACTGGGGATCGAACCTGCAATCTTGGAGCATTAGGATGATTCTCTAATCCAGTGGTCGGCAAACTCATTAGTCAACAGAGCAGCAAACCGCAGTTTGCCGACCACCGCTCTAACCAGCTGAGCCACTGGCCAAGGCTAATACTGTTACAGAAAACCAGAGAAGAACCAAGCAATTCTTAGAGAGATGGAGATACATTTATTATGCGCGGGTCCAGAGGAAAATGTCTCTCAAATTCTGGGCCCCAACATGGAGGAATTTTCCCTATTTATATGTTTTTACCTTCTTTGTCTCCCAAATATGGGGTGTTTCCGGCCCCCTTTGCAAGTTCTTAAAGAGCCCCTATGTGCTGGGGCCTTGAGACCTCAACCAAATACCTGGCCTGGTGCCAGCACTGATAATTTTGTCTGGGGAAGGTTTAATGGCATCTCTGAAGTGGGAGTAGTCTTATTTTCCTTATTATTTAAGCAAGTAAGCATTTACAGAAGCCAAATAGCAGGGTTAAAATTTCAAACAGCAGTTTTTATATAAGATGGATGCTTCAATACTATGCCATCTATACTAATAAAAGGGTAAAGTGCTAATTAGACCGGAGACCTTCTGGACATCCTTCTGGACAAAGCCATGGTGGTGGGGCCGAGGCAGAGGTGGTTAGGGGCGATCAGGCCAGGAGGGGAGGGCAGTTGGGGGTGAGCAGGCCGGCGGGGGGGGGGGGCAGTTGGGGGCAAGCAGGCTGGCGGGGAGGGGGGCAGTTCAGGGTGAGCAGGCTGGTAGGGGGCAGTTGGGGGCAAGCAGGCCAGCATGGGGAGGAAGTTGGGGGTGATCAGGTCGGCAAGGGGGGGCAGTTGGGGGCAAGAAGGCCGGCAGGAGGGGGGCAGTTGGGGGCAAGCAGGCTGGCATGCAGAGTGGTTAGGGGCGATCAGGCCAGGAGGGGAGGGCAGTTGGGGGTGATCAGGCCAGCGGGGGAGGTGGGGGCAGTTGGGGGTGAGCAGGCCGGCGGGGGGGGGGGCAGTTCAGGGTGAGCAGGCTGGTAGGGGGGCAGTTGAGGGCAAGCAGGCTGGCATGCAGAGTGGTTAGGGGTGATCATGCAGGCAGGCAGGTGAGCAGTTAGGAGCCAGTGGTCCCGGATTGCGAGAGGGATGTCCGACTGCTGGTTTAGGATGAGGCCTAAACCGGCAGTTGGACATTCCCAAAGGGGTCCCAAATTGGAGAGAGTGCAGGCCGGGCTGAGAGACACCACCCCCCCATGCATGAATTTTGTGCACTGGGCCACTAGTTTTATATAAGGGACTTGAGCATCCAAGGGTTTTGGTATCTACTGGGGTCCTGTAACCAATTCCTCCAGGATACGGAGGGATGACTCTATGGCCACATAAATGGAGAGCTTTACAATGCAGATTCCTGGGCCCACAAACAGCTGGTTTCCAAAGTGTTAATCTGAGACAGGGAAAAAACAGGTTTATTGGTATCAAGCTGCCTAAGGCCAGAGCAGCACCATTCAGCTCCATGGACCTTTCTGATCACTCTGCCCCACTATTGAATTACCTCTAGGTTTTACCCTTCTCCTCAAACACCTAACCAGGAGCCAGAAAAATCTGACCAGGCGTGGGGGTTAGAATAAACTAAAGTTGATGCTTTAGAATGTTTTGAAAATCTTTAAAAGCAAGTTAGGCAAGGTCGGTCCCCGGGAAACAGAACAGGCAGAGGCCATTTCTGAGGAGTCCAGTTCCAAGGTCAAAGGTCCTGGCTCTGGACCAGACCACTCCAGTGCTGCCTGTGAAGACATTTACTCCCTCGACCCCAGGACCCTAGAACTTACGACTAATATGTTAGAGCAGTGGTCGGCAAATTCATTAGTCAACAGAGCCAAATATCAACAGTACAACGATTGAAATTTCTTTTGAGAGCCAAATTTTTTAAACTTAAACTATATAGGTAGGTACATTGTTATTAACTTAATTAGGGTACTCCTAAGCTGGCCTTTGCTAAAAACGTCCTCAATCTGATTGAGGTACATTCACTGAGGTCAACCCCTTCCAACTCTCCCATCCACACTCGTCTTGTATACTTGTTTCGTCTATCTCCTTGCGTTCATCCTCTCTATATGTCCAAACCATCTCAACATACCTTTCTCAGTCCTCGACACTACATCTTCTTTCACTCCACAGCGTTCCCTAAAATTAACTTAATAAACTTTACTTAAATTTTTAAGTCTTAGTTAAACTATAGGTACGTTGAATAAAACTTGGTATCATACTTAATAACAATATTATTTATTGATAAAATTAAATTCCTTACAATTTACCTTACAATATCCATAAAATTAAATCATGACAATGACTGACAAACACTAATGTGAACAATGGCCTTGCATCTCCTTGGAAAGTTTGGGTAAGTCAGGTTTGTATGTAGTTGGTTTTAATTTTAGGCACGATTCCAGGTTCTCATCAATAAGACAACTTCTCAATTTACTCTTGATAAGGTTCATGCTTGAAAATGATTGTTCCCATAAATATGTAGACCCGAATAAGGAAAGAACAGCAAACGCTAGTTTTTTCAGTTGATTATATTAGTCAGGAATACTATTCCAGGTGTTAAAAATCAACATATCTTCCTTCTCCAGGTCTTTCAAAGCAGACCACTTGTGCTGTGAACTAGGTTCACATTTGTTTTTCTCCAATATTTCTATATCAGCACAAAGACGTTCAAATTTTGAGCTCCACAATTCTTTGTTTTTTAAATCAAGCAATTGCATTTCAAAGTTGCCAATGTCAATATTAAAGGGAGAAAAATTTAATTCTGTTACAGTAGCAATTAAGAGGTTTTTTAACAAAGGCTGATGTCGCTCTGCTGTTTCTGAATTCCTGAAACCTGTTGAGAAAAGCTTCCCTCATATTTAAAAGTGTTGTTTTGAAATAGCAAATGTCAATATCAGAATTATTTTCTTGGCAATGTTTCACCAGGCTTAGAAAGTGAATCAAAGTTTCTATTTCAAAATCTTGAGCAAAAAGAGATAATTTGTTTTCAAATTAAATAACTTCTTCTAACATCGAAAAAATTGTGTTTCCTTTCCCCTGTAGTTTACGATTTAGATGAGATGTAACGTCTACCATGAAATAAAATTTTTGGATCCACAGATCGTTCGTTAGTTCTGGATAGTGAACACCCTTCTCAAGGAGAAATGCTTTAATTTCTGTTAATAAGGAAGCAAAACGTTTCCTCTTGATCACCAACGTACCTTGTTATGCAGCAGAAGATCTGCGTACTCTCCATTTCAACTAAAAATTCTTTAAATTGGCGATGATTAAGAGCTTTAGCAATAATGGAGTTGATAATGTTAATCACCAATTCCATAACTTTGCAAATTTCTTCTGGAAATGTCTGCGCACAAAGCGCTTCTTGATGAATGATGCAATGGTAAGTAAGTATCTCATGATTAATTTTTTCTTTCAAAATAGCAACAAACCCGTTTCTTACACCAGCCATACTTTTCGCCCTGTCTGTTGAAATCGAGACAATTTTATCGAGTGGAATATGATATTTTTCAATGCACTCAATTACAGCATTTGCTATACCCTCTCCACGTGTTTGACCTTTGAGTGGCAATAATCCTAAAAGTTCTTCTTTAGGACCTGTAGATGAAATAAATCGTACAAAAAGTAAAACTTGCATTGTATCATTTATGTCACAAGACTCGTCAACTACTATTGATAAAGCTGAAACCAATTTAAGATCTTCGACTTGCTGGTCGGTTATATTCGAAGACATTTTGACTGTTCTATCTTTCACTGTTTTAGCAGACAATGGTAACTCTTTAATAATTTTTAGAATATCTGCTTTGTTCTTAAAATCCCGAAATAGCTCTTCGGAGGCATTTATAAAACAACTTTTTATGTATTCACCATCTGTATATGGTTTTCTCTCTTAGCAATCTCTTGACTAACCACAAAACTTGCAATATTAACATTGTTGGAAGATTGTATCCAGTAATTAAATACAGAATTTGATTTTTCTTGACTCTTCTGAAGTTCCTCAACTGCTTTCTTCCTTGCATCACCGACAGGATATTTAGTACTAAATGACACGTGTTTAGTTGTAAAGTCTCTCCAAATTTGATTTCTTATTATGCGCCAATTTTTCCTGATAAATAAGACAGGTCGGAAGGCCATTTAAGTTTTGAATAAACGCGAAAGTCTCAGTCCATTCAACTTTAAATTTACGGTTTTCGTCTTCCTTTTTTTTTTTTTTTTTTTGCTTCTTTGTAGCCATGTCAAACAGGGCACCTAAAAAAAGTTTCATTTTATAATAATAAAGCCACCAACACAAAATAATTACAATTCTTAAATTGATGACGAAAATACCTGTAGGATTTGCAGCTGGTTGGAAAAATATAGGTAACTTTATGCTTCGAGTAGGTACTTTTGTCACCCGTGCGCGATTTGCTGACGCGACTAGCACTAACCACTGCACAATGAGATGCTGACTGACTGGCTCACTCAACTTGTGCATGAATCGAGTGCGCCTCCCCCACGCTGTGTATCCTGCGGCCCGCCTGCGCCGCGTCTCCCGTCGCCGACTGACGGACACCCCCACTTCTTCTAACGCCACTTCTTCAAAATAGACTCACCCAGGCGGAAAACCAACTTCTGCACATGGGCCACGAAGTTTTGATCGCACTGTACGTGCACGCCCGCACGTGGTATTTTGTGGAAGAGCCACACTCAAGGGGCCAAAGAGCCGCATGTGGCTCGCGAGCCGCGGTTTGCCGACTACCGCGTTAGAGGTTCCATCCATCGAGAGCCTCCTGTGCAAGCGAAAAACTCCCCTACAACCTCAAAGACCTCAGACCGAGACAGTGGGCAGCAGGGGTTAGGCCTCTGTTTACAAAGCAGTTTACAGTAAGTGCTGTTCATTAGTTATGCTGTCATTTTGCCAACAGGAGAGTTTTAAGTACTTGGATGCAAACTCAATTCAGGAAAAAAAAAAAAAGAAATTAATAAAACCATAACAGACTTGATGCTTTTCTGTTTTATCTCCATCTGTGATATTCAATTTAAGTGTATAGCATCATCATCTTTATATACTGTGCTTTAACATTACATTAAATTCAAATGTTACACTTGCTCACAAGTCAATACCTTATGCTCTTTCCAGAACACGATTACTGTTCATCAGAGACCGATTGGCACATACTATATCTGCAGGGATGACTAATGTTTTGTGGAAAAACAAAGATTCCTGCTCTCAAGAAACTTTTAAGTTATGGGCCTGAGAGGCTCTAAATCGAACTTGAAGTAACATCCCAATAGCTCTCATTTCTCAAGCCCTTCCTGTGCTGCTTATCTTCTGTCTCCTGGATTCGCTCTATAGCCCCCCCTTCTCTTCTGGGTCCCCAAAGGCCGCCCTGTGTGGACCACATGCAGGGGCTCCCATGCCCCCGGCTGTTGGTTGGGTTGCACAATGGGGAGCACGGCTGCACTGGAAGGAGGGAGGCGAGGAAGGAATGAGGTCAGGCTGGAATCACTGTGGGCTGGCTGCCCTGGAGTAAAGGTCAGGACACCTGCAAGGCAGCTCTCAGCCTGCAGTTCCCACAATGCGCTCTGGAGTCCCTCCTCAGGCCTGGAGATGCCCCCAGTGTTCCAGGCTGGGGTTGGCACTACTCCTGTGCTTCCCTACGCCTGTGTAAATCACTCCTTTATTAAACATTCTTCAAGTCACCCCTGCCCCCTTCCCTCCAGGGCTGACTGGCATTTCTACCGTGACTCTGGTGTTATTTAATTAAATCCTCAAAACAACACAATGAAGTAATATTATTAACTTCATTTTACAGACTCTGTAACTGAGTCTCAGAGGGACCAGGGTATTTCCCCAAGACCTGGACACGCAGGATTTCCAGCCCATTTCTGAACCTCTGGTGGAGAGTCTGGTGGAGAGTGAGCACGAGCGAGAGCGAGAGTGAGAGAGACAGAGCGAGAGCTGCCCAGTTAATAAAACAGTAACGCCTATTTGGGAGGCTCTTCTCCCTGTTCCTGTCCAGGGAAACTCCAGGATGAACGCAACTGACAGCCACTGACTTTAAAAAGGACTCAGCTCCCACAGTCACGGAGAAGTAATGTGTCAGTCAGCCCAGCTGGTTAATGGCAGTAATGAGACCAAGATCTGACTTTGAGTCCCTCCTTCCTAGTAAATTAAATGTTGCCACGAGGTGATTCACAGGCCCCAGATTGTACATCACCTTCAGATGCCCTTGCCAGACTCAACCACGTATCACAGCAGGACAGGCTCCTGGTGACCCTGCCCTCGAGGCCTCATCCTGTGGGCAGCCCTGAAGCACTCAGGGCAGCGAGGGAAGTGGAGCTGCAGCAGGACCACCCAGTAGACCTGTGGGAGACGGGAGGATGCCCTCCCCTCACTGCTAGCCTGCGTCTGAGACAGGCACCTGGATCACCTGCTCTACCCTGCCTCTCCAGGAACCAGTTGCTCTCAGCTGACGGGAGATTTGTCTCTGGGGAAAGGGAACATTGGAAATCCACATCCCAGAGTGAGCTCACTCGCACCCCTATTCATTCTTATTCACACCCCTATTCATCCTTCATTGACTCTGCCAATTAATTGACAAGATGTTTATTGAGCATCCATTATTTTTCAGAGCAAGGCTGGATTTCCTGTGTCCTTCTCCTCCCTCCTGGCAATTTTCTTGGGTTGCCCAAAGCACTTCTGCCCTCTTCCTTGTTCCTCCTCTCAAAAATGACCTCTCTCCTCCTTCCTACTCCTTAGCAAGAAAAACTTCCATCCTTTGAATCTTGAAGATCTTAGTCAAGTATTAGAAAAAAATTTCTTGGTTATTAAACCAACTGGGTGAGGGGAGATAGAAGAAGATAAAGGGGGGATAAATGGTGATGGAAGGAGACTTGACTTGGGGTGGTGAACACACATGCAATATACAGATGATGTATTATAGAATTATACACCTGAAACCTATATGATTTTATTAACTAACTAGAGGCCCAGTGCACTAAATTCATGCACGGGAGGGGGGAGGGGAAGGAGGGGGCGGGTGGATCCCCTCAGCCTGGCCTGCACCCTCTCGCAATCCAGGACCGCTGGCTCTTAATGGCTCCCCAGCCTGCCTGATCACCCCTAACCACCTCTGCCTCAGCCCCCGCGGCTTCGTCCAGAAGGACGTCTGGAATGACGTACAGAAGGTTGTTCGGCTGTTCAGTCTAATTGCATATTACGCTTTTATTATTATAGATGTCACCCCAATAAATTCACTAAATAAATAAATAAATAATCAACTGGGTGTACAGACAAGTCTGCTTAACCCTCCCTTGGTCCTTTAACCAACTGGATCTCTAATTGGGGAATTTTATAAAGTGTGGGGGAATGTTTAGGCTGCTCCTCATGTCCACCCCATGAGATCGTTTGTGTCCTCTATCTATGGAGAAATACCCTCCCCCACCTCCAGCTTGATCATTCACCAGCTCGTCTGGTCTGTTAAGAGGCAAACAGATCTTCCTCTCATCCCTGTCTCCACTCCGTCCCTTCCTGGACCCTGAAGCTCTGGGTGTCCCTTCCAATCCTCTTTTCCCAGTGCAATGAGGAGACACTGGTTGGGCATGAGAGGAAGTCCGATTCTGAGTCCGGGTCCTCTCTCCTACTTCTTTGGAGGAAACAGCCTCTTCACTGGAGTCCACAGAATTTGCTCCTGAAGAACCCAGAAGTGGCTCGGAGCCGACACCGGCTCCAGTCAGTGCCTCCGTCGCTGCCTCTCCCTGCCATGCAAGCTTAAGCTTTGGGGGAGCAGAAAGTAGGAGCCGTACAGGGGACTCGGGAAAGGAGGGCGGGGAAGGGAGAGATAGTTGAGCCACGTGGAGAAGGATGGAGAGACCCTACCTGCCTTTGCGTTCTCCAAGGCTTCCTGTTTGCTTCCACCCCTTCCCCCTGTGAACGAGTTTCAGTTCTTTTCAGGTCCTTGGCCCCCAACAAGGGACTTGCTCTCACAAATCTGGGCAGGCAGGCTGGGATGGGGAAAAAAGCTGATAATATTCTAGTAACATCTGGTCCCATTGCATATTTTTGGACAAGTCTGTAGGGAACATTAGAAACTAATAAAATGGGCCAAGTATTAATTATATAAAAGTACATATTAAAATACAAAAATTGGGGTAATTAACTTCCTCTTGTTCATTACAGGGGACAAAAGTAGGATCTACACAAATACAAAACAACGAACTTTGGAAGAAGCTGAATGTCCAGTATTCAGTCCGACTTGTATGATGGCCTCTGAACAAATCCCCATCCTGAACTGCCATTTCCACCCAAGTCCCCAGGAGAGCAGAGCCTAAAACAGGAAATTTGTTAAGGAGTTAACAATGGTTATCTCTGGGTGGAGTTTTAAGTGACTTTTTTTTTTTTCTGCTTTAAACATTCCTGTATATTCCCTAGTGGGCCTTCATAGCTTTTGTCGTGGTTTTTTGTTTGTTTGTTTTTTTCCTGCTTTGTTTTAAAAGAAAGAAAGCAAGTAAGCATGGAGCATCTCTCACTTCCTCCTTATCATTTGTTATACTGCCTTCTTCTGCCCCAGGAAGCTTCCCACAATCCATAGGTCCTAGGATTTGTAAGTGGAAATCAGAACTTTTCTCTCAATACATGTTTGGTCCCCTCTCTTCTATTAAACTCTAGGTGCCTGGTAGGCAAGGATCCTAAAACACTGGCAGCCCCTCCAGCTCCTAACCATGCACAAAACCTTTTTAAAAATACTTTGATTTTGATTTTAAGCATTTGCAGTAGTAATAGCAACAAGCATTAATGGAATATTTGCTTTATGTCAGATTCTGTCTAATCACTTCATAAGCATTAACTTATAATCCTCATAGAACTCTGGGGACTGGGTACCAATACTATCCCCATTCTGAGAAAACCAAGGCACAGGGAAATGTAGTAATTTGCCCAAGGTTACCTAGTTAGTGAGTGGTATAGCCAGAGTTTGAATCCAGGCAATCCAGACCCTGTTCTACGTGTGGAAAATGTAGATAAACTTAACTTACTTGAGGCTCCTACTGCTGCTATGCACGGTAGGGACAAAGGCAGGAAAGACCACTTGAGCCGTAAATCATTCCAGTGGCTAAATAACACAGGACCAAAGTGGGTAACCTAGGCGACCGGTCCAGAGCGTCTCATTTGCAGAGGCAGGAGGACTTTTGCATTCTGCAATGTTTCTGGATACTCATTAACTAGAAATTAAGCAGGCACAGTAGGATGCTGACTTTTTCAGAGGAGGAAACAGACTCCCAGGAGTTTTCGAGGAGGGAGGCACTGAGGGAGGTTGGGGTTCAGGATTGCTTTAGAGCAGATACAAATCACCGAGGGTTGGATCTGATCAATTTCCCACTAAAGACAGCTGGAATAAACAAATCCTCCAACAACAAGGCCATTTGGTGACTGTTTCCCTTGCTGTGTTGGGTGAGGAAGCAGCTAGAGGCTGCAAGCTGTTGGAAGAGAATGTCAGCGTTTGATCCCTAATGGCAATGCTAATGGGAACTGTCACAGTGTTTCACATCAGGGCATTTTCTCAAAGCGTTCCCTAGTTACACGTAGACTGACTGGGGAATTAGTCTAGCTGCCCCCAAGGCTCTGCAGGGTCTTGGGCTTTGTGAGGGAGGTCCCTTTCCTGGCTTTGATCAGTTGATAGTAGTTCAGCGCTCAGTAGAACTGTTCACAGTGAAGACAGGAGATAAGACTGCAGAACCATGACTTCGATTCTTAGCTAAATTCAAAGACACAGACTGGGAAAACCTTGCAAAGGGGCTCTGCTTTTCTGAGTGAGTCATCAGCTGCTTTTAAGGACCTTTAAAATTTTTTTTTGGTGACAGCTGCTCACACCAAGCAAATTTTATCATAACTATTCACCTCAGTTGGAGCACAAGGAGTATATAGAAGAGACTTTGATAAATGCACCATGAAGTGATTTTCTAGGTGTCCAGGTCCATGAAAACATCCTGTAGCCACTGAGAAAAAATAGTATTTGCAAAGGCAAGTTTGGTCAGTATATATTTTCCCCCCAATATCAATTTGAAAACTTTTCTGTTGAATCCTATATAATAAAAGCCTAATATGCAAATTGTCCCCTCGGGGGTTTGACCACTTGCTATCATGTGCGCTGACCACCAGGGGGCAGCGTGGAACATGGTGGGCTTTGACAATGCGGTGATGGCAGTGGGCGGCATTGGGCCCCAATGAGAGCGGGACCACGGCGGGATGGTGGAGCAGGCGGTGCCAGGCCAAAACGGGTGTGAGCAGGGGTCAATCGCCCTGCTGATCGCCCCACAGACGAGGTGACTGGCAGCGGGGGACAGGGCCGCAGCCAGGCTTCCCGGCGCTGTGGGAGCCAGGTGGGGGGCCCAGCCCAACCAATCGCCCCATAGGCGGGATGGTGGAGCAAGTGAGGGGGCAGTGCCAGGCCAAAGTGGGGTGCCAGGCGGGGCGGCAGGGCTGTGAGGCTGGGGGTGCAAGCTGGGGCCCAATCCCTGCAGGCCACCCCAAGGGACCCCACCCGTACACAAATTCGTGCACCAGGCCTCTAGTTGGTTTATTAATATTCTTTGAAATTATTCCTGGATTTATCCTTGGCAAGGATTTAAGAACTTGAAAACAATCACAAAAAGAGAACATTGCCCAGGGATCTTAGTTTTTCAGTTCAACCCCCAAACATCTTTCTTGGCCTCATTACCTAGTGGCCAGGTGACTGTGGGTTAGTTACCGAACCTGTCTAAGGCTCATTGTTCTCACTGTAAATAGTAATATCAATCAGAGTTGTGAGAATTAGATGATACTTGTAAATTTCTTCACAAGCATCAGGTACTAGCGCATGGTGAGTACCTTCACACAGGGACTAGCGCATGATGAACACCAAATAAAAGTTAGTTCTTCTTGTTATTATCAGTTATTGAGAGGTAATTATGTGTCAGGCACTATGCCAGGGGCTTGAAATGGGTAAAGATTATACCGTAATGAGGTCCTTCCCCCTGAGAAACAGTGCAACACAGTGATTCTCAAGTCTGGTTCCCAAAGCAGCATCAACGGGGACTTGTTGAAAAGCAAATTCTCAGGGCCCGCCTCAGACCTACCGAATCAGAACCCCGGGGGCAGAGCCCAGCCACCTGCGGCTCACAAGCCCTCAGGTGACTCTGGTGCCGCTGGAGGTTGAGAACCAGGACCAAACAGCTGGTAAGTGTTTTGTAATGATTCTAAATTTCAGTGAATTTAGTTTCATGTGCTGAGAGACCCCTTAGTTTCTGAATACAGCACGTGTGAATAATCCACATGCCAAGAATTGCCCACATACAATTTTTGTAACTATCACACATGCGTAAGTACATTTATGCCAACTCTGTGCGTTTTCCTGCTAATACTCAGAAACGATATATCAATTACTGAGGGAGAACTAAGCCGTGGTGGGTAAGAAGAGAGGACGATGGGCAATGAGCACTCTCAGGCCTGAAAACAACTGTGGTGGACGGAGGAAGGCAGCGCAGATCTTTCAGCACCTGGCTTCTCGGGTGTGGTGGTCTGCTCTTCAGTTTAGATTTGCGTGCTGTTCAGGATTTCCTCATCATGTCTGGTCTTCTGTTTTTCTCTTTTAGAGTTTCAATCAATCAGTTTATAATTTGTAGTTGTAGCAAATTGAACCGAGAGCCATAAAAGCAGGTTGCTATTGAAACTCCTTTGGGATCACAAACATCACTCAAGGTTTTCCATGTCCACTTTGAAAATGAAGTAGTAAATGCTGCAATGTGATTTTGACAATGCGAGGTTTTTCAGGAACATGATAATGTTGAAGCAGAATAAAACATGCATTACCAGTACTTTTAAAGAATGTGAACAAAAATTGTTTCTTTACATAACGGCACTCCAACTCCAAGCTCTGTCTGTGTAGCCCAAAGGTAAGGGAATGAAATGAATGGACAACCTCGGGATGGGTTCTCATCTCATTTTTTAAAAGAAACTTAAAGACCTTTTCAGAGAGCCTCCTTCTGAGGCAACAACACTCACAGAAACATGACATTCGGCAGTTGTAGAGAGCCGGAAGATGAACACACTTCCTAAATGTCTACAATTTGCTCAGATCTGTGAAGTTGTGAATCAAATTAGGTAAATACTAGAGACAGAAATATGTTTAACAAAGTGTTTTACTGCCTAAACTGTGAGAAATTGCAGGCAAGACTGAGAATTATCTTAAGATATAATGATCCCAACCAGATGCAGTGTGATCTGAGTTAGCAAAGAGAGCAACCGTAGTGGAGCTGGCTGAAGAACGAAAAAAACCTGTTCGAGGCCAAAGCAATGGCATTTATCTTCCAGTCCAATCTATAATGTAGGTACAATTGTTACCTTGCAGCAAATGACTTGTGTTGTCCTTGGAAGAAGTAAAAGTAGAGCATAGGTGAACACCTTATGTTTCCTAGTTATACCCAGGTGGGAATCCTACCTCTACCACTTGGTATTTATAAGATACTAGTGGCCTGGTGCACGAAATTTGTTCATGGGGGGGGGGGTGTCCCTCAGCCGGGCCTGCACCCTCTCCAATCTGGAACCCCTTAGGGGATGTCCAACTGCTGGCAGTTGGACATCCCTCTCGCAATCTGGGACTGCTGGCTCCTAACTGCTCATCTGCCTGCCTGCCTGATCACCCATAACACTCTGCCTGCCGGCCTGACCTCCCCCCCGCCCCCCGCCGACCTGCTCGTCCCCAGCTGCCCCCCCCACCAGCCTGATCACCCCCAACTGCCCTCTTCTACTGACCTGATCACCCCTAACCACCTCTGCCTCGGCCCCACCACCATGGCCTTGTCCGCAGGACATCTGGAAGGTCTCCCAGTCTAATTAGCATATAACCCTTTTATTAGTATAAATAAATAGAGGCCTGGCGCACAGGTGGGGGCTGGCTGGTCTGCCCTGAAGGGGGTCCCAGATCAGGGTGGGGTCCCCTTTGGGGGGCAGGGCCAGCCTGGGCAAGTGGCTTATGGCCATTTGCAGGCTGGCCACACCCACATCGGGGTGAGGGTCCCTGCGGGGGGTGTGGCCGGTCTGGAGGAGGGGTTGAGGGCCATTTTCAGGCTGGCCACACCCCCTTCAGGGTGGGGGTCCCCACTGGGGGGCGTGGTCAGCCTGGGTGAGGGGCTGATGGCCGTTTGCAGGCTGGCCACATCCCCATGGGGTGAGGGTCCCTGCTGGGGGCAGGATGGGCCTGGGCAAGGGGCTGAGGGCCGTTTGAGGGCTGTTTGTCAGGAAGGACATTCAGAAGGTCTCTGGAAGGTCTCCTGGTCTAATTAGCATATTACTCTTTTATTAGTATAGATTGGGCAAATTGCTGAGATATTTCTTCATTTGTAAAATGGGATAGAGTCATTATGATGACTGAATGAGATATTGAAGATAAGGTGCTGAATACGAGTACAGGTACATGGCATGTGTCCAAGAAATAGGCACCGTGGACCCGCCTCCAAGATGGCCCCAGGATCCTGCCCGCTGGTGCTCAGCCCTGTGTTCTTCCCCCCACAGTCAATGCAGCTGACCTGTCACATCAACAGGACACTGAAGACATAATAATGTGTGACTTCTGCGACTGCATCACAGGAGACATCGTAGCTCTCGCCTTGTCCTCTCTTGGATCGCTCATTCTGAGGGAAGCCTACTGCAGTATGGTGGGGACACTCAAACAGCCTGATGGAGAGGTCCCTGTGGTAAGAAATTGAGGCCTCCTGCCAACAACCAGCGCGATTCTGCCAGGCGTGCAAGCGAGCAAGCGAGCCCCTTTGTGACAGATCTTCCAGCCCCAGTCCAGCCCTCACGGGAGGGCAGCCCGAGCTAACATCTTGACTGCAACCTCCTGAGAGACTCTGAACTAGAACCCTCCACACAAGTTGCTCCTGATTTCCCCAACCACAGAAACGACACGGGGTAAAGGCTGTTTATTGTTGAAAGCCACTAGGTTTCGGGGTAATGATGACCTACATGATCCAGGTTCATTCCTTTTCCATGACCCTACATGGAAAAATTCCCCGTCTTCTCCCGAGACAATGTCTCTGCAAACTTCCGTCTGTCTCCTGGACCCAACCTTGGCTGGGTTCAAAAGCAAAGCAAGAAGAGTTGACTGATCTTGAGCTGCTTCCAAAAGTGAAAATAAAAATGAAATAATCTGAAGTTAAAAAATAAAAATGCGACTGAGTAGCAGTGTTCTTGAAGCAGTGCAGTGGCCAGTCAGTAGCCAGGACAGCCAGGAGAGGGGCAGTGGAAGGAAGCACCTGTGTGCTGTTCAAACTTTCTTTTTGCTCACTAAATGGTCTACTGAGATAAAGCACTATTTATGACATCACACACACACTCACACACACTCACACACACACTCATACACACTCTCACACACTCACACACACTCACACACACACTCACACACTCACACACACACTCACACACACACTCACACACACACTCTCTCACATACACACTCACACACACACACACTCACACACACACACACACTCAAACTCACACACCCACACTGAATTAGCTCCCATACCTTCACATTTTGGTTTCCAGTCTGTTCTCACACTCAGCAAGTAATGGGAAATAATCAGTCAGATTTGACAGACGACCAGAAAGAGGAAGAACAATCATTCTTCTGTAGACTTTCAAGGAACTGACTCGCAGTTTCTCCAAAAGCTATTTCTGGAGAGCCACTGTTTGTAAAGTCTTGCAGCTGAATTAGAAAACCAAACCAAGGTCTGTCAGTCCTCGCTGCACCAGAACTCTGCACTTCTCAAGTAAGTACTAATGAGAAGGTGAATTATCCTTCTACATTCAACTTTTAAAAGCTTTCCAGAAGTAATGCATTAGACTCCAGTTTTAAAAAGAATTGCTATCACTACTAACAATGGCTTGAACCTAAATAACTTTTGCCTAAACTATTAAATAATTGAGGTAAAAATGTTTTGGTAATTGCACAAAGTGGTTTACAAAACTAGAACTCAGAGTAGACATTGTCCAGATCGCCTCTTCAGTAGCGAGCGTTCCAGGGACACGTTAGGGCAGAGAACCAGGAAGCACCTCAGAGACAGCATCTGTCCTGCTTCCTGAAGTATGATGTCCCGGGGTGCCCAGGCTTCCAGGAGGTCAGACTTCCTTGTCTGTATGTCATCTCAGTAAGGGGCCCCTCCTGCTAAGTGGAGTCTGTCAGAATGAACTGTAAACAGTAGAATTCTAGAAGGTGTTCAAGGATGTTTAAACCATAGAGCAGTAGCAATAGCATAAAAAAGAATAAATGCATTTTGGTAGGAATTTGCAACAAGAGCAGCAAAGATCAAATACCACAACTAGACACTGAAGAACTTGCTGAAACAGAGTATGGATCAAGACAGAAAATAGAGACTAGGATGGAGACTTATAATAAAGCTGTATTGGAACAGAGAAAATTAGACCAATCTTATATAATAAAAGGCTAATATGCAAATCGTCCCCTCGGGAGTTTGACCACTCACTATAACATGTGCTGACCACCAGAGGGCGTTGCGGAATGAAGGAAGGCCCCAGCTGGCGGCTGGCGGCTGGCAGCTGGCAGCTGGGGGAAGGAAGGCCCCGATCAGCCCTGATCACCAGCGAGACCTAGGAACCCTACCCATGCAAGAATTATGTGCACCAGGCCTCTAGTAGAATAAATAAATAGAGAATCTCAAATGGACCTTGTTTAAATGATAAATTAGTTAGTATGTGGCAAGATGGCATTAGAACACCCTGGTTAGAAACTGATAGGATAACAAGCCACATATTAAATCTCTAACGAGCAGTTTATATTTAACTGATCAGAACATTTAGTTCATTTATTAGACAACATCCACTGTCTTTTTTGGTGCCTGGTGCTACATTGGGCATGGAAATTGCAAACCTGAATAAGGCAGTGTCCTGGAGCTCATGTTCTGGTTGAAGATAAAATATGAGCAAAAAGTCCTAGCTGGGTGGCTCTGTTGGTTAGAGCATTGTCCCAATACGTCAAGGTTGCATGAATGCATCAATAAGTGAAAAACAAATCTCTCTCTCTCTCACACACACACGATTCATTATAATGCAGTGTGGTAAGTGCAGCTGAATTATTTATAAAGTGCTGTGGGGCTATAAGAGCAGAGTAGCAAACTGGCCTGGCAAGTTCAGAAGAGGTTTTATCGGAGGTAGAAAATGTTTAGGCCAAATCACACAGCTTGGTCTGCAATGCTGGAGGAGAGACCAAACTGTCTGCGTTGGTGTCCTGCCATAAACATGGTCAGAGGTCTGCAAGAAGGCACGATGGGCAGGAATACAGCAAGAAGTGCTTCTACCCTAAATGAGAGTGTCCTGGGGGCCAAGGAAAGCAGTGTAACCGACCATAAAAAATGCTGCTGCTCTGTAAAAGAAGATGAGACCTAAGAACTACCTCTTATCAAGTCTTCAAGGACAATAATCCTTAGTAATCCAAAATAATCTAGAGAATGGAAAAGGTGAAATGCTCCCTACTAACTGGATAAATCTAGTATAACCTTAATGACGATATCAAACAAGAACAGTATAAATAATTAAATTATGAGTCAGTCTAGATATTGAACACAGAGACAAAATAGAGAGAAAGAGATAGAGAGAGAGAGAGAGACGTGGATATGAGAGAGAAACACTGATTATTCAAAACACTTCAATTGCCTCCCATACAGGCCCTGACCAGGGACAGAACCCACAACCCAGATATGTGCCCTGACCAGGAATCAAACCTACAACCCTTTGGTGTTGGAGTTGGTGGATGATATTCTAACCAATTGAACCACCTGGCTACTGCAAGGAAAGTTATTTGTGTTTTTTAATTAAATTTATTGAGGTAACATTGATTAATATTACTTAAATTTTAGGTGCACAATGTTATAATTTGATGTCTGTATACTTTCTTGTGTGCACGCCACCAAAAGTCTAGCTTTTTTCCATATGTTTTACCCCTTTTCCCCAATTTGCCCTCCTCCCATCCTTCTGCCCCTCTGGTAACCACTATTCTGTTGTCAGCATTTTTTAGTTTGTTTTTATTTCTTTTGCTAGTTCATTTATTACTTTTTAAAGTATTGCACATATGAGTGAAATCATATGGTTTTTGTCCTTTTCTTTTTTTTATATACTAGTATTTCTTTATTGATTTCAGAGAGGAAGGGAGAAGGAAAGAGAGATAGAAACATCAACGATGAGAGAGAACCATTGATCGGCTGACTCTTGCACATCCCCCACTGGGGATCAAGCCCGCAACCCAGACATGTGCCCCTGACCAGAATGGAACCCAGGACCCTTCAGTCCACAGGCCGATGCTCTATCCACTGAGCCAAACTAGCTAAGGCATTTTTGTCCTTTTCCATATGACTTATTTCACTTAGCATAATACTCTCAAGATCCATTCATGTTGTCACAAACGTGAGGATTTCACCTGTTTTATGGCTGTATAGTATTCCATTGTTCACATGAAAATAATAAAATAATTAACAAATAATAATACAAGAATAACTCTGTTTCACATACTCACAACTGTATACCTATTTTTCCCACCCTGTATGTACATCTTCTTTATCCATTCATCCATCAATTGACACTTAGGTTGCTTCCATGTCTTGGCTATTGTAAATAAAACTGCAATGAACCTGGAAGTACATATATCTTCACAAATTAGTGCTTTCATATTTTTCAGGTAAATACCCAGAAGAGGAATTGCTGGATCATATATATGTGATAGTTCTATTCTTAATTTTTTGAGGAATCTCTGTACTGTTTTCCATAGTGGCTGTACTGATTTACATTCTTACTAACAGTGTATGAGGGTTACCTTTTCTCCACATCCTTGTCAACACTTGCTACTTCTTGTCTTTTTAATAATAGCCATTCCAACTGGTGGTTTTGACTTTCATTTCTCTAATAATTGGTGATGTTGAACATCTTTTCACAGGCCTATTGGCCATCTGTATGTCTTCCTGGGAAAAATGTCTACTCAGATGCCCTGCACATTTTAAATTCAGATTTTATTGTTGTTGTTGAGTTGTATGAGTTCTTTCTATATTTTGGATATTAATCCCCATCAGAAGTATCATTGCAAATATCTTCTCCCATTTAGTTGGTTGGCTTTTTGTTTTGTTGACAGTTTCTTCTGCTGTGGAGAAGCCTTTTAGTTTGATGTAGTCCCATTTGTTTGTATTTGCTTTGGTTTCCCTTACCTTTGGAGTGTAAAATTCACCAAAACCCTTCTGAGAACGCTGACCAGAAGCTTTGCACCCATGCTTTCTTCTAGGCATTTTATTGTTTCAGATCTTACATTTAAATCTTTAATACATTTTGAGTTCATTTTTGTGTGTAGTGTATGATAGTGATCTAGTTTCATTTTATGAAATATGGCTGTCCAGTTTCCCCACCACTATTCATTGAAGAGACTTTCCTTTCTCCATTGTGTGTTCTTGGCTCCTTTGTTGTAAATGAGTTACCTGTATATGCGTGGGTTTATTTCTGGGCTTTCAATTCTGTTTCACTGGTTCGTGTATCTGTTTTTCTGCCAATACCACACTGTTTTAATTACTATAGCCATGTTGTATAGTTAAAAATTGGGGAATGTGATGCCCTCGGCTTTGTTTTTTTAGGAAAGAGTTTTAGCACAAACAATAAAGGGAACATAATAAACTTGGTTACATAAAAAATATGGAGGCAAGAAAAGGCCCCAGGTAAGGATGGATTTCAGGAGGCATGATCCATGTTAGAGCCAAAATAATGAGTATCTGAATTAAGATACTAGCAATAGATGTGGAAAGGGTGGAAGATGTTATACTTTAGATTTTTAGAATTAGAAATATTTCTTCTCTAGTTTCTTAATATTTTTATTAATAAAGGAGTCAAAATGTATTATATTCACAGGTAACACAAACATATTTTAGTCTTTAGCAGAGGTTCAAAAACCAGTTCTCCATACCCTTATCAAGTTGGTTATTAACTAGAAAAATTTGTCCCTCCTCTGTGTAAACTGATTTATGGGCTACAAAATCATCAAATCATCACTCTATTGTCATAGATTAGACATTCATTTCATAAATAGCTTTCAAGCATCTCATCAGCAGGGATGTATTTATTTCATTTCTGTATCTCCAGGATCAAGCAGTATGCTTGATACATGGTGGGGACTCAATAGAGGCTTGATGAACTAATAATAAATGGTCATTTAACCCCAAACCCTCTTCTCCTCCACATTCCCTGGTATTAGCAAAGCTTAGGCCAAGGACAGGGGGAAACAAATCCTCGGGGCTTATGCAGATTCAAAGGGAGTAAGTAGTCTCTATGGCAGCTCAGAGGGTCACAGGGTCTGGTGTTGACCCATGTACTGATTTCAATATTAAGTGAATTTGGATGTAGTTCCATCAATTCTAGCCCTCAAATAAAGCTCACTTTTCCTCAAGTTTGCCCTCACTTTTCCCTGATTCCCAACAGAATCCACTGGACAAGGGAGAAAGAGGTCAGATCTGGAACAATCTTCTTCTCCCCTCTTCCCACTTGACCAGTGCTCCCGAGGCTGGCAGAACTGGGAGGGCTCCAGGAGAGGCAGGCATGGCCAACAGGAGCTCACAGCTGCACTGATCTGCATGCTCTAGTTTTCACTCCTCTCACTTCCTCTTTGGAAGCCAGTAAAGGGAAAGAAACCAAGCACCATGTTCCTCCTCTAGCTGGAATTATATTGTTAACAGTGAAGTCAGCAAACAACTAAAATTAGAAGACCTTTTTGCCTGTCAAATCTGATAGTTTAAAAGTATAACATTCAAGGTTGAAAGAAAATTGGTACTAGCTTTGACTGGAAGTAAAAATTGTTATAAGCTTTCTATAAGGTAATTTGGCAATGTGTATCAAAAGTCTTAAAAATGTGAAACCTTTTAACCCAGTGATTTTACTTCTAAAAATGTATCCCAAGGAAATAGTCAGTGATGTGCGCAGATGATACTAACAAAGATATTCATGGTAAATAAATTTACCAGAGTAAAATGTACAACCTAAATGCTTAGTAACAGGATGCTGGTTAAACGAACTATCCATATAATGGAATACTATGCACACATTTTTAAAATATGTGTACAGCCACTATGGAAAACAGCATGGAGTTTCCTCAAAAAAATTAAAATGGAACTTGCATTTGACTCAGTGATCCCACTTCTGGGAATCTACCCTAAAAACTACAAAACACCAATCAGAAAGAATGTATGCATCCTTATGTTCCTAGCAGAGTTATTTATAATAGCTAAGATTTGGAAACAGCTCAAGTGTCCATCTGTAGATGAATGGATAAAAAAACTGTGGGACATTTATACCATGGAATACTATGTAGCTGTGAAATAGAGGGATCTCTTACTCTTTGGGACAGCATGGATGGATCTGGAAAATATTATGCTAAGTGAAATAAGCCAAACTGAAGAAAGACAAATATCACACGACCTCACTTATTTGTGGAATCTAATGAAGAAAATGAATTCACCAATAAAATAAGACCACAAGCAGGGAGGCATGGAACAGACTGACATACCTTGATGTGGGAACGGGGGGACTAGAAGAAATAAACCAAAGAATTTATGTACTTATATGCATAGCCCATGGACATGGACAGTAGGGTGAAGACCTGGGAGGGCGTGGGTAGGGGCTGGGAGGAGTGGGTGAAGTAAGGGGGATGGGGGATATCTGTAATACTATCAGCAATAAAAAATATATTTTTTAAAGTGTGCAAAGCTTAAAAAAATGATAATGGTGTAGGAGACACTTCAAAACATATAGCTAAATAGAAAAAGGCTCCAAAAGGGTACCATATGAGCTCTCTTTGTTTTTAATTTTCCATAGTTTCTAGCTCTGATTAAATATGGACAAAGGACACACACACACACACACACACACACACACATGTATATATGAATTATAATCAGTGAAGGGAGATTTTAAACACTTTAGAAAATGAAGCAAATGCAAGTATGGTCATGGTTAAAACTGAGTGGAGTAAAGTGCAGCCCATAATACTCACAGGAATGGGACGGGCGGGGGTGGGGGGGGTGGGAAGCCAGTCTCTGGCAAAACCCCAGGGACGCTCTGGGCTTGGGGCCAATAGGCTTGAAGAATAAGAACAAGAAAAGGTATAGAAAACCAGGAACAAATTGGAAGTGTGCCTAGGGAAACAGCCAGCATTTACTCCCAGGCCTCAAACTGGAGGGTTCTAGTTTGAGAAATGAAGCAAACTGCTCAGGGAGAATCCCTGCTTTAAGGGTGAGTGTCTCTACATAAACTCACCAAAAAGCCAGTCCCTAGTCCCTCCATGCAGCCGACCTTCCTCACACCAACGCAGAGTCCCAGGCAGACACCCACTGAAGGAAGGCAGCAATTCACATCTCAGGCACTCAAATGATTAACCTGCTTATATTATTCTTTTTAAAGTTTTTATTTATTGATGAGAGAGAGAGAGAGAGAGAAGAGAGAGAGAGAGAGAGAGAGAGGAAGGTGGGAGAGATCAATTTATTGTTCCACTTATTTATGCATTCATTGGTTGGTTCTTGTATGTGCCCTGACGGAGGACCAAACCCACAACCTTGTCATATTAGGATGACACTCTAACCAACTGAGCTACCGGGCCAGGGCTGTTTATATTAGTCTGACATAAACAGGCTACATCAGTGGTCGGCAAACTCATGAGTCAACAGAGCCAAATATCAACAGTACAACGATTGAAATTTCTTTTGAGAGCCTGATTTTTTAAACTTAAACTTCTTCTAACGCCACTTCTTCAAAATAGACTCGCCCAGGCCGTGGTATTTTGTGGAAGAGCCACACTCAAGGGGCCAAAGAGCCGAAGTGGCTCGCGAGCCGCAGTTTGCTGACCACTGGGCTACATGTTACACTGAAGCGGGGGGTGGGGGCCGGTCAAGTCTAATGTCCAAATAACAAGAAATAGAGGTTTAACTCTAGATACGAAAGCAAGAATGTAACTAATAGAACTAAACATAGTTTAACAAAATTAGGAGAAGGGCTGAGGATAGTGCAAATGGCCATCTTTAATACCAGAAATTCAAAAGATATCACCTAAATGGATATATTAATATATCGATAATGAACAACATAAGCATCTTATTTAGAGTTCTGAGGGTTACCACCAAAGGGTCCTAAATAGAAATGGCTACCCCTTTTCTACTTCCTGATTTTTTCACCATGTATATATATAGCTTCAATACAAATTTAAAAATAAAGGGAAGAAACTTAACCAAGGAGGTAAAAGACCTATATTCAGAAAACTATAGGATATTGAAGAAAGAAATAGAGGAAGATGCAAACAAGTGGAAGCATATGCCATGTTCATGGATTGGAAGAATTAACATCATTAAAATATCCATACTACCCAAAGCAATCTATAGCTTTAACATAATTCCTATTAAAATACCAATGGCATATTTCAATATCTAGAACAAATATTCCAAAAATTTATATGGAACCAAAAAATACCCCAAATAGCCTCAGCAATCTTAAGAAAAAACTAAGTTGGTGGGGTCATAATATCCATACAAAGCTACTGTAACCAAAACAGCCTGGTACTGGCACAAGAACAGGCATATAGATCAATAGAACAGACTAGAGAGCCCAGAATTCAATCCATGCCTTTATGGTCAACTAATATTTCTTTAATTAAAAAAATATCTTTTCATTGATTTCAGAGAGAGGAAAGAGAGAGAGAAAGAAATAGAAACATCAATCATGAGATAATCATTGATTGGCTGCCTTTTGCATGCCCCCTACTGGAGACTGAGCCACACACCCGGGCATGTGCTCTGACTGGGTATTAAATCATGGCCTCCTGTTCATAGGTCTACACTCAACCATGGAGCCACATTGTCCGAGCTATGTGAAATATTTGTATAGAAAATTATAAAAGTATCAAATGTTCGAGGCGGGTAGTGGAACTAGATAAAGGAAGGTGAAGGGATTGGGTAAAGAGGATATGCATAGCCCATGGACAGAGATAACAGGGTGGTGAGGGCTAGGGCTGCATGGAGATGAGCAAAGAGAAGGAAAAAGACGGACATCTGCAATAGTGTCAACAATAAAAAATTAAAAAATAAATAAAGCATATGTAGAGATCTTTGTGCTTTTTAATTTCCCATATGTGTTTCAGAAATACACACACACACACACACATAAATGTGTCATAAGCGTTGAGATAAATTTAATGAGATGATTTTTCTCTATGAATTTCTACAAACACAGAATTGACACCACTTGTTTTTAATATTTTCTAAGCAAATCAGCCTATTTCAATCAAAAGCTAATATGTTTGCTTTTGCTTTTATGCCTTAGTAGAACCTCAGGGTTTTTGTTTTCTGATTTTTTTTGTTTTGTTTGGCAAACCATTTTCCTGGCTGCTTAGGACGACACAGTGGCGATTTTGATTGCTAACGCTCCTCTCTGGGGGGACAGCCATCATTGGGATCACTGGGCCTATGTATACAGGAAATTCTCACCAGCGTCACCCAAGTAACTGACTGAACAGAGTTAAAGCCTTAACATTTTTTGTTGTTAAAAGGAGACTTCAAAAGGGCATTTGAACACCCAGCCATTTTGTAATCATCTTGAATTTCACTCCTCTCCTTTACTTACAATATCTACTTCAATTTCTAGTATTTCCTCTCCAGATATAGTTGTAAAAGCTTTATTTATTTCCTCCAACACTCTGGCAAGCATAAATTCCTTACCCTCTTTTTATCTGTTTTTATCTTCCCTTCATGTTGGTGCCTAATCTGAAGGTTCCCAGAAATATAGTTTTCAGAGAGGAAATGCAACTAAAATCCTATCAGTCAATTCCTCAACTGTTCAGAAGGGTCCAGAGACATTAGCACATGGTTACCTTTTGAATTCATGTTCCCACATTTGTTCAAAGGCACCTGATCTGCTTTATCTGGAATCCCTAATGAATTTAGGAACAAGATTTTTCTTTTGTTGTCTCTTTCTTTACAAGATTACCTATTACCTCATTTCTTTTAGCCGGTCCTTAGTTTTATGCCTGCAACATGGGATCTCTGTAAAGTGGACATGGCCTCACCTGGAACTTGTTTGTGACATTTTCTCTGGAATGAGAGCCAACTCTGGGGCCCCAGCACCAGGGATTCCATGCTGGAAGCAAGTTGTTATTGAACTGCTGGTACTGAGAGCCAGTGTAACACAATGTGGGTGCTGTTCTGTGAATGCCACCAGCCGGCCGACCACTCTGCTGCACAACTGCTCGCCTGAAGTGAGAGGAAGAATGGAAACAGGAGATCTGCCACGATCCCCATCTACTTCAGTCGTGGAGTAGTTCACATTTTCATGTACAAGGAAACTGCAGGGGAAAAATAGCTCTTGGTTTCTAGCAGACGAGAGATGAAAGTTGGGGAAAATTTCTATTAATTTCTATTAACCACAAACTGGGGGATTAAACAACAGACATTTATTTTCTCACAGGCCTGGAGGCAAGAAGTCCAAGACCAAGGGGTCAGCAGGGTTAGTTTCTTCTATGCCTCACTCTTTGGGGCCTATGTGGCCACCTTCTCCTTGAACCTAAAGACCATGTCCCTTTATGAGGTCTTCTATGGGTGTCAGTGTCCTAATCTCCTTTTTCTTATAAGGACACCAATCTTATTGGATGAAGGCCCATCCTATGGCCTCATTTTATTTATTTTTATTTATTTATTTATTTATTTATTTATTTAAATTTCTTTATTGATTAAGGTATCACATATTTGTCCTCTTCCCCCCATTCCCATCCCAAACCCCTCCCCACGCATGCCCCCACCCCCCTGTTGTCTGTGACCACTGGTTAGGCTTATATGCATGCATACAAGTCCTTTGGTTGATCTCTCCCCCTTACCCCCACCCTCCCCTACCTTCCCTCTGAGGTTTGACAGTCTGATCGATGCTTCCCTTCCTCCGGGTCTGTTTTTGTTCATCAGTTTATGTTGTTCATTATTTCCCCTAGATGAGTGAGATCGTGTGATACTAGAAATACACTTATAAGAACCGAAAATGAGACAAGCAATAATAGTTATGCTGAGAGGCAAATGAATCAGTCTGTAGTGAGTTTCTTTATGGGCCAACAGTTCTTTTGAGTCCCAATTTCAATGTCAAACAGTTCCTTATGTGTACATGTCAGCAATGATATTTCAGTTCTGGATGGTGGACAAATGATGGTAATGCAGGTCCGACCCTCTCTGGTTTGGTCCTGGGCAACCTGCAGCGACACACAGCTGCTGACTGCTAGTATGGCAAGGCGTCGTCAGCGTCTTCCATCTCTGGACTGTTTCTCTTCTGTCTTCATGGCTGGAGCAGTCCTGTCAACTCCTCTCTGTTGCAGGAATCCACATGGTCTTGGAGTTGTTTTCTGAAAATATACAAACCTATTCTTGACCAAAAGTTAATAAAGGAATCTCTTCTATAAATTTGACTTGGGATCCTTTTTCATTTTTTTGCCCAAACGATTTTCCTTTGGCTTGTTTTGACACCATGTGTGTTTTTCATGGGTGTCTTGTGCTGCCGAGCAGTGCACCTTTGGAGGTGGAGGTCCCAGGGTCCATGGGTCTACAGCTGGGGTAGCAGGATTTTGGCTGGAGTGGCTGCTGGGTCGCAGGGTAGTTTCAAGGCCTGTCTGGTTGGTGGTGCTGATGAGTTCCTAAAAAAGGCCGTTCTCCCCTTCAAGATGGCGTGGGCTCCGTGCTGGAGTCCCACTGTCCGGGGAGTGCCCGCAGCAGTGGTAGTCTCTCCTTGTCAAGAAGAGCCTGTCTGCCAGCCCCTGCTGCTCCTGCGAGATTTAACTTTCCCTCACTCACTCACACACACACCATGCACATCCACACATTCTCCTTTCATACCCTCACTCACTCACTTCCTCTCCCTCACCTCCGTCCTGCCAGCCACCATCTTTTTTCCCCTATATTCCTATGGCCTCATTTTAACTAACTACCACCTTAAAGGCCCTGTCTCCAAAAACAGATATATTCTGAGGTACTAGGGGTTAGGACTTCAGCACAATCCAGCCCATAACAGGGAATTTCCATGTTCTTTACATTTCTATCCTTCTAAACCACATTCTCTGTAGGCTTATTTTTAGTTCTTATTTCATATAACTAGTACTAGAGGTCTGGTGCACAAAATTCGTGCACTCGGGGGGTCCCTCAGCCCAGCCTGTGCCCTCTCGCAGTCCAGGAGTGGGCCTAGGCCATCAGTTGGACATCCTTAGCACTGCCACAGAGGCAGGAGAGGCTCCCGCTGCGCTCACCAGCCATGAGCCTGGCTTCTGGCTGAGCGGCGCTCCCTCTGTGGGAGTGCACTTACCACCAGGGGGCAGCTCCTGCACTGAGCATCTGCCCCCTGGTGGTCAGTGCGCATCATAGCAATTGGTCATTCTGCCATTTGATCAATTTGCTTATTAGCCTTTTATTATATAGGATACCACTTTTACTTTTCCACTCCTTCAACGTGTATTTATTGAGTTTCCCTAAAGCTTCTATCCACTGTGCTTGGTGCTGGAGGTCCCAGGCTGACTCCTGCCACTGTTCAAACACTGACATGTAAAAAAATTGTAACAGGCCAATAAGTACCCTAATGAAGGTTTGAGTAATGTTGTGTGGGAGTTTAGAAGACCAACACACTCCTGCCTGGGAGCAAGTAAGTCTGAACAGAGAAGATGACAAGAAAAAAACTCTTAAAATGATGGATATGAGTTCATCAGGAAAAGAAAACAGAGATAACATCATTCTAGAAAAGAGGAACAAAAAGTACAAAGTACAGAGCATGAAAAGGTCTGGCACAGTCTGGTTGTGAGCTGTCGGCCAATGATAGGAGCCGACAGGAATGAAGCTAGAGAATTAGGTAGGTGCCAGGCTAAGAAAATAGGACTGCAGCCAGAGTAAGCCAATTGATATCTTAACAGATTAATTAACAATTAAATTAATATAGTAAAATCTAGATTTCTGAACACCTTCTATGTGCAGAACACTGTTCTTATGTTATTTAGATATATCTTCAAATAATTTTGCTTTTTTACCAACTAGACTCTTAGCTCAACAGAACCATTACTAATTATGTCCCATATGCCCCTATCATTGTCATTAAGAGTGAATAAATGAGTGAATGGATTGGAGTACTTTTCTTTCTAAGAAACTATTGTCTCAATGCCTATTATCTAGCCATGAAGACAAAGATACTTACATATGTATGTATATATAATACACTTTCCCTTGTGTGTATATTAAGGGAAAGTATTGTAAGGACTGGTAGATTTATGCCTGCTTTAAGAATTTTCACATCAAAACCCATTTAAAAATTGGGCCATTCATGTCTTCATTTTACAGATTGATGGGACTAGAATCACTTTAAATGAACATGAAGTAAAATCAACTGATTCTTTTTGTCAAACACCAAGCACTCTTGAACTATTCAACCAAACAAAACTGTTCACCCTACAGTGACCTTGCCTGATGGGGATTTTCTCAGTATTTACATATATGGTGAGCACTCTCAAACTTGTTATATCTTGCTCTCTAACAGTATCATATATGTCATTTCCTTTATAAAACCATTGAGAGCACCACAGTGCCTGGCATACAGGAAATAATAATAGCAAAGACAGTATATGGTGCCAAATACTTTATGTATAATTAACTCATTTCATTCCTATAGTAATTTGTGAGACAGGTACCATTATTATCTTCACTTTAAATATGTAAAAACTGAGGGGCAGAGAAGTCAAGCAACTTGCCTGAAGAGCCATGACTTGGAAGTGACAGGTGAGATTCGAACTGAATCTGGGTTTAGAATCTGAAGTTTTGATCACTGTTACACTAGTTAAGAAGGTTTCTTAAGTATTAGTTTATTTATTTTATTTAAAAAATATTTTTATTGATTTCAGAGAGGAAGGGAGAGGGAGAGAGAGAGAGAAACATCAATGATGAGAAAGAATCATTGATTGGCTGCCTCCTGCATGCCTCCTACTGGGGATCGAGCCCACAACCCAGGCATGTGCCCTTGACCAGAATCAAACCAGAAACCCTTCAGTCCACAGGCCAATGCTCTATCCACTGAGCCAAACCAGCTAGGACATAAGTATTCGTTTATTAATACATCATCTGAGCCCATGGACTACTCATGGACTGCATTCCTCACTTAATTTATTCAGCTGCTGGATAAGAAGGCAGCAGAGTGTCTGACTCCCACCACAGTGCCTGGCAATGCACTCCCCCAGCCCTCGTCCCTCAGCCCTGCCCCTCCAGCACAGCTGTGCAAGGTCAATAGACCTGTGTGTATGGCAGGGGAGGGAAGGGAACAGTGTCCCACTTTCTTCTCCCTGTGCACCAGCAGATACATTGCCAAAAACCTTCCTCTTTTATAAATATGACTCAAAGAGAATATGAATTGAGAATGATGGTTATCACTATGCTGTCCACCTGAAACTAATCTATAATAATAAAAGCATAATATGCTAATTAGATGGAACAGCTGAACAACCTTCTGGACGTCATTTCAGATGTCCTTCTGGACAAAGCCACTGCGGTGGGGGCCAAGGCAGAGGTGGTTAGGGGTGATCAGGCAGGCAGGTGAGCAGTTAGAGGCGATCAGGCAGGCAGGTGAGTGGTTAGGGACAATGAGGCAGGCAGGCAGAATAGTTAGGGGAGATCAGGCAGGCAGGCAGGCGAGCAATTAGGAGCCAGCGGTCCCAGATTGCGAGAGGGTGCAGGCTGGGCTGAGGAACCCCACCCCCGTGCATAAATTTCATGCACCAGACCTCTAGTTAAAATAATATTGAATGTCAACTGAATTGAAAAATTTTTAAAAGAATGGTAGTTATAATTAATTTTTATTTTTTTCTAAAACCATGAAGGATAAATATAGTTAATAATAGCTATTATTTATTGCACCCTTGATATATGGCAGGTACAGGGCCAAGTGCTTTATTGCATTGTCTTATCTAATCTCCCCAACAGCCCTCAGCAGTAGGAACTCTCCACTCACCTAAGGGCAGGAAAGTGAGGCTCAGAGGCTGGGCCACACCACTGTGCAGGCAGAGCCTCCTCCGTGCCTCCTCCCCACCACCCACTCTGTCCCCTCCACTCCCACCCTCCCACTTGGCTCCTGTCAGTTTCTCTCCTTTTCCTTATAAATCAAAGTATAAGTAACACAGTGAAAAACACTTTTGTTTCATTGTTAATTTTGTTTGAAATAATATAGCATTGAGGTTATATATAGGATGTCCCAAAAAATGTATATACATACATTGAATAATTACAAAGGCTGTGTTTATTAAAATACATTTCATTTTCAAAACTGAGTTATCAGTTGTTAAAGTGTGTATACATTTCTTGGGACACCCTACATTTTCTTTTAAATCCTTATCTCCTAGACATGTACAATATTACAGTGACACTGTAAGATAGCTGCCTTAGAATGCCCCATGTAAAAATGAGGGTCAAGATAAAACGAAAACAAACAACTAATAAAAGGACATATTTTTATAATATAGCTTTGTCCCCAGATCCAGATGGGGACATTTGTAGCACCTGGAGGAGCTAGCTCTCTGTGTCCTCATTCACTGCTTGGTGGGAATGCCATCAAATCCTGATGAAATTCAGATCAAAGCAAGAGCTTCTGGGGTAAAGATTCTTCCGGAGCATCAGATGTTATCAGCAAAGCTTTCTGTGGCTCTGATGCAGCTAAAATCAGAAAAGTTCCTGTCCCCTCCACCCCCGTCATATTTAATTTAGACTCCTGCAGGCAATTCAAATTTAATTTGCCAAAAGTGATTTGCATGACATCCTCCGTAGGAGCACCTGCATTTGATAAAATAGGTTGCCCAACTTAGTCTACACTTTGACGGGACCCATGACACAGAAGAGAGCCCTTTCTCCAGTCCCTCCTGCTTACGTCTATGTATGGAGGTGACTTGAGGAGGTCACAGGGATGATGACTATCACATGCTCTACTATTAGTGTGCTGTAAACAGTAAATAAGTTGTTCCTAAACATGGTTGAAAAAATTTCAAATGCCTTAAAACTTTCTGTAAGTGTTAGATAGAATAATGGGCTGCTTAAGAGTGTATGGATGCTCTTTTTTGGGGAAAACTGGACTTTTGAATGCTATCTAATTAGGCTCTACTCTAGAATAAAGATTCTTTAAGAGATTGGTTGTTTCTTAGGTAAGAAAGGTGGCAAGTTGATGTTGCAGAATAAAAATATCAGTAGCTGGTATTGGATGTGCTATGCAGAATTCTGCTGAGTGGGAGGTCCACTTCCTGTGTGTTGTTTTAAGATAGCAGGATTACTTAAGGCCACTGCAATTAGAAAGGCTGCAGGAAGCAGTAATCACTGGAAAGTGCTGAAATCGGCCCTACTTAGGGTAACTCCTACTCAGCTAATAACCAGAGTCACACGCTGGTCATGCAGCAGCATGACTGTACAGGGACCATCTTTATTATTTCCCCCCACAGGAGTAATGAAATGGCAGTTCTGGACACTGTGCTGCAACTATGAAAAAGGATGAAAATTCTCTGTAAAGGGACATGTATACCTAAATGTGAGTTTCTCTACAGGTAACCTTATCTCATTCTTCTTTTTTATCCTTCCTCCCTTCCCCCACACACAACACACGAATCCCATCTGGAGAACAAATGTACCTGTTTCTTTAGGTGTACATCACAGAGTGGCCTCTCATGGAGCCCTGGGCACAGCCACTGAGTTTATTCGGGCACTGGAAGGAGGAGTAACTTAAAAGGGATAAATTTAAGTTGGCACAATATATACACATATATGGATACAAGTTATATATATAAATACTAGAGGCCTGGTGCATGAAATTCGTGCACGGAGGGGGGTGTCCCTCAGCCCAGCCTGCACCCTCTCCAATCTGGGACATCCCTCTCACAATCCAGGACTGCTGGCTCCCAACTGCTCACCTGACTGCCTTCCTGATTGCCCCTAACCACTTCTGCCTGTCAGCCTGATCACCCCCTAACCACTCCCTGCCAGCCTGATTGATGCCTAACTGCTCCCCTGCCAGCCTGGTTGCCCCCAACTGCCCTCTCCTCCAGGCCTGGTCACCCCAACTGCCCTCCCCTGAAGGGCTGGTCCCCCAAACTGTCCTCCCTTGCAGGCCTGGACCCTCCCAACTGCCCTCCCCTGCTGGCCATCTTTTGGTTGCCATCTTGTGTCCACATGGAAGCAGCTATCATTGACCACATGGGGGCAGCCATCTTGTGTGTTGGAGTGATGGTCAATTTGCATATTACGATAGAGGCCTGGTGCATGGGTGGGAGCCAGCTGGTTTGCCCTGAAGGGTGTCCCGGATCAGGGTGGGGGTTCCCTTGGAGAGTGAGGCGGCCTGGGCTAGGGGCCTGTGGTGGTTTGCAGGCCAGCCACACCTCCCGGCGACCCAAGTGGAGGCCCTGGTACCTGGGATTTATTTATCTTCTATAATTGAAACTTTGTAGCCTTGAGTGGAGGCCAGGGCAGGCCAGTCTGGGCGGGAAGCTTGGCTTCCTCCATCTCTGGGGGCAACCCAAGCCTCCTGCTCTCTCCAGCTCCATGGCTGCTGCCATTTTTGTTGGGATTTATTTATCTTCTATAATTGAAACTTTGTAGCCTTGAGCAGAGGTCAGGGCCAGCCAGGCTGAGCGGGAAGCTTGGCTTCCTCCATTGCCGGGGAAACCCAAGCCTCCTGCTCGCTCCGTGGCCACAGCCATCTTGGTTGGGTTAATTTGCATACTCGCTCCTGATTGGCTGGTGGGCATTGCTTGTGGGCATAGCCAAGGTATGGTCAATTTGCATGTTTCTCTTTTATTAGTGTAGATATCTAATATAATTATGTATATAATGCATGCATATATTTATGTATGTATATAATTATATATAACCTAGATGTTTAAATATATGTTGGTGCTCTTGCTGTCTGTTTTGTACTATGTGTGACAGAACAAATAGTAAGTATGGTATTTTAAAATAATCTATATATATAAAAGCCTAAGCCATCCTTATGATGGAATGACCAGAACAACCAGAATGACTGGAATGACTGGTCACTATGACATGCACTGACCACCAGGGGGCAAATGCTCAATGCAGGAGTTGCCCCCAGCCCGCAGGTCCCAATTGCCATTGGGGCCTTCCAGCCAACCTCCCTGTCCCTCCCCCTGGCCAGCAGGTTCTGATCGCCCAATCGGGGCCGGGCCCCAGGCTGGGAGAGGGAACTGGGGTGGGTGGGTGGTGGCAGATGCGGGCAGCAAGGGAAGGAGGAGAGGGGAGACACAGAGGTGGGGAGGTGGGGAACTGTGCAGTGGTGGCACACAGAGGTGATGGAAGGAGGAGGCGGGGAAACAGGGAACCTGATTGGCCCTGATTGCTGGCCAGGCCTAGAGACCCCACTCATGCATGAATTTTGTGCACTGGGCCTCTAGTAGGTGTACAAAGACTAGATACAGATAAAGAAAATACAAGTACTGATAGTAACACTGTCTAATACCTGTGGAATATGTGGTGGAGTTGAGAACTGCTTTGTATTTGTTCATTTCTCATTTTGACATTTTCAGAATTATTATTATTTACTTTTGAATATGTTTTTATTGATTTCTTAGAAAGAAGGGATAGAGAGATAGAAACATCAATGATGAGCTCTAGCCTGTTTTGCTCAGTGGGTAGAGCATCGGCCTGTGGACTAAAGGTCCCGGGTTCAATTCTGGTCAAGGGCACATACCTCAGTTACAGGCTCCTCCCTGCCCAGGTCCTGGTCAGGGCACAGGCAGGAAGCAGTCAATTGATGTGTTTCTCTCACATGAATATTTTTCCCTGTCTTTCCCTCTAAAAACCAATGAAAAAAATATCCTTGGGTGAGGATTAAAAAAAAAAAAAGGAAAGAAAAGAAAAGAAAAGAAAGAAATATCAATGATGAGAGATAAACATTGATCAACTGCCTCCTTCATGCCCCTGACTGTGGATTGAGCCCAAAACCCCAGCATGGGCCCTGACCAGGAACCAAACTGGTGACTTCTTGGTTCATGGGTCTCATGGGTTGATGCTCAACCACTGAGCCACACAGGCTGGGCTCAGAATTATTTTTAAAGCAAAGTTCATGAGATTTTCCTTCCCTAATTAATTATGCTTTGCATGAAACTTGAAATGACTTACGATATGTGATTTGTGTCCCCCCCCCCCCATTTTATTTCATTAAAAATAATTTAACTGGGTGGGTGGAGGTGGAAGAGGACATAAAGGGGATAAATGGAGATGGAAAAAATAAAATTATAAAAATAAAATAAAATAAAATAAAAATAATTTAACTGATCTCGTCAACAAATGGCGTTGAGAAAACTGGCTGTCCACAGGATAAGAATAAAACTGGACCCCTATGTTATATTATTCACAAAAATTAACTTGAAATGTATTAAAGACTTACATGTAACACTTGAACCATAAAATTTCTAGAAGAAAACAGAAAAAAAGCTCGACATAGGTCTTGACAATGATTTTCTGGATATGACACCAAAAGTACAAGCAACAAAAGCAAAAATCAACAAGTGTTACTACAACAAACTACAAAGCTTCTGCACAGCCAAAGAAATGATCAACAAAATTAAAAAGCAACCTGCAGAATGGGAGAAAATATTTGCAAATCATGTGTCTGATAAAGGGTTAACATCCAAAATATATAAGAACTCATGCAACTCAATAGAAAAAGAACAAATAATCTGATTTTAAAATGAGCAAAGGATCTGAATAGACATTTTTCCAAAGAAGATATACATTTAAATGGTCAACAGGTATGAGAAAAGGTGCTCAACATCACTAACCATCAGGGAAAAGCAAATTCAAACCACAATGAGATATCATCTCACATCCATTTGAATGGCTATTATGAAAAAGACAAAATATAAATGCTGACAAGGACTGAGGGAAAGGGAATCCTTACGCACTGTTGGTGGGAATGTAAGTTAGTGCAGCCACCATAGAAAACAATATGGAGACTCCCTCAAAAAATTAAAAATTGACCTACCATACAATCCAGTAATCCCACTTGGGTATATATCTGAAAAAAATAAAATCACTATCTCAAAGAGATATCTGCACCTCTATGTTCATTGCAGCATTTTCCTATCTAATAAAAGAGTAATATGCAAATTAACCACCACTATGCCACACCCACCAGCCAATCAGGAGCAAGTATGCAAATTAACCCAACCAAGATGGCTGCAGCCACAGAGAGACCAGGAGGGAGGATTGGGTTTCCCTGGCGATGGAGGAAGCCAAGCTTTCTGCACACCCTGGCCGGCCCAGGCCTCCTCTTAAGGCTACAAAGTTTCAATTATAGAAGATAAATAAATCCCAACAGAAATGGCTGCTGCCACAGAGCGAGCAGAAGGCTTGGCTCCGCTCCAGGCTACAAAGTTTCAATTGTAGAAGATAAATAAATCCCAGACACCAGGGCCTCCACTTGACATAGGCCCCTTGCCCAGGCCGCCCCACTCCCCAAGGGAACCCCCACCCTGATCCGGGACACCCTTCAGGGCAAACCAGCTGTTCCCCACCCATGCACCAAGCCTCTATCCTATCTAATAAAAGAGTAATATGCAAATTGACCATCACTCCAACACACAAGATGGCTGCCCCCATGTGGTCAAAGATCCTGCCCCCATGTGGACACAAGATGGCCACCACAAGATTGCCAGCAGGGAAGGGCAGTTGGGAGGGACCAGGCCTGCAAGGGAGGGCAGTTGTGGGCAATCAGGCCAGCAGGGGAGGGCAGTTGGGAGGGACCAGGCCTGCAAGGGAGGGCAGTTGGGGGCGATCAAGCCTGCAGGGGAGGGCAGTTAGGGGTGACCAGGCCAGCAGAGGAGGGAAGTTAACAGGCTGGCAGGGGAGCAGTTAGACATCAATCAGGCTGGCAGGGGAGTGGTTAGGGGGTGATCAGGCTGGCAGGCAGAAGTGGTTAGGGGCAATCAGGAAGGCAGGCAGGCGAGCTGTTGGGAGTCAGCAGTCCTGGATTGTGAGAGGGATGTCCGACTGCCCGTTTAGGCCCGATCCCACCGGGATCAGGCCGGGATCGGGCCTAAACGGGCAGTCGGACATCCCTCGAGGGGTTCCAGATTAGAGAGGGTGCTGGCTGGGCTGAGGGACACCCCCACCCCCGTGCAGGAATTTGGTGCACTGGGCCTCTAGTTTATTATAATAGTCAAGACATAAAAATAAGCTATGTGTCTGTCCATCAATAGATGAATGAATAAACTGTGAGATATATATCTATGTTTATGTCTATGTTTATATCTATACCTATGTCTATGTCTATATCTATATCTATATCTATATCTATATCTATATCTATATCTATATCTATATATTTATTTTATTCAGCCACAAAAAAAACTTGTGATTTGAGACAACGTGGATTGACTTTAAAGGTATTGTGCTAAGTGAAATAAGTCAGACAGAGAAAGACAAATAGCATATGATCTCACTTATATATGGAATCGTAAAACAAAAATCCACTTAGAAACAGAGCAAGGATTGGTGGTTGCCAGTGACAGGGGTGTGGGGAAATGGGTGAAGGTTGGCAAGGGGTACAAACTTCCAGGTACAAGATGAATAAGTCCTGGAGGGTTCCAACATGTAGCATGGGGATTACTGTTAACAATACTGTAATGTATACTTGAAAGTTTCTATGAGAGCAGATCTTAAAAGTTCTCACCACACACACACACTCACACAAAAGGTAACTATGTGAGGTAATAGATATGTCAACTAACTTTATTATGGTAATCATTTTGTAATATATCCTATATAATAAAGAGGTGATATGCAAATGAACCCTCACGCCCTCACAAGATGGCTGCCTACGACCAGGCCGGCAAGGGGGTTAGTGAGGGACAACCAAATGACTGAACAAGCAGGCTGCATGGGGTGATTAGGCTGGCAGGGGGGTTAGTGAGGGACGACCAAACGACTGAACAGCAGGCTGCGTTGGGCAACCAGGCCTGCGGGGGGGCCGTGAGGGGCAACCAGGCCGGCAGGAAGGGCAGTTGGGGGTGATCAGGCTGGCGGGGGGGCAGTTAGGGGTGACCAGGCCTGTGGGGGGGGTGCAGTTGGGGGCGAACAGGATGGCAGGGGGGCAGTTGGGGGTGATTAGGCTGGCAGGAGGGGCAGTGAGGGGCAACTAGGCTGGTGAGGGGAGCTGTTGGGGGCAACCAGCCTGGCAGGAGTGGGGGCGATTAGGCTGGTGGGGGGCGGCAGTTAGGGGTGATTAGGCCAGCATGCAGAGGCAGTGAGAGGTGATCAGGCCAGTGGGGGCAGGGGGGCAGTTAAGGGCCACCAGGCAGGCAGGCAGGTAAGCAATTAGGAGCTAGCGGTCCAGAATTGTGAGAGGGATGTTCGACTGCCTCTGGGGATTGGGCCTAAACCGGCAGTCGGACATCCCCCGAGGGGTCCCAGATTGGAGAGAGTGCAGGCTGGGCTGAGGGGACCCCCTCCCCATGCACAAATTTCATGCACCAGGCCTCTAGTACATATATAATATCACCATGTCGTGTACCCTAAATTTACACAAAGTTATATGTTAATTATATTTCAATAAAGCTGGGGGAAAGAACTTCTGTTCAGAGAAGGAAACAATAAATGGAGTGAAAAGACAACCTATGGAATGGGAGAAAATATTTGCAAACCATATATTTGATAACATGTTAATGTCCAGAATATATTAAAAACTCCTACAACTCAACACCAACAATTAAATAACCCAATTAAACATGGGCAAAAGACTTGAATAGGTCTTTCTGCAAAGAAGATAAATGGCCAACAAGCATATGAATATGTGCTCAAATTCACTAATTATCAGAAAGTGTAAATCAAAACTACAATGAGCTATCACTTCACACCTGTTAGTATGACCACTATCAAAAGAACCTGAAAATAACAAGTGCTGGGTAGTTATGGAGAAATTGGAACTCCTGTGTCCTGTTGATGGGGAATGTGAAATGGTGCAGAAAACAGTGGAGAGATTCCTCAAAATATTAAAAATAGAATCCTGTATAATAAAGAGCTAACATGCTAATTAGACCGAACAGCAGAACAACCATCTGGACGACCTTCCAGATGAAGCTGGGGCTGCGAGGGCCAGCCAGGGCTGCGAGGGGCTGTGAGGGCTAAGCCCCTTGCATGAATTTCATGCATTGGGCCTCTAATTGCCATATAATCTAGCATTCCCACTTTTGGGTTAGATATATATCCAAAAGAATCAGAAGCAGAATCTCACAGAGATATGTCCACTCCCACTATTCACAGTAGCCAAGTGATGAAAGCAACCAAATGTCCATACTAGATGACTGGATCAACAAAACGTGGTCTATACATAGAGTGGAATATGATTCAGCCTTTACAAAGCAGAAAACCCTGTTTATGCTCAACATGGATGTTGTCTTGAGGATATGATACTAAGTGAAATAAACCAGTCACAAATAAACAAATACGTTATGATTTCACTTCCATGAGTTAATTGAAGTAGTCACAGAAACAAAAGATGCAATGTGGTTCCTAGGGGCTAGGTGGGAAGAGGGGAATGGGGGTTGTTTAATGCGTATAGAGTTTCAGTTTTATAAGAAAAAAGTTCTAGAGATCTGTTGCATAACAATGTGGATATAGTTAACATTACAATGGTAAATTTAATATTACATTTTGGTGGTAAATTTAATATTATATGTTTTTTACCACACAAAAAATAGATTAGCTGAATACATAGCATTATTAAATAGGGTTAAAGGAACAAAAATAGCTAAGTTTTATGGCAAATATTAGTTAGCACTAAAACATGAAAAAAAAATCCAACAAGTATAGCAGTGGTTACAGTGCTCTCAAATTGAGAATGAACTATTTATCCAAATTAGACAAAGTTCAAGGTACCTCTGTATGATGAAATGCCATCCGTAAAGAACTATTTTCTTCTCTACTCTTGGTGATGCCATACATATTTCACTTCTGGCCATCAAATGTGGGGGAGTTTCTCCCCAATGACCAATTCTCTTCTGGCACTATCTAACTGGAGTGGGTGCAGACCCTACACATTAAGGGCTCTGCCTTACAAGACTGCCCCCACCCCCAACTTCAGATGCCAATGGCAAGTTCAGGTTGTCACCTGTGCTTCTGACTAATTGTTTATAAATTGGAGGACCCTATGACACTCTCCTCAGGTTTGACAATTTGCTAGAATGACTCACAGAACTGAGGGAAAGTTTACCTATTAGATTATCAGTTCATATATATATATATATATATATGTATATATATGTGTGTGTGTGTGCATGTGTGTGTGTGTGTATACATATATATATGTATATGTGTGTGTGTGTATATATATAAAGTTCATATACTGTGTGTGTGTGTATGTATGTATATGTATATGTATATGTGTGTGTGTGTGTGTGTATATATATATATATATATATATATATATATATATATATATAAACTCAAGAAAAGCCAGATGGGAGAGATGCATAGGGCAAAGTATGTGGGAGTTTCCATGCCAGCACTTCCACCAACCTGGAGGCTCTCTGAACATCATACTTTAGAGATTTTTAGAGATTTTTATGGAGGCTTCATTGGGCATGACTCATTACGTTAATGACCATGGTGATTCACTCAACCTCCTGTCCCTCTCTCCTCCCTGAGAAGGTCAGAATGTGGGGCTGAAAGTGTCTCTGTTCTAATCAGGTGGATGTTCTACCATGAGCCCCTCCTCCCCCATCACCTTATTAGCATACAAAGACACGAAGCAATGTGATTTCAAGGGCTTTAGGAGCTGTGTGCCAGGAAAAAAGGGTGCACAGAAACCAAATATATATTTATTATTATATCACAAACTCAATTTTAAGAGCATTTTGAAAAAATGTGTGTGTGTGTGTGTGTGTGTGTGAGAGAGAGAGAGAGAGAGAGAGTGAAAGAGAGGAGGGGGCAAGAAGGGAACAGATGAGAAAATGAAAGGAGAGAAGAGTGGAGGAGAGTGGAAGAAAGCAAAGGCAGGTATCAATCAGCAAAATGGTGTTGGATATTAACAGTGGGTCTTTGTATTTTTCAAGATTTTATCACAGGCTTGTAATTTGACAGCCAGAACAAAAAGGCTTTTAAATTAAGAATTATACCAGGTTAACTCTTTAGGGAAGGAAACACTGGATGGGAAGTCTGAAAACTAAATGCATAAGTTGACAGAAAATGGAAAGCTATTTTTTTCTTCTTTAGAGAGCTGGCTGGTGCCTTAGAGTGAACAGATTAATCTTAAATGTGGATGCAGTGGGAGTACAGAAGTCACCTGGTAAAAAGGTTTGGTAAGAAATTAGAGATCATGAATCGTTAAGAAATTATTATTGTTTTTCTTTTTTACAGGAAATCTCAGTCTTTAATGGTGGCAGGGCCTCCGCCCAGGCCCAGTGCTTGAGCTTAGATCTTATAGAAAGCAGTAATGTCAACGCTCTGCACGTGCTCTGCAAACTTGGTGATCTCCTCTTCCAGCAGGTGGGTCCCCACCTTGTCCTCCATGATGCACTGGATCTGGAGCTTGCAGATGCCATAGCCCACGGGCACCAGCCTGGAGCAGCCCAAGGTCAGCCCATCCAGCTGGACAGAGCTCACGCAGGCCTCCAGCTGGGCCATGTCTGTCTCTTCATCCCAGGGCTCAGCATCCAGGAGGATGGAGGACTTGGCCACCAGCGCCGGCTTCTTGGCCTTCTTCTCTGCATATTGCCGCAGCCACTCCTCCTGCAGCTTGCCGGCCTCCTTGTCATCCTCCTCATCACTGCCAAATAGGTCGATATCGTCCTCGTCATCCTCTGCAGCAGTGGCCACCTACTTGGTGGGGGCTCCACTTGGCTCACGGGAGACACGTATGGCCCGGTGGGCAGGTGAGCTCTTCTCCAGCACACTCAGTCGGGCCTCAGCTTGGCGATGGCCTGCCGCAGGTCCTGCACCAGCCTCACAGGCTCTGGTTCTCCACTGCCAGGCTGGAGATCCGCATGATGAGCTCCCTGTGATCTCCGCTGGGCCCGCTGGAGGCCCCAGGGCCTGAACTCTGGCACGAGGAGCCAGTCACAGGCCCATTCATCTGCTCATAGAATTTCCTTCCTGCACTGTGGTATTTAAACTTGTCGAACCAGATCTCATGCACTAGGAAGTTTGTGGCCATTTTCCTGACGCCAGCCAAGGACGGGGCCACCAAAGACAAGAGCTCAGCGGTTCGGACATTAAGAATTATCTTATCAGAGGCATAGTGCCCTGATGATACTCTCCAAAGTTCCCTTTTGAAAAAATATATATTTTTGTTATAAAATAAGAAATCGGTAAAGAAAGCCATAAAAATCTGACTTAATGAATTATTATAAGGGACATACCTTTGTAATCAGTACCCAGCTCAATAAATAGAACTTTGCAGGCCACACCAGAAGCCCTGTGCTAATAGCCATCCTTTCACCATTATCCTGATTTTTTTAAAAAAACCCTTCTCTAAGGATATTTTTATTGATTTTAGAGAGGAAGGGAGAGAGAGAGAGAGAGAGAGAGAGAGAGAGAGAGAGAGAGAGAGAGAGATCAACGTGAGAAAAATATCAATTGGTTGCTTCCCTTCCAAGCCCCGTATGGGGATTGAAACCACAACCTGGTATGTGCCCTGACCCGGAATCGAACCCACAATCTTCTGGTACACGAGAGGATGCTCCAAACAACTAAGCCACCCGGCCAAGGCCATTATCCTGATTTTTATAGTTAACTCTTATTTGCATTTTTTGGAGCTCTTTCCTCCAAGTGTCCATTCACAGATATGACAGTTTAAAAATTCTTTGAATCTGCAGGTTCCTCTTCATCTCTTTCTTATTCTTATAATTTATTTGTTTAAAAAGTTGGGTAATTTGACCCATAGAAGTTTCCCAAACCTGGATTTTCCTAATTGTATGTTCATGACGATGGTCAGCACATTACTCTGCCCTGCACACTGTTGAAAGCGTGCTAATAACACTTCCTGCAACAAAGGAAATGTTCTGTATGTGTACTGTCCCCTGTGGAAGCCACTGGCACGTGCAGCTGCTAAACACCTGAAGTGTGGCTAGTGTAACTAAGGAGCTAAACTTCTAATTTTATGTAATTTTACTTAATTAAACTTTAGATTTAAATAGCTACATGTGACTAGTGAGTACCCTCTTGGACAGCACAGGATGCTTAAGTTTCATTGGGATTTACAAAATAGTGATATTTGAATTCCATATGTTTTTGCTCATTAATTAATTACAATAATTTTACAAAGAGAAGCTTAACACTTATTGTACCAAGTGGTACCGTGTGTAGAGATGGGACAAGATAAATGCTTGTTTTCCTTGCCTTTCTTCTAATCAGACTTTCAAGATGATGATTTGGTTCCTCATTATTCTCTGTAGGTGACCGCTTAGTCTTTTATATACTTTTTTTCACTTAGTCTTTTAAAAATATCATTGTGAACTCATGGATATAAATATATTTAATGAATTTCAATCAAATGCAATTAATATTTGTTGTAAAACTCAAACTGTCCCATCTTTGTTCAGTAGGAACCTCTCCTCGTTGGTTCCCGAATCCTTCTGGCATCGCCCTAGTGGTCTTGACAGTTTTGGGGCTCTCTGAAATGACAAGATATGGAAGGCGCATCTTTTCACACTTTTAACTCAGATCTGAACCAGCCACTGCTCCAAGAAGCTCCACTTTCTTTTCAAGGGAAAAGATATTTCAAGACCTCTCTGCCGGTCCTAGTGTTACTCATTATTTCGAGGCTATATCAGAAAACATTTTAGGAAATGTTTTATTATTTAATTTTTATTTTAGAGAGAGTGGAAGGGAGGGGGAGACACAGAGAGAGAGAAACATCAATATGAGAGAGACATATCTGTTGGTTGCCTCCTGCACGCATCCCCAACCAAGGCCGGGGGTGGCCGGAATGGAACCTGAGACCCTTCTTTCTGCAGGCCGATGCTCTATCCACTGAGCCAAACTGGCTGGGGGGGGGAGGGGGAAGAGGAACGATTTATTATTAAAATAAAAAATATCTCAGGAGTTTAGGACTATGTGGGTTTCATTTTGTTTTTAAATATAATCTCTTCTGCTTCACATTTGTAAATTCTTTCTTCCACACCAAGAATCCTGTTTTTCAAGGACCGAGGCAATGACAGAGTTAGAGTATCCTCTGATTACTTATTTACTTGACTCACAGCATGTACACACAGTCTCAGAATAAAAACACTAATAGTCCCACAGATCTGAGGTCAATGGATCTTCAACACTAGAGTGACAAGTCAACCCAATGGGGCAAGAATAGTCTTTTCAGCAAATGGTGCTGGGAAAACTAGATATCCAAATGCAGAAGAATGACGTTGGATACCTACCTCATACCCATCCACAAAAATTAACTCAAAATGGGTCACAGACCTAAATGTGCAGCTAAAACTATAAAACTCTTAGAATAAAACATAGATATAAAGTTTTGTAACCTTGGATTAGGCAACAGTTTCTTAGATATGACATTTAAAATACAGGCAACAAAAGACAAAAGTAAATACATTGTACATGTTCTCCCGATTCTTTCTCCATTTTTCAGTCATACTTTATCTATGTTGCCTGAGCATATAGCCATTTTATATATACCTTTTCTTTTTTTACACCAATTTACTCTTAGTTCTCCAAATAACTGATGTTTATTGCTCTCATTAGTACTTATGCCAATGTGATTTGAGTCATTTTGGTTTTCTGAAGCTTTATTTTTCTGGTGAATTCCTCAGGAAGGGTTCATGACCAATATCTCTTAAGTTTTTATATGTCAGTGACAGTTTGTGCCCTTTTTACTCAAAAGTCAATCTTGTTCCAAATAAAACTCTTACCTCACATTTTCTTGCCTTGAAGGCCTTCAACATAATATACTGTTCTCTTCAGACATAAAGTGTTACATTGAAATGTCTGATGATAATGTAATTTTCTTTTCCTCAAAAATCACTTACTAGATGCTCAAATATCTTTTTCCTTTTAAAGTACAATAATTTTACTAAATATGCTTTGGCGTTGGTCATTTTGGGTAATATACTCAGGCAGTGTCTCAGTCAATAAATAGTATAGAAATTTGCTTTTGCTTAAAAGATAGTTTTTATTATTTGATTGGTTCCTTTCTTTGCCTTTCTTCTTCAGGAACTTTCAAGATTTGTAAGTTGTATCTTCTTTGCTTATTTAAAAAATATTTGTCATTTTCTCTCAAATCCTTTTTACCTTTAAAAAATATTTAAAATGTCTTCTTTTTCTCTTAAAGTGTAGTCAGTTTTGTTTATTGATGTTCAAGTTCTTTAGGTTGATCTTCATTACTGAAATGACTTTTTCTTTTATTTCTAATTGCTTTTTGTTTTGTTATTTTACTTTTGAGATTTTGCATTTTGATTTTCTTTTTTTAAATTTCTTTATTGATTAAGGTGTTGCATATGTGTCCTTATCCCCCTATTACCCCCCAACCCTCCCACAATTCATGCCCTTACCCCCCTGTTGTCTGTGTCCATTGGTTAGGCTTATATGCATGCATATAAATCCTTTGGTTGATCTCTCCCCCTTACCTCCACCCTCTCCTACCTTCCCTGAGGTTTGATGTTCTGATCATTTTGATTTTCATTCATTCATATTTTGGATCATTTTCTTAAACATTTTTTAGATTGTTTTGATATGAAAACCCCCTTTTGAATTTGTTCTATGAATATATTTTCTGTGGTGCTTCTATTTTTTCCTGTATAACTTTGTATGGGATTTGTATTTGATATTTATCTACTTCCTATTTTCATGCAGTATTAGTTTTCCTGCACTTACAGGAGGGATGGCCAAGGTAGCTCTTCTGACTTCATAGAGCTTCTATTTTTTTCATGTAGAAATAAAAAATTCTGGCTTATTCTGAGACTTACCATCCTCTCCCCACTTTTATCTGGACCTTCTCTTTCTAGCTTTGAGAGGTCTCTCCTCCGTGCGGTGCCCTGATATGCATTTAGACTGGGAGAAACTTCCTCTTGTTTTTAGCTGCACTTCTTGGCCTGGTCCACCCGCTTTCTGCTGAATACCTGTTAGCTATATTGGAGTTCTCCTTTCCGGAGGTCAGTCAGGTGGCCTGTGGTCTCCTCCTCCATAGACACGGAAACTATGCAGGTCTCATTTCTGTTAGTGGTTTGGCTCCACGTGCTTGAGTTCTTATGGATATCTCGAACCTAGTTTTGTTGTAATTGCTGTGCATGGAGCAGGAGCCGGCGGGGGTGGGGTGGGGTGGGGTGGGGGTGGAGGGAGAAATAAGAAATCTCGTTCCTTTATCTGTTTTCATGTGGGGATTCAGAGAAATTTGTTGCTGTTCCTGCCATCTCCTCCGATTTTTTTGAGCTAGGAAGAAGTGGTCATCAGTTGTATGTTCAAAACTGAACTTTGGCTCTTTTCTCCCCAATTTTATTTTCTTCTATTTTTCCTATAACCTTGGGATCCTTGATTTGGTAGACCATATTCTGGATTTCCCAAGTCATTTACCATTAAATTAATGTTATTTAATTTCTCAGTTGTAAACAACTACCCCACTGGATTACTGAGAGGATTGAAGGGATAATGGAAAGCATCTAGCACAAGGCTTGGTGTATAGTAAACTCTCAATGTTTGAGAGCCCAGAAACTCATCTTGAGAGCACCCTCTCCTTCACCCTCCCTGCACCAGTCCCCCAGGGAGCCCTGCTAATTCTGGCTAGACTGCAGCTCTGCAGGCACCATTGCAGTCTGTGCTGCCACAGGTCTGCTGGGACTCTGCAGCAGCCTCCTAACTAAATTTTGTGACTCCTCCTTTGCTCCCCTTTAATGCAGGCCACACGAGGCAACCTGAGCAGCTTTTTAAAAATTAAAATCTGACATGTCATGCACTTGCTTAAACCCTTAAAGGCAGCCTTTTACTCTTGGGATACAATTCAGAGTCCCACACGTGGACTCCTAGGCCCAGCATGATCTGACCCCACACAGTCCTTTAGGCTCCCTGCCTCGCCTCTCTCTGTGTTCTAGCCACACTGGCCTTTCTCCCAGCGCTCTCCTCTGCTGGGTGTACTGCAAGGCATGCTGCCTCTTTGTGGAATGCTCTTCTCAGTTTACTTCACTCACCCATACTTTGTCCATTTTAAATATCACTTCATTATTGGGACCTGCTATGGCTCAGTATACACATCTACACAATAAAAGAGAAACATGCAAATTAACCATCACTCTGCTACACCCTAAAGCCACGCCCACCAGCCAATCAGGAGAGAGTATGCAAATTAACCCAATCAATATGGCGGCCAGCCACGGAGCTGGAGCAAGCAGGAGGCTTGGATTACCCCTGGCGATGGAGGAAGCCAAGCTCCCCGCCCTGGCCGGCCCTGGCCTCCGCTCAAGGCTACAAAGTTTCAATTATAGAAGATAAATAAATCCTAGATACTTGCTTCCAGCCAGCCCTGGCCTCCACTCAAGGAGGCGCTGAAAAGAAAAAAGAAAGAAAAAGAAAATAAAGAGGTGCTGGGACCTTGGGTTGCCGGAGGTGATCAGGCCAGGATGGGATGGCAGGGGCCGTTGGGGATAAGCAGACCAGCAGGGGGGACCAGTTGGGGGTGAGCAGGCTGTCAGTGGGGGTCAGTTGGAGGTGATCAGGACAGCGGGGGCGGGGGCTATTTGGAGTGAGAAGGCCAGCAGAGGGGCAGTTGGGGGTGAGCAGGCCAGTGGTGAGGGAAGGTAGGGGCAAGCAGGCCAGCAGGGGGGGGGGCAATTGGGGGTGAGCAGGCTGGCACGGGGGGCAGTTGGGGGTAATCTGGCTGGCAGGGGGGCATTTGGGGGCGAGCAGGTTAGCAGGCAGAGTGGTTAGGGGCAATCAGGCAAGCAGGCAGGCAGGTGAGTGGCTGGAGCCAGCAGTCCCGGATTGTGAGAGGGATGTCCAACTGCCAGTTTAGGCCTGATCCCTGTAAACTGGCAGTAGGACATCCTTCAAGGGGTCCCAGATGGGAGAGGGTGCAGGCTGGGCTGAGGAACAGTCCCCCCTACCCTGGTGCATGAATTTCATGCACCAGGCCACTAGCGTGGGATAGTACCAGTAGAACTGGGAAGGCTAATGTACGGAGCCAAATTTTTTTGTAGGGGAAAAACCTCATACCCCTCACACCTATCCAAAGTAGGTTATATTCTTGTTATATTCTATTGTAACACTTTCTTTTTCCTTTACAGCACTAATCATAATTTTAAGCTATATATTTATCTGTTTAATGTCTAATCCTCTCCAAGACCATAAGCCCTAGGATGCCATGATTATGTCTGTTTTCTTCTTTATTTTATTCCAACGCTCAGTCTAGTGCCCAGCACACACTAGTTCACAGTAAAAGTCACTGAACAAAAACATAAACTAGGCATGGCCAGATTCAGTGACGCAGTAGACAGTGAGATTCTGAGAGATAAGAAACTCCACCCAGGCGAAGTAGGAAGTAACCCTCCCAGCTCCTCAGGGGCGGACATAGTTACAGTGTTATACTTGTTCTGGAATAAAGAGCGCTGGATGTAGCCCTGACATCTAGGTTCTTGTCACAAAACATGGTTGTGATAAAGGGGGTCCGAGAGATGCAGTGTTGTGGGTCTGGTGACACCATACAAGACACATTTCAAAGACAGATTAGATGTGAGAATTTTTAGAACTGAACCGGTCAAAGGAAGAGTCATTTGGGGCAGTATAGCTGAGAAAGTTAACCTAGGAAGCCAGATTTTTATGCGTGGAAATGAAGGGATGTTTCATGTTCACTCTTTTGAGTTTTCCCAGAGGAGAGGAGCTTGTGGATACATACAACATACAAAACCCAGTATAATTCTCTTAATTATCTACAGTGGGTTTTTAAAAGAAACTTAAGTGTGATAAAATATACATAAAATTTACCATCTTAACCACTTTTAAGTGTACAGTTCAGTAGTGTTAGGTACATTCACATTGTTGAGCAACTCAGAACGCTCTTTGTCTTGTAAAACTAAAGCTCTATACCCATTAAACCCTAACTCCTCATCCCTCTCTTCCCCCAGCCCCGGCAACCACTGTTCTATTTCCTGTCTCTGTGAGTTTGACTACTCTAGGTACCTTATAAGTGGAATCACATGGTGTTTTCTCATAGCACAATCTTTTCAGGGTTTATCCATGTTGTAGCACATGACAAGATTTCCTTTCTTTTTAAGGCTGAACAATATTTCATTGCATGATACCACATGTTTATTTGTTCATTCATTGATGGACACTTAGGTTGCTTCTACCTTTTAGGTATTGTGAATAATGCTACTATGGACAGGGGTGTACAGATATCTCTTCAGGACCCTGCTTTCCATTTTTTTTTTTTTTTGATAAATACCCGAAAGTGGAGTTGCTGGGTCATATGGTAGTTCTACTTTTAATTTTTTGAAGGACTGACCACCATACTGTTTTCCATAGGTGCACCAGTTTACATTCCCACCAGCAGCATGCAAGGGTTCCAATTTCTCCACATCTTTGCCAACACTTGTCCTTTTCTGTTTTTTTTTTATAATAATTTTAATGCATATGGGATGGCAATGTAGTTTTACATAATGGGTTTGAAAAGGCTATCACAAACATGAACTTTATTTATTCTAAAATATTTTAAGCAAACTGAAAGAGTAGGAACTATTACCTATACCAAATATATGTGCATCCAAAACATCCCTTAACTTTGTCAGAGAGCAGATTTTTGTCATATCCTACTCCATTCTCCCCACTCTGCTGTGTGCTGGCATTTTGTGGTAAGAGAGTTTTCAAGTTACCTCATTTTCCCCAAAATTGTCCATGTGTTTGTTCTGGGCAGGCGGAAATATTTATTCAGATCCACAGTGGAAAACTGGGCAAAACCTGGGTTTTCTTATTAACCCCAAGTCCCTGTCCATTAGGCCACCATGTGTTCCCAAAGTCCTCATATTACCTAGAGGCACACAGATATTTATGAGATTGAAAAGCTGCAATAAAATTGCACTTTAGGATCGATTGAAATAATTGTTGGGCAGCCAAAAAGTGCCCATGTCAATCTTGTTTGTACTCTTATCCCAAAGCTTACAGCCTGGATCTGTTCCAGAACTTTCCAGGAGCATAGGAGTCTGGCTCATGCCAACATCCACTATGAACATCCGTATCCAAAGGAGTGGACCTGCAGCACTATAACAGCATGATGGCTCCCAAGTTAACCCCTGGGGTAGGGAGAATCTGAGTGCTCTCAAGGCTGTATCAGGTCCCTCCGCCTCTGCCTCCGCCTCCGCCTCCGCCTCCGCCTCCGCCATGCCTTGCCTACATGCTCATCAAGAGGGAGCCCCAGACACTGTGAGCACTAGACAGGCACATGCACTACAGATGTCCCAGGGCCTGGGTGTGGACATCATCATTGAGTGATCTGCTAGGGTAGGATAATAACACAGCTCTTCTTATTAAAATCCCTGCAAAGAATAGTTATAATCATTTTTTTTACGTTTCTATTAAAATCTCAGTGCAGACAGTAAACCTGCCACATTTTTTGGCATTTTAACTTAAAAGTCAATGTTTCTTTAGTATTCACTGAATTACAAAATATACTTTTATGATAGATATAATTATGCATTCTGCTCTGTCCCCGTCTTCCAAGCATCAGAAGCATTTACTGAAGTGCCTTCTCCATCTGCTTAAAATCAGAGCTCTCAATAATACCTTTCACTTTAAACCGAGAACTATCAAAATGCCATAGAGCACGTGCGGGTATCGTGGGTGTGCGGGTGTCTGGGAATGAGGTCGAGAGTTGGAAGAGCCAAAAGGGAGGAGGAGGAGGAGTACTTGTGTGAAAAGTTCTAAAAGAATATTAAGCACAGATTTTATTAAAGTACTAATACATCCAATTTGTCGAGTACATGCTTCATTGCCACACATGTAAATCAGCAACAGTGAGATACATGCTTCACTAATTCACATTTAAAAATCACCTGAACTGCGAGTCTCAAGTCAGGTCTGCACCAAGAGTCCTGTGTGTGTGGACTGATTCTCCTTGTGGATCTGTTCTTAGATGGCTATTGGTTGTGTAAAGCTGATTCTCTCGGCTCCACTGCAGGTTTCCAATGCTAGATTTGGTACAAACTACAAAGCTATTCTTGAATATAGGAATTCAATTTCTCCATGAAGTTTTTTCTCAAAGGTTGGCTCAAGACTCCAGAATCACCTGGGGTGGGAAGTGCATTTGATAGAAAGACAGATTCCCGAGTCCCGCTCCACATTTACTGACCCAATCTCTGTGCTTGGAGCCCAGGGCTGTCTACATTTATTTGTTTGTTTGTTTGTTTGTTTGTTTGTTTGTTTAATTACCAAATCCCTAAGTGATTCCTATGCTTTTAATGTGTGAGGACTAGTGATCTGGGCCTTAGCTCCCCACTTAAAGTGGCTGCTCTGAGGCAAAAGGTAATGCAGGTGATTATGAAGTGGTTTAGATGCAGTGACTGAGCTCAGTTCATACGGGGATCATTGAAAGACGAAGGGACCTGAACTTAGTCCTTGTCCTTTTTAATATCATGATAAACAGAAATGTTCCCCATTCTAGCTCTAGGTGGTTCTAGAACTGACCTTAACATTTGTCGTGAGGAATAAAGAGGTTCCCCCCATCCCCCCGCTAGTCTGGAAAGACAAATGAACTAACAAAAAAAAGAAATTTATGAAGAAGTTGACATTTTTATAGGGAAGACCAGCCAAGAGTGACAAATAGAAGACATGTAATGAGAGCTGTATAAAGAAAACATCCAGGCAAGGAGAGGTTATGATAGTTAAGAAAGGAGAGAAGTAAATACTCAGTATTTAGTGTGTACTAGAAACTAGTCTTGTTTTTAACTCTTGTGTTAACTGGGTATTAAGTTGTTTATAAGTGGAAAATAAGAGTTCCATGAAGTTCTTAGTGGGTGGCTCTCAAACTTTAGAGTGTACACAATTCTGGAAGGGTGACTATTACTGGTAAAATTAAATTCCCAAGTTCTAGATTTCAACTTATTAGGGCAAAAAGAGACCCAGGACCCTGCATTTTAAAACAAGCATCCTGCCTGCCTCATCCAGTTCAGGAAGTCATTTCACCTTAAGAAAATCTGTATCACAAACTCTAAGAGCCCTTTTAAAATTGGCAAATTGCTATAGAGCAATTGAATCCCTAATGACACACAACAGTGGGATCCTGGTGACTGGTAAGTGAACTTCAGCATTTCCTGACATTTATTCAATTCCGGAAGGATGAACAGCTTGAGGGAACCCAAAGATGTTTATTTTCACCCTTTTAAAATAGATTTGAAACCAGGCTCAGTCACAAAGAGAAACAGCAGATTCCCACTGATGTTTCTCAGTGGTGCTGACCCTTTAACCCTATGAAATGTAGGGCCTCTTTATTAGCGTCAGGTGGGAAAATGGATGGATTGTTTATTGCTTTGCAAATATTACAAGTGAAACATAACCTTGCTAACAAAATGTGATCAGTTGCACTATTTACCAGGATGCTCTGGAAAAATAAGATTAATTATCCTAGCTTGCTATTCTGTTCTCAGATTCTATTTGAAAGGAAATAATCATCTTTATTGTCACCGAACAGATACCAAACATTTTAAAATTCAACTTGATGTTAGTGCTTCAGGCTTTCTCAAGCAATCTTTTTGTTCTTACTAGCTTTTTCGGTAAGCCCACACAAAAGAGTCTGTGGAATATGATAATCTCACAAAAAAATACCCAAATGCAATTACTAAAAATGGCTGTCTTCTTTTTAAGATACAACCCAAAAGGATAGAACTATGAAGCTGCCAAACATGGAAGTTTAAAGGGGAATAACTAGTATATGGACAGAACAATATGTTTGTGGTTTTTTAAAAATTTCATTTTCAGATTTAAAAAAAATATTTATTGTTGAGAGCATTACAAATGTCCCCCCTTTCCCTCCATTGCCTCCCTCCACCTAGTTTCTGCCCAGCCCCAGGCCTTCTCTTTTGTTGTGAGATAAGGTAATGTGCCCATTTTTAATGTATCCTATCTAATAAAAGAGTAATATGCAAATTGACCGTCACTCCAACACACAAGATGGCTGGCAGGGGAGGGCAGTTGTGGGCAATCAGACCAGCAGGGGAGGGCAATTGGGGGTGACCAGACTTTCAGGAGAGGGCAGTTGCGTGGGACAAGGCCTGCAGGGGAGGGCAGTTGGGGGTGACCAGGCCAGCAGGGGAGGACAGTTAGGGGCAACTAGGTCGGCAGGGGAAGGCAGTTAGGAGTAACCAGGCCTGAAGGGGAAGGCAGTTGGGGGTGACCAGGCCGGTATGGGAGGGCAGTTAGGGGCAACCAGGATGGCAGGGGAGGGCAGTTAGGGGCAATTGGGCCGGCAGGGGAGCAGTTAGGCATTGATCAGGCTGGCAGGGGAGTGGCTAGGTGGTGATCAGGCTGGCAGGCAGAAGCGGTTAGGGGCAATCAGGCAGGCAGGCAGGCGAGCAGTTGGGAGCCAGCAGTCCTGGATTGTGAGAGGGATATCCAACTGCCCATTTAAATGGGCAGTCAGACATCCCTCGAGGGGTCCCAGATTGGCGAGGGTGCAGGCTGGGCTGAGGGACACACACACACACACACGCACACACACATCCCGTGCACAAATTTCGTGCACCAGGCCTCTAGTATATGCATAAAAGATCTTTGGTTAATCTCTTCCCAACCCCCCTACCCTCTTCCCTCTGAGATTCGTCAGTCTGTTCCATGTTTCCATGCCTCTGATTCTATTTTATTCATCAGTTTATATTGTTCATTAGATTTCTTGTTCATTTTTTTTGATTTTTTGATTTTTTGATTCAATTGTTGATAGATATGTATTTATTGACATTTTATTGTTCATATTTTTTATCATTTCCTCCTCCTCCTCCTTCCTCTTCTTAAAGAATATCCTTCAACATTTCATATAATACTGGTTTGGAGGTGATGAACTCCTTTAGCTTTTTATACTGTGAAGCTCTTTATCTGACCTTCAATTTACAGCAGTCAAATTCAGAGAAGTAGAATATATAATGGTGGTTCCCAGGGGCTGGGGTTGGGGGAAGGGGGAAATGAGGAGTTGTTTAATGGGGACAAAGTTTCAGTTTTACAAGGCAAAGAGTTCTGAAAATTGGTTGCACAATAATGTGAATATACTTGATACTATTGAATTATACAGTTAAATGTTTAAGATGGTAAATTTTATATGTATCTACCACAATTAAAAATAAAAAAGTAACTTTAAAATCTCAACAATAAAAAAACAAGCAACTTGATTTAAAAAATAGGAAAAAGACTTGAACAGACACCTTACCAAAGAAAATATACAGGTGGCAAATAAGCATATGGAAGATGCTCAAGATCATGTCATTATGGAAATGCAAATTAAACAACAGTGAAATACTACTACACCTATTAGAATCACCCAAATCCAAACACAGACAACACTGTGCACTGGTAAGGATGTGGAGCAACGTAAACTCTCACTCATTGTGATAGGAATGCAGATGGTACAAAACTAAACATACTCATACCAAACAATTCAGCAATCATGCTCCTTACTATTTACCCAAAGGAATTGAAAACTCATGTTCATGCAAAAAACACACACGATGTTTACAGCAGTTTTACTCATAATTGCCAACACTTGGAAGCAGCCAAGATGTTCCTCAGTAGACAAATAGATGAATATGCTGTGGTACATCCAGACAATGTTATATTATTCAGCACTAAAAACAAATGAGCTGTCATTTCCACAGAAAACCATAGAGGAAACTTAGATGCATATTAGTAAGTGAAAGAAGGCATTCTGAAAAGCTACATACTGTATGATTCCAACTGTATGACATTCTGAAAAAGGCAAAGCTATGGAGACAGTGGTTGCTAAGGGTTAGGGGGAAAGAGGGAGGAATAGGTGGAGCACAGAGGGTTTTTAGGGTAGTGAAACTGCTTTTATGATACTACTAGAGGCCCGGTACATGAAAATTCATGCCCTTGGGGGGTCTCTCAGCCCAGCCTGCATGCTCTCACAATCCGGGACCCCTCGGGTAGGGTCCAGTCCCATCACAGCATGGCTCTGTTCCCACAACTCCCTCCCGCTGCCGCACCATGGGCCGACTCCTGCCGCGCCGGCCGGGACCCAGAAATGACCCCCACCGCGCCGGCCAAGACCCAGACTCACTCCTGCCATGCCGGCTGGGACCCCAGCCTGGTGTTTGGTCGTCCGTGAGGTCGTTTAGGTTGTGACAGACCCTGGCTTTTTATATATTAGAATAATGATGGACACATGTCATTATACATTTGTCCAAACCCTCAGAATGTACAACACCATGAGTGAAACAATGTAATCTATGAACTTTGGGTGACTATGATGCATGAGTGTAGGCTCATTCATGTAACATATGTACTGCTCTGGTGCAGGATATTGATATTGAATATGTAACCGGGGGCAGTAATATATGGGAAATTTCTTTACTTTTCACTCATTTTTTTCTGTGAACCTAGAACTGCTCTAAAAAATTAAGTTTATTAAAAAATAATAAGTAAGTACAGCTGCCATCCTGCCAGGATGATACGCAGATCTTGTCTTCTAGGCTGTTGACCCAACAATCAATGTTTATTACCTAGTATATCAGTTAGAAGAAAGAAGCAGTAAATGTCCAGTTCCATGCTCACTTTCATATGCATTTTTATTTCCAAAGGAAGAAGAATGAGACTGGAGCTTCAAACTGGAGTGCGGAGTGTAAACAGGTTCAGAGCTTGAGTCAGCTGGGTTCAGGCTCTCACCCCAAGTCAGACAGTTAGCAGTCACGTGACCTTGGGTACATTCTGTAAGGCTCTGAGTCTCAGTTCCTCATCTGTAAAATAAAAACACTATCTACCTCAAATATTGTTTTGGGAATTCAGTGCCACATCGGTAGCATTTAATACATGATAGTTCCCAGTTTCCTGCGGCCATGTCTCAGCATTAGCCTTCATATGACAATCTGCCATTACTTAACGAAGAAAGATCACAGGCCAGGAACATGCGATCCTAGGCATCTTAATCTCAGGCATTGGACTAATGCATAAAGGAGAGAGTCCAACATGGCTCTAGAGACATTATAAAATTATTGTTCAATGTGGTTGGGCAAAGGGAGCCTGGAGAGAAGCTGGAGAAAGGCCTGAGCCCCGAGGGGCTGGGTCTGTGGGATGTGAGTGCTCACCTCAGGGCCTGCACATGGCCAGCCAGCGGCAGCAGCCTGATCAGTATGCTCCACCTCAGCAGAGTCACAGCAGCAGCTCCTGGGGGAGGGGGAGCTCTGGTGGCTCCCAGAACACCAGGCTGGGCGGCAGACTTGACGAATGGGAGATCAAAGAGCTTCCCAGGGTGCCCAGAGGCCTTCCCAGAACCCCTGACCTGGAGGACTATGTGTGTGGGGGGAGAAAGTTGGTGGGCAGGGGTATTTCTAACTTCACTCCTAGAATGCCTCATTTTGTCCTGCTGTTCACTGACTTGAAAACTGAATCACTTAAAATCTTTGACAGTCCATCAGAATTTCAAAAACCCAAAGATTTTTCACCTGAATGGGAGCCAGAAACCTTCAGGATTTCATTAAGATTCCAAGAAATTAAACTGCTTTTAAGTGCCTGGATGCTGTCCATGGCTAGGGGTGACTCACAATCTATTTTCTTCCAGGGTCCCTGAGAGAAAACAAGAGCTCTTGATTCATCAGCGGTGGGTCCAAACCCTGGCCCTGCGGGTGGAGGCAGAGGTGCAATGGGCTGAACAGCAGTTGGCTGTGACTGAGAAGCTTTGCAGATCTTCAGGGTTAGGGAGCGGATCACTGATGCAGGACTCATGCCAGGACTGGGAGGACCCAGGCCTCCTGTCTGCAGATGCCCACTCTACCCCTTCCCCCCAGATCTTAGCTGACATGCATGGGGGCCTGCTGCATGGACAGGTTTTACTGGTAATTTTTGGAACATCAGTGCGAGGCTCAGAGGGAAAGCCTTTGTGGGCATTGAGAAATTTAAGAGGCCCTCACCCCACTGTGTTCACCAGAGAGAGCCCATTACAGCAGCTGCCACTATTTCTCCATGTTTCCTTTTTGCCTTTATTGAAAATGTTCAGAAAATATTTGAGCCACAGGGAAATCAGACTCACTTGTTAGCTCAGATTAGAGACTAGAATTGTTTTGTGTTTTTGTTTTTTGTTTTTTTGTTAATCCTCACCCGAGGATATTTTTTCCATTGATTTTTAGAGAGTGAAAGGGAGGGGAAGAGAGAGTAACATCAATATTGCCTCCCACACACGCCCTGACCGGATTGAGTCTTCAAGCCTGCAACTGAGGTACGTGCCCTGGACCAGAATTGAACCCACGACTTTTCAGTCCATGCTCTATCCACTGAGCCAAACCGGCTAGGGTAAGACTGGAATCTTTATTGTGCAGTAGGCTTGTTTTCTTCCTGCTCTCGGCTGCTACTTGATTCAACCTCGCTTTGCTGCCTTTCTTGAGCTCATCCACTCCTCAACTTGCTTCAGCTGCCAACACAATCCAGAGGCTACCAAACCAACAGCTCTAACCCTCTCTCTTTTCTGGAATTTAGTTCTGCAGCTCCTGTTTGCTGAAACTTTCTAGTTGGTGCCTACCATGAGAATGTCTTCAAGAGAAATTAAAATCCCACCTTTGTTTCTCCTATATCATGCTTTAACTGAACTATTTCTTCTCCAGGCCACTGGTCTTAAACCTTGAACTCATCCTTGCTACTGCCATGCTCCTCTGCCTCCGTCTTTGAATTGCTTCTAACCAGTCACCAAGTCCTATTGACTGAACCATTGAGCTTGCTTCTTGAGTCAATCTATTTTTGTGTGTTTTTACTATAATATAGACTGAAGTTACACAGTCAAGATTAAACAGATGCAATCACTTTCCAATTAATAGGCTGTAATATGTGATTTATAACGTTTTTTATTGATTTTTAGAGAAAGAGGAAGGGAGAGGGATAGAGAGAAAGAAGCATCGATGAGAGAGAAACATCATCAATTGGCTGCCTCCTGCATGCCCCCTGGGAGATCGAGTCCACAATCCAGGCAGGTGCCCTGACCAGGAATCAAACCAGTGACCTCCTGGTTCATGGTTAACGCTCAACCACTGAGCCACACCAGCTGGGCAATGTTGCGATTGATTATAATCCATAATGTTATATATTTTTGCCTTTGTCCACGTCCATAGTTCTACATGGACATTTGGCACAGAGCTCCTAAAACCCTATAATTTCCTAAGTGAGAAGAGTGGTGGGAGTATCTGTTATTACAATATTTGTTCTTTTTTCCCCACGGTTCTTGAAATAACTCCAGAGTAATAAAGGTGAAAGGAGTGTCTTGCTATTTATAACAAGCCCTTTCAATCTGAGTTTATGTTACTGAGGCAATCTTTGGAAAGCCCCTTGATAACTGCAGGAAGGGACCTGGTTGCCAGGGGAACCAACCACGTGATTAGAGGGTTGGAACTTTCAACCTCCACCTCGGACCTCTGAGGAGAGGAGAGGGGCTGGAGGTTGAGTTAATCACCAATGGCCAAGGCTTTATTCAGTCACGTCTATCATGTAATGACGCTTCCACAAAAACCCAAACTAAAGGGGCTCAGAACGCTTTCCGGTTGGTAAACATGTGGAGGTGTTGGAAGGGTGGTGTGTCCAGAGAGGATATGAGACTTCCACACCTCCTCCCCTACACCCTGCTCTCTGCATCTCTCCCATCTGGCTGTTTCTGAGTTGTATTTTCTTTTAATAAACTGATAATTGGTAAGTAAGCTGTTTTCCTGAGTTCTATGAGCCATTCTAGAAAATTATTGAACCTAAGGAGGGGGTTGGGGGAACCTCTAATTTGTAGCCAGATACTCAGAAACGCAGGTGATAATGGGACTTGACATTGGCATCTGAGGGGGGCATTCTGGTGAGACTGAGCACCCAACCAGGGGATCTAATACTCTCTCCAGGTCGATAGTGTCAGAATTGAGTGAAATTGTAGGCCCCACAGCTGGTGTTAGAGAGTTGCTTGGGGTGAGAAGCATTCCCGCCCCCCTTCACATCTGGTATCAGAAGTGGAGTACTGAGAAGAATATAGAGCATTTTCCTTTCTTAACCCTTACTCTTCTGTCTTCCTCCTCTAATTTGGCTGTTACACAGCAGTCGGGTGACTCTTTCCAAAACTTGACACAGAGGACTCCCTGTTATAAAACTTTAGTGACTTCCCTTTGCATAAGTTGCCAGATAAAAGGACAGGATGTCCAATTAAATTGGAATTTCAAATAAGTAACAAATAAAATTTTAATAACTTTTAATATAAGTATGTCCTAAATATTTCTGTGATACTGAAGGGTTGGTAGAGTGCCCAGGAAAGGGAGTCTGAATGCTGCACTATTTGCTTCTAAATCTGCACAGTCGTGGGCAGCTGACGATGGATTCCAGTGCACTAAGCACTTTCTGCACCTGTCTCGGGCCTCACCCTCTGAGCACCCCTTGCTCTTCCTTTCCACATGTCAGGGAAACTCTGTTGTCCCATGCAATATGTAGGACATACTTATACTAAAAGTTATTAGTTGTTTATCTGAAATTCAAATTTAACTGAGCATTATATTTTATTTTCCAAATCTGGTGATCCTACTCCTTGACTACATAACAGAAATCACACTCACTCATGTGGCATTTAAGGCTCTCTGTCATCTGATCTTTTCCTACTACTCTTGATAGTAAAACTTGTGTACTCCATACTTTGGCAATAATATTCCTCTAGCCCAGAGCTGTCTTTGCTAAGGTAGCATTTGTATCCTATCTGGCTGTGATCTGGTTAAGACGCTTTGCAATATTAATAGTGCCCTGGGACTCCGTAACATTGGAGAGCCAGGAAGCACACTGGGCGCTAAATGGCACTGCTCCTCACCTGGGCAAGAGCACAAAAGCTAACATTCCCACAGCAAGGCCTGCTGCAATTGTGCCAACACTTGGTAAGCAGCAGGCTGGGTTTCCTAATCCTGCAGAGTGGAGGAGGAGACCCCTCCCTGCAAAGGCAGCTGATGCACATGGAAGGGAATAAAAGGTCAGGGAAGGGAAAATCCAACATCTATACAAGGCACGTCATTTTAGACAGGGGCCTTCCCTCTTGAACCTAGCATCCCTCTGGCCTCCTTATTTGGTCCAAACACTCCTGATTCCCCCGGCAGTCTTCACGTGACAGGCTCTGCCACGCACAGTCTAAGTGAGTCAGCATTGCTCCATAAGGCGGACTCAGAGTCGGACCCACCTTCTACATTAGGGTCTCTGGATCTGTTAGAGAGTGGGAATTTTTGAGCATGCTTACTACTACCATTCCAGAGAGGCCATGGACTATGCCCCAGATAGAGTTGTCAGTGCTGACACCAGGCCAGGCCTTGAGATACGGTCTCATGGCCCCTTCCCAGCACGTAGGCCTTCTTTCATAGAACACTGTCAGCTTTCTGAAGAACAGGATGATCCTGTAAATAACATGGTCGTCAATGGCATGAATTTTACGTTGCTTAGGAAAAACTGTTTTGTCTTGGGTTACTTGTTCTGCAAAAACAGGACTTAAAAGTGGTTCCGCACAAAGGGTCGGGGCTGCTCTCTGGAATCTCTGCATGGAGAGAGAGCAGTCGCCGACTGGCTACTAAAGGCTCCCTAAATTTTAATTTGGTCTGGACTCCAGTGGTCGTTCACTCACATTCGCTCCACAACATTTGGAGGCCCCAGCGAGATAACCAGCCTTTGACTGGTCCTGTGACCGGAGCCCACCAGGGTCCCTGGACTCTCCGACCCAGGGGGAGATCTCTGAGACATGTTCCTCAGCCCCGGGACTGGTAGAGGTCAGAGACCCCGCCTGCTAAATTTCCTGATTGACTCTGATCAGAGCCGCCTGGACCTGGTTCTTACTGGTAAGAAAGTTATTTCTGGTTCTGTGGGCACCCATCTAGGGTCTCTGGAAGGCTGGACACAGCGCTACTTCCTAGACCAGATCCTGGCGCAAGATGGTGCCCAGCGATCCTCAGTTGGTTGTCATTGTCTTTTGTTATTCTGTGTTATTGTGGTCTAATTGTCTCTATCATTGAATGGGTCAGTCTGCTTCATGTTCTTCTGTCTGTACTCCCCTGCAATGTTTTTTGAAAAATTTTCAGGAATTCAAGCAGTGAGCAGATGATTACGGAGCCTCTGTTAATGCTTTTGATTTACAGAAATTTTGTGAGCAGGAATGGCCAACTTTCCCATATCCCAGTGAGTGGAAGGGGGAGCTTGAACACCTCCCCAGAAGTCAAAAACTCAGACTGTCTGGTGTATAAATGTAAGTGTGAGAGTCTATGTGAAGTGAAAGCTACTTTGTGCTGTCTAGCTATACACATGAGAGTAGTTCTTATCTCTTTCTATTGTTTAAAGATAGGGCGGACCTGCTATGACGGAATGCAAAAGTCTTTAGCAGCTGCTGAAACGCCTTTTTCTCAGTCTTTTGCTCTCCGTCAGAGAGGGAATCAGCCCACTTAGCTAATAAAAATTTCTTTCTATGTTTGTATAAGTAAGGGTTTCAGTTTGCTCTGATTTGTGAATTTGCTGTATTAAATTGAAATTTTAAAGTCCTAGGGTTAATTTGAAAGTATAATTTTGTGACATTTCAAAGAGCAAAGAACTTCTATTTATGGCTTTGTTATCTCTTTTGGGTTGTCAGAGAAATCAAGAGTAGTAAGGAGGAGGATTTAAGATCCTCTAGGAGTCTAGGGGATTAGAGTAAAAATCTATGAGGGAAAACAACAGTTACAGAAAGAAAAAAGTATCCTTAAATGTAAAAAGCCTGGTTATACAGGATCTCAGACAGCTTGCCTTATTTCCCCTGCTAATGACAGAGTAAATGGTTAATGCAGAAAGGGGGCGGGGGGCGCGTTGGTGGGGAGAGCAGGGAGAGATAGGTTTTTTTGATTTTGCTAGCTAAAACCTGCTCTGCTGGTATCCTTGGTTTCTTACTTATCTGAACTATGCTGGCAGAACACAGTGGATCTTCTTTTTAACCCTTCCAATACACATAAAGAAAATCTCATTGTCCGAGTCTGGCAGGGTGGGGTTACTGGGTGCTTCTTGGGCAGTGGTGGAATATTCAGCAAAGGAACTTTAAGATATAATATCTTTAATGTTATAACTAGTTTAAGTTTTAAAAATCTCTGTCTGTCAAAAAGAAATATTTTTGAACTAAATTAGACCAATACAATATGTAGGTATATTTTCTTGAAAAAGTACATTTAAAGTGTGTTCATAAATGTTAATCTAAGAAATTGTGGCTGTTTAAAGCAGGGGTCCTCAAACTTTTTAAACAGGGGGCCAGTTCACTGTCCCTCAGACAGCTGGAGGGCCGGACTATAGTTTAAAAAAAACAAACTATGAACAAATTCCGATGCGCACTGCGGGCCCCAGACAAGTCGGCTGCTAAGCAGGACAGGCAGCGGCACCCGGCGGGCTGGATAAATGTCCTCGGCGGGCCGCATGTGGCCCGCGGGCTGTAGTTTGAGGACCCCTGGTTTAAAGGATTGAGGTTTCAAAGGATAAGGAATACTGAGTAGAAGGTCTGAGGCATGGTTATGCATTTTTAAAGGACATAGAAAGAAGGTTTGAAAGCTAATTTGGAAGTGTAAAATTAATAAGGGTTGTGTATGTAATAAGAAGGAGAAGAGAAATGTTGAAAAGAAATCAAATAATACAGGCCAGTAAGCCAGGAAGAGTAAATAATTTGCATTTTGCTTCCCTAAACAGAGGGTAAATAGCTTATGCCAAAGTACTTAGGGAGGGACTGATAAAAGAAATCTAACAGTTACTGTTTATTCAGAAAATATTACTTTGGAAAGTCCATAAAAAGGACTGGCAAGGAAAATTCTATCTTTAAGCAGGTCAGTATATTCTTCTCCTTATACAATTCCTTTGAAATTTGGCAATACTTAATAAATAAATCATAGCAATACATTTCTTTTAATAAATTCAATAAGACTGGTTTCCAATAGTGGTTTTATTAACCAGAAACTTTGACTGGAGTATCATGTTTTAAAGAGCCCTGCCTGAACTATGAAGACTTGAAGCCAATAAGAGTGCCATGGAGAAAGTCTGGTATCCTGCTTGGTAGCACTGAAAATAGCTGGTGCTGGAGCATCAGGCTCATGCCCTAACATCACTGGCAGTTGGTCAGAGTACAAGGGGAGCAATAAGGGCGCCTCTGTGTCCCTGCGGGACCCCCACGCACTCTGAGCCGCGACAAGTAGGAGGGCTGAGATGGGCCTTGAAGCCTAGGGCATGGGCCCGGGTAGAGCCACTACAGGTGAGAATTCACCTAACTCAGCAGATACTACAGGCAGGCCTGACAGCAGCTGGATGGCTTGGCTTCCTGGCCCTACGGGGCATATTAAGATTCAATCATGAAATTCCGGCAAAGGTAGTCAGTTACCATTCTTGTTATGTTTATGCAAACAATCAGGACAAATTAAATACAATAGATAAATTAGTCTTGATTTGGCTCTTTTGATAAACATGGGGGTAATTTTGAGGAGAAAAATTCTATTTCAATAGAAGTTATTAAAACTGAAAGGTTTTCTTTCCCTTCCACCAGACCATTTATTACAGTTTGTCTCCGCCAGGTCACAAGCCCACCTCCTTCTGTGCCCAGGCCTCATTGTCCCTCTGACAGACAGCAAGGATCTCTTGGCTCTGAGAGAAAACTCTGCCCCTCCTCAGCACAAAGCAGCTGCAGAAGAAATTCAACGTCCACTTTCCCTAAAAGAATTCAGAGCCAGTATCCTTGAGGTAATATATTAGGCAGTTAGACAGACATGAGCAGAGCAAGGACGATGGGCCAACTAGCACTACCAGATGTAATTAAGTCTTTCCATCTCTACCTATATGAGATAAGGGGACTCCCCATAAGCAAGAGGGAACGAGGCTGCAGATAAAGCAGCCCAGGAGGCTGCCGTAAAACCAGTGGGGCCTCTACAGATTCTAGCGACTCTTCCAAACCCTGACCTACCCCACCTCACCAGCTTACATGGAAACCCAATCTAGAAAAGCTAAAATCCATAACCAATCTTTACTCAAGTTCTTACAGGCTTTACAGTCCACCCAGAAAGCAGTCCAGAAGCATGTCTGATCCGGTCCATCCTTCCACCCTGGTGACTGTTTGGATAAAGAAATTTGCCACACAAGGACTGACTCCTACCTGGAAAGGACCACCTCCACAGCAGTCAAGGTCGACGGGATCCCGACGTGGCTTCATCATACCTGGCTTAAGACAGCCCATACAAAATAGAGAGTCCAGGACTCTTCAGACCCTATAAAGATTAGTCCTGGCCCTCATTCTGGGCCCTTATCTTATAAACAGGCACACTGACTTTATTCAACAGAGAATTAATTCTATCAAGATAATAGTCCTCATGGGTCAATATAACTCCCTCGCCAACAATGACCCAAAAGAGCCAATGATTTGACTCATGTACATAAAACCAGTGGGGAATGTTAGAGAGTGGGAATTTTTGAGCATGCTTACTACTACCATTCCAGAGAGGCCGTGGACTATGCCCCAGATAGAGTTGTCAGTGCTGACACCAGGCCAGGCCTTGAGATAGGGTCTCATGGCCCCTTCCCAGCACATAGGCCTTCTTTCATGGAACACTGTCAGCTTTCTGAAGAACAGGATGACCCTGTAAATAACGTCAATGGTCGTCAATGGCATGAATTTTACGTTGCTTAGGAAAAACTGTTTTGTCTTGGGTTACTTGTTCTGAAAAAACAGGATGTGGTTAATGTGCTTAAAAGTGGTCCTGCACAAAGGGTCAGGGCTGCTCTCTGGACTCCTTGCGTGGAGAGAGAGCAGTTGCCGGCCGGCTATTAAAGGCTCCCTAAATTTTAATTTGGTCTGGACTCCAGTGGCCATTCACTCGCATTTGCTCCACAACAGATCAACAATAACAACAAAAGAACTCTCTCCCCTTGACCTGACACCCATGTTCCTGAGAGTGCACATGAACTCGAGTCAGGTGCTCACCACCCCATCATCCTGGCTTTTACACTCAGTTCATGGGTCAACAAAACCCCAGATCTTTTTCTCATGAATTGTCAAGCTAGATTGGCTTCCTCTGACCTTCCTCTGACCTATCCTTGACTTTTCACATGGGAATCTGTGCTGTTGTATGTCTGCTAGACTTCAGGTCAGTATTCAAAACCATTTGTAACCTGGCTCTGTCAACTATTCCATTGTCCACCATTCCAGTCTTGGGCTCCCTGAGCCTGTGGTATACCGTGGGAGAGCCCATAGATGGGCATGGGCAGTCGGTGGAAATTCTTCTCCAGCTGAAAAACTATACAGTGTATTTCTTCCCATAAGAAATTCAAAGTATCCCAGATATGTGGGAAGAAGAGCAGGTGGTGCTCAGAGGTGAGGCCCGAGTCAGGTGCAGAAAGTGCTTAGTGCACCGGGATCCATCACCAGCCGCCCACGACTGTGCAGATTTAGAAGCAAATAGTGCAGCATCCAGACTCCCTTTCCTGGGCACTCTACTCACCCTTCAGTATCATCGCAAGCAACTTCTCTCTCACGTGGGCCCAGCTGCTCCGCCTTCCCTCGTTTCTCAAAAGAATCAGAACTGTGAGCACAGGGCTTTCCTTACCTAGCAAAAGCCTGGGGCACCAGAGGGTCCCAGTCTCCTTTCCACCCACATCTCACCAATGAATCTAAATTGTCCCTCTCCTTGCTTCTCTCATCCAGCATGTTGCTAAGTTACAGAAGATAATTAGGAACAGGTTTGGGAGCTCATTACCATTCTAAGCATGGTTCTCCTCTCCTCCCACTCTCCCCCAGGCCCTCCTTTCTCTTCCCAAGATGCTTTGCAATATTAATAGTGCCCTGAGACTCAGAGCGGAGGAGGGGATCCCTCCGGAGCAGGAGGAGCAGGAGGAAAATGCTTGACAAATACTGGTTTATACTGGTGTAACCGAAAGCAAGAAAAACCTTCAGTTTTCAGAGCAGGTAACACCAAGCTGGGCGTGGCGAGAGCTGCACAGATAAATCCATGTTGCAGGAACCCATGAAGTACTTGGCTGGCCCTTGCCCTGCTTCAAGGAAAATGTCAGGAAAGTGCCTACGCCTTTAGATGGAGACTGTTGGCTCTGGCTGACACCTGGAACGGGTAGGAAGTCAGCAGTCAGAACTTACTCTTTCTAAAGGAGCAAGTGGAATCCTCCTACTACCATTCGGCTGAACACAGTATTTCAAACCAAAGGTGTAGTTGTTTTGTCTGAAAAGTGGTCATTCTGATTTCCCAAGCAACCCTTGCAGGGCAGAGCAGAGGAAAGCAACATTTTAATCCGTTGTGATTAATGGTACAAGGTGAGCTCCCCTGACATCTGCAGCATTATTCTCAGAGCAAATGATGAAGAAGGACCAGCTCAGACCTTTAGGGAAAACTAACAGAATTCCCACACCTGCCAGCACAGAGTTCACCATTCTCCCTCCCAGGTTGGAGTCCCCGGGCACTCGGATGACCGGCACCCTCTGGCCTAAGCCAGCCTCACCCTACTTTGACCCCGCCAGCTTGTTTTCGATTTGCAGGTCCCAGGAGGTAGAGCTGAGGCTGACACCTGGCCACCCCTCCCTTTGCTAGGTGCCAGGGACTGATGCCAACCACCATTGCTGCTGGGTACCTGTTTCTATTCTGCTTCCCTAGGAGCTCTCCCTCCGCTGGTACAGAGCCAGCTGGGTCCCAGCATGGCGTGTGCATGCCTTTCTCTCCTTAGATTGTAAGCACCCCAAGGCTAGAGAGGGTGCCTCATCCATCTTTACACCCATAAAAGTTTTCTAGTAAACAAATGGGTTTTCACCCTCAAGTGAAAGCTGTCATTTCTAGACTATCTTAGAAGGCTTGGGCTATTCCAATCATGAAGCATTTAGATTTATACTCTGAATTGTGAGAACAAATTGTACAAAAATGCCATTTTTGAAAAATTAAAGAGGCCATCAGAGAAGACAACCCTTCTACCCTGAGACTACTTAGAAGTGTTAGTTTTTGTTGTTGTTGGGCTTATGTGCTAATGATGCCAAGACCGTGTTTTCACTTCAGCTGTAATTATGTATAAAAATTCCATGGCTCACAAAACCCTGCAAAGGACTACTCACCCACCTCATGGTGCGTTCCCTGCCAATGTCACCCTTCCCCTGACAGCTAGTTATGCTATTTTAATGAAACAAGCCCAGCCCATTTGCTAGTACGTTCTTTTCAAGTCACACTGAGCTCAGCACCACTGACTGACTGATGTCCGTTCAAATCCTGCCTCTGCCATAGGAGAGCCGTGTTCCCCTGGGAGAGGAAGTCGCCCTCTCTGAGTCTATATCCTCACCTGTCGATGAGATACTGACATATGCCTTGTAAAAATGTAAGCTTTTTGGATTCTGCACGTGAAGTAACTAGCATACAGCTTGGCAGGTAGCAGATGTCCAATAAATGGCAGAGGACATGATGGCTGTCATTCTGGATACAACCTGTTACGTATGAAGAGGGTGTAGGACTGCTGGGAGTGCAAGCGGTGAGAGCAACGCAGCCCCCAGCGCAGTTAGAGGAGTGTTCTGCCCATAAATCCCTCCCCTGGAAACAGATTCTCAGAGAGCCTCAGGGCCAAGGCACACGGCCCAGCTGATTTATTGCGGCATTCTTTGTGGGTGTGCAAAGTGACAGGCGACCTGGGGTTTAACTCAGCGGGATGGGTGAGAACAACAGCGGCGCTGCATCTGGCAGAAGACTGCAAAGCGCTGATAGGAATTGGCCAGCGGTGCCATCAGCAACACCTATTGGTCTTCACAACAAGATGTGCTATTAGAGAGAGAGAGAGAGAGAGAGAGAGAGAGAGAGAGAGAGAGAGAGAGAGAGAGAGAGAGGAAAGAAAGAAAGAAAGAAAGAAAGAAAGAAAGAAAGAAAGAAAAAAAGAAAGAGAAAAAGAAAGAAAGAAAGAAAGAGGATGAAATCTATAGCACAATACCATTGAGGTAAATTTAAAATATCTACATACATGTAACAACACTATATTTCTCAAATATGCACACACATTCAAAAACCTGTGTCAAGTGACTGAAGTGGGTGCTGACAGGTCCCAGAGAAGGCTTAGTGGGAATGGGGAGTGGCGATGAAGTGGAAAAAAGGAATAAAATGAAATAAAATAAGAGCAGGGCCATGTACCAACTATTGGTGAACTTTGCATGATTAATGCATCTCTTCACGTTATGAGAAAAAATTAAGTGGTGGTCTCTGCTCTGTGATTTGGATAGATTTACTCAAAATGAGTCAAATCATCATGTCCACCAGTCCAATGGCAAAGAGAAAATGGAGTTTTCTGCAAGTAATGCTAATGTCTTAACTCATCTTTATATCCACAATACTTAGCACAGCACCTAGAACGTAATAGGCAGAAAACAAATACTTGAATAAATGAATAAAACAAAACCTACACATATATATTTATGTATATATATTAAAATATGTTTTTATTGCATTTTTTTAGATGGAGAGGAAGGGAGAGAGAGAGAGAAATATCAGTGGGCTGTCTTCTGCACGTCCCTTACCGGGGATCAAGCCTGCAACCCAGGCATGTGCCCTGACTGTGAATTGAACTGGCGACCCCTGAGTGCACAGGACTCCACACCAGCCAGAGCAAAACCTATTTATATTCACACTAGAGGCCCAGTGCACGAATTTGTGCACGGGTGGGGTCCGGCCAGCCTGGCCCCAATCGGGGTGGATCAGGGCTGGGCCTGTCGGGAGGAGGAGATGGCAGGAGGTTGGCTGGCCAGCCCACCCCAATCAGGGCCCAATCAGGGCCAGGCTGTCTGGGGGAAGGGGCCACGGCGATTGGACAGCAGGCCCCGCCCCCGATTGGGGTTGGGGGCTGATTGGGGGCAGGGCTGGCCATGGTGAGAGGCTGTGGGCAGTGGGCCAGCTGGCCCTGCCCCCAAATGGGGTGGGGGGTGCTAATCAAGGGCCAGCAGCCTGGGGGAGGGGCCATGGGTGGTTGGCCAGTTGGCCCTGCCCCTGATCAGGGTGGGGTAGCTGATCTGGGGTGGGGCCAGGCAGGGGGAGGGGCTGCAGGAGATTGGCCAGCTGGTCATGCCCCCTATTGGGGTGGGGGGGTGATCAGGGGCAAGGCTGGCCAGGGGAAGGGGCTGGGGGCCAATCAGGGTGGTGGGGGCCCATAGGGGGAAGGGCTGGCTGGGGGGAGGGGCTGTGGGAAGTTGGCTGGCCAGCCGGACCCCCTATTGAGGTGGGGTGGTGATCAGGGGTGGGGTGGCCAGGGGGAGGGGCTGCAGGAGGTTGGCTGCCCAGCCCCGCCCCCTATTGGGGTGGGAGGGTGCGATCAGGGGCGGGCCTGCTGTGGCTATGGGCTTATCATGGTGGGCCTAGCTGATTGGGGGTGGGGCTGGCAGGGGTGGAGGGGGAAGAGAGGGGGCGTTTGGCTGGCGGCCAGCTCTTGATCGGGGTGGGAGAGTCCATTCAGGGGCAGGCCGTCAGGGGGGAGGGGCTGTGAGGTTGGCCAGCTGCCCCACCCCCTTATCAGGCCAATTCGCTGGCCACAGAGGGCATCATAGCGACCGGTCATTATGGTTGTTATGGCCCTTACAGTCACTGGCTTTTTATATATATAGGTCGTTATGGCCTTTATGGTCGCTGGCTTTTTATGTATATAGATAGAACTTCCTTTACTTATTGAGGCTGACAGAACTCTTGGAATGACAAAGGGATCCTTTGAGAATTACCAGGAGCCAACTATGTTTCTAGGAAATGAGATGAAAATACAACAGGTGTGTTGGAGCTGGTTTTCTGATCCTCAAGAAGGTTGGTTTAATCTTTGGAGGGAGACAAGACTTAAATAAAACAATCAAAACCAACCCACAAGAGCATGCAATAAAGTGCAAAATTAGAACGTGCTGTGAGCTCTGAACTCTACATAACCCAAAAGAAGGACTCTGGCTCCACAGTGTTACAGGGTAAGCTACACGGATGCCGCCTCCCTCACAGTATAACTGATACTCTGTGACATCAAGGTCGTATGCCAAATCCCAGACCTAACTGCAAATTTAAGGGGAAATTACCTTCTGAAATGACATATGGCATGCCAAAGCTAATGGATTCCAGAGTCTGACTGGGCTCAAATTCCCATCAGCAAATGTACGCACAATGACCCTGATTTGCCCTTCTCACCTACCCCTTTATATTTACAGGGTGAGAATGTGCCTTTTGGGCTTTCTATTCGTTTTGAAGCAATGAGGCATGTCTGGGTGGCAAGAGGTTAGGATCAAGCAGTATATCTAATCCTTTATTTTAATTTCTAATAAGTCATTGGAACCTAATTAATCCCTTCACAATCCATTCATTCCATGGCAGGAGACTTTTCAATTTCCTGGGATGTCTCAAGTTGTTTATTTATAGCAATAAAATGTACTGGGGTATGTTTTAAGAATCATATTCTATGTATTTCTATTCTGACCTATGGGCAGTCAAAGGAGATAGACTGTTGTTTGGCAAAGAGAAACGTTGGTGTTAAAAGGGGTTTGGATTTAGACTGGCCTGTTACCCAAAAACAGCATCCTCACCTTAGAGTCAGAAGCAGGGACCAGGAAAGAGGGGACACTACACTTGAGAGGAAGGGCCTCTCCCTCAAACCCTCAGAAATCCCCAGAATCAGAATTACGGACATCTGTGCTTCTTTCTGAGTCTCAAGCCAGGATTGTCAACTCAAACTACTAGACAAGACACCTTGAGAGCAACCAGCAATCAGGGCAGCAAAGAAAGCTCATCCGGAGCCTCCAATGGGAAGTGCAAACCAGAAACACTGTCTCTCTCCGTCTCTGGCCTCTCTCCAATCATTTTGCATCGCAAAACCAGAGAGATGTTTTTCACAGTAACTTGGATCATGTCACCCCCTCCTCAACCTTACCTCTGCTTAACGCTCTCCACAGTTTCTCAGTGTTCTTGGTGTAAAGATAAAACCCCACTGTGGCCAGAACTGAGCCTACCCAGCCGGACCTCTGCTTGTTGCCACCTCTTACCCCAGAACTGTCCCATTCTAGGTTGTTTGCAAATACCAAAGACCTTTAGCCTGGAGGCTTGGTGCTGCCCAGCCCCTCAACCCAACAGGTCAAGAGAGAAAAGACTTTAGAACTAGACGTATCTCAGTTTGAGTTCTAACTCAGCCATTTACTAGCTGTGAGACTTTAAATCAAATGTTCTGATCCCCAATATTCTTATGTTTGAAATGAGGGTGATAACAATAGCTATGTTACTTTTAGTGTTTATGACATGCCAAATCCCATGGTATGATCTGGTCCCTGTTTATCTCTCCAATCTCATTTCACACCGAACACTTTCTACTATAGCTGCACTGGCCTTCTACACATCATGCTCCCACACACCTCAGGGCCTTTGCACGTGCTCTTCTCATGGCACAGGATACTTTCCCTCTCGTTTTCCATTGCCTCCTGCTCATTCGTTGGTTAGCAATTAAATGTCACCTTCTCCAAGAACCCCTCCCTGATTCTCTGGTTAGATCAAATGAAGTGGTAGGTTTGTAGTACTGTACACCCACCTCAGCGCACTTGTCAGTTGTAATTTTACACTTACTGGGTGATGATTTGGTTGGTTTTCCCCCTGAGTTGTAAACACCAAGAGAGCACAGGCTGTGCACACCTTGCAAATTATTGTATCCACAGTATCCAGAACAGTAAGGATACAGAGGATATTTAATAATAGCCTAAATAGTGAATGAATGAATGAATGAATGAGTGGGTGAATGAATGAATGAACAAATCAGGGCTGAAACTCACGCCCATGATTGGGATTGTGGGCTTGCGGTAGAGGTGAGAAAGCTGTGTGTACTAATGTCAGGATTACGGACTTAGAAACATGACTGTTGAGTTTAGGGTGACGACTATTTCATGGACACATCCAATGGGAGTGGAGATCTGGACTGACAGTAACAGCAAAGAGCAATCGTTTGCTGACGGAGGCCTGCTGCATGCTGGGCACTGTGCTGGGACACTCACACACATTATTCCCAGAGGTTAAGAGTGTATATTTGAATCTTGGCTCCATCACTTACAGAAAGTGTTTCTGTGAGCAAACTACTGAAGTGCCAGGTGCCTCCCTTTCTTCATTTGTAAAATAGGATAATAATAGCATTTACTTCAGACTGTTATTGTGAGGTTTAAATGAACTGACACATACACAGCCCTTACAATGGTATTTGGCATGTAGTAAACACTAAAAATATCATGGCTATTTCCATTCTCATTTCAAACCAGAAAACTGGGACTCAGAAAATTTAATTAATTTGTTTAAAGTCCTACAGCTAGTGAATGGCTGAGTTAGAACTCAAACCAAAGTGTATCTAGCTCCAAAGTAGTTCCTTTTTTGACCTGTTGGGTTCAGGGGCTGCGCAGCACCAAGCCTCTAGGCTGAAGGTCTTTGTCATTTACCAACAACCTAGAATGGGACAGTTCTGGGGTGCGAGTGAGCAACACACAGCGGTCCAGGTGGGCAGGCATAGTTCTGGCCACAGGTGCCCAAACAGAGCCTGAGTTTCAGGGACAGGAATAGAGTAGGGACCAAGTGATGAGACCAGGAACCTCCCTCAAAACGTACAGTGGCTGGGTCCATTTTGCAAAGTTAGTGTGGATGACCAAGATGGCTGGTGACAGCAAGCTGGGCCTTAGAGGTTGGGATTATTCCCAAATCTTGGGATGGGTCTGGGCCTGTAGGAGGGAAGACTGTGGAACCAGCTGAGGGAACAAAGAATTCTGGGGCCTGGAGCAGGCCAGTCATCAAAGCGGTGGTGAGCCACATCCTGAGGCCTCAAGCCTGTGGGTAGGCGTTTTGGGGCATCAGCAGCAGGAGGAATGTGATCCCGATGCCCATTGTTGGAGCAGGACATGCATTTTCCTATAGAATCAGTTATGCCCGGTATTGGGGTCTGCAATATAGCATCACAGTACTACCGTGCAGTTCATCCTGGCTCTCCCAGCACAAATCCAATTTCAATAAGCGATTCTTCTGTTTCTGGGAGAACATGTGTACTTGTCAAATCATGGATCCCAATATTGGGTTCAGAAAATATGGCCCCTGTAATTATCTATAGTTGAGCTATATTGTGAATTAAACCAGCTCTTGTGGACTGCAAGGGATTCTCATTCCTATTTCTAGTTCCTGTGGGAAAATTCATTCTAAGTTGGGACAGAACACATTCATAGGGTGGGCACTGCCTACTCAGTGAAAAAATCCATTTGCTATTATTAAGTTCAATTATAATGACATGTGCTCTTCCTTGACATATTCCACTTTCTTTTTATCCACAAGAGACAGTATTTTAACAAAAAACAGTTATTTTGAAAACTGTGGCTTGACAAGGAATCGGGTCCCCTCAACAACATATGAATTAAAGGAAAGGAGTTGGCCATTTTCTAACTGAAAGCTAGTTGTTCTTAAGAACATAACAAGGTCGCCCTAGCCAGTTTGGCTCAGTAGATAGAGCATTGGCCCACAAACTGAAGGGTCCTGAGTTCAATTCTGGTAGGTTGCAGGCTCAATCCCAGGCCCTGGTCGGGGTGTGTGTGGAAGGCAACCAATTAATGTGTCTCTTTCACATCAATGTTTCTCTCTCTGTTTCTCCCCCTCCTTTCCACTCTCTCTAAAAAAAGAAAAAAGAAAAAAATCAGTAAAAAAAATAACATAGCAAGGTCAATGGGGGTCATTCTGCCATAATAATGAATGCATCAGCCCACCAGGCCAGCTAGTCCATACAGACTTGAGAAATCTTGTCTGCACTTCAGGGGGACCTCACACGAACTCTGCTCCTGCCTGCCTTCTGCTTGGCTTCTGCCTTCTTTTCTGATTAAGTGTGACATTCAAGACTTGTTTTGTCTTTGTGAACAGAACTTTCCCCTTTCTCCCTCTCCCTCCATCTCACTGTATTACCCATGGCCTTAGTTCCTGCATTTTACATCCACTGCAGATTCAAACCAAACCACAGGTAACCAGAGCACACAAACCTGTATGGCCTTGAGTTTTAATGTCCCAGATTTGGCTCATTTGTTATATTTAGTTTTTTTTTTCCATTAACAAAAAGCTTTGTTTCACTTTTATACAAAATAATATCAAAACAATAATAAAGAAACAAAACAGAACCTGTAAATTTCACTGCCCTTTGGAACATCTACCTTCCTCTTCTGCCTGCTCAGCCCTGGCCCTGGCACACATGCTTCCCTGTAGACCTGCTTAGTCGCTTGTCTCTCGCTCCTGAGGCCTGACAGAGCGACACCTGGCACACCAAGATGAACCACCCTCTTCCCATGAGAGGTTCCTTCAACTTTAATGAGGGAAACTGAAGACACTTCCCAGTGGAATGTGCTGCTTGCCCATGAAGCAGCCCGCGGCTAGCCGAGCTGTTGGCCAGCTCCTGGGAGTAGAATGCGCCCATCCTGGGCCTGCTAGAAGACAGCTTTTGATTGAATATTTGGTTTCTGGCTCTGAGTTACAAGGTCAGTACTCTACTTTCTAACTTAGCGGGTCCTAGTTTTCTACCTCACTGCATCAGTTAGTTATATACTGCAGTTTTGTCACGTACCACATTGGTGGCAATTCTAAAATGACAAAAACACATAAAATGCTATGTTTCTGTTCTCTTTCTTGAGAGTCTCTGAGAATTTCCAGTAAAAAAGTGTGCAACAATGGTGCTTACTATCTTAATGAATTCCAAAGTAAATATTTTCTCTGTCTTATAGGTGGGAAAACATGTTGAGCTGACAGAGAAAAAGGCCAGCTTAGTTTGGGAAGCACATTTTAAAGATATTGTAGGAACAGAAGTTCTTACAGAAAACTGGGTGTTTTCTGCCACATTATTTCCTAGTTTTTGGTATATTTTTTTGGTATATTTTGTTCCTGATTCTTTCACAGAAATTCTTTCTTCTATAGGAATTTCTCCTCTACAGGGAGAAACAGGTCAACAGAAATAGAACAATGTGAGGACCTTGCTTTCCTTTCTACCGTGAAGCGGCGCGTGAGGCACAGAAGGCCTGGGACCCGCAGCAGAGTGATAGAGCTTCAGGTCCAGGCGCTCTTTCACACTCCTGCTTTGGAAGGCAAGATGAAAAAACGTTCACTCGTTTTGAGTCCAGCTGAAATTACAGACAATCTTCAAGTTTCTTTGAACTAAACACTTAACTTTTACAAAGCTGGATAAGCAACGTTGTCATAACTCTCACCCCCCCTCAATTCCATAAAATAGAAACAATGCCAGCATTATAGCTGCTCTAATCAGCAAACACAGCCAGAAGGTATCAGAATATCAGGCGGCCATTCAGAATAACATAGTATTTTAGCAATTCTTCTTAACTCTTGAGCTCAGTGAAAAGATTTCCCTTTTAGTAACATTTGCTTAATTTTTAATTTTACTATTGAAAGATTCTAAGTTGCCTACACTTGTTCATTTGTGCATTTATTCTTTATTTCAGTCAACAGCTCTTTATTGAATACCTTCAATTTGCTAACCAGCATTCCAGGCGCTGGGGATATGGCAGTATAAAATAAGCACAGGCCTATGCTCTCAGGGAGCTTACGTTTTAGCGGGAGAGTGAAAGTGAACAAAAGGTAAATAATTCCTAAAATGCTAGGGAGCAATAAGGGCTCTGCACGGATTTTATACAGGCACTGTGATCAAGAGTGTCTGGGTGGTCAAGAAAGGAAAAGTGGGATGTAAATGCCAAGAGGGAACCAGGTATGAAGGTCAGAGGGACACCATACTCAGCAGCAGGAAGAGCCCATTGAGCAACAGTCACTATGATCCTCCCAGAAAGTGACCAAGGTCCTCAAAAGAGGCAGCGCAGTGGAGGGTCTATTCAACAGCCACCCTCTGGCATTTAAATCTCAGTCTAATGCCAGGATTCAGGTCACAGGGAGCAAGTTCCCTAACCCTTTGAGGGTTTTGTGGCCCTTTATTTCCTCACTGGTAAAATATGAATAATAATAGTTCTTAACTCATAGGGTGGTTGAAAATTCCTTTAAAGGAATTAATATGTTAGAGTAATGCCTGATACATAGTAACTGCTATAGAAAGAATAGTCAGATTATTAGTATTAAAAGTGCTAAGTATACACACTCATGTTCATATCTGTATTACTCACAATAGCTTAAAGGTGGAAGCAATCTTCATGTCCACTGATGGATAAGTGGATAAACAAAATGAGGCCTTTACATACAATGCAATATTATGCAGTCTTAAAAAGAAAGGATCCTGCTTGTTTTCTCACTTCATTTTTTTATTTTTTATTTTTAAATATATATTTTTATTGATTTTAGAGAGGAAGGAAGAGGGAGAGAGAGAGAAACATCCATGATGAGAGAGAATCATGCATCGGCTGCCTCCTGCAAGGCCCCCACTGGGGATTGAGCCCACAACCCGGGCCTGTGCCCTTGACTGGAATCGAACCTGGGACCCTTCAGTTCCCAGGCCAATGCTCTATCCACTGAGCCAAACTGGCTAGGGCTCTCACTTTATTTTTAATAATCAACCCAATCTCTAATGCTATTTGGTAGGTGAATGTGTTTATTAGAACTTGATGCCAGTTTAGATCTGAGATTACTTTGACTGAACTTGGAATATGTTGCTGTTTTATAACCTTAACATGTTTTCACATGTTTGAGAGTGCTGCCGCTGCTATAAAAAACAATTTCTCTGTTGATATTATAATGAGTTTATGTGTTCAGCCAAAAACTGCAGAATACTAAGATTAGACATTAAATATTCTAAAATCCTTAATGGGTTAGTAAATCCTTGATAATAACTGTACTTTTATAGAAAAATATTTTTAACCTTTTCAACTGCATAGAAGTGTAGTTTGTTATTTTTTCTAAAGTTGTTATGGAATTTCTTTGTTCATAAGAATATTAAATAAAAGTTTATCATTTGAAGTTTAAAAAAAAAATAAAGAAGAGTCTTGGCATTGTGGTTCAGTTGGTGGGAGCGTCATCCATATACTGAAAGGTCATAGGTTCGATTCCCAGTCAGAGCACATACCTGGGTTACAGGGTCAATCCCTAGTCAGGGTGTGTACAAGAGGCAACCGATGGAAGCTTCTTTCTCACATCACTGTTTCTCTCTCTCCCTCTCCCCTTCACTTCCTCTCTCTCTAAAAATCAATAAAAACATATCCTCAGGTTAGGAAAAAAAGAAGAAGAAGGAGATTCTGACACGTTACAACATAGGTAACCTTGAGGACACTACGCTAAATGAAATAAACCAAAAGACAAATATATAGTTTCACTTAATACAGGGTATCTTAGGGTGGGAGCTGGAGGGAGGAATGAATGGAGAGTAATTATTTATTGGGTTCAGAGTTGCAGTTTTGCAAGACGAAAAAGTTCTGGAGATGGATGGTGGTGATGTTTGCACAACAATGTGCATGTACTTAACATGACTGATGGTGCACTTTAAAATGGTTAAGATGGTAAATGTAATGTTATGTGTATTTCACCACAAATTGTTTAAAAAAATGCTAAGTATAAAGTACAATGTGAGCCCTGGACAGGTGGCTTAGTTGGTTGGAGCATCGTCCTGTACACCAAAAAGGTTGCCAACAAATAAAACAGAACAAAAAGATTGCCAGTTCGATTCCCAGTTAGGGAACATATCTAGGTTTCGGGTTTGATCCCAGGTCAGGGTGCATAAGGGAGGCAGCTGATTGATATTTCTCTCTCCTTTTCTCTCTCTCTAAAAAAATTAATAAAAACATATCCTCCTGTGAGGATTTTAAAAAAGTACAATGTGAGATCAGATCAGCATAGAGACAGAGCAGCAGCTATATAACAGTTATTGGGGCACTGAGAGGTCACACATCTCCAAGAGTTCCCGTTCATACCTAAGTCTACATAATTGGCAAACCAGAGATATCCAGTTCATAGCCTGCTTGGTGATTAATGGTGATCCTGAATGCATTCCACCCCCTAGCTTTCCGACATCAACATATACTCTTCTTCTACATGTAAACTTAACCACAACATATCTAGAAAAATGACAGAGAAATTCCCACCAATGTTCCGGATAGAAAAGCTTTACATTGTCAAAATATCAATGGTCCTCAAATAAATCTTTAAACTTAAGGAAATAAGAATGGGTTTGATGTTGGGCAGGTTCAATTGAAATGCTAAAGAGAAAGTCAATTCTAGAATTCAGGAGATGATCTGGTTTGGACATGTGAGTTGAGGAGGCATTTGTGTTGTAGGTTCAGTGTTGGATGGGATTTCCAAGGTTGAAGCCTTGGGCCACACTTAACAGAAGTAGTAAAAGAAGGGGAGCCAACAACAGATACTGAGGAGGAGCTGTCAAAATTGGAAGAGCCAGGAGAAAACTGATGCTGATGGAGGAGAGTTTCTGGAGCAGCCAAGAGCCCCCACAGGCACAGGGCGGTGCAGAGGTTGAGAAAGAAAAGAGCTCTATCTAGTTTGGCAAGCAGATGTTTCAGAACAGTTTCAACCGAAGCATGGGATGGAAGCCAGAATTCAGGGGACCAAGCTATGCATGAGTGGAGGGTGCAGAAGAGGAGGCATCAAGTCCATGCAGCCCTGTAATGAAGTTCATCTTTAAAGCCAAGCAGAGGGATGTAGCAGAAGCTCCTGTGTATCGGGGTGGCTGATGTACAGCCCCCATATGAGCACACACTGTGAACATCAACCTGTCCAGGGTTCAATTTGAAGAGTAATCATCTAAGTGCCTGTTCACACATATGCGTGGCTTTCCATTTATCTTTCTGCAAAGGCTCCAGTGAGTTTACCCAAGCATGAAGATTCTAAAGGTTGTTTCAATTCAGAATAATGGGTATTTAAATAGAGACAATGGTTTTGGCAAGGATTTGGGGACTTCAAAAAATGAATTTGCACCAGTTACTCCAGATGTTTTTGTTTGTTTTTCTAGGGTTAGTTACAAGCCATTTCCTATGACTCCAAGAAAACATTCACTCTATGACAGAGAATAACATTTTTCTCACATACTTGTGTGTTCAATTTTGTAGTTTCTCCAATTCACTCTTACTTAATATCCTGGATTGGATATGTGCACTGTTTTTATTTTCTATAAAAAAATGAGAAAGGGGTATATGAATAGAATTATTAATATAGCAAGCACATGTTACAGATATAACTAAGCCAACAAAACCATCAAAAACATGCTGTAACCAGTTGCAAATCCTCATTTTAAAAAAGTTTTCCAGCTACCAGAGCACCCAGGGACAGCTTTTATACAGTGAACAAGGAGAAAATCCCCTTACTCAAAAATTCTTTAAAGTCTTTCAATGCTAAAACTTTTGCCAACATGAAAACAGAGCTTACGGGTTTCAAAAAAGATAACAAAGTGGACAACAATGCCAAGAACCTCCCTCTACCCAAATGCCATTGCATATGGACCAATGAAAAACGTTAGCAGCACCAATGCCAGCACTGAACATTAAATCCAACTCAACACAATGCATGTGCAAACAGGCATGCGCAATTCAGAGGTCACAGGTCAGAGAGGCCTGAATCAAACTGATGTTCACAACTAGGAGTGCCTATTCTCCTTAGTTCCACCTTACAGAGCAATTGAGCATATAGGGCAAAGTACTTGATTTGTAAGTCTTAGCCTCTTTATAAATTATGGATAATCAGGTCCACTTCACAGGTTTCTTGTGAGGACCAAATTTGTCAATGCAGACAAAGGCTTACTCCAGTGTCTTGCACAAAAAAGATAGTAGCATCATTATTATTTCACTTCAATTATATCCACTAAAGTTCATCATAGCAGGTTGAGCTCCAACTAGCTTCTGTGTCCCTTCTGACAATGTCTGGCTTCTTGCCCTTTGGTCTTGGTCTTGCTGTCTCCATTCCAATGTGTCTAGAATGAGTCTTGGCTCCCGTGAGTCTCCTGAGTGGCAGACTTCCCTTCTATAAAGAAATAATACTGCCACGGTCAAGAAGTTTATGACCAAGCTAAGGCATTAGTTTTCTGAGTATCCTTAGATCCCCTGATTATACTAAAGCCCTTCCCTGAATCATAGTATATTAGTCAGGGTTCTCCCGAGAAACAGAACTAAGAGGATGTAGAGAGAAAGACAGGTATAAAGACAATATATAAAGGAAGTGGTTAATGCAGATATGCAGGTGGCCAAGTCCCAAGATCTGCAGGATGAGTCAGCAAACTGGAGACCTGAGAGAGCTGATGGTTTTATTCAGTCCAAGTCTGAAGTCCTGAGAACCAGGTGAGGCAACGATGCAGGTCTATTTCAAAGGCTGGCAAGTTTGAGACCCAGAAAGATCCGTTGTTTCAGTTTGAGTCCAAAGGCAAGAAAAAAGTTGATGTTCCAATTCTTAGGCTGTTAGGTAGGAAAAATTCTCTCTTTTTCTGGGAAAGGGCACCCTTTTTGTTATACTCAGGCCTCCTCACATTAGGAAGAGCAATCTGCTTTACTTTGTCTACCAATTTAAATATTAATTGCATTCAAAAAGCCCTTACAGAGACACCCTGAATAATGTTTGAGCAAATATTTGGGCACCCTGTGGCTTGGTCAAGTTGACCATCACAAGAAGCACATTGTCCCAAGGCTCAGGTCTAAGCTAATCAGTAAAATTCAATTGGTTCCAGGTAGACTCATGACAAAACACTATCAAATCAGACCAGAGCAGTTAAATGCTATGGACTTCTGGGAAAGGGCATCCTTTCTCTCTCTTCCTTTCAATGGGATGCCTAGAAGTGCTGCAGTTGTTCACTGTCCTGTGGGAAGTCAGTGTAAGGAGGGCAGATAGGCTAGGAGAATCCCAGAGGAATGATGCAGCCCTGATCAAGCCATATATAAAGTCTGATTCTCTCAGGTCATGTCAGTTACCCAAGCAGATCCCTCACCTTTACTGTGTAATTCAATGTGGTTAGGTTTTCTGTAACTTGCAACTTGAAGTCTTACTCCAACATGAGGACCATCTTGTCAGCAATCTGCCCCCAGCCCTTGAGTTCTACAAGCAGTTAGTATTTGGGACACTGTCTGAGCTAAACGATGTACTGGAGCTGTGATCGTGTCCCATGACTGTCACCTCTGCCTAGTCTTACCATAGACCAATGAATTGCTCACCAGAACTTCCCCCTTCCTGCCCCCCAAATCTCAAGCAGATAGGAATTCTGTCCAGAGTGAACCCACCTTTGAAACATTCCTGAGATTTGTACTGTTAGTCACCTTCTGGGGGTCAGTCTCTCAACCCTGCCCATTCCCAACTTTCTCCCTCTTACAATAGCCAGTACCATTTGGTCATGGATTACAACCAAATGTTAGAAAGAATTATTGAATTGGTAATATGACAGGAATAATAAAACAAATGATTAGAGAATAGTTGTTGGCAAGTATAATTGTTGAAATAAAAATAGTATTAGGTCAAATCAGTAGCTTTTTCTATCCCAAGGTTCTTTTCCTGAGGAAAGATACAAGAGATAGTTAGTGGGAGAGCACAGAGGTTGCTTTCCATGCTGCTAATTTCCAAGAAAATATTAGACTTAACTTCCCCAAATAATGAATTTTTAATTTCATATTTATTACAGGACTGTCAGCTATGAATTTATTTATATTATCTTCCTCAGTCTACTTATATATTTGACCAATACAAAGATTTAGGCTTAATATTGGGTATTTATTGATATCTTGTTTTTAACTGAGCCAACTAGTTTTGATGCTCTCAAGTTTAATAAATAAATCCTTGTTCAACTTAATCATAATACATCTCAATATACAGACTATTTTTACAGCTCAAGAATAGTGAACATGAAGCAAGAGTTAGGGATCTAGGCTTGGTTTCCAAGTGTTTGGATTCTGCTATTTATTCATGAAAGTCATAATTTACTTAAATTCTGACCAAGGATAAGAAAGGTGTAAAGACTTTGAGGTTTGGTCTGGGAAGGGGCAGTGCCTGGGTTGGGGAATCTGTACAACTTGGTGGGGGTGGGGGGACAGAAAGAAGTACAACCCGTTTTATCTGCTTCGGAGTTCGCCCTGAACACCTATCTTCAAGATGGCATGAGAGGCACTAGGTTTGTGAGGTTGGCAGAGGCTGCTTTAGCTAGGATCTTGCAAATGGGAGTCCCAGGCCTCTGCTTGGTTTGGTTTGCCCTTCCCAGGCTGCAGTTCAATGACTGGCCAGGTGTAGCTGAGTTTCTAAATTTGACTGTGCAGGGGTCAGTGTTTGTTGGAGTTTGAAGGTTGACTGTGCAGATGGCATTGTCAGCCCAAACATGGAGAAGTGGTCTCCCTGGAACTTCTCACTGGTGAAGCTGAGCTGTGCAGCAGCAGAATTCTATGTGAAAGAGTGAGGCAGGGACCAGAGAGGGAGAGGGAGGATGAAGGGTTACAACAGATCATTCTGGCCCCTGGAAAGAAAGGGCTCCTGTGGGTGATGAAAGGGGCCGTTGTGACCACAGCCAGGCACCTGCTGTCACCCTCCATGCATGAGGCACTTCTGCCTTTGAGAAATGTCTCTGCTTTGATGAGCAGTTTAAAGGCAGTTCTGTCCCAGGAGGCCCCAAATGGCAGGTCTGTTTGGCAGCTGGCTCATCATGGAAAGAGTCCTGGGCTTGGAAGCAGGAGACAAACATTCAAGTTCTGGGACTCCCAATCCTGCTGTATGACTTTCTTCATCTGCAAACTGGGGGAAAGAATACTTGTTTCTAAGAGTTTTCATGAGGATTCAATGAAACAAAGTTTGTGAAAGATGCACACGTGACATACCTGGATAGGAATAAACCTACTTAAGTTACTCTCGAGTAGGGGCGGGAGAAGGGCAGGAGTCATAAGTTGATTAACTCAGCTAATTGTTACCTGGGTCCTTTTGTAACATAAAGATATATTACAGGTACCTATCTTTTTTTTTTTTTAAATATATTTTATTGATATTTCACAGAAAGGAAGGGAGAGGGATAGAAAGCTAGAAACATCGATGAGAGAGAAACATCGATCAGCTGCCTCCTGCACACCTCCCACTGAGGATGTGCCCGCAACCAAGGTACATGCCCTTGACCGGAATCGAACCCGGGACCTTTCAGTCCGCAGGCCGACGCTCTATCCACTGAGCCAAACCGGTTTCGGCTACAGGTACCTATCTTTAATGATACATAATAAAAATAACAATAATAGATTATATTTATTTCACACATACTATGTACTCAATATTATGCAAAATGCCTCATGTGTACTATCTAATTTAATCCTTATAACAACGTTATGAAGACCATAATAGTTTCAAGTTTACCTGTGACAAATTTAGGCTCAGCTTGCTTAAGTGATCTGAGACCACCCAGGTTGTAACTGGAAGAGCTGAGATTCAAACTGAAGCCATTTGACCTCGGGAGTCCAGGCTTTAGAACTTACAACTATTATGTATTCAATGAGTTAAGAATAATGGAACCCTCTGCACCATTTAAAGAACTATGTATGCTTTGCAAGCTCTTAGCTTCATCAGGCGCTTTGAGTGTAAATTTCATCTTCTTATCACTAAGAACTTGTTGAATCTTTAGCTAGGCGTGGCTTAGGGAATGTCTCTCCCAGTCAGTCCTGTGAGCAGTATATATTTTTTGTCCTGGTTCTGAGTTACCTGCTAATCCTCTTCTATGCCCATGCTGGTTTGAATAGGGGGTTGACTTCTCAGTGTTTTTCCGAGGTAAGACTTGCTCAGAGGCCAGACTTTGATTCAGGTTATAGTTGAGGCTATTTCCAGAGCTGCAGTTCTGCCTTCGCAAATCTGTTACCACTCGGGATTGTGCAGCGATGGAATCTGTGCACCTGCAGCACCAGCTCAAACTGGTCCTGTCCTGTTTCTAACAAAACCCGGAACCAAAGTCCATCCCACTCACAAATAACACTTGTGAACACCACCCACGAGTAACATTCATGAACCCTTAACTGCTCCCCACCCCACAGCGCCGAAGGACCGGGACGTGACCAGAGGCTGAACACTGAGGCCCTTTCAGAAGCAAAGGGCCCAATGCCCATGAAGATCCAGTGCTGAAGCCCCATAAACCTTGCCCCTAACCCTGAATGGGGAAGACAGATTTGAGCATTGCCTCTTGTCTTCTTGGTGGCTGACCTTGAAATACAAGCCTCCCCCCACCCATTTTTTCCCCCTCAAAAGCCAGCGCCATACCATTGGCTTCTCTGTGCACAGGGCGACAAGGCCTTGCTGGCACCAGGGCTCACAACCCTCCTACCACGCTCTGCCTCCCCACGGGCACACCTAATGGGAAGCTGAGAACATGGAAGGAGGGTTTAGAGACCATCTTGGACTAGATGGGCAGCCCCTGGTTCTTGGATTGCCACCTAAAAGACTTATTTCCTGCACAGTTGTCACTGAGTACATTTATGTCCCTTATGCATTATCGAATAACACCCTGACAGGTATAGTCCTAGAGTTTTACTAAATGATGTATTAACTTTGTAAATTGTGAAGTTATATATGTGTGATTATTTACATAACCAGAGGCCTGGTGCACGAAATTCATGTACGGGGGGTGTGTCCCTCAGCCCAGCCTGCACCCTCTCCAATCTGGGACCCCTTTCGGGATCAGGCCTAAACGGGCAGCCGGACATCCCTCTCACAATCCAGGACTGCTGGCTCCCAACTGCTTGCCTGCATGCCTTCCTGATTGCCCCTAACTGCTTCTGCTTGCCAGCCTGATCACCCCCTAACCACTCCCCTGCAAGCCTGATTGCCCCTAACTGCCCTCCCCTGCAGGCCTGGTCACCCTTAACTGCCCTCCCCTGCAGGCCTGGTCACCCCTAACTGCCCTTCCCGGCAGGCCCGGTCGCCCCCAACTTCCCTCCTCTGCCGACCTGATCACCCCTAACTGCCCTCCCCTGCAGGCTTGATGACCCCCAACTGCCCTCCCCTGCTGGCCATCTTGTGGCAGCCATCTTGTGTCCACATGGAGGCAGCCATCTTGTGTGTTGAGTGATGGTCAATTTGCATATTATTCTTTTATTAGATAAGATTAGATAGGATAGAGGCCTGGCGCACGGGTGGGGGCCAGCTGGTTTGCCCTGAAGGGTGTCCCGGATCAGGGTGGGGGTTCCCTTGGGGCGTGGGCAGCCTGGGCGAGGGGCCTGTAGTGGTTTGCAGGCCGGCCACGCCCCCCAGCGACCCAAGTGGAAGCCCTGGTATCTGGGATTTATTTATCTTCTATAATTGAAACTTTGTAGCCTTGAGCGGAGTCAAGCCTCCTGCTTGCTCAGCGGCCACAGCCATTTTTGTTTGGATTTATTTATCTTCTATAATTGAAACTTTGTAGCCTTGAGTGGAGGCCAAGACAGGCCAGGGCTGCTGGAGCTTGGCTTCCTCCATTGCCAGGGGCAACTCAAGCCTCGTGCTCTCTCCAGCTCAGTGGCTGCCGCCATTTTTGTTGGGATTTATTTATCTTCTATAATTGAAACTTTGTAGCCTTGAGTGGAGGCCTGGGCCTGCCAGGGTGTGCAGAAAGCTTGGCTTCCTCCATTGCTGGGGAAACCTAAGCCTCCTGCTCACTCCGTGGCTACAGCCATCTTGGTTGGGTTAATTTGCATACTTGCTCCTGAATGGCTGGTGGGCATGGCTTGTGGGTGTAGTGGAGTGATAGTTAATTTGCATATTACTCTTTTATTAGATAGGATAGATGTGTAGAAGCTGCAAAAGTAGTACAGAAAGTTTCTGTGCATCCCTTACCCAGTTTCCCCTATTGTTAGCATCTCACATTGCCAATATGCATTTGTCACTACCACGAAACTGAGGTCGGTGCAATTTACTAACTGAACTACAGCATCTGCTTAGATGGAGCCAGCAAAGTGCCCTTTCCTTTGTTCCAGGACCCCATCCGGGAGACCACAATGCATTTAGTTGTCATGTCTCCTTAGTCTCTTCTGGTCTGTGACGGTTTCTCAGGTTTTCCTTGTTTTTCATGGCCCTTTTAAGGAGTACTGGTGAAGTACGTTATAAAATTTCCTTCAATTTGAGTTTGTCTGATATTTTTCACATAATTAGACTGGGTTTGGGTTTTTGGAAAAAATGCCCCAGAGGTGAAGTGTCCTTCTTGTCACACGATGTCAGAAGGTACATCAATGGTAATTTTAATCTTCACCACCTGGTTAAGGTGGTGGCTTCCAGGTAGCTCTGTTGTGCAGTTACAATTTTTCCTTTTGATTCAATTGTAACAATTTAGATCTGAATGTAATCTAGTCACTAAATCATAGCATGTGGGCTTGATGGACCCTAAGACACGAGCGATTTTAAGTGGATTTTTGTTGCATGTTTATATGCTGATGAATTGTGACCTTTAGAGCTTATTCAGTTATCTATGACAGGATGGTCAGTGCACAGGGGGAAGTGGTAGGGAAGTGAGATGACCTGGTGAGGTTGAGGAATGGGTAGAGTGAAGGTCAGCAAGGGGAAGTGTTGGAAGGGTAGGAGGTCATGATCGGAGAATGGGATGACTGAATTGGGGACTCCTGAGGTAGAGCAGGTCTAGGGTGTGGCAAGTCCAGGTGTGGCCACGGGAGAACATGAAGGCCACACAGGTAGAAGAGGAGGCCCTTAGAAAGGAGGCAGGCAGCCAACTGGGACATTAAATTGTTCAAGAAGCCATCCGTTAGAAATTTTCTAGAGTAATGCTGGGACTGTGAGCTGAGTGAGGGAGTGATTAGGACACCAATTTGGGACAGCAATGGAGAGAAGTAGGCAGCTTCATATCCCGATGATGTGCCCTAGAGAGCAAGTTTTTGTTTTGTTTTGTTTTGTTTTACAAAAGTAAAACAGAAGCAAGGGGAATGCTGCCCCTCTTCCTGACCCTGAGGTGCAGAGGATGTGGGAGAAGAAGCTGTCTCTACTTGAGTGGGCTTCAGGGAAGCTGTGTTCTTGGGTGGCAGCCAGGGTTCAGTTCAGGCGAGGAGATGGAAGGACATTTAGTGATGATGTAGGGGAGTGTGTTTTCTGCAACAGGAGCCCTGGAGGGTAGGGCAGAAATTCTCGGGAAGGAGGCAGATGAGGCCCTTGTGCCCAGGGAGAGAAAGCCCAAGTCAGCTTGGGTTCAAGAGGAGAGGATGATGGTTGGCCAGGGGGACTTATATCTTGGTCATGGATCAAGAATTACAATAATTCACTCATTGATGATTTAGTGATTGACCATTTATTGAGCGTGTTCTCTGTGCCACATGGAAGCTAGGAATTAGAACACAGACATGAATAACACAAAGTCCCTGCCATTGGAATGTACCCTTTAGTGGGACAGACACAATCAGGCAGGGTAAGAGAACTGATCGAGACAGGGGCTGCTATGTTAGGTGGGGTGGTTGGCAGAGGCGAAACTGAGGGATGGCATTGAGCAGAAAGCTGAAGGGAGCAGGGAGAGCAACGATAGGGAGCTTCCTGCAGAGGTCATGCAGCCCATGTGGAGGAAGACTTCCCTTTGGATGTAATGGATCACCATACACTATTTCCACCAGAGACGCAAGCCAACATCTGTAAGACCAAGGAAAGTAAGAGCTGAATAGAAGCTATTCGGTCACCTGATCCAACATACTCTATTTTGCAAATAAGAAAGGTGACCTCCAGAGAGGTGAGGTGACCCAACTAAGGAACAGCGACCTCTGGGAGGGTGGAGCACCTGTGCTCATGGCTCCGTGCCCCATCCTCAATGCCATGTGGAGATCAGCCCATCAGATTGAGAATTCCATGATGATGGATCATCACCTCAATCTCGTGCCTCAAGTTCTGCATGTCCCGATTGACCCCCCTCACTGCCCTGCCCCTCATTCATCCCTCAAAAGATCACAACCTCATCCAGACCCACAACGATCTGAGTGGTGCTCAGAGCTTTGGGACCATGAGAAGTGTGTGTGGGGCTAAAAGTTTGCACAGCTCTTCACAGAACAGCTGCAGCATTAGGAAGCAACCATGTGCCCGGTTACAGTACAGCACTCTGAGATGTAACCGTAAATAAACAACATAGACTGAGCCACTTTAAAATGGAGTTGGAGCTGCTGTCCCAGAGGACTTGCCTTGCACATCTCAGGCCTCAAATCCTTGGAAAGTTAGCACTGAGCGAAACAACCTTCCAATTGGGCCTAAAGCAGCATTGTGTCCCCAACAACTGTTTGTAGAGATAACAATAAATCAGATATGCTGACAACTGGACTGATGACTGCCGAATGAACATTAAAAACATCTTTTAGAATTAGGATGCTGTGTTAGCTTATCTGCACCAATAGAAATGCCTTCCCTCAATTGATGTAATTATTCCCCTTCCCTTTTTCATAAACACACCTCTCCTTCACCTCCTACTCAGAACACTATCTGTGTGTTTGCCTGAGTCAGTGCTTCCCAATAGCTATTCTTTTGAATCTCAAATAAGTGCTTGTTGCCTCTCACTTTGAAAGGCCTTGTATTTGTAAGTTAACAAACCAGACATATCAGCACTTACACGTGCAAATAAATGTGCTCTTCAAAATACTCTGGAGTCCTTCAAGATGGCAAGAGTTGTGGAAAGTAGGCTTTGGGTCAAAGGCACCTAAGTTAAATCTTGGTTCTAAAACATTCTAGCTAGCTGTGTGACTTTGGGTGAGTTATTTAACCTCTCTAAACCTTAGCATCTTCCATTATAAAATGGACATGAAATTATACTTACTTTATAAAACTGATGTGAGGATTAAGTGAAATAATAGAAGCAAAGGTACCTGTGCTTGGTATATAATAGACTCAGAAATGTTTTCTTTCTTCACCCTTAGGAAAATGCCCTTAGAAAGGGAAACACTAATTTAAGCCACTTAATGGTGCCAAATCATTGTCTTCAGAAGGTGAATTCCACCTTTGAAAATGGTCAAAAGCTATTAGGATTCAAGTGTAAGAAATAAGACAAGCAATCAAGTGGACAATGTAAGGTGCAGCCCTGCATTAATGATTTTCATAAACAGGCCACGGCTGGTCTAAGGAGCTTACAGTCTGTATGAACAGCAGTGACGTTGCTACTGGAGTAACAAACACATGGCTGCCCGAGAGGGGTGGTTTTCAGAAATAATGTGTGTAGGGTTGAAGACATTCTGGGAACTTTGTCTAAAAATAAGTTTTTCTGCCTCGTATGTTAACCAACAACCCTATAGCACCTCTACATAAGTCATAATGACAAACTATTAGATAATTCCCCACATAATTAGCTATTCTTTACTAACCTGGCATGGTTTTAGCAAACGAAAATAAGCAATTAATAAATTATTTGAATTTCATAATTATGTAGACATTTGCCACACCTTGGGTTTTAAACCAAGAAAGTTATTAATAATTTCCTTTATGAGAATCTCTACTTAGGCCATTAACTATTACTTTAAATAACATGTAACCTTTATAACATCAGAACTAGTCAAACTTTAGGACTATTTTTTTCATCTTGTATACAACAAATACCCTAGGTAGGAAGTTTAAAGCCTTTTTCTTTTTTTTAAAAAAATAAATCTTTACTGTTCAGATTATTACAGTTGTTCCTCTTTCCCCCCGCCCCCCATAACTCCCCTCCACCCGGTTCCCACTGCACACCCTGCCCTTACCCCTTCCCCCACTGTCCTCATCCATAGGTGTACGATTTTTATCCAGTCTCTTCCCGCACCCCCCACACCCCCTACCCCCCGAGAATTGTCAGTCCACTCCTTTTCTATGCCATTGATTCTATTATATTCACCAATTTATTCTGTTTGTCAGATTTTTTATTCACTTGATTTTTAGATTCACTTGTTGATAGATATGTATTTGTTGTCACTTTGTTGTTCATAATTTTTATCTTTACCTTTTCCTTCTTCTTCCTCTTCTTAAAGAATACCCTTCAGCATTTCATATAATACTGGTTTGGTGGTGATGAACTCCTTTAGCTTTTTCTTGTCTGTGAAGCTCTTTATCAGACCTTCAATTCTGAATGATAGCTTTGCTGGGTAGAGTAATCTTGGTTGTAGGTTCTTGCTATTTTTCACTTTGAATATTTCTTGCCAGTCCCTTCTGGCCTGCATAGTTTCTGTTGAGAAATCAGCTGACAGTCGTATGGGTACTCCCTTGTAGGTAACTAACTGTTTTTCTTTTTCTTTTTTTTTTTAATTTAATAAATCCTTATTGTTCAGATTATTACAATTGTTTCTCCTTTTCCCCCCCATAGCTCCCCTCCACGCGGTTCCCACCCAACCCTTTGCCCTTACCTCCCCCCACACTGTCCTCATCCATAGGTGTATGATTTTTGTCCAGTCTCTTCATGAACCCCCCATACCCCTTTCCCCCTGAGAATTATCAGTCCACTCCCTTTCTATGTCCCTGATTTTATTATATTCACCAGTTTATTCTGTTCCTCAAATTTTTAATTCACTTGATTTTTAGGTTCACTTGTTGATAGATATGTATTTGTTGTTCATAATTTTTATCTTTACTTTTTTCTTCTTCCTCTTCTTAAAGAATACCTTTCAGCATTTCATATAATACTGGTTTGGTGGTAATGAACTCCTTTAGCTTTTTCTTATATGTTAAGCTCTTTATCTGACCTTCCATTCTGAATAATAGCTTTGCTGGGTAGAGTAGTCTTGGTTGTAGGTTCTTGCTGTTCATCACTTTGAATATTTCTTGCCACTCCCTTCTGGCCTGCATAGTTTCTGTTGAGAAATCAGCTGACAGTCGTATGGGTGCTCCCTTGTAGGTAATTAACTGTTTTTCTCTTGCTGCTTTTAATATTCTCTCTTTGTCTTTTGCTCTTGGCATTTTAATTATGATGTGTCTTGGTGTGGTCCTCTTTGGATTCCTTTTGTTTGGGGTTCTGTGCACTTCCTAGACTTGTAAGTCTATTTCTTTCACCAGGTCGGGGAAGTTTTCTGTCATTATTTCTTCCAATAGGTTTTCAGTATCTTGCTCTCTCTCTTCTTCTGGCACCCCCATAATTCTGATGTTGGTACGCTTGAAGTTGTCCCAGAGGCTTCTTACACTATCTTCAACTTTTTGAATTCTTTTTTCTTTTTTTTGCTTTTCCGGTTGAGTGTTTTTTGCTTCTTTGTATTTCAAATCTTTGACTTGATTCTTGTGTTCCTCTAGTTTGCTGTTGGGTCTCTGTATAATATTTTTTATTTCAGTCAGTGTATGTTTAATTTCTAGTTGGTCCTTTTCCATATCTTCGAGGGTCTTGTTGTATTTATTGGCCTTTTCTAGGATATTCTTGAAGAGCCTTATAACCGTGGTTTTGAATTCTATATCCAGTCGTTTGTTTTCCTCCATTTCTTTCGTTTGTGATCTGTTTCTTCATCTCCCCATTTTTCACTGCTTTGCTGAGTTGGTAGAGTAGCTTTGTGTGCTAGGTTTCCTATATGGCCCAGTGGGTCGGCCTCCCCAGTTAACCTGAGGTGGACACTCTTGGTGCACCCCTTTGTGGACTGTGTGTACAGCCTTGTTGTAGTTAAGTCTTGATTGTTGTTGGTATCACTGGGAGGAACTGACCTGCAGGCCAGTTGGCTGTGAGGATCAGCTGTGTCTACACTGGGAGAAGTTCGGTGCTGGAGACAGCCTTATAGGATTAGCCTTGCCAGATTGCAAAAGCCTTTGTGCTCAGCTTGGAAGGGATGGAGTCTCAGGGCGGGGCAGATAGTCTTGGCTTCCCGTCAGCCCTGCCCTTGCACGGGTCTCCAGACCTCTGCCTTCCGCAGTTCCCGAGTTTCCACTTTACAGTCCAGATTTCCCCGGTAAGAGCATGGGTCCCCAGGGGCTCGCCCGGAACTGCGGTTTAGTGCAGTCAGAACTGGGGTTCAGTGCAGTCAGGAGCTTCCGACTCCCTTCCACTAGGGATAGCCTGTGGTAACCTCCGCAGTCAGTCTTTGTGCACACTCAAGCCTCCAGACCCCTGCAGCCGCGGCTCCCCTGAGTCTCCGAGTCTCCGAGTCTCCGTGTGCCTTTCTCTCTACCTGATAGTCCAAACTCCCCCTGTATGAGCCTGGGTCCACAGGGTTTTGCCTGGAACTGAGGTTCACTGCAGTCGGAACTGGGATTCAGTGCAGTTGGGGGCTTCTTTCCCCCTCCTGCCAGAGAAAGCCAGCCAGGCACTCCGCCGCCCTTCCTCTCTGTGCGCGCATGTCTCCCTACCTCAGCTCTTTGCCGTTCCTTCTCTGTGAGATTTCCTCTTTCCTTCTAGTTGTAGAATTTCCACTCAGCCAGCTTTCCTGTGGTTCTGGATGGTGTCCGTTCTGTCTTTTAGTTGTAGTTTTGAAATTGTTGTGCGGGGCAGCAGTTTAGGTGCTTACCTATGCCGCCATCTTGGTTTCTCCCTTCCTAACTGTTTTTCTCTTGCTGCTTTTAAGATTCTCTCTTTGTCTTTTGCCCTTGGCATTTTAATTATGATGTGTCTTGGTATGGTCCTCTTTGGATTCCTTTTGTTTGGGTTCTCTGCGCTTCCTGGACTTGTAGGTCTATTTCTTTCACCAGGTATGGGATGTTTTCTGTCATTATTTCTTCAAATAGGTTTTCAATATCTTGCTCTCTCTCTTCTTCTGGCACCCCTATAATTTGGATGTTGATATGCTTGAAGTTGTCCCAGAGGCTCCTTGCACTATCTTCATATTTTTGGATTCTTTTTTCTTTTTGCTTTTCCAGTTGGGTGTTTTTTGCTTCTTCGTATTTCAAATCTTTGACTTGATTCTTGGGATCCTCTAGTCTGCTGTTGGATCTGTGTATATTATTGTTTATTTCAGTCAGCGTATGCTTAATTTCTAGTTGGTCCTTTTTCATATCCTTGAGGGTCTCACTATATTTCCTGGAGGTTTCTAGAAAATTCTTGAAAAACTTTATAACCGTGGTTTTGAACTCTATATCCAGTCATTTGCTTTCCTCCATTTCTGTCATTTGTGACCTGTTTCTTTGTCTCAGCATTTTGGCTGCTTCCCTGTGTTGATAGAGTGGCATTGTGTGCTCAGTGTCCTATAGGGCCCAGGGGCTCAGCCTCTCCAATTACCTGAGGTGGACACTCTTAGTGCACCCTTTTGTGGGCTGTGTGCACGGTCTTATTGTAGTTAAGCCTTGATTGCTGTTAGTATCACTGGGAGGAATTGACCTCCAGGCCAATTGACTGTGAGGACCAGCTGTGTCTACAATGGGAGACACCCTTATGGGGCAAGACTTGCTTCAGTGGGGCTTTGGCACTCACTGAGTCTGCCCCCTGAGTGTGTCTCTTATGGATGTGAAGAGTTGTAATCTGGATGGTCTCACTCTGACCACTGGGTACACTGGCTCTTGGATCTCCAAGGAGGTGCAAAGTCAGCCACTGCCTGAGGCCACCCAGAAGGAGCTACAAAGAGATCTGCGGATTCCTCCTCTTTGTTTGGGGTTTGGAGGTGCCCAGATGAGGCCCAGCTGTGAAGCAATGAAAGCTGCTGTGGAGCCTTGGGCCTTCTTTTGGAAGTTCTGTGGCTCTCTGACCCAGCTGCAGTTTGTTAGGTTTTGGATTGCAAAAGAAAGGCCAGGCCATTCATATGCAAAAGCCTCTGTGCACAGCTTGGGTGGGGTTGTAAATTGAGTGGGGCGGGGTCTCAGGGAATCACCAGCACAGAGCAAACAGCAATGGCTGACCATCAGCCCTGCCCCAAAGAGGCCCCCGGGTCTCTGTGTCCTGTGGCACCGTGCAGGAACAATGATCACTGCTAGCACCTCTGAGATAAAGCCACCCTCGTGTTCCGGCCCGATGCCAGACAGTCCAGTTTCTCCCCGTAAGTCTGGGTCCCCAGAGTCTCACCCAGAACTGGAGTTCAGAGCAGTCGGGAGTTTGTATCTCTCTCCTGATTGAGAAAGACAACAGAGTACCCAGTTGCCAGCCCTTTCCGCACACACCTTCGTACCTCCACCCTTCCACACCTCCACACCTCCTACTGGACTCAATGCGCTTTTCTCTTTCCTTCTATTTGTAGAATTTCCATTCAACCAGCCTTCCTGTGGTTCTGGATGATATCCATTTTGTCTTTTAGTTGTAGTTTTGATATGGTTGTGCACGGGAGCAAGTTCAGGTGTTTGCCTATGCCACCATCTTGGTTGTCTCCTAAAGCCTTTTTCTTTTGCCTTGATTTCCTCAACTGTGAAATGGAGATATGAGAGTTACCTACCTATCATAACACTGATGAGGACTAAACGAGTCCTTATACTAAAACAGCTTTAAACAATGCCAGGAGCACAGCGAGTGAGTTCATTATTACTCTCATTATTCTAATCTGATACCCAACCAATAACACTAGGTCATGTGCTGCAGACAGTTTCCTACACTGGAATCCTTCATTGCCTTTATGATTAAAAGATGCCATCCAAAATCAGCTCTCTGGGTTTTGTTTTATGGACAGCAAAAAATCACTTTTTGTAGTATCATAATTATGCAAAGAGAAGTAAATGTAAAGACATGACCCTCCAGTGTGGCATCAGGCATGGAGGCCCCAAGTGGTGAAGGGGAGTTTATCTTGTTTTGGTCATGTGAGGCACTCCTGTGGCTGTGCTGGCAGCAGCTGGCCAAGTTAGAGTTTGACCTTGGACATTCCTTTCTGCCTTGTGCAGGCCTTTGCCACAGTGATCATGGGATGAAGATATAACATGGGGTTTGGCAGTCACGCCAGGTGCTGAGACCAAAAGAAAACATGGAGGGGTACCTGGGGTAGCAAGCCTCAGTATGACTTCCTCTCATTAGTCCTCCAGGACCCCCGAGGGGCAACTGAGCTGTGAACCTCCTCTCCCACCCCAGCAGAGTCTTGGTTTAGGGTCACAGCTCTCAGAGAAAAGGAAAGAAAGCAGTGACACACATGGTGTAGTCACGGCACCTGGAGAACACTGGCTTCACTCATACCCCCTCGAGAGTGAGATAGAAAACTCAGGACTTCCTCAAGAGGACCTGAGTGGCAGTGGGTGGCAAGATGCCAAAGGCTGAGAATGTGCCAAATGAAGACATTCCATTTCCCCTTCCTGTCTATCCAAGTCAAGGATTCTGGAAGCTGGAGTAGATAAGGAAGACCACTCACCTTTTATCTCAGAACAATCTGAGGAACCAGATTGGTCCTGTGATCCAATCAGTTTGGATGTCCTGCCAGACACACTGAACAACTTGTTTATTCTGGTCCTACTCCTCTCTCAAACTAAAGCCACCAAAACACACAGAAATGGGTAACAGCCTTTTAAGTACTGAGTAGGCACAGTTCAGGAGATGAGTCTTTTCACTCTTTCAAGATATACACTGTATACATATCTTCTTGTGTGCTGGACACTGGGCTGGATGCTGAGAGTACAACGGACAACCAGACAACACCTCCACCTGCACAGACCGAAACTGTAGTGGGGAGACGGAGTTACACAGAGATTAGAGTGACAGAGTGATTAGATTTAGGACAGAACAGAATGGCGTGGGAGTGTGTAGGAGGAGGATTTAATTCATCATGTATTTTATATAGAAAAGGAATAATGAATCTATTCTTTTACTTCTTTAAAAGTCCAAATGCAGACCTAGTTGGTTACCACAGGTGTAAGCTTTGCTGGCCTGCCCCTTTCCAGACTCCCAAAGCATCTCTAACTAGTTCCTAAAGCCCTTTCAAGTGGGCATGTAATCGACACTGCATTGAAGCAGTTCTGGGCACTTCTATTCCTTTATCACTTCTAGTTTTAACTTTATTTGGTTAAAAAAAACTGGCTGAGATCCTTTATTCAACTATTTCAACGTCCATGAAATGTCAAGTAGCTCCCTCCATCCCATCTCCCCACCGCAAACCCACCTGGAATGCCTTAGAGGCTTTCACAAAGAGAGGTGCTGGTTCCTTACATCAGTACAACCCGTTAACCTGCCCCCTAATTGTTCATACCGCTAATGTTAATATATGATACTCTTATATCTCCTTTCACCCCAAATACCCAGAAAACCACTTTCCATAATAAGATATGACATTATCAATGTCATTTATCTAATGTATCACAATCACCTTATTCTGAATCCATGAGAGTATAGACTGAGCTACTCAGCCAACTGAAATGAATGTCTACAATGTCTACTTGAATTAGAATTAGAACATCCAGGAATATTTAGAGTTGGAAACTAATTTTGAGATTATTGACTTCATCTTTATTATTTGACAAAAGAAAAAATGGAAGCTCAAGGAAGTTGGGTCACTCAGAGTCATCTGCCTGGTGAGGACTAGTAGCACCTGAGGACTGGTATGCCCAGCACAGAGCCTGGTATATGGCACCATGCAGAACCATGCAATACATATACTTTAAATGGATGAATGATAATTGTTGAGGTGTGTGAGGTACTGTTCTAGGATCTTTGCATGCATTAACTCATTTCTCACAACAAGCCAACGAGGTAAGTACTATTAGTATCCTTATTGTCCTGTAGTTTTCCAAGTACAGGTCTTTTGCTTCTTTGGTTAAGTTTATTCCTAAGTATCTTAATTTTTTTGTTGTTGCAATAGTAAATTGGATTGTTTGTTTAGTTTCTCTTTCTGAGAATTCATTATTGGTGTATAAAAAAGCCATTGATTTTTGGGTGTTGATTTTGTATCCTGCTACATTGTGAATTCATTTATTAAATCTAGTAGTTTTTTGGTGGAGTCTTTAGGGTTTCCTATTTACAATATCATGTCACCTGTGAATAATGAGAGTTTTACTTCCTCCTTTCCAATTTGGATACCTTTTATTTCTTCTTCTTGTCTGATTGCTGTGGCTAGGACTATGTTGAATAAGAGTGGTGAAAGTGGACATCCCTGTCTTGTTCCTGTTCTTAGGGGAAATGCTTTTAGTTTTTGCGCATTGAGTATGCTGTTGGCTGTGGGTTTGTCATATATGGCCTTTATCATGTTGAGATATGCTCCCTCTATTCCCACTTTGCTGAAAGTTTTTATCAAAAATGGGTGTGAATTTTGTCGAATGCTTTTTCTGTATCTATTGATATGATCATGTGATTTTTGTCTTTTAATTTGTTTATGTGATGTATTATGTTTATTGATTTGTGAATATTGTACCAGCCTTGCATTCCTGGAATAAATCCCACTCAGTCATAGTGTATGATCTTTTTAATATATTGCTGGACCCGATTTGCTAATATTTTGTTGAGGATTTTGGCACCTATGTTCATCAGGTATTAATATCTTTAATTCTCTGAGTTAAGAAATTTGCTTAAGATAACACAGGTACAAAAAGACAAAGACAAGATTTGAATCCAGGTCTTCTGACTGAGTCTGTAATATATTTTTATTTTTATTCTTGTATGTGCCCTGACTGGGGATTGAACTCACAACTATGGCATATTGGGAAGATGTTCTAATCAACTGAGCTACTCGGTCAGGACTAAGTCAGTGATCTTAAACATTGTGCTGTCTGGATGATGACAAAATAGATACATAACAGCATATATAACCCTGAGGGAAGAGAAGAGGATTGGGGGAACAGTTTAAGAACAAAAATAAAACAGACAAATGTATAGTATTACCACAAACATATATGCTTTATACTAAATACACATAAACCACAGTTTGATACTCCTTCAGACTGCTAGGGAAGGTGGGTTTGCTGATTCGAACCTCAGAGACTATGCAAAATAAGATAGGGCACGACATGTGCTTGCTTGGCATATATGTTTTCAATTGTAGCAACTGGAATTATGCTGTTCATAAAAAATTTAATTATACACATAAAATAATAGTTATAATAACCACCTCCTGAAAGTTAGCTAGCTAAATCTATTTATTTTTTAAGTGCCAGAGGGCACAGTTTCACAAAAAGTTAGTGCCATTGTTGCATGATTTGTCAGTATTATGATTCTTGCACTATCATACTAACTTGGAGAGTAACCTCTGGGCGTGCAGATATTCCTAATGTCTTGCTGTGGACACTTCCAATAGTAGGCTTGTTGGATATTCCTTGGAACCCTCCTACTTAAAGACTCACTTGGATAGAGCTAATTTTGCTAAACTTGACGTTTGTCTGTCCATGATTACTGCAAATGGATTTGAAGTTCACTTTAATCCCTCCTTTCCTGGCTAAATGAGCCAGTGGCTGGCACTCCTGGGCTGTGGAGAGGGGTGACTGGAAGACTGGGCTCCCCCACATTGGGAGTGCATAGGAGGGATCTGTCCTGCTGTCCTTGAAGTGATGACTGTCTCTCTGTGGGCTTCTTTTCATCCTCTTCTACATCTCCCCTCTTTCCTCTGCAAGACACGCCCCCCTTCACACCCCACCCCCCAGCATGGGGCACCTATTATGCAGATCTCTGCAGAAGCCTCCATTCTGGACACAGAGCGTAGGCTTAAAGCTGTCTACACCTTAGCATATAAATAATTCACAATGGTGCTTCCTTTCTTGATTCATTTATGTTTGAAAAATCCTTGTAAATTCCTATTCCGTGGCACACATAATAATCCATTCTTGAAAATGTTACAGTTCCCAGTCAGGTTTCCAACAGCCATCACTAAAACGAAGGGACTGTTTTGATGTCTCTTAAAATTCTTGCCTGAGTCTTGATGGCAGAATAGCCAGCCCTTAAATATTACAAACATGAAACCAAATCATTGCCTGCCTCACATCAGCAGAGCTAAGGAGCGCCCAGTGGTGACAAAGCCAGCAGGGGCAGTGACAACAGGAAGGAAGGAGCCCAGGGATCTCAGAAACATAAGCCCCTCAGGTGCTCTCTCCCAGGACAACTAGTGGCTGTAGAGAGAAGTACTGTCCTGAACTCACCACACCCACAGCAGGACACATCTAGAAGGGTGCTCAGTATCAAGCTAGTTGACCCTCCTCACTTCCAGGGTTAGAGGTCCAGGGTTAGAATGGCTTGGCCAGTTTCAAATCTCTAATAGGTGGTGTTAGTGCTTATTCCCCACAGATCATTTCTATCTGAATATTAATCAGCAGTAACTCCAGACGAATCACCCATGCAATGGTAAGTGGTTCAGAGGTAGTTTCAGTGGCTTATGGTTCACTAGGTATTTACATATAAATGCAGTGATTTTCCAAATTCTACCATTTATCTTTCATCGATTGCAGCAATGCTTTATGAAAAGAAAAAAGAATTAAAACTCACATCCCAGGCAGAAGATAAACAGGTGAAAACAGACTTGGAGGAAATGTATCAGGAAGTGCCCTAGCTCTAAAACTATGCAAATGTAACTCACACAAGAAACAAAATATTTTTGTTCCTCAAACACCACGTGTTCTGTATCTCAAATAAAAACATCACAGAGGTAAATAACTATGTGATGCAGGTATGAGTAGGTCCCATAAACTTAAAACAGCTTGGTAAATGAGACTTTCTATTTTTAGCCTTAAGAGAACAGAGGAGACAAAAAATTCAAAAGGATTAGTAATCAGAGCTATTCTACAAGGTAGAGGGGAAAAAAAATCAGAAGCCAAGATTCCTAGTCCCCAAATATCCCTACAGGAAGCTCAATGAAATAATTTTCCATGGAAAACAGGAGACACATCTTATAAATAAAAGCTGGGCAGGGCTGTGATTGAGACAAGGAACCTATGGAGGAAGGAGGGAAAGGCTGAGAGAGCGCCCTGTGCTGCTGGCCTGCCCGGGCCATAGGAAACTTGTGGGGTCCAAGGCCAAGACACTAAATATTTATATTCTTCTTATAAAATGTGTCTTTTATAGAGAAATTGAGTCAGTCTACTGTGTCCAAAGAGTTCCTTAAAGTAAGAACCTTTTATACTCTCTATCTTTCCTTGTCAAACTGTCATTTGGAAATAGAGGAGTCAGGCAGAGCTGTTGTGGTGAAGATTTCTAGCAACCTGCCTGGGACATAGATTTCTCATGTAATGGATTAAAAATAAAAACAAACACAAAACAGCAACAACAAATATTATATATTTTTTTAAATCAGGTCTCAGGTCTATATACCTGAATGTAAGTGCTGCCCCATCCTAAATTTAAATATAAGGTCATGGGTGGTGGGCACACAATGCAATATACAGATCATGTATCATAGAAATATACAGCTGAAACCTATATGACCCTCTGAACCAATGTCATCCCAATAAATTTAATTAAAATCATTTTAATATCAAAAAATATATAAGACCAATTGTTAGTGATAACCAAGAAACAAAAACCTTAAGATTAAACTGTGGCAAGACCCCAAGATCCTTCAGAGTCACCCTCCCATTCTTCCATGTGGGAATGCATTAAGAAGAGAGCCTTGAGGAGCCCTGAATGCCCAACATGAATGAATCAGTGTGAAAAAGCCAAGCTATGCCTACAGCCCTACTAACTCCCCAACAATTAGGAAGTGTCAATTCATACACGAGAGAGGAGGTAACCAATGGAGAGTACACATAAAATGGAAAAGCTAGAGACAGGACATCTGAACCTGGGCAGGAGGTAGGTGAGAGCTGCAGGGGATGGACTGAAAGGTCTGTGGGGAAGATCAGGTGAACCCCTGAGACGCCCCTGCTGGTGCCTTGTATGTCCCCCTCACATCCCTCGCCAGCAATCCTCCTGACCCTGGTGAACCCAACATCATCAGGCTCTCTCACCCATGAATTTGATAGTGCTGCCCCTCTGCCTCTCATCCCTACCCACTTCACCCATCTGCCCTTGAAATCACTCACTTCTCTTAAGATTCACCTCAGATAAAGAAACCCAAACAAAATCAGTAAACCATAAGGGAAGCGAACAAGAAAAGGAACAGAAGAGAACTGTAAAAACAATAAAAAATAACGACAAAACAATTGACAAAATGGCAATAAGTGCATACATATCACTAATTATTTTAAATGTAAATGAATTAAATGCTCCAGTAAAAAGACATAGGGTGGCTGAATGGATTTAAAAACATGATTTATCTACATGCTGCTTATAAGAGACTCACTTGAAATCGAAAGACATACAGACTAAAATTGAAATGATGGAAAAAGATATTCTATGCAAATAGAAACAAAAAGAAAGCTGGGGCAGCAATATTCATATCAGACAAAATAGACTTTAAAGCAAAATATGTAAAAAAAAGGACACTATGTAATTATTAAAGGGTCACTCCAAGAAAAGGACATAATAATCATAAATATCTACACACTCAACATAGGAGCATCTAATCATATAAAACAAATATTAATGGACATAAAGGCATATTTTAACAATAATAAAATAATAGTAACGGATCTTAATATCCCACTCACATCAAGAATAGGTCATCCAGACAGAAAATTAGTAAGGAAATAATGGCTTTAAATGTCACATTAAACCAGATTTACTGAATAAACATTTATAGAACATTTCACCCAAAAAATGTGCAGAGTACACATTCTTTTTAGGTGCACATGGAACATTCTCCAGAGTAGATCACATATTATTTCACAAAACAAACCTGAATAAATTTAAGAGCAGTGAAATCATATCTAGCACCTTTTCCTACCACATGGCATGAAACCAGCAATAACTACAGAAAGAAAACTGGAAAAAACACAAATATATGGAGACTAAACAACCAATGGATCAAAGAGAAAATAAAAAAACCATCTTCAGACAAATGAAAATGAAAACACAACTTTCAAAATTTATGAGGTGCAGCAAAAGCAGTTCTAAGAGAAAACCTACCTCAACAAATAAAAAATAAAAAAACACCAAACAAGCAATCTAACTCTACACCTAAAGAAACAATAAAAAGAAGAAAAAACCAAAACCCAAAGTTAAGAGAAAGAACATAATTAAGATCAGAGTGGAAATAAACAAAATAGAAATTTAAAAAATAATAGAAAAGATAAATGAAACCAAGAGCTGGTTCTTTGAAATTAATAAATTGACAAACATTCAGCCAAACCCATCAAGAAAAAAGAGAGAACCCAAATAAATAAAATCATAATTGAAAGAGAAGTTATAATCTACCTACAGAAATAAAAAGATTCATTAAAAAATACTGTAAACAATTATATGCCAATAAATTTGACAATCTAGAAGAAATGGATAAATTACTAGAAATATAGAGCCTTCCATGACTGAACCAGGAAGGAATAGAAAAACTAAGCAGATTGATAAGTAGCAACGAAATTGAAGTAATAATAAAAAAATTTCCAACAAACAAAAGTCCAGGACCAGATGGCTTCACAGGTGAATTCTAACAAACATTTAAAGAAGAATTAGCATATATCCTTTAAAAAATTAGAAGGAACACTTCCAAACTCATTTTACAAGACCAGCATTACCCCGATATCAAAACTAGACAAAGACATTACAACAAAAGAAAATTACAGGCCAGTATACTTGATGAACATAGATGCAAAATTTTTCAACAAAATATTAGCAAACCAGATTCAACAATACTAGTACATTAAAAGATTATACATTACTAGAGGCCTGGTGCATGAAATTCATGCACGGGGGTGGGAGGGTGTATCCCTCAGCCCAGCCTGCACCCTCTCCAATCTGGGACCCCTTGAGGGATGTCCAACTGCCCATTTAGGCCATCCCTCTCACAATCCATGACTGCTGGCTCCCAAATGCTCGCCTGCCTGCCTTCTTGATTGCCCCTAACTGCTTCTGCCTGCCAGCCTGATTGATGCCTAACTGCTCCCCTGCCAGCCTGATTGCACCTAATTGCCCTTCTCTCCAGGCCTGGTCACCTTTAACTGCCCTCCCCTGCAGGCCTGGTCCCCCCCAACTGCCCTCCCCTGCAGGCCTGGTAACCCCCAACTTCCCTCCTCTGCCGGCCTGGTCACCCCTAACTGCCCTCCCCTGCAGGCTTGATCGCCCCCAACTGCCCTCCCTTGAAGGCCTGACCCCTCCCCAATGGCCCTCTCCTGCTGGCCATCTTGTGGCAGCCATCTTGTGTCCACATGGGGCCAGCCATCTTGTGTGTTGGAGTGATGGCCAATTTGCATATTAATCCTTTATTAGATAGGATGACTGAGTGGGTTTTATTCAGAAATGCAAGGATGATTCAACATCTGCAAATTAATCAATGTGATACATCACATTAACAAAATAAAGAATAAAAATAATCTCAATCGATAAAGAAAAAACATTCGATAAAATTCAACATACTTTTATGATAAAAACTCTCAACAAAGTGGGTATAGAAGGAACATAACTCAACATAATAAAGATTTTTTTATGACAAATCTGTTACTAATACCATAATAAGCTTTTTCTCTAAGATCAGGAACAAGACAAGGTTGCCCACAATCACCATTTTATTCAACATAGTATTGGAAGTCCTAGCCATGGCAATCAGATAAGAAAAAGACAGAAAAAGTAACCAAATCATAAAGAAAGAAATACAATTTTCATTATTTTCTATAGAAAATACAGAAAATCCTACAGACTCCACAAAAAACTATTAGAACTAAGAAATGAATTTACTAAAGTTGCAGGATACAAAATCAATATACAGAAATCAGTTGTATTTCTATATGTCAATAACAGATAATCATAAGGAGAAATTATGAAAACAATCATATTTACAACTGCACCAAAAAGCATAAAATACCTAGGAATACATTTAACCAAAGAGGTGAAAAAACTGTACTCTGAAAACTTAAGACATTAAAGAAATTAAGTAGAATACAAATAAATGAAAAGATATACCTTGTTCATTCATTGAAAGCATTACTATTTTTAAAATGTCCTTACTACCTTACTATTTGTAAAGCAATACACAGATCAAATGAAATCCCTATTAAAATACCAATGGTATTCTTCTCAGAACTAGAAAAACTAATCCTAAAATTTATGTGGAACCACCAAAGACCTCAAATAGCCAAAGAAATTTTGAGAAAGAACAAAGTAGGAGATAGCACACTCCCCAGTTTCAAACTATACTACAAAACTACAATGATCAAAACAGAATTATACTGGCATAAAAACAGATATATAGATCAGGGAAATAAAATAGAGAGCCCAGAAATAAATCCTCATTTATATGATCAATTAATCTATGACAAAAGAATCATGGATATACAATGGGGTAGAGACAGTCTCTTCTATAAGTGGTGTTGGGAAGACTGGACAGATACATGCAAAAAATGAAATTGGACCATTTTGTTACACCATATCTTATCTAATAAAAGAGTAATATGCAAATTGATCATACCTACACTACACCCACAAGTCACACCCACCAGCCAATCAGGAGCGAGTATGCACATTAACCCAACCAAGATGTCTGCGGCCACAGAGCAAGCAGGAGGCTTGGGTTTCCCAGGTAATGGAGGAAGCCAAGCTTTCCACAAACCCTGGACGGCCTAGGCTTCCACTTAAGGCTACAAAGTTTCAATTATAGAAGATAAATAAATCCCAACAAAAATGGCGGCAGCCACGGAGCAAGCAGGAGGCTTGGCTCCACTCAAGGCTACAAAGTTTCAATTATAGAACATAAATAAATCCCAGATACCAGGGCCTCCGCTTCGGTCTCCGGGGGGCGTGGCCGGCCTGCAAACCGCCACAGGCCCCTCACCCAGGCCACCCCATGCCCCAAGGGAACCTCCACCCTGATCCGGACACCCTTCAGGGCAAACCAGCTGGCCCCACCCATGCACCAGGCCTCTATCCTATCTAATAAAAGAGTAATATGCAGATTGACCATCACTCCAACACACAAGATGGCTGCCCCCATGTGGACACAAGATGGCTGCCACAAGATGGCCAGCAGGGGAGGGCAGTTGGGAGGGACCAGGCCTGCAAGGGAGGGCAGTTGTAGGCGATCAGGCCAGCAGGGGAAGGCAGTTGGGAGGGACCAGGCCTGCAAGGGAGGGCAGTTGGGGGTCATCAAGCCTGCAGGGGAGGACAGTTAGGGGTGACCAGGCTGGCAGAGAAGAGAAGTTGGGGGTGACCAGGCCTGCAGGGGAGGGCAGTTAGGGGTGAGCAGGCCTGCAGGGGAGGACAGTTAGGGGCAATCAGGCCGGCAGGGGAGTGGTTAGGGGGTGATCAGGCTGGCAAGCAGAAGCAGTTAGGGGCAATCAGGAAGGCAGGCAGGCGAGCATTTGGGAGCCAGCAGTCCTGGATTGTGAGAGGGATGTCCAACTCCCCATTTAGGCCCAATCCCGGTAGGTAGGATCGGGCCTAAACGGGCAGTCCGGCATCCCTCGAGGGGTCCCAGATTGGAGAGGGTGCAGGCTGGGCTGAGGGACACACAGCCTCGTGCATAAATTTCGTGCACTGGGTTTCTAGTACAAAAATAAACTCTATTAGATTAAAGACTGAAACCATAAACATAAGATCTGAAACCATAAAACTCCTAGAAGAAAGAATAGGCAGTAAATTCTTTGACATTTGTCTTAGCAATATCTTTTTGGATATATTTCTTCAGGCTAGTGCAACAAAAGCAAAAATAAACAAATGGGACTACATCAAACTAAAAGTTTTTGCACAGTGAAGGAAACCATCAACAAAACAAAAAGACAACCTTCTGAATGGATGAAGATATTCATCAATGATTCACCCGATAAGGAGTTAATATCTGAAATATATAAGGAACTCATATAACTTAACACCAAAAAAATTTTTCAAGTAAAATCCAATTAAAAAGTGGGTAGAGGACCTGAATAGATATTTCTCCAACATACACATGGCCAACAGACATATGAAAAAATGCTCACCATCACTAGTCATCACGGAAATGCAAGGTAAAAGTGCAATGAGGTATCACCTCACACCTGTCAGAATGGCTATTATAAAAAAATCAACAAATAATAAATACTGGCAAGAATGTGGATTGTTGTACACTGTTGGTGGGATTGTAAACTGGTGCAACCACTATGGAAAACAGTATGGAGATTCCTCAAAAAATTAAAAATAGAGCTGCCATACAACCCAACAATTCCACGTCTGGGTTTTTATCTGAAGAAAACAAAAATGTTAATTTATAAAGCTATATGCACCCTTATATTCATCTTGCAGCATTATTTACAATAGTCAAGACATTGAAGTGACTTAGGTGTCCATCAATAGATGAATGAATAAAGAAGATGTGGTATATACATACAATGGAATATACTCACCAATAAAAAGAATGAAATCTTGCCATTTGTGACAACATGGAACAACCTAGAGGGTATTATGCTATGTGTAGTAAGTCAGACAGAGAAACACAAACAATATATGATTTCACTTATATGTGGAATCTAAAGAAACAAAACTAATAAAAAAACAAAACAGAAACAGACCCACAGATATAGAGAACAAGCTGATGTTTGCCAAATGTGAGGGGACTGGGAAATGGGGAAAAAGTAATTTCAGATAATCTCCTCTGTGGAGTCTCTTCCTAGCCTCCCCTTGCCTCTAAAACACCCTGACAGGGACCCATTCTCCCCTCTGGGCTCTACTGTTCTTCACCCGTGGACAGAGTATTTGTTTATCTGCTTCTCTTTACTGACCATCCCACTGGGGTTAACCTCCCGCCACCTTCCTGGTTCTGCATGTGTGAATCTAAGTGCCTCCCTAGAGTTCCATACCTGGGCATCCTCCAAGAGCCCCTGAGCAGGAGGCCTGTGACTCTGAGGCAATCCTATCAGTTGCACCTGGTAAAGCTGGTCACAACCTGCACAGGTAAGTAGCCTGTGGCTGGGACAGGCTGCAAACTGGAGTGCAGGGTGTTGGGGAAGTGTGACAGGTGTCAACATGGCCACTGGGCAGAGCTGGGAGAAAGGGTGAGCAGGAACAGCAAGGAGGGACAATATCTGGCTTCTGAGGGGAGTTTTATCTTCACCCCCAGGCACAAGGTCATTCACCTGAAATATCAAGAAAAAGACCAGCAACCCTGGTAACTGCAGGCACAAGCTGTCCACCATGACTGAGTTACGTTCTGCAGTTTACATCCTTAAGGCAGATCAGTAGACCCTGCAACATTGTGCGTGCAGTGTGGAGAGAGAGGAAAGGGAGCTAGAGTCTCTGAGAAAGCTAAGGAGGTTAGCACAAAAGTGTTTGCTTAGAGATCACGTACTCCATCCCGTTCATATATGTTAAGGAAATCCACAGAGGAGGCCTTCCCAAGGCTACCCGACTATTAAGTGGCAGATCTGGGTCTAGAATACAGTTAATGCAAAGCACACTCACCTGTAGGAACATGATGGGAACAAACCCTCAAGCAACAGAACTTAGATGTTTTAATACAAAAGTACAAGAAACACATTTCTGAGAAGTGGGAGGCCCCCTGAGACATTACAGCAGCACCAATTCAGGAGGAGTCCCCCTGGGTTCTGTACCTGAGTACTGTACAAACTACTGCACTTGCCAGCCATGGGCAGCACATGGATGGTTGCCCCCGGAACACTGCCAACACAGGCGCAGCCCGGAACCCTGCCAACACAGGCGCAGCCCGGAACCCTGCCAACACAGGCGCAGCCCAGCACCCTGCAGCCCAGATCAACATTACACAGAATCCTTCACCTGGAGCTGGACAAAGGCAAGGTTTATGCAACGTTAGGAAAGTACATTACCAGCCTCGCATTTGAAATTCTGGCTGAGACACAGCACAGAAAATTGCGTCATGTCTTCTGGGCGCTTGCCCAAGGCTGAAACCAAGGCACGGGCCTCTGTGGCCCAGGTGCCGCTCGGCTTGACACCATCCTGAGTGCCTCTTCCTCCTTTCCTATGTGTTACCGCCAAGTGATGGTCAGGGTCAGCCTTGGGTCCAATAAAACATAAAGCACTTCAACTATTCTGCATGTGTTTGCTGTTGATGGTGGCTTATTTATTTACTTACTTACTTATTTTCAACATTCTCCTCTTAAAATAGGAATGTTTGGTTTCTTGGGAGGACTGGTCAAGCAGGTAAATTTAGCTCTAGGTAACTGACCAGTCCACATGATCAGATTTCAAGGAAATGGAGAACATGGAAGATTTTATTCTTCTGTTACCAACCAAGATCAACTTTACATCTGTTTTCTAATATTTACTATATATAAGTAACCTTACAACAATTTCTCATAAACTCACAGTTAATATCCATCTGTGACTTCTACAGATGGTTCAGGAAGAGTCTCAAAGTGTCCGCAAACGAAAATAATTAGACTTGCCTCTTCTTGGCTTGTAAAGGCCTCTGCAAGTGATGAGGTGGTCTCCACAAAAAGGGGCTTTTTTCGGTACTTCCTCCAGAATTCCTACACCTGTGGTGCAAAGGCGCCCACAGCACACAGAGCTCCTACTCTTCCTTTAACCGCATATCAGTTTTGTGTCTTTAACGCTCTGAAGTGAGCATGATAGCAGATGTGTGTATGAAATCTATACTGCCTAAATTGTCCTACAATAATATTACATTTTAAAAACTTCCCATGGCCATTTATACCACCGTATGTATCGTTATTATTATTACTGATGCTACTGTTGTAATTTTACAGAGAAGGAAAATAAATAACCAGAGAAGCAATGCATTTGCTTTTAGGCCCCTCCTCTTGTCCAGGGTTAGATTTCAGACATCATTTAACCCAAATACTGATTTTTAAGTGGCCAAAGATTTAATAGTCCTTGTGTCTATTTCATTATTATCAGCACCTACCTTAATTCATTTCCTTTTCTTAGGTTCTTTTGGTTTATTTGGTTATTTTTTTCTTCCAGTGTCTTAAGATGAATTCTAACCTGTATTTTAAAATTTCCTCTATAGTAAAGAAGGTTTTAAGGCTATTTCTTCTAAATACACCTTTTCATGGATCCCATAGGTCTGGCATAAGCCTTCTAGTTTTAATGCTTGCTAGATGACTTGTAATTTCACCCTCAACTTCCTTTTTGTTCTAAGATATTTATGAGAGTACACCCAAATCCCTAAGTATTTATGATTGGGTCTTTATACAATTAATGTAATTTTACTGGGTTTCAACTAGAGACTGATAGCTCTAAAATTTCTACTTGCTTGAACTATTTGAAATGTTCTTCATCATCAGGTACCAAATTGAATTTTATAAAATTTAAAGGACAAACTACCTAAGAAAAAACTAAATATTCTCTATTTGTAGGATGTAAATATCTTTTTTTTTCCTTTTTATTGAATCCATTGGGGTGACACTGGTTAACAAAATTATACAGGTTTCAGGTGCACAGTTCTACAACTCATCATCTGTACACTGTGTTGTGTGTTCACTGCCTCAAATCAAGTCTCCATCCATCAGCATTTATTCCCCCTTCACCTTCTTCTACCGCCCTCCCTCTCTCCTCCCTCCCCCTGGCAATCACCACACTAATGTCCATATCCATGAGTTCTTTCTCTCTTGTTTTTTTCTTTTTAGCTCAATCCTTCCACCCCTGTAGGGTGCAAATTTCATATGTATTATTACATGATATTATGGATGTGGGAAGAACCTATTTATTTGTGATTATTTAAAGTTTATTATATCTGCTTAATTGTGAAAATAAGAATATTCAAAATTATTCATTGTATTTGTGCTTTATAAAATTCTGTTTATATTACTCACAGCTTTTGCTTTATATGTTTAGGTCCATGTTGTTACTTGTCTACAGGTAGCATACTTAGTGTATGCAGGTATCTTATTTTATCTAAACAATACAAAGTAATGTTAACAACGCAACAGATGTGATAGTCTCTTGGTATAGCCACACAGCCATGCAGTGGGAATGCAAAAGTGAGAAAGAAAGGCAACACCAAGCGTTGGTGAGGAGGACCAGCACTCCCCACAGTATTGGGGGTATGAATCGGCACAACTATTTTGAAAAGCTGATAGGATTTACTAAAGCTGATCAATATACACACCCTCAAGTCAGCAGCACATTGTGAATAAAGCTGCTGTGACCACTCTTGTAGTGGTCTTACAGTAAATATATATGTACTAGAGGCCCGGTGCACGAAATTTGTGCCTGGGGCGGGGGTGTCCCTCAGCCCGGCCTGCACCCTCTCCAATCTGGGACCCCTCAAAGGATGTCCTACTGCCGGTTTACAGGGATCGGGCCTAAACTGGCAGTCGGACATCCCTCTTGCAATCCGGGACTGCTGGCTCCTAACCGCTCACCTGCCTGCCTGCCTGCCTGCCTGATTGCCCCTAACCATTCTGCCTGCACCCCTGCTTGTCCCCAACTGCCCCCCCGTTGCAGGCCTGCTCACCTCCAAATGCCCCCGCCCACCAGCCTGATGTCCCCCAACTGCCCCCCGTGCCAGTGTGCTCACCCCAAACTGCCTACCCCTGGCCTGCTTGCCCCCAACTGCCCCCCCCACTGGCCTGCTTGCCCCCACTTTTCCTCTCCACTGGCCTTCTTGCCCCCAATGCCCCCTTGCTGGCCTGCTTACTCCAAACTGCCCCCCTGTTGTCCTGATCACCTCCAACTGACCCCCACTGACAGCCTTCTCGCCCCCAACTGGCCCCCCTGCTGGTCTGCTTACCCCCAATGGCCCCGCCCCCCACCAGCCTGATCACCCACAACTGCCGTCCCATCCTGGCCTAATCACCCACACCTGCCTTCCCCTCTTGGCCTCTAACCACCTCTACCTCGGCCCCACCACCATGACTTTACCCAGAAGAATGTCTGGAAGGTCTCCTGGAAGGTCTCCCAGTCTAATTAGCATATTACCCTCTTATTAGTATAGACTAGTAGCCCTGCGCACAAATTCGTGCACCAGTAGCTCTCTGCAGGGCCTGGCTGCTCCGCGCCCACTGCCCAGAGGCTCTCCACAGCCCAGAGGCCCATCTGTGGCTGGGCACGGAACACTTGCTTTGTCGCCACAGTGACGAAGCAAGCATTCTGCCAGGCTGCTCACGCTGCCTGCTCTCAGCAGCCACCTGCCTGGGACTGGGGGACTCCAGCAGGGCTGAGAGGACTGGGCACCACCATCTTTGTGATGGAGTGATGGTTAATTTGCATATTACCCTTTTATTAGATAGGATAGAGGCCTGGTGCATGGGTGGGGGCCAGCTTGTTTGCCCTGAAGGGTGTCCCGGATGAGGGTGGGGGTTCCCTTGGGAGGTGGGGTGGCCTGGGCAAGGGGCCTGTGGTGGTTTGCAGGCTGGCCATGCCCCCATGGGGTGAGGGTCCCCACTCGGGGGGCATAGCCAGCCTGGGTGAGGGGCTGAGGGCCGTTTTCAGGCTGGCCACACACCCTTCAGAGTGGGGGTCCCCACTGGGGTGCCTGGCCAGCCTGGGTGAGGGGCTGATGGCTGTTTGCAGGGTGGCCATGCCCCCCAGTGGGGACTCTTACTCCATGGGGGCATGGCCAGCCTGGGTGAGGGGCTGAGGGCCATTTTCAGGCTGGCCACACCCCCTGGCAAGCCAGGCTCCCAGCCCCTCCTTTTTTTCTTTTTCTTTTTTTTTTTTCAGCGCCTCCTTGAGCGGAGGCCAGGGCCAGCTGGAAGCAGGTATCTGGGATTTATTTATCTTCTATAATTGAAACTTTGTAGCCTTGAGCGGAGGCCAGGGACGGCCGGGGCGTGCAGGAAAGTTGGCTTCCTCCATCGCCAGGGGCAACCCAAGCCTCCTGCTCACTCCAGCTCTGTGGCCACCGCCATCTTTGTTGGGTTAATTTGCATAGTCGTTCCTGATTGGCTTGTGGGTGTAGTGGAGTGGTGGTCAATTTGCATGTTTCTCTTCTATTAGTGCAGATACACATGTAAAAGAAGAATGCTCATAACAGCTTTATTCATAATGTCCTCAAACTGAGAGCCCAAATTTCTGTCAATGATATAATTAATGCATTTTAAAATTATACAACAGAAAGACACAAGAAGAAACAAAGTATAGCTCAACACACATAACAGATGAATCTTGCAAGTGTTATGTTGAATGAAAGAAAAGATTATGCACTAGAAAACTCCATGTATACAAAATTCCAAAGTAGGGAAAATAAATCTATGGTGGCAGAAGTCTGAATAGTGAATGGGTCCCTTCCGAGGGTGGAGTCGTGACTAGGAGGGGACAGGAAGGGCCTGCTTCTTCATCTAAATGCTGGTACATGAGTGTGTTCACTCTGTGACGATCCCATGAGCAGCTGCTGCACACTTATGACTGTGTAATTTGTGTGTGTGATATACTCCAGCAAACACCTGTACAGATATAACACAGAGTTCTCCACAGGATTTCATGTGGCACAGGAAGTGCAACACTTTCTCCTTTTTACAAGGTAGAATTCAAACTTCAAGGGAAAGTGTGTCAGGCACTGTGCTAATTTCTTCTCAGAAATCACTTTGTTAAATTGTCAGCACTGCCCATTGAGGTGGGTATTATGATCCCATTTTACAGACTAGCAAAATGAGGCTCTGAATGGAAGCACTTGGTCCAGGACGACACATCTGCTAAGTGGGTTATCACTCTGATCCGGGGCCGGTGGTCTTTAGTTCTATGTGATTGTGACTGGTTGATGAGGACAGCCGCGTTGAAGTTGGGAGCCTGGCATGACGACAAATCACTGGAACCCTGTGTGCAGATTTCTTCTTTGTGAGTGTGAAGTGCAAAATCTACCTTCCCTCGTGCTAGTCCATATGAACTTATCAGAGATCACTCACACTAAAATTGAACTGCAGCATTCTTCCATCTAACTCCTCAGCTTCCCTTGCACATTGGTGTTATTTCTGTACCCTTTGTCACAAAGCCTGGCATTGTTTCCAGTGTCATTTTATACACAAAACTTCTTCCACAGCAGGATTTACTCTTACAGTGTTTGTAAGGTAAAAAGATTTGTATTATGTGAACCACCAACTCCATTTAATAATATTACAGCTTTACTTGGGGCATTTGATGTTTTTACTTTATAGCAAATTAAACTCAGATCAAAAAATGTTTATTCAAAATATATACACCCTGCCTAATTCCAAAAAGCTTTGGCTCATAATAAAAGGTACACATGAAATAAAGTGAAACACACAATCTGCTACCTCTAAATTAGGAAAGAGGAGGACCTAATTTAGGATCACTCAAAGGCCAGGTTAAATAGCAAATTTAGCTCTAAGCTTTCAGGAAGACAAGAAGTACATAAATCTCCTTACCCGATAAAAGGAAATAGAGCAGTTTTTCACAGAAGACAATTTTCCAGATACCAATTTCCAAGAGGCATGCCAAAGAAACTTATACAAGAGGTTTGATAATAAGGGATGCAAATTACATATCAATGCAGAGTGATACAGAAGTGTCATTTAGGAGGAAAATCTTACAAACTGAGCAGCCAGGATTTTATTTTTATAGAATGAGTTCCAAGAAGAAGAAAAAAAAAAGAGAACAGAAACAAAGAGAGATTTGGGATTTTAAAATGTGGCAGAGACCAGGCGGTGTGGTCAGGACAGCAGGTCAGCCCTCACGAGTCAGGCAGCAGTCATGGACCAGGCAGACCCTGTGCCTTCTGTTCCTCAGTTTTATGAACCGGAAAAATGCTAATAACAATACTTTCCCTGCCTACCTCACATTAAAGCACTCCGTGCATGCAAATTGCTCTACCAATGTAAAATCATCTAATCTTTAGCAGTGCCACCAAAATGGAAAAAAACACACCAGGTTTCCAAGGTTGAGCAGTAAAAATTTGTCATTCTCATTGCAATCTTTGCCTTGAGGGTGATTTCATTTGTTCCATTTACTGTCCTTTCCAATTTTGTCAGGAAGAGCATTTATTAGAAAATTTCAATGTGTGATGAATCAGCACAGAATCACAAAAATGTGACCTTTCACTATGAGTGATGCTTGCCCAATATTCTGTCCTTCCCCTGTCGCACAAGGCCATAAACAAAATTCCCCCATTGAAAGTTGCGAGAACAAAATGTGGGAGCAACTCTCTCAGGGCTTTATCCTCCAGAGAACATGCTTTTTCCTCCAAGCTGACAGTTCTGTCTTCCAACCTAGAAATTACCAGTGAACCCAGGACTCTGTGTGTGCGTGTGTGATATGTATGCGTGTAAATGTGTGCTCATGTATGGTATGTAGTCACCAAACAAGCAAGGCTCAGAATCCAGGAGATGAAGCATTCTCTCTCCCCTAAGGAGCCAACTGGGGACCACTGCAGAGACCACTGCTGCTGAGATGGCAAAAGTTGGTGCCATGTTTGATTATAAACAAGACAATATTTCATCACATAAGCACCTGTACTCCTGTGCCCACCTAACTTTTGACTGCACAATCCCCTATCCATGTATCATTGCCCAACCAAATGTCCATCCTGAGGCAGAGGAGCAAAGTACCACTGATGAAGAGAGAGGGGACATTGAAAAGGCCATCGAGGCCACGGGCATCTTTCTATGAACATAAGCTGAAGAAGAGAAAGACCATGCCAACATTACAGATAAATACTTAAGGGTTTGAGTTTGTATATTCCATTCAACTGAGCCAAACACACATTGCAAAGGGCTTTATTGTCAACTCAGACCAGTTTAAAATATATTTACACATAATTTTTCTTTTTTAAAAAAATAAATATTGTTGAAAGTATTGCATATGTTGCTCTTTTTTCCCCATTGACCTCTTTTAGGCCACCCCACCCCTACCCCAGGCCTTCATCACCCTATTGTCTGTGTCCATGGGTTAATCATATATGCATACAAGTTCTTTGGTTGATCTCTTCCCACCCACTCACCGTTCCCCACCTTCCCCTTGAGAGTCAGCAGTCTATTCCATGCTTCTATGTCTTTGGATTTATTTTGTTCATCAGTTTATTTTGTTCATTGGATTCCACAAATGAGTGACATCATGTGATACTTGTCTTTCTCTGACTGACTTGTTTTGCTTAGCATAATACTCTCCAGGTCCCTCCATTTCTCTAAGGGTAAAAGATCCTTCTTTTTTACTGCTGCATAGTATTCCATGGTGTAAATGTACCACAGCTTTCTTATCCACTCATCTACTGATGGGCACTTGGGCTTTTTCCAGATCTTAGCTATTATAAATTAAGCTGCTATGAACATAGGACTGCATACGTTCTTTCTGATTGGTGTTTCAGGTTTTTTAGGATATATTCCTAGAAGTGGGATTACTGGGTCAAATGGCAATTCCATTTTTAATTTTTTGAGGAAACTCCATACAAGTTATCCATAACGGCTGTACAAGTTTACATTCCCAGCAATAGTGTACTAGGGCTCCCTTTTCTCCACGTCCTCGCTAACACTTGTCATTTGTTGATAATAGCCATTATGACAGGTGTGAGGTGATACCTCATTGTCATTTTAATTTGCATCTCTCTGATAATTGATGACTTTGAGCATTTTTTCATATGTCTCTTGGTCTTCTGTAGGTTGACTTTTGAGAAGTGTCTACTAGTATTTAGGTCCTTAATCCATTTTTTAATTGGATTATTTGTTTTCCTTTTGTTAAATTGTATGAGTTTCCTATATATTTGGGATATTAACCCTTTATCAGATGTATCATTGCCAAATATGGTCTTCCATACAGTGGGCTCCCTTTTCATTTTGTTGATTGTTTCTTTTGCTGTGCAGAAGCTTTTTATTTTGATGTAGTCCCATTTATTTCCTCCTTAGTTTCCTTTGCCCAAGCAGATGTATTCATAAACATATTGCTATGAGAGATGTCTGAGATTTTGCTGCCTACGGTTTCTTCTAGGATTTTGATGGTTTTGTGACTTACATTTAAGTCTTTTATCCATTTTGAGTTTATTCTTGTATATGGTATAATTTGGTGGTCTAGTTTCATTTTTTTAAATCTATCTATATCTATCTATCTATCCAATTTTCCCAACACCATTTATTGAAGAGACTGTCTTGACTCCATTGTATGAGTCGGTTTCTGGGTTCTCTGTTCTGTTCCATGGATCTACATGCCTGTTCTTGTGCCAGTACCAGGCTGTTTTGATTACAGTGGTTTTATAGTGTAACTTGATACCTGGTATTGTGATTCCTCCAACTTTTTTTTTTTTTCTCAAGATTGCTGCTGTATTCGGGGTCTTTTTTGGTTCCATATAAATTTTTGGAGTATTTGTTCTAGGTCTGTGAAATATGTAATTGGTATTATAATAGGGATTGCATTGAAACTATAGATTGCTTTGGGAAGTATGGACATTTTAATGATGTTGATTCTACCAATCCGTAAACATGGTATATTCTTCCACTGGTTTATATCTTCCTCTATCTCTTTTTTCAATGTCCTATAGTTTTCTAAGTACAAGTCTTTTACCTCCTTGGTTTAGTTTATTCCTAAGTATCTGAATTTTTTTGTTGCAATGGTAAATGGGATTGTTTGTTTAGTTTCTCTTTCTGAGAATTTATTATGGGTATATAAAAATGCTTCCGATTTCAGGGTGTTAATTTTGTATCCTGCTACAATGCTGAATTCATTTATTAAATCTAGTAGTTTTACATATATTTTTCACTTAGCATTTGCATCATCCTATCAGTTGTCAAACTGCTGTTAATGCTTTGAACTTGTATCCTAAACACAGTAGACCGCAGAAGAACCATCTTCTTAATGTAAGCTCCCAGCGGTGTTTTTGTAAGCACTTGCATCAGAATCATCTGGGAGGACTTGATAAAATGCAGATTCCCTGGGCCCCACTACTGACCTACTGGGGCAGCCTCTCTGGGGTAGACACTTAGGAATTTCCATTTTGATCAAGCCACTAGGATTATATCTATGCACCATACATTTGAGAAGTTTATCAGAGTTAATTCAGAAAGGTTTGCATCTTGATGGTCAGCACACCAAATGACAACTGGTGAGTCAGTTGGGGGAAATGGTGAGAGTGCACAGTGTGTGAATGTGCACTCGGGCCTTTTGATCTATGTGATTTGGGAGAAGGAAGGACAATGGTTTCATTGGACAACCCAGTGAACCTTGGCAACTGCAATATTATAAACATGCAGCAAAAGTCTAACACTTCATTGCCCTCCCCATTTGTGTTTTAATTCTGTTACTTTTCCCTTCTTGTCCCATTCAGTTAGAGTTTAAACTTCCCACTGAGACCAGTGTTGCTTATACATAAGCCTTGAGTATTAATACTGTGTGCCTAAAATTTGGGAGTACCAAGAAAGTATTCTGACCCCTGCTTCCTCTCTCATAATCTATCGGAATGACTATAGGCTGTGCTCCTATGTCACAGGATGCCATGACATTTCAGCAAACATGCCTGAAAGAAGATCCACCTGCTGCTGCACACACCTCTGGAAGGGAGACCCACACAGCCTTCTCGAAGCCCTTTATCTTGCTCTTTGCCTCCTTCCTTTCACAGTGTGAGTGCACCCATCTCCTTAAGTGACATTCCTGATCTACCATCTATCCTAACACCAGCCCTCCCCATGCCCAGCTCTCTTCTCCCTTCTTTCCTACTTTCTGACACATATATTCCCACCAAATTTGAAGGCATGAGAAGATGAGCTATGGGGGAGAAGGGTGGGTAACAAAAATACTAAAAAGAAAGCATAACTCCAGATTTATCTGTTTCTAGTGTCTTTAAACCTTGGACCTACAAGCTATTTGACAAATCTGATACTGACTTTTTGTTTAACTTTTTATATTATGTATGATGACATCTATTATACCAGGGCTCTTTACTTGTGAGATTCTGATTCTGAGTCATTTAACTTTGACATAGGCATTGAAGATTATGCTAATCTGATCCTGGTCAAAATTTCTCAATTGGGAAAATGAGCATTAAAAGTATGTTGTTATTAGAGAGAGAGGGAGAGAACAAAAAACCTCTTTATATCTAAAATTCAGATCAAAAGCTTTTTATTTTAAAAATCCGGGGAACCTCTAAAACAGTGAAATTGTCAGGAGATTTCACAAAGAGAGCATGTCACTTTCATTATGAGAAGCAAATTTTCCAAAATTTCTGTGTGATTTAAGCATATGTGGATTAAATCAAGTGGATAGATTTGCATCATTTTAGCTCCATCCAGCCGCATCCCTACCAGGTGGGCATTTATTTTTTTAAATTTAAATTTAAATTTAAATTCTTTATTGTTTAAAGTGTTACATAAGTCTCCTTTTTTCCCCCCCATTGACCTCTCCCCATCTGCCCCCACCCCCCAGCACATGCCCTCACCCTCCCTCCCCTGTCTGTGTCCATTGGTTATGCTCATATGCATGCATACAAGTCCCTTGGTTGATCTCTTACTCCCTCACCACGCCCCCACCGCCCCCGCCTTCCCTTATAGGTTGGAAAGTCTGTTCAATGCTTCTGTGACTCTGATTCTATTTTTGTTCATCCATTTATGTTGTTCATTATATTCCACAAATGAGTGAGATCTTTCTTTGACTGGCTTATTTTGCTTAGCATAATGCTCTCCAGTTCTAACCATGCTGTTGCAAATGGTAAGAATTCCTTCTTTTTTACAGCAGTGTAGTATTCCATTGTGCAGATGTACCACAGTTTCTAACCCACTCATCTGCTGATGGGCACTTAGGCTGTTTCCAAATCTTAGCTATTGTAAATTGTGCTGCTATGAACACAGGCGTGCATATATGCTTTCTGACTGGTGTTTCTGTTTTCTTGGGATATATTCCTAGAAGTGGTATTACTGAGTCAAATGGCAGTTCCATTTTTAAATTTCTGAGGAAACTCCATACTGTTTTCCATAGTGGCTGCACCAGTCTGCATTCCCACCAGCAGTGCAAGAGGATTCTTTTTCTCCACATCCTCCCAGGTTGTCATTTATATTTTGTTGTTGGTTGTTTCAAAGTAAAACTGCTTTTGTTGCTCACACCTAAATGTGGCTTTAACTATATGACCTACCAGCACCTCACCCTAAGATGCCTCTCTCTGCTAACTCCCACCACAACAGCTATAGCACGTGGTGAACTAATCTGAGCAAAGTTTCCTGCAATTGGCCAACCATAGTCTCTCATCTGAAAACAACACACAAACAAAACAAAAGAAGAAAGAGCTTTATAAAGGAATTACACAATTAGCAAAAGCCAGAGGGAAGAGATTTACATTGCTAAAGGGTTTTAAATTGAAGTACTTTGAATCCGGTTGTGTGTGTGTGTGTGTGTGGCAAAATTTGTGTCCATAACAGAGAAATCCTTTAAAAAATTGGTCCTGCCTGCCTTTGCATGAGACCTTCATCTGTACTCTTTGGCTATATCTAATCTTCCAGTGTCAGTATGTCACAGTTGTGGACCCTGAGAAAGAAGATTAAGAAGGGCTCCTGGTATCTAACTGGATGCAAATAAAAAAATAAAATAAACAAACAGAAAAAAACACCAGAGCCTAGTAGCCATTTCTACACAGGGGCCTCTCATGCAAACTGCAGTTCAGGGAGAAGCCTGCACTGAACTACCCACCTCTGCAGTGAACTGCCTGCTCCCTGCATTGTGATTCTGCCCCCTGAGCCAGTCCTTATAAAGCAGTTCCTATTTCAACCAACAGGACTGAAACTTTTCCCATCCAATCAGAGCTGCACAGCTATATCCTCATCAGCTCATTTACCAACCAATCAGAGCAGCTCCATTTTGACCAATCAGGATAGTGCATTTTGGATCAATCAAATTGTAAGGATTTGGAGTCCTCATTTGCCTGAGGATAGACCCATCAGGGGTGAGGGGCAAAGTCTTCTATCTATATAAGTGAGCTCCCTTGTGGCTCTGCGCACACATTTTGTTTCCACCTAAGCTTGAAGATGTGCTTCCCTGACGACCTGAACCACTGAAACTGGAGCAGAGCAGAGCAGAGCAGTGAGCAGCAGAGCTGTCTAGCTGGAGAATGGCCTGGTCTCACAGTCATGCTGTTTTCACAGCCAGGCTGTATAACAATTGAGCTGTTTTGCACTGAGTAACGTTTCCTTCTTCACAGCACCCCAAATTGGGGATTCCTGAATTGGCACCAACGAACATCAGTTGACATGATGTCATCTCCCTCAGAACACAAAGCACACTTCTGCCCAGCTTCTCTTCATGATGGTATTATTAGTTTCCTCCCCACCTAAATTACTACTTTGTGCACTCTTAAAAGGAGAATGGACAGACAGACTTTGCTTCATATCTTGGTTCAGCAACTTACCACCTTGAGGCCTTGGAATGTAACTTCTCAAAATCTCAATGTCTTGATTGGAAACAGGAAAGTAAGGTTTGTGGTGCTTAACTAAGATTTGTGCCTTGTTCAGAGCCTGACAGAAAAGATTATTCCCCTACTTTGCACTCTCTCCAGGACCAGAGTCCTAACTTACCTCTCTGTCCAGCTTACGGGAGCAGTGGGCACTTGCTATTTGGTTTGGACACTCAGCATCTCAACCCTGTCTGTGTTTGGGGAATTCCTGCTGAATGGGTTTTAGTGGAAGTTTTGACAGCATTTTTGCTGCCAAATATGCTACTCTAACCACAAGATGTGTAGATTAGTCTAGTCTGATATTTCTTGCTTCTAGGGCAGTGGCATACAGCCTGGGCTCCCCTGATCAGAAAGACCCTCACCATACTTTGACACAGGAAGGGTTAGGGCCCAGTCTCTCTGGATAGGAACAGCACCAGAGGTGATTGGAAGGGTGCTTTCTTGGGGGCAAAGGTGGCATCAATGATGATGGCATTAATAATGCCAGAAAACCAAGTTCTGATAGAAGACATAGGACCACAGCCAACTATAGAATTCCCTCCCCCACTCCCCATTCCCAGTTCCAATCACATGCATGAGAACAAATGGCAATTTACTAAAGGCAAAAAAAATAAAAGTGTAACTTACAGATCCCCTAGTAACTAGGGCCTAGTTGATAGAGCAGCAAGATAAAAGAATGACCAATGCAACAACCTGATTGCTTTTGAACAAAAATGTACCTTCTTATGATTCCTTTTAATAAAAAGGAATCTAAATAAGTCTAAGTATTGCCATGTTTTTAAATTCTGATTTGCAAGTGACCTGTCTAAAACCTTTTCTATGTTTTCAGAACATGTAACTTGTAAGAAGTTGTGAATCAGCTTCCACTATTTGTGTTCTCTTAGGAAGGACACCACCACGTCTCTACCTACAATTTCCACTCCCACCAGGCTTTCCTCCTGCCAGGAAAGTCTGTAAAGGGGCAGCCGAGAAAGCCAGTTTGGTAAATGAGTAGTAGCTAGTACAGAGATGACTAGCAGCTGCAGCCCAGCCGGGTGCAAAGGCAGAATTTAAAGTGGAACAATGAAGAGATTGTTTTTAGAACTGGGGTGACATCATACACCATGGACCTTTTATTCATCATCTGTATGGAACAGAGAAAGAAAGGGTCACTAATTACAGAGAAACAGATCAGAGTGCAATCCGGATTTTATAGCAGGAGCCTGCCCTCTCCTCGTTTGTGATGGTGTAAACAATGACCTTTTTTATTGTCTCTGATAAAGGGTGCATGAGAACCGGAAGAGCAACGACAAAATCACCCCTATTTCCCTGTCTCCATCACTGGGCTTCTTGTCTGAGCCATTACCTGGGATAAGCAGGTTCCTTTAGATTTGTATGCTTTGTTTGTTTGTTTGTTTTCAGCCAAATTTAGAATTACATGCTATTGGTGAAATGCAGAGTTCTGAAAGACCTGCCTAATTATTCAGTGTTGGGCTTTTTAATTATAGCTGGGATTCCTTAGGTCCCAGTGAGCCATGAATTAGATCAGAGGTCAGCAAACTCTGGCCCATGGGCCAAATGCAGCCACTGCCTGATTTTGTAAATAAAGCTGTCCTTGAACATAACCACACCCATTGTTTACCTAGGCTATCTTCTGTGGCTGCATTGGTGCAACAGGAATAGAGTTGAGTAATTGCAAAAAAGACTACATGACCTGCAAAACCTAAACTATTTACTGTGTGGCCTTTACAGAAAAAGTTTGCTGACCCCTGAGTTAGATGCTTGTTTTGCCTCTCAGCAGTAAGGAGCCACTTTGCTTAATGTTGTAGTAATTTGTCCTGCTTCCCTGGCACTAACCATATGTTTGCATGGGACAGGACAGAATCGAGGAGCAAATCAAGGGATGTTTCTCAAACATAGACCCCCTTGGAATTTCAAAGGTGACCACATGAGTGGAATTCCAAGGTGAACACACATGGGGAGAGGACTAAAAACCCACTGGCACAATCATGGAAGGATTTCTTTCACAGTTGAGGGTCTGGGATTGTCTGTGTGACCACATTATAGCAGATCTCTGGTTTAGAAGTCCCAAAGTCCAATCAAAGTATATTTGTTGAGGATTTATCTTGGTTGTTGTTAACCCTTCCACTTTTTTGGGGGTTGGAGGGAGTGTGATATATACACAGACTTCCACAACTCATTTGTAATTTCTGGGGGTTCTTGGACCCCCAAGAAGCTAATCCATAAGCACCAGATTAAGAAACACTGATCTTTTTTTTTTTTTTTGCTAGTTGTGGGACAAATTATAAAATGCACTAGTCAAAGAACCTGTTTTCAATTAGATTAATTAACAATTAGCAAGTACTTACTTGAAATTAATTTAAAATTAACAGTGTCTACTAACTGCCAGATAAGGGGTACAGACAATACGTCATTGGAATTGAGAGAAGAAATAGACTATTGTTCATTAAGGTGAGAGAAGGGTTCACAGGTGAAATGGGATTTGTCTGAGACCTGAAAGAACAACTAGGTTTTAGATGAGCAGGAAGTAGGAGGGAAGATTGGACTGCAAATGTCCCCTAGGCTCAGACAGGTCTCAGTTTCTTACCCCGGGACCCCAGGAGGAGGAGCACCTACAACATCCCTCAATGACAGTCACCTTAGAGCAGCTCCAGGTATAAGGCTTCAGAGGCGATCTCTGTAAACTGTTCCTGTGTCTCACACCTTGTCCAGCTAACTTATCATTGCATTTGGGTCATCAGCCTTTCCTGGCCCTAGTGGACTGCATGGGTGCTTGGCCTAACACTCTGCTGTTGCCTTCTTAAAATCTGTAATAATTTTTAAATTAAAAAAACCAGCGTTTTCATTTTACACTGGGATCCACAAATTATTTAGCCAGTCCTGATGCTGGGGAAGAATGAATCCAACATTAACATGATCAAATATGAATAAGAAAAGAGGAAAATGTGCCCCCTGCCCCCACCTTGAAGCTGGGACACCAGTCTAGAGTGTAAGAGAGCTCCAATCTTTTTTATACCCTGTACTAAGAAGTTGCCACAAATACTTAGAAGTCAAGTTAAACTTCTTTAGATGAATAACATGAGGCTAATTATACTCTTCTAACTTTTCACATAGAAAGGGATGTCTAATTTTTCACTTATACAATTAAAATTTGCTTTTCTAAATTTTAGGATTTTTTTTAAGGTGACTTGTTATTTTTACTTATTTATTTATTTTAATTGGGTCAGACTGAACTTTATTTTTTTTCATCTTTATTGTTGAAAGTATTACATATGTTCCCTCCCCGACCCGCAATGATCTCTTCTAGCCCACCCTCGCCCCTCCCGCCCCAGGCCTTCACCACCCTGTTGTCTGTGTCCATGCATACAAGTTCTTTGGTTGATCTCTTCCCCCGCCTTCCCCCCTGAGATCCAACAGTCTGTTCTATGCTTCTATGTCTCTGGATCTATTTTGTTCATCAGTTTATTTTGTCCATTGGATTCCACAAATGAGTGACATCATGTGATACTTGTCTTTCTCTGACTGACTTGTTTTGCTTAGCATAATACTCTCCAGGTCCCTCCATTTCTCTAAGGATAAGAGATCTTTCTTTCTTATTGCTGCATAGTATTCCATGGTGTAAATGTACCACAGCTTTCTTATCCACTCATCTACTGATGGGCACTTGGGCTTTCTCCAGATCTTAGCTATTGTAAATTAAGCTGCTATGAACATATGACTGCATACATTCTTTCTAATTGGTGTTTCAGGTTTCTTAGGATATATTCCTAGAAGTGGGATTACTGGGTCAAATGGAAATTCCATTTTTAATTTTTTGAGGAAACTCCATACAAGTTTTCCATAATGGCTGCACAAGTCTGCATTCCCACCAATAGTATACTAGGGTTCCCTTTTCTCCACATCCTCACCAGCACTTGTCATTTGTTGATTTGTTGATAATAGCCATTCTGACAGGTGTGAGGTGATACCTCATTGTCATTTTAATTTGTATCTCTCTGATGATTAGTGACTTTGGGCATTCTTTCATATGTCTCTTGGCCATCTGTATGTCCATTTTGGAGAAATGCCTATTTAGGTCCTTTGCCCATTTTCTAATTGGATTATTTGTCTACCTTTTGTTAAGTTGTATGAGTTCCCTATACATTTTGGATATTAACCCTTTATCAGATGTATCATTGCCAAATTTGTCTACCTTTTGTTAAGTTGTATGAGTTCCCTATACATTTTAGATATTAACCCTTTACAGATGTATCATTGCCAAATATGGTCTTCCATTCAGTGGGCTCCCTTTTCACTATGTTGATGGTTTCTTTTGCTGAACAGAAGCTTTTTATTTTGAGGTAGTCTCATTTGTTTATTTTCTCCTTAGTTCCCTTGCCCTAGGATCGTGGTTGGCAAACTGCGGCTCGCGAGCCACATGCAGCTCTTTGGCCCCTTGAGTGTGGCTCTTCCACAAAATACCACAGCCTGGGCGAGTCTAATTTGAAGAAGTGGCGTTAGAAGAAGTTTAAGTTTAAAAAATTTGGCTCTCAAAAGAAATTTCAATCATTGTACTGTTGATATTTGGCTCTGTTGACTAATGAGTTTGCCGACCACTGCCCTAGGAGATGTATCCATAAACATATTGCTACGAGAGATGTCTGAGATTTTGCTGCCTACAGTTTCTTCTAGGATTTTGATGGTTTTGTGACTTACATTTAAGTCTTTTATCCATTTTGAGTTTATTCTTGTGTATGGTGTAAGTTGGTGATCTAGTTTCATTTTTTCACATGTAGCTGTCCAATTTTCCCAATACCATTTATTGAAGAGACTGTCTTGACTCTATTGTATGCTCTTGCCTCCTTTGTCAAATATTAATTGAGGTTTATGGCTTGGGTCAATTTCTGGGTTCTCTGTTCTGTTCCACTGATCTATATGCCTGTTCGTGTGCCAGTACCAGGATGTTTTGATTACAGTGGCTTTGTAGTATAACTTGATATCTGGTATTGTGATTTCTCCAACTTTGTTCTTCTGTCTCAGGAGTGCTATGGCTATTTGGGGTCTTTTTTGGTTCCATAAATTTTTGGAGTATATGTTCTTGATCTGTGAAATATGCTATTGGTATTTTAATGGGGATTGCATTGAAACCATAGATTGCTTTGGGTGGTATGGACCTTTTAATAATGTTAATTCTACCAGTCCATGAACATGGTAAATTCTTCCAACTGTTTATATTGTTCTCTATCTCTTCTGTCAACATCCTGTCGATTTCTGAGTCCAAGTCTTTTACCTCTTTGGTTAAGTTTATTCCTAAGTATCTTAGTTTTTTGTTGTTGTTGAAATGGTAAATGGGATTGTTTGCTTAGTTTCTCTTTCTGAGAATTCATTATTGGTGTATAAAATGCCTCCGATTTCTGGGTGTTAATTTTGTATCCTGCTACATTGACAAATTCATTTATTAAATCTCGTAGTTTTTTGGTGGAGTCTTTGGGGTTTTCTATGTACAATGTCATGTCATCTGCAAATACTGAGAGTTTTACTTCCTCCTTTCCAAGTTGGATTTATTTTATTTCTTCTTCTTGTCTGATTGCTGTGGCTAGGACTTCCAGCACTGTGTTGAGTAAGAGTGGTGAAAGTGAACATCCCTGTGTTGTTCCTGTCCTTAGGGGAAATGCTTTTAGCTTTTGCCCATTGAGTATAATACTGGCTGAAGGTTTGTCAGATATGGCCTTTATTATGTTGAGATATGATCCCTCTATTCCCACTTTGCTAAGAGTTTTTATCAAAAATGGGTATTGGATTTTGTTGAATGCTTTTTCTGCGTCTATTGATATGATCATGTGATTTTTGTCTTTCAATTTGTTTATGTGATGTATCACATTTATTGATTTGTGTATATTGTACCAGGCTTGCATCCCCAGAATACATCCCACTTGGTCATGGTGTATGATCTTTTTAATATGTTTCTGGACCTGATTTGCTAATATTTTGTAGAGGATTTTAGTATCTATGTTCATCGGGGATATTGGCCTGCAATTCTCTTTCTTCACAGTATCTTTATCTGGTTTTGGAATTAGGATAATACTGGCCTCATAAAAAGAGCTTGGAAATATTCCTTCCTCTAGGATTTTTTGGAATAGTTTGAGGAGGATAGGTGTTAGTTCTTCTTTGAATGTTTGGTAAAACTCCTGTGTGAAGCAGTCCAAACCAGGGCTTTTGTTTTCTGGGAGTTATTTATTACTGCTTCAATTTCATCAGTTGTTATTGGCCTATTCAGGCTTTCTGATTCTTCCTGATTCAGTTTTGGATGGTTGTGTTTTTATAGGAAATTTTCCATTACATCTACATTGTTCAGCTTGTTGGCATATAGTTGTTCACAGTATTTTCTTGCAATTCTTTGTATTTCTGTGTTGTCAGTTGTTACTTTTCCACTTTCGTTTCTGATTTTAATTTTTTGGGTCCTCTCTCTTTGTTTCTTGATGAATATGGCTAATGGTTCGTCAATCTTGTTTATCTTTTCAAAGAACCAGCTCTTGGTTTCATTGATTTTTTTTATTTTTATTTTTTAGTCTCTATGTCATTTATTTCTGCTCTAGTCTTTATTATTTCCTTCATTCTACTTACTCTGGGCTTTTCTTGTTTTCTTTCTAAATCTTTAAGCTGTAGGGTTAAATAGCTTATCATTAATTTTTTCTTGTGTTTTGGGGGTTTTTTAAGGTAGGCCTGAGGTGCTATGAGCTTCCCTCTCAGGACTGATTTCGTTGTGTCCCAGAGATTTTGGGTTGTTATGTGCTCATTTTCATTTGTTTCCAGGGTATTTCTTATTTCTTTCTTGAGATCATTGTTACTCCTTTCATCTATATATATAATAGAGGAATATGCAAATTATCTGGGATGCCATCACATCACGACCATTCACAGGGTGGGTGGGGCTGCAGGGCCTTGGGGCCACGAGGCAGGACTCTGGGTCTAGTGCAATTTTGTCCCACCCAGGCAGACTCCCCCGCAGCCCCACAGCTGAATCCCGACACCAACCTGGGGTTTACTAAACTTTACTGGAGCTGCTCCCCACACCCCCACCTCCTGCCCCAGGACCGTGCTGCCCGCAGCAGGTCACCCCAGCAGCCTCCTGACAGGCAGGCAGCCAGGGAGAGCAGAGTGGGCTGGGGGCTGCAGGGAGCCACAGAGGGGCAGGGCAGCCAGGGCCAAGTTCCCAGGAGCCTGAGGAGAGCGCCTGATAGGAGCCTGGACTGCAAAGAAAGAAGAGGAAGTGGCCATGGGGAGCTCTTCCAATCCCCCTGCACAGACACCCTACCCCAGCCCCCACACCCCTGGGGGGACGGGGAGGCTGACCGGATGGGGAGAAGACCCAGCCTCGGGGTAGCCACAGCCCACACCTCTGACTCCTTATCTCTTCCCCCACCACTCCCACCAGGGGCGCTCACAATAGCAAGCCAGTGATGAACCATCAGTGCCCCCGAGGCACCCGAGGCCCGCCGCCTGCCACTGCTGGGCCCCCTCTGCTGGGGCCGGGCATGCCTCTCCTCCCTACAACTCCAGACCTGGAGGCAAGCCTGAGTGGCCCATCAGAGTTAGACCCATCCGCCCCCCCATTCCTCCTCTCCCTGCAACAGCAGTGGCACCTTCTCCGAAGCGGAAGCACACTGAACCTCGCTGAGGGGGCAGCTAAACCCACCCTCCTAGCCCACCTGGCCCCACCCTGGCCTAGCCCCTGCCCCACTCCAGGAGATTGGAGCCCTGCCCTGAACAGGTACAGCTACGAAATGGCCACGTACAATTTAAAGAATGGCACCAAGGGGGAGATTTGACAGTTACTCCCCCTTCAGCCTCTCTGCCCCCCTACCGCCCCCACCCCCTGCCAGTGCCTCCAGGGACAACCACCACTACAGGGCCACTGGCCAGAGCCTGCCCCTCCGAGGCCTGCGGAACCCTCTTCAAAGCTTCCATAGCTACAGTCCCAGGAAACAATCATGCCCTCCTCCCCTAATCAGCACCTGCTACCTGAGAGGGTACCTGTGGGCTTAAAAATAACAATCCCTTCCCATTTAGACATCACTTACTTCAGGAAACATTTCTAGGTTTATTAGCTCAGCACCTCCTCATGACAACCCAGTGAGGTAGGCGGAGAAGAGATTACAATTCCCATGGTATGCGTATGTATTCAGAAATGAAGCTCAGAGAGGAAAAGTGTCAAGCCCAGTGGTTCCCAAGGTGTAGCACACGCCCCACAGGGAGGGCAATTTGATTTTAAGTGGGGGCAATTCAAGAATGAGTTAACAGTGAATTATTTGCATTTCTTATGGTTCTAGGGGGCCTCATCTATAGCATATCCCATATAATAAAAGGCTAATATGCAAATGACCAAATGGTAGAATGACCAGTCACTTTGATGCGCACTGACCACCAGGGGGCAGACACTCAACGCAGGAGCTGCCCTCTGGTGGTCAGTGTGCTCCCACAGGGGGAGCGCCACTCAGCCAGAAGCCGGGCTCACACTCACGGCTGGCGAGCACAGTGGCAGTGGTGAGAGCCTCTCCCGCCTCCGTGGCAATGCTAAGGATGTCTGACTGACGGCTTAGGCCCACTAAGCTGTCAGTTGAACATCCCCCTAGGGCTCCTGGACTGTGAGAGGGCACAGGCCAGGCTGAGGAACCACCCCCCAAGTGCACAAATTTTGTGCACCGGACCTCTAGTTGTTTAATAACTTGCTATTTAGCCTCCATGTGTTTTCATGTTTTTGAGTGTTTTTACTCTAGCTAATTTCTAATTTCATTCCATTGTGATCTGAGAAGATGCTTGATATGATTTCAATCTTCTTGAATATGTATAGATTTGTTTTGTGTCCTACCATGTGGTCTATATTTTAGAATGACCCATGCACACTTGAGAAGAATGTATATTGTGCAGCTTTTGGGTGAATTGTTCTGTAAATGTTAATTAAATCTATCTGATCCAGTGTGGATTTAATAGTCATTAAGAGTCACTGTTTCCTTGTTAATTTTTTGTCTGGAAGATCTATCCAGTGAAGTCACCAGGGTGTTAAAGTCCCCTATTATGACTATATTGCTGTAGATCTCTCCCCTATAGTCCTCCAGAAATTTGCTTGTCTGTTTGTTTTTATATATTTAGGTGCTCCTATATTGGGTGCATATATGTTTACCAGGATTATACTCTCTTGTTGGATTGACTCCTTTAGTATTATGTAGTGACCTTTATTATCTCTTGTGATGGCCTTCATTTTGAAGTCTATTTTATCAGATATGAGTATTGCTACACCAGCTTTTTTGTTTGTTTGTTTCCATTTGCATGGAACATTTTTTTCTATCCCTTCACTCTCATCCTGTGTGAGCCTTTTGTTCTGAGGTGGGTCTCTTGTAGATAGATATAATTGGGTCATGTTTTCATATCCATTCAGCTACCCTGTGTCTTTTGATTGGAGCGTTTAATCCATTTACATTTAAGTCGTTATTGATAGGTATTTATTTATTGTCATTTTAATTCTTTATGCCTGTTTTTCTTTCTCTCTATTTATTTTTTACAAAAAATATACTTTTATTGATTTCAGAGAGGAAGGGAGAGGGAGAGAGAGATAGAAACATCAATGATGAGAGAGAATCATTGATCAGCTGCCTTCTGCACACCCCCAGGTATGTGCCCTGACTATGAATTGATCCATGACCTCCTGGTTCATAGGTCAATGCTCAAGCACTGAGCCATGTGGACTGGACTCTATTTCTTCTTCATTACAGCAGTTCCTTTAGCATTTCTTGTTGTGCTGGTTTGGTGGTGATAAACTCCTTTAGCCTTTTTTGTCGGAAAGCTCTTTATATCACCATCTCTTTTGAATGATAGCCTTGCTGGATACAGTAATCTTGGTTTCAGATCCTTGCTTTTCATTACCTTGAATATTTCATGCCATTTCCTTCTGGCCTGTAAAGTTTCTGATGAGAAATCAGTTGACAGCCTTATGGGAACTCTTTTGTAGTAACAAATTGCTTTTCTCTTGCTTTCTTTATCTTTGTCTCTAATTTTTGGCATTTTAATTATGATGTGTCTGGCATGGGCCTATTTGGGTTCTTCTTGCTTAGGACTCTCTGTGCCTCCTGGACTTGTGTGACTTTTCCCTTCACCAGGTTATAGAAGTTTTCTGCCATTATTTCTTCAACCATATTCTCTACCCCTTGCTCACTTTCTTCTCCTTCTAGCTCTCCTATGATGCAAAAATTGTTATGTTTCATGTTGTTCCACAGCTCCCTTAAGCTGTCCTCCTGTTTTTTCATTGTTTTTTCCTTTTTGTTCTCTGATTGAGTGATATTTTCTATCCTGTCTTCTATTTCACTTATCCAATCCTTGGCGTCCCCTAATCTGCTGTGTATTCCTTCCAATATGTTCTTTTTGTTGTTGTTGTTAATCCTCCCCCAATTATATCTTCCCATTGATTTTTAGAGACAGTGGAAAGGAGAGGGAGAGACAGAAAGAGAGAAACATCGATGTGAGAGCAACACATCGATTGGCTGCCTCCTGCACATGCTCTGCTAGGGCCAGGTATGGAGCCTGCAACTGAGGTATATGTCCTTGACTGGAATGAAACCCAGGGCCCCTCAGTCCAGAGGCCGATGCACATTGGGCCCAAACCTGCTAGGACCCAATGTGTTCTTTATTAGTGCTGTATCATTCTTGATTTCTGACTGTTCTTTTTTCATAGTTACTTTACCTTTTCTCATGCTGTTGAGCATCCTTGCCATCATTATTCTGAATTCTATATCTGATAAATTTCTTATCTCCATTTTGTTTAGCTCTTCTGGGGAATTCTCTTGTTCTTTCATTTGGGGTTTGTTTTTTGTCTCCCCATTTTGGTTGCCCTGTTTGGGATTGTGTCTATGTTTTAAGTAGATCTGCTATGATTCCCACTCTCTAGTGCAATGTCAGGCATTGTTTGTAACTTGCCCTGAGTAACCTGTTTGGAGCTATCAGCAATCCACAGCTTATGACTCCCTTTGTTGGAGCTAGGTGCCTTTGGAAAGGACCAAGATGTGCACCTGGGTCATCTTTTTCCTAGTCCCGGGCCCCGAAGGAGATCAAGCAAAGACTCAAAGCCTCCAGAGATCTGCCTCTGCCTGCAGTCCAATTGACATTCAGACAGTCTTTTTTTTAATTTTATTTATTTTTAATTTTATTTTATTGTTTAAAGTATTACAAATAGTAGTACATATGTCTCCTTTTTTCCCATTGACCTTTCCCTGGCCTCCCGTACCCCCGGCACATGCTCTCAGGCCTCCCTCCCTCCCCAGGGTCTTGCATCCATTGGTTATGGTTATATGCATGCATACAAGTCCTTTGGTTGATCTCTTACCGCTTCCCCCACAACCCTCCCCAGCCTTCCCGCTATAGTTTGACAGTCTGTTCGATGCTTCTCTGCCTCTGTATCTATTTTTGTTCATCAGTTTATAATGTGCTTTATTATCCATAAATTAGTGAGATCATGTAGTATTTTTCTTTCACTGACTGGCTTATTTCACTTAGCGTAATGCTCTCCAGTTCCATCCATGCTGTTGCAAATGGTAAGAATTCCTCTTTTTTATAGCAACATAGTATTCCATTGTGTACATGTAGCATTGGTTTTTAATCCACTCATCTGGTGATGGGCATTTAGGCAGTTTCCAAATCTTAGCTATTGTAAATTGTGCTGCTATGAACATAGGGGTTTATATATCCTTTCTGATTGGTGTTTCTGTTTTCTTGGGATATATTCCTAGAAGTGGGATCACTGGGTCAAATGGCAGTTCAATTTTTAAATTTTCGAGGAAACCCCATACTGTTTTCCACAGTGGCTGTGCTAGTCTGCATTCCCACCAGTAGTGAAGGAGGGTTCCTTTTTCTCTGCATCCTCACCAGCACTTGCTGTTTGTTGATTTGTTGATGATAGCCGTTCTGACGACACTCAGTCTTGATGAGCCTCAGATACCCTCCAGAACTTCAGTTGCTGTCTGTGGGTGCCCGTCCAGCCCTTTTGCACTTCCGCACTTCATACCAGCCTCTATGTGGTCTCCACGTTCCGTCCTTGTTTATCAGGGTTCTCTCCAGCTAGTCTTCAGTTGATTATTCAGGATGGTTTTTCTGTATTTTAGTTGTAATTCTAGTTTGGTCCTGGGAAAGTGTCAGTGTAGCTTCCATGTACTCTGTGGCCATTTTGGAATCGCTCCTAAATTTTAGGATTTCTAATACACATTTTTAAAACAGAAAAACCAACTGATATAATGCTATCACTAAATGAGGGGAGAAATATATTTAAATGTATTTTCAATTTCATTGTTTATGTCTCTTATTTTATAGCTTACTCTATATTTTCCAAATTGCTATAACATTTTGGGTTGGTCCCTTTCATGTACACAGAATCTTTGGTTCAAGAGGCTCAAATACTTTGACCTGCATGAAGGACCAGCCTTTCTACCCCTGTAAGGCTCATGATTTTCCTTGTATAGTTGATTCAAAAAAATTTCTTTCAGGACTTCTTTGCTATTGGAGATTTTGTTTATCTTCTGAGAACTAGGAAATTTAAATTTGAATATAGTGGGGAGAAAAACGTGTCACTACTAGAACTGTCAAGGTTTGAACTTTGTTTAGAGGACTTAGTATTTATTCAACAAACTAATGCAGTGTTTCCATTACTTTAAAGTAAATTTCAACTCTTCCTGTGGGTATAAATGCAAAATGTAAAACCAATGAGCAGAAGGAAAATGATGTTATTAGACCATATGCCTTAGTGATACCTCATTCAGGGAGCTATCCATTTTCTATTAAAAAAATATATAGTATTTGAATCTGACAAGAAACTAGAGCTTGGTTAAGCTAAAAGTGTACAGGAAGTTTTTGAGTCCACTTCAACTTGTTTTGATGGGAATGATTAACCATGTAATTTGAATCCTTCATAGTTAGACAACATGGAGAAGTTTGTGTGGATCAAGAATTGAGACGTTTAAATCAGTGGTAGTCAAGTAGGATCTATAGACCCCATGAGTTCCAAGACCATTTCAAGAAGTCCTAGAGATCAAAATTATTTCTGTAACAAAATACTAAGATGTCATTTGACTTTTACTATGTTGACACTTGTACCAATGTTACAAAGGCAATAATAGGTAAAACTGCTAGGCCCTTGGCCTCAGTCAAGGTCCCCAACTGTACAAGCAGTACCATTAAAATCGTCGCTCTGCTTTATTTGTAGTTTAAAAAATAACAACAGCCTGTCTCACTTAAGAATGCCCATTATAATGTAGAAAAACTTTAAATTTCAACCTTTGAGTGCATATCATTTTAATGTTTTGTATGACAAAATGGAAAGTACCAATAAAGCACTTCTGTTGTATGCAGCAGTATAATGATTGTCTCAAGAAGCACTTGTGCAATAGCTGAGTTGCAAGCCTTTTATTTCCATGGTACAATATTTTACTTGAAAGAATGAGTATCATAAAGACTATTGTTATTCAGACTTGGGTGTTTCTTAGATATTTTCTCAAAAATCCTGTTACTGAAAGGAAAACAACAAAAAGTATTAGTTGCCAATAGTAAAATTCAAGTTTCCAGCAAAACTTAGATTATTGAAAACATGTGTCCATTGCCATGAGCTTGACAGCTTCCCAGTATCTCAAGTCTTCTCTGATGAGCTTGGTGGTGGCATTAACAGATGTGCTTTTTTGATATTATACAGTAATGAAATATGTCAACATTTGGAAGATCTGCATAATTCAGTGAACCAATATTTTTAGATGATCAATGCATGATGTTACCAAATGATGTATGGGTAAAACAGCCATTGAGGGTCTAAGATAGAACAGTGGATTTTAGTGTAACATTATGAATCTGAAACTGATATGATTTCAGATTCCACATTGTGACTCACTTTTAAGAAACAGTGCTTGTCACTCTGGCCAGTGTGGCTCAGTTGGTTGAACATCATCCTGTGCACTTAAAGGTCACTGGTTCGATTCCTGGTCAGGGCACATGCCCAGGTTGCGGGTTGGGTCCCTGGTCATGGGTGTGTACAGGAGGCTACTGATTGATGTTTCTCTCTCTCTCTCTTTCCCTTCCTCTTTCTCTAAAACACACACACACACACACACACACACACACACACACACACACACACAGTAATGCTTGTCAAGAAACGCAAAGCCATCATTATCTGAAAGGGCTGTTTAAATGCTCCTCTTTTGTCCTCCTACATATCAGTGTGAGGCCAGATTTCCTCACTTTAACCAAGAGAACATACTATAGTAGGTTCAGATTCAATGCAAAAGTAGAGATGAGAATCCAGATGTCTTCTATTAAGCCAGACACTAAAGAGATTTACACAGTTCCAAAACAATGCCACTCTTATTACTCATATTTGTTTTATTTGGGAAAATAAACATATTTTCGTAAATATGTGTTATTTATGTAATGGTATCACTGTGCTTTTTAAATAAATTAAAATAAGCATTTTAAAACTTCTCAATTTTATTTTTTAATATTATAAATATTAGTCATCTAGCCCATCATAAAAGCTCTTCAAGGTCCTCAATTTTTGTGAGCAAAAGGGGGCCTGCGACCAATAAATTTGAGAACCCCTGTCTTATATGAACTAAATACAAGTCAATGACATGAGTCCCATTAGTCTTATTCTCTGGCATGTTTTTCCTCATGTCTGTTTCTTTTTTCTTCTAAGTTAGGCTGTGTGCCAGGACTCTAGGCTTCTAAGGTTCCTACTCTGTTTCAAGTCTCCATGGCCAAAACTAAACCAGGTGGCTGAAGAATATCCTTTGGGGAGAGAGTGCCTGAATTGATGGAGAAGTGGACCAGCATTCCAAATCACTTTATCTATCAAGACCTGTCAGAGTTCATTCAACATTGACCAACAATAAGTGCTACAGATTCTGCAGTAAACATTAGCATGAAACAATTGAATCCAAGCAATTTTATAGAGAATTTTGTTTCCTATGTTATATTTGGTCAGAAGTATAAAGGATATTAACTTTTTTTTCTGAACTCTGCCACTCTGCAGTAACTATATTAAGAGGAGCAGATTAGTAGGTTATAGAAAGAAGGTTCCTTTGGATTTGAAATTTAGATTGTTATACTATTTACTTTTCTCCCTCTTGAGTTCCCATCTTGCCCAAGACCATAAGCCCAAGAATTTCCCAGTATCATTACAGAAATCTACACAGTCTTTTAAACAGCTGCTGAATGTTGATGGTCTCATGATTCCTTAAAGGAATTTCTCTGTGGGTGGGGGAAGTCACCATCTATGACTCAAATATTGAAAGCTCACCCACAAAAATTAAAGGAATATTGTGGAATTCTCAGAATGTCAGCGTAAACTATTCCCTCTTTCATAATTAAGAACTTGGCGAGAGCAAACTCCCTATTGCCTTCTTTCCATTTCTGTTTAATGAAAAAACTCTTCTTGGTAAACGATAAAAGTAAATGGGTGACTCCAAAAACTGCAGTGCACAAGTCTCCTGATTTCACTTTCACACATTTCTCCTGGCTCTGACTTCCTAAGGTGATCACATTGGTTGAACTGTAGGGCTTTCCTCGATGTGATAGATGGAAACACAACCAGGGCAAAAGTGATTTTCTCCATTGACACACTAAGCCATACCCTAAACAGCTTCACTTCACTCAGTGTGAGCCCACGGAGAGTACCGAGCACCCACAGCTCCTCACCACTGCACTGGCTTCCATCGCAGGCTGGGCCAGGTATCCAGAGCCTAATGAGCCCCATGAAACTAAAGCTGGAACCTGCTTTGTGTCCAGTTTGTGCTTAGTCCCTTCTTTCATGTCAGAGTTAATTACAATAGTCAACTTCTAGTCTGAGTTGAAACCAGGAGGTTAGCAGAAAACTTTGGGCTGGGGAAGGTGCCAGAAAGACTTCTGTGCACAGATCAAATTAGCATAGTCATTAATGGAACTGAGTTTACCTCTGATACTATGATGATCCAGTCATCGATAATAAGAGAGGGAAAAGCATGTACCCTTCTGGCCCAATAAAAAAATATATATATGAAGGAGCTGCTTTTTACATATCTCTCACATTGACTGCTTTTGACCTTCAGTTTTATTAGATTTTTGAAATTCTATTGAGCAGTTGTGTTCAATTTGGTGGCTTCAGACATAGTACAGAGCTTAGGTGAGTGGTCCTGCTCCCAAATGGTAAGTCAAACCCTGCGGTCCAGGGGACTTCCATTCACTACCTAACATCAAAGGACTTGCTGCAGGCCCCTAAGATCTTTTCTAAGTTAAATTCATGTCTTATTTATCTACATAAAAATGTGAATTTCTTTTTAAATTAGTTAACATTTCCAACCTACCCAAACTGAATCAAACAAATAAATGAGTCAAACACTGCCTGGACAGGGCTACCCCAAATGTCCCAGTATTCCCAGTTTTGTTGACTCCAAAAACAAAGTTAATCTTACTGTGTCAGGCTCACTGACTCAACTCATCTGAATTGTAAAGCTAAAAATCAGACCCTGAACCTTGGTGACCCTCTAGGGCAGGGCCACCATGATATGTGACTGCATTTAGGTTTACTCCTCTTTAAAGGTTTGCTTATGTTTGGAAGCAAAATTAACTCTCAAGTGTAAAGTGAGTTTGAAGTTATTCTTCTAATGAACTAGTTTTCTCATGCTCCTGAAACTCTAATGCCTTATTTGTAAGCAAGGCCTCCCTCCATTACAACAGAAATAAGCAAACAGTCTTTCCTCACAGTCAGCTGCCTCGGTGAACAAAAACAAGAGGAGATCCAAGATATTTGTAATCATTTATTGGGAAATCTCTGGCAGATGCATAGGTGGACTGATTCCAACAGCATTCCACTTCCTGCTAGTGCCATATGAGTAATTAATTGTTAAGAAACATGCCCTGGCTGGTTTGGCTCAGTGGATAGAGCGTCAGCCTGCGGACCAAAGGGTCCCAGGTTCGATTCTGGTCAAGGGCACGTGCCTCGGTTGCAGGCTCCTCCACAACCCGGGCCCTGGTCAGGGCTTGTGCAGGAGGCAACCAATGGATGTGATGTGTTTCTCTCACATAGATGTTTCTCTCTGTTTTTCCCTCTCTCTTCCACTCTCCCTAAAAATCAATGGAAAAATATCCTTGGGTGAGGATTAAACAAAAAAGAAACAGCAACCTCCTGAGTACTCAGCCCACAGAGGACAACCATGGATTAAAAATTACCTAAAAATGGAAAAGAGTGATCCAAAGAAGCAACTTGTCTAAAAGATAGCATGTAAAGACATTACTGAGAACACCTTGGAAACCCAGAAGTCTAGCCAGGTGACTAAAGTCCATTTTTTCAGGTCTGAAATGAAAGGAAGAACTTTGCACATAGGTATGAAAAAGAGATTTTTCAATTATTGATTGAACAGTGCTTAAGGGAGAGAGAAGAGCCAAGATTATTAGCTCCTCAGGGGCAGGTCACTGTCTTATTCATCTTTGCATCATCTGCCAGTGCCTGGTATGGTGACCGTACATGGTATATACTCAGTATATATTCATCATTTGACTTGTTTTATGGCAGAAGTCTTGATTACTAGAAACAATTTTATCAGATGTTCCTGCAAGCCATTTAATTTTCTTAGGATATTTAATTATCCGTGTTCTAATTCAAAGTTTGCCAAGCACACATCTGGTCACAGATGTGTTTTCCCCAATGTCTTGATATCCGGAAAGGCTCTGGAGAATAGGTACAAGTATTCTGGTCACTGAAAAGGACTACCTTCCACAGCAAATTGATATATTGGAATTGGGTTCTATGAGATTTGTTAGCTTGGATCAGTATACTAGAGTCAGATTAGCTCTACGGAACCTGATATAATCAAGTATCTGAACCAGTAAACCTAAGGACAAGACCTTGGACTGTGCTAAATCCGTCAAGACACTGCTGCTGCTGAATTGCAGGCCCATTCCAGTACTAGTGCCAAAGTCATCCACCAAAGACATTCCCCATAAATAAATAAGTAAATCACAACTAAATAAAAATAAACTTTATCACTTTTTGCTATTTTGAATGGTGAAAGGTATTGAGATATAAAAAAGAATGTAGCAAATTGGGTGAAAATATATGCTTTGGAGATTGAATAGCTAGGATTAAATTTGGTTATTACTTTGTGAATTTAAAAGAATTATTTAACCTTCCTAAATCTCAATTTTCTCTGTGAAACTGAGATAATAATAATATCCATTTCATTAGGTTGTGAGGATTGAAAGGGATAATCTACCTAGATATTTAAATCTTCTACAGCTGGCCATATAGTGGACTGTAGATTTAAAAACTCTCCCACCACAGATTCAATATTTTTTTTAAATGTATGGTTAAGTTAGCAAGAGAGTAAAGCATTTCTCCAAAATCAGGAATAAAGCTGTAGGATACATCTAGGGAAATAACAGATCATTGAACATTCAGCTAACCTTGAGGCATCTTCCAATCCTAGTTAGCCTAGAGCTTTAAATCTCAGTGGAAACATGGGTAAAGATTAGGCAGGAGGAAAACCGGAGACCACCACAGAAAGGTAGGACACATGCAAGGCTATGCCCTTAGAGAAGTGTTAAACACGGGGAAAACATAAACACCCTATCCAAGCTGCAGACAAGGAAAGGCATCTGTCTTAGCTTTTAGTAGAAGGAAAAATAGTCTCCCCTGAGTGGAGCTGTCATATTTAGCAAGTAAAAATACAGAGTGAGGGGATTATATATATGAATTTTATATAAATAACCTACTTATACTAAATTTGAATTTGATGTAAAAACCTATTTATACCAAAAAAAGTATTCATTGTTTATTTGAAATAAATTTAACTGAGCATTCTGTATTTTTATGGCAACCCTACTCCATGGTTATTAGCCAGCCCTAACACAGAATTGGGATCTGAATTCACATTATCTGCCAAAAAATTTGTAAGCTAAAATATTTATATTAAATAGGTCCAAAATTATATTGTCCCTAGTGCCTGGTAAAAACAAACAAAGTACTTCCTGTAAAAATGCATCTTTACATTCAAATAAATATAAGCTTACAATAAAAAACAAACAAGAAATAAAAAGAGCCACTGAGGGGGTGGGAGTAGGGGTGGAAATAATGGATCAGACTCATAAGGACTTTAGATATTGTAATTATCAGATATAGAAAATAAAGTGTTCATGTTAAGAGAAACAAAAGAGGAAATGGAAACTATAAGCAAGAAGAATTTTTTAAATGACCAGAAAGATTAAAAAGCAAATTTATTAAATAGAAAAATATAATTATTAAAATGAAAAACTCAAAGCAACTGTTAAATAGAAAATTATACCTAATTGAATAAAGAATTAATGGCCTAGAAGCCAGACTCCAACACAAAGAGACAGAAAAATGTAAAGAAAACTGAATATTGAGTAAGAACCAACAAACATTCAATTGAAATTTCATAAAGAGATAGTAAAGTGAATAAAGGAGAGGAAATTGAAATTTTTCCAAACTAAGAGTAGGTATTAATTCTCAGAATTAAGAAGCATAAAGAATACCAAGCAAGATTACTTTAAAGAAAAATGTATTCCTAGACACATTACTTAAAAAACTGAAGAATGACAAAGGCAAAGAAAAAATTTAAAAGCAGCTAAAGAAAAAAAAAGAGATATTATTATTTTGTATCTAATTAGACACTCATCATACTTCACAACTGCAACCATGGAAGTCAGAAGAATATTATCTCTAAAGTACTAGGAGAAACATAACTATCAATCTAGAATTATGCACCCAACAAAAGTATCTTTCAAGAATGATGTCAAGAAAAAAATTAAAGTTAAAATTTTAAAAGGGAGCATTTGAAATCTTGCTTTCCAGCATATGTCATCAGGTTGGTTCAAATAAACTAATAAAAATTTAAAAAGAAAAAGAAAAAAGAATGATGGCCAAGAAATAAACATAATCTAATAAATAGATACAATCAGGTAAATTGGGAGCAGTATAACAACAAGAAACCCTCTCTAAAAGACTTGGAAGAATTTACTACAGTATGGGAAAAAAAAGTAAGTCCAAATTAAAAAAAAGATGAGCAAAGGAAGTGGTAACTATGTGAATAAATCCAAGCAAACATTAATAGTATAGTGTAATAATAGTCTAACTTGTGATGTTTAAAAACAAATAATATTTACAAAAGCACATATTAGACAATAAATTAGATCTCAAAAAAATTGTTAAATTGGTATAAAAAAGATCATGTTTTCTGACCACAATGTAACTAAGTAAAAAAATCAATTTTTAAATAACTTTAAAAACTTTCTATACATCTAGAAATTATTTTTAAAATTTAAATAATTCATGAATCAAACAATAAGGATAATAGAAATTAGAAACAACTAAAACTGAATAACAGAAATACTTTTTATCAACGTTTATGGTGTTAAACAGCTAAATAATATTTAAGAAGTTGTTTGAGGAAAAGAAAAGAAAGAGAAAGGAGAAGGTGGGAAGAGCACTTATCTAAGTGTTTACTCAGCACCAGGTATTATTCTAAGTTCCTTACATATTAATTTATTAAATCTTCCCAGCAACTCTATGCTACTATTATCGCCCACATTCTAAGGATATGAAACTAAAGCACAGAGAAGTTAAGTTACCTGACCAAGGCCACGTAGCCAGAAAGAGGCTTAATTTCTTACAATTATTAATGAACTGGGCATTAACACATAAAAATAAAATAAAAATACCCGCCCGGCCTGCATGGCTCAGTGATTGAGTGTTCAGGCACATGTCAGGGTTGTGGGCTCGATCCCCAGTGTGGAGAATGCAGAAGGCAGCCGATCAATGATTCTCTCTCATCATTAATGTTTCTGTTGCTCTCTCCTTCTCCCTTCCTCTCTGAAATATATATATATATATATATATATATATATATATATATATATATATATATATATATCTCCAATAAACTCAAGAATGTAGAAAAAGGGAAATAAGATAAGACCTAAATTAATACAATAGAAAATAAAGACACAACATAGAAAAAACAAAGTTAAAAGTTGATTCTTTGCAAAATACTAATAAAATTAATAAATCTCTAGCAAGATTTAAATCAAGAAAAATAGGCAAAACAAAATATCAGGAAGGAAAAACAATGTGACAGTAGTAATGTAACACAGATCTAAAAGATAAGACTATATTATAATCAATTTTGGCCTATGTATTTGAACCCAAACAAAATACACACATTCTTATAAAAATAATAGAAAATTTATTTTATTTTTTTAAATAAATCTTTATTGTTCAGATTATTACAATTGTTCCTCTTTCCCCGCCCCCATAGCTCCCCTCCACCCAGTTCCCACCCCACTTTCTGCCCTTAGGCCCCCCCATTATCCTCATCCATAGGTGTACGATTTTTGTCCAGTCTCTTCCCGCACCCCCCACACCCCTTTCCCCCCAAGAATTGTCAGTCCACTCCCTTTCTATGCCCCTGATTCTATTATATTCACCAGTCTATTCTGTTCATCAGATTTTTTTATTCACTTGATTTTTAGATTCACTTGTTGATAGATATATATTTGTTGTTCATAATTTTTATCTTTACCTTTTTCTTCTTCTTCTTCCTCTTCTTAAAGAATACCTTTCAGCATTTCATACAATACTGGTTTGGTGGTGATGAACTCCTTCAGCTTTTTCTTATGTTAAGCTCTTTATCTGCCCTTCAATTCTGAATGATAGCTTTGCTGGGTAGAATAATCTTGGTTGTAGGTTCTTACTATTCATTACTTTGAATATTTCTTGCCACTCCCGTCTGGCCTGCATAGTTTCTGTTGAGAAATCATCTGACAGTCATATGTGTGCTCCCTTGTAGGTAACTAACTGTTTTTCTCTTGCTGCTTTTAATGTTCTCTCTTTGTCTTTTGCCCTTGGCATTTTAATTATGATGTGTCTTGGTGTGGTCCTCTTTGAATTCCTTTTGTTTGGGGTTCTCTGTGCTTCCTGGACTTGTAAGTCTATTTCTTTCACCAGATGGGGGAAGTTTTCAGTCATTATTTCTTCAAATAGGTTTTCAGTATCTTGCTCTCTCTCTCTTCTTCTGGCACCCCCATAATTCGGATGTTGGTATGCTTGAAGTTGTCCCAGAGGATCCTTACACTATCTTCATATTTTTGGATTCTTTTTGCTTTTTGCTTTTCTGGTTGAGTGTTTTTTGCTTCTTTGTATTTCAAACCTTTGACTTGATTCTTGCGATCCTCTAGTCTGCTGTTAGATCTCTGTATAATATTTTTTATTTCAGTCAGTGTATGCTTAATTTCTAGTTGGTCCTTTTTCATATCCTCAAGGGTCTCACTAAATGTATCAGCCTTTTCTAGAAAATTCTGAAAAACCTTATAATCATGGTTTTGAACTCTATATCCAGTCATTTGCTTTCCTCCATTTCTTTCATTTGTGATCTGTTTCTTTGTCTCCGCATTTTGGTTGCTTCCCTGAGTTGATAGAGTGGTTTTGTGTGCTCAGTGTCCTATAGGGCCCAGTGGCTCAGCCTCCCCAGTTACCTGAGGTGGAAACTCTTGGTGCACCCCTTTGTGGGCTGTGTGCACAGTCTTGCTGTAGTTAAGCCTTGATTGTTGTTGGTATCACTGGGAGGAATTGACCTCCAGGCCAATTGGCTGTGAGGATCAGCTGTGTCTACGATGGGAGAACTTCTGTGCTGGAGACACCCTTATGGGAGAAGACTTGCAAAAGCCTCTGTGCTCAGCTTGAATGGGGCGGAGTCTCAGGGCAGAGCAGACAGCATTGGTTTCCCGTCAGCCCTGCCCTAATAGGCCTCTGTGTCTCAGTGTCCCGTGGTAATCGCTGCAAGCACCACTGAGAGAAAGCTGCCCTCAAGTGCCGCCCGCTGCCAGACAGTTCAGTTTCTCCCCGAATGAGTCTGGGTCCCCAGAGTCTTGCCTGGAACCGGAGTTCAGTGCAGTCGGGAGCTTTTGTCTCCCTTCCGCTTGAGAAAGCCAGCCGTGCCCTCAGTTGCCAGTCCTCTCTGCGTACGTGTCTCAGTACCTCTGCCTCTTGCAGCTCCTCTGAGTCTCAGTGTGCTTTTCTCTTTCCTTCTAGTTGTAGAATTTCCACTCAGCCAGCCTTCCTGTGGTTCTGGATGATGTCCGTTTTGTCTTTTAGTTGTAGTTTTGAAATTGTTGTGTGAGACAGCAGTTTAGGTGTTTACCTATGCCGCCATCTTGGTTTCTCCCAGAAAATTTATTTTAAAAGAAACAGAATACAGCCGGGCCAGTGGCTGAGCATAGACCTGGGAACCAAGAGTTTGCTGTTGGATTCCTGGCCAGAGCACATGCCCAGGTTACGGGCTTGATCCCCAATGTGGGGCATGCAGGAGGCAGCCAATCAATGATTCTCTCTCATCATTGATGTTTCTGTCTCTCTCTCTCCTTTCTTCTATGAAATAAAAAAAAGAAGGAAACAGAATACTCACAACCATTAGAAAAAGTAAATCAGTCATTCCAAGTCAATTTCTACATAGTTTTATAAGCCACTTTACCAAACATTTAAGGATCAAATAATTCCATCTTACCCAAACTCGATCAGAGACTATCTTTTGATAGAAGACAGGTGTGCAATCATGAAGTAACATGCAGGAAACTTCAGGTATTTACTGTATGGCACCTAGGAAGACTCAGTACCTAATAATAGGAATAACAGTTGTTGTATCCACTGTTTTAAGGAACAGTGCCATGAAGTCACCAGAAGGTCCCTAGTAGCATGGGGCTTAGAGGTATCTAACACTTTATAGGTAGGGTCCTCCTCATGTATGTGGCTAGTCTTGTGACTGCCACAGCCAGAGAATGCAGGGATGCTTCTTCTTTAACCAGTAGCATGATTTGTCTTGATCCCTTTATTCTTCTCATTAATCCATCTATCCATTCATTCACTCAATAAGTATTTTTTAAAATATATTTTATTGATTTTTTACAGAGAGGAAGGGAGAAGGATAGAGAGCTAGAAACATCGATGAGAGAGAAACATCAATCAGCTGCCTCTTGCACACCCCCTACTGGGGATGTGCCCGCAACCAAGGTAATGCCCTTGACCGGAATCAAACCTGGGACCTTTCAGTCCGCAGACCCATCCTCTATCCACTGAGCCAAACCGGTTAGGGCCACTCAATAAGTATTTAAGTACCTATCAAGGTCTGGAAATCTTCATACTTCATTTTTCTTTCAAAGTCCTATAGTTTGCAAAATCTTAGGACAACAAATGGGTCATCAAATTACAGAAACCTGGATGGAGTCCAGTCCAAGGTCTATCTGATCACTCTCCCTTAGCCACCCTTCCACCAATGTGTGTCGAAATGGATTGCTCTCAATGAGAACTCAACTCTGATTCATAAAGTTCTATGGCACACGATTCAGAAACCTCCCAGCACATTGGCAGTTTTGATCCCTTCAATTCTAGTTATCAAAACTCACAACTCACATATACCAACATGGGCTGTCTTCATTACAGATATTGGGGAGTTATATTGTGAACTGGCTCTGATATTAGAAAGGGTCTATGTAGTTCCTAATGCTGCTGTAACAAATCACCACACAGTGGACTGAAAACACAGATTTATTACCTGCATTTCTGCAGGTTCAAAGCCCAGCAGGGGACTTCCTGAGTAAAATCCAGGTGCCAGCAGGACTGCAGTGCTTTCTGGAGGCTCTAGAGGAGAATCCATTTCCTTGCCTTTCCCCTATTCCTGGGATCCTGGCCCCTCCTCCACCGGCAAAGCCAGCTCCTCATATCCCATCACTCTGACCTACTCTTCTGCCTCCCTCTTCCCACTTTTAAGGACCCTGGTAATTTCACTGGATGCACAGGATAATCCCGCATCATCTCCTTGTTTTAGGATCAGTTGATAAACTCTCTTAATTACTCCTTGCCATATAAAGTAATATGTTCACATGTTCCAGGATTAGGACATGAACATTGGAGGGTGGGGAGGATTCTACCTATTGTACTATGAAACATTCCTCATTATTCCCTAATTTTATCTCTAAATTAGCTAATTAAAAAGCAAAGTATTAGGATCACATTATCTCTACTCTCCAGAGAAATTAATTTCCAGAAAGCCACGTGGACCACACTGGCTTCCAGAAAACTTAGAGCTAAATCCATCCCACTTCCTGTAGTAGTTTCTGTTTTGTTTTAGCTTTAAATAAAGTTACCTCAAGTACTCTAAGAAGTAGTCATTTCTGTCTTAGTAAGCATAATAAAAGCATCTAACTTTAATTATTTTTAAAAGAAGATCACTAAGAACTATTTTTGAACATTTTTCAAATGCTTTATCAGGTTCAGAGTACTATAATTTAAAAATATTAAGATTTTCTAGGAACTTATGCCTGGTATGTACTCAATAGATATTTGGTGAATAATGAACAGCGATGGCTGTAGTATTTTATGTAAATCTAGACCCACTGATCTAGACACTACTAGGATGTTCTGAGTTTGAGGCCTCAAACTGTCAGAGGTGGTAGAGGAAACCATAGCGAGTAGAGGATGTGCTTCCCACTCCCACTTCGGCAATTACAGGGAGTGAGGGGGTCCTTTGGCCAAACTTTGATCTTCAAAGCAATTAGGTGCAAATAAGTCCTCCAACATTTATGCAGGATTCCAATGCAGCCAAACCTGCAGGATTCCACCTGACATTCTCTCAATCACCTTTATGTAACCATGCACAAGCAACCCAGGTTCTTCGGGGTTCTCCAAACTTCCTTATGCTGTCCTCTGCACTTAGAGTACTTCCCCAACTCCGTTTGTCACACTCCCAGAAGTCCTCCATTTCCATTCTTAAATGTCACCTCCTCCATTCTGCCTTTCCCAGTGCCATCTCTCTCTTTTGAAACTCCAAATATTTTGTCTTTTTCCTTATGGTGCTTATGTATTATGTCTATTTTGTAATGCAAATGTACATACACATAGACATACATACATGTTTATGGGCCATAGGTGTTATTTATCTGTATACCCCCTATTAGAAGAAAGAGCTTTGTAAATAATATGCACTCAAATGTATTCATTGAATTTAACTACAGTATCTCTTAGTTATATGCATAACTTTTGTTGGAATAGAAATAAAAACCTATGCTACTGCTTATCACATTGCATTATATTTTATAGACCAGATTATCTGAATTGTTTACCCAAAGGTTTGTTGAAATTAAAATGCATTTATTTCAAGATTCAACAGCTCCCTCTCATGGTCTCAGAGGGAAATCAAACTTGTTGGCTATAAAACGTTAAGAGTCAAGCCAGAATTTCAATTTATTTTAGAACTTAAATTTGAAGTGGTTCTGAATCAATTTTAGTTTTGATGTTATGAGTCATATATCACTAAATGATAAATCTTATTTTGTGTCATGTTTATGCCAATAATAAAAATAAGCAGTTATGTGAAATTTAGGTCAATGGTTTCCATCTCAAATGACTGTAAAACTATTTTTTAAATGTATTAATATATTTTAACTAAAATGTTAAGATATTTAATTAAGGTTAAAAAGCAAGTTTTCAGAAAGTCACATATTTTTGCAGTGCATGAGAGTGAATATATCTGGGAACTCAGTGACAATATATAGTTAGTATACTTTTTTTTTTCATAATTTGGAACAACAGCATTGTTAGGGGCAGAAATAGAGTAGTTGGGACTAGCTATAGTTATAAAAATATTAATTATGCTCTGTTAATTGTGATTGTTCTGTTCTGATTAAAGAAAGCATATTCTGACTTGGCTGGGAGTTGTACGCCCTGGGACATGGGAGTTAACCTCAGAATATGGCCCATTCTCCTAATCGGAGAACTGCCTACCATCATGGAAAAATTAACAACCATGTTGCCTAAACAATGGAGTCCCAGAGGCGCCCGCCCTTTGTGACCTCTCAGCCCACATTGCCTGTAACCTGTAACCATTATACCTTGCCTACCTCCCTATGCTTGTAATTCCTACTTTCCCATGTAATCTTTGTCCTTCTACCCAATATAAGCAGCTGGCTTATGAGGAGAAATAGAACAGATTTTCATGGATGACCTGCTGCCCTCCCATACTGCCGGCTTTATTGGAATAAACACTCATACATAATTCAACCCTATCTCTGCTGTATTGGCTCAAATAATGACAGGCAGCCCAGACCCATTCATTGTCGGTTTCACAATTACAGACAAGTTAAAAAGTTCAAGCATTTTAACTATACAATCAAAGGCTCAAGTTTTAAATGGAACAATTTAAAACAAGAAACAGAGTAAATGTCCACAACATTAAACCCAAAAGTATAGCTCTTAATGAGGTCCAAATTTCTCAAGTCACCAGGCCTTTGGTTGGGAGTTTCATGCCAACAGGGAAAAACTGTCTGAAGGAGGTCAAGTTCTGACTATTGGTGGCTTTCCATGCTCTGAGGTGGGCTTCTTAAGGGAGCAGCTGGAGTCAGCTCATTGCACAGTGAGGGCTTAGGCTTCAAGTAAGTGTCTGAATTCTGACACAAGAAAAGATTTCTGGCTGGTCAGAAGACTCTGTAGAAGGACTCCAGGGATAAGTGGGAGCAAAGGGGATCTTAACATCCACCATTGGCTCATTGGCTCCAGGAGAGCAAGAAAAGAGGTAGTACAGACATCTATATCTGCAGTTGTTAATCCCACCTCATTTGGAAAAATAAAATGTCTATTTAGACTACAGCTGAGGAACTGCTGTGCAGGAGTTGACCCTGACTTGCAGGACTTGCTTCAATGGGGTTTTAGTGCTCACCAAGTCTGCCCCTTGAGTGTGTCACTTGTGGAGATGGTAGGGTTGTAATCCAGTGTGATCTGAAGCTGTCCACCAGGTGCACTGACTCTGGGGCCTACCTGGAGGTATAAGGTCAGCCATCTCCTGTGCCCTGCCTGGGGCCACCTGATACAAGCTACAGAGTGATCTACAGATAGCTGCTCCTTGTACTGGGCTCCCATAAGACTGTCAACGGATTTCTCAACAGAAACTTTGCAGGTCACAAGGGAGTGGCAAGAAATATTCAAAGTGGTGAAAAGCAATGGCCTACAACCAAGATTACTCTACCCAGCAAAACTATCATTTAGAATCAAAGGACAGATAAAGAGCTTGCCAGACAAGAAAAAGTTGAAAGAGTTCATCACCACCAAATCAGTATTATATGAAATGTTAAAGGGTCTTCTTTAAGAAGAAGAGCGGGAGGGGGAGGGACAGATAAAATGTATGAACAATAAAATAGCAAAAATACATATCAACAATTGAATTAAAATAAATAAATAAACAAACAAACAGAACAGAAACAACAGATCATAGATACAGAGAACATTTTGATGGTTGCCAGATGGGAGGGGGATTGTGAATGAGTGAAAAAGGTGGAGAGATTAAGAAGACAAATTGGTGTTACAGAACAGTTATAGGGATGTAAAGTAAAGCATAGAGAATATAGTCAATAATATTCTAATAACCATGTACAGTGTCAGATGGGTACAAGATTTATCAGGATGATCATTTAGTAATCTATATAATGTCTAATCACTGGAGTCTACACCCAAAACTAATAGAATATTGTATGTCAACTATAATTAAAAACAAAAGATTATTTTTAATAGTCTTTTTAGTAGAGGCTTTTCCTGTCTATAGAATGCCTCCTTCACCTTCGACTTCCATTGCTGCATAACTTCTATCTAAGCTGCCTAGAATTCCAACAGCTATTTCCAAACATCTATGGAGTTTTCCTCCTCTAGTTGTGTTTTTAAATGAAATCTGTCCTCAGAGAAGCATTTTCATTAATGATATGGATTCTAATTGTAAAGGATGCACAAGTGAAAAAAGAGAATAAGCTATTTGATAAATTTGATAGCCATTGTGCACATGTGCTTAAAAGTATATTGAATATATAAATTATTGCTACATAAAAGATTTTTAAATAATGAGTTTAGCAAAAAGCAAAACAAAACAAAAAAACATGTAAAATTGATTTTCTACTACTATCTAATTTGTAGTGATTACATAGTATGTTATAAAAATACATATTGTTTTTCTCATAAAAGTCATATGACTTCCAGACTCTTCTTTTTTAGAAACACACTCAGTTTGCCTAATTATCACTCAAAGTGTAAATATATCCATTGAACTCCACCCATTCAGAGATCCCTAAGTTTTCTTCTTCATCATAAATATTAAAAACAGTATTAAAAAGACCAGGTAAGTTTTTAACAGTTTATCGTAATACCTTTTCACTAAATGATTTTGAAGATATAAAGATATGTGACAGCCCATCACATAATATGCAAAACTTTGGAACCCAAATGTCATTAAGTGATTTTTTCACAAATAAAGACCACTAAATTTTTTTTAAATACATCAAGTAAGCAAAACATAGGAAAATAGCCTCTTTATTTCAGGTCAATAGTATATGGCAAATGAATGTCAATGTCAAGGAAGGTCTATGGTATACCAAATCAATTCATAATCCTCTTTGTGAACTTAAACAAGCCAGCCAATCACATGGTTAATAAGCTGTACTTTACTTATCATCAATGACTATTAATGGATACACCTCTTTGGGTTTCTGGCACGTACATGTAATCTCAAGCTTAATTTCCTAAATTTTGCATTGTCTAGCTCTATTAAAGCTGTCCATAAACTGTCATCCACTTTAGTTGGAGAATAAGGAATCAAAGAATATTTTATTCAATGCTTAAATACCTTCTGTAGACTCTTTACTGGTTAGTCTTCAGTTAGGCCCAGTAAGTTAATCATGGCTATAGATAATGCTAAAATGAATAAAAGTATCTTTTGCAACATTTTTCTCTATCCATCAGAAAAGACATTTTGACCTCACAGCTGTGAAGTGTGGTTGGTAATACAATTTCATTTATAATAGGACATAAATGTCAGATACACATATATGTATATGAAATGTGTTAAACCCTAAGCTTATATTTATCCAATAAATAAACAAACTCAAAACACTCCCAGGGTTTTATCACAAAAAAATCTTTAAAATGTCAGAATCTCATGTCTGGTTTTCCATTGGTGTGAGGTGACTGATTTGCATTTGTTTCCAAAATAAAATCATTCTCAAATTTGCTTACAAATGGTAGGCCCCAATAGTAAAATATTTAGTGGCAATACTGCAGATCAATAAATTTCACTTAAAATTATGGTAAGAGGAGGCTCACCTTCAAAAAGGAAGATGTCACCCAAAGGGCCTGACAGAAGGTATATCTTGAAAGTCAAGAAAAGCGTGAAGCTGTCAGTCTGAGAATCCAAGTAGGGCTGACAGAGAATCCAAGTAGGGTAGGAGAGGAGAGGGAGGACTGCAAGCTCTTCTTACCAGGCCTGGAGCACGGGCACTCTTGAGGACAGATTCTAGAAAGGAAAAAAAAGGATGCACTGTTAGTGCACAGATCTATAAAAGCAGGCTTTTGAAGTTAACTTAGAACATCAGATAGAGTTCAATAGTGTGTGTATGTGTGTGTGTGTGTGTGTGTGTATTCAGTTTTAATAACACTGAGAAAATTATGTATTCTACAAGCAAATTTGGATCAAACTTTAGCCCCAAGACTATGGCTATGTATTTTATTACTATCAAACCCTGGTTAAGTGCCTGGATCTCTAAAGTCAGACTATATTGGGTCAAATCTTTGCATGACCCAGGGAAGTTATTTAATTCCCCTGCAGCTAACAACAGAATCGTTGTGAGAATTAAAAGGGTTGATGTATGGAAAGGGGTTAAAGTAATGCCTGGCACCTTGTAAGCATATGTAAATGTACGTTGTTTATAATGTTTGATACCTATCTCATAGGGGTTTTTTGAGGATTAAATAAAATAACACACATGAATTACTAATTCTACTGATTTTTCAGAGAGTAATTTTTAGGGCAAAAAGAAGCTGAGTAACTCTCAGTTTGTAGGGAACCAGGGAGCAAGTAGTGGTAAGGAATGGAAGCAGTGGGTACGGATCACACCTTCAAAACTTTTTTTTGGAAAAAGGTAAATTAAAGAGAAATAAGACTTTGAAGGATTTACAAGGTCAATGAAATATACTTTTCAGTATAACTAGGACTTACGCTTTTTGTAGATATCTTGTCCCCATTCTCAGAACAGGTGGAACCCCGGGCACGTCCCTAAACCATATCCTAGGGTGTAGGACAAGATACATGGGCTGGCCATGTGCTGCAGAGCCCAGAGCTGAGGCTGAGAGGAAAATGGAGCAGCAATTTGAACAGCTGCCAATCTGAAGAGGTCAGATGGAGGAAGAAGAGCCAGGTAGAAGGAATGGGACTCCTTGGAACTTAAACATGAAGGAGTTCCACCCAATAAGTGGGAAATGAGACCTGGCGAAATCCTTGTGGGAAAGAGCACAGGACACAAACAGTGTGAATGGGGAGAGAATATCATGTGCTCTGAGTGCTTCTTAGAAAACTGGCTCACACCCCTTTCAGTAGGTGGATAGAGTTCAGGTTTCTCCGGGATTGCAAAGGTTTGCCCTGTGACCTTGTGCTGCTCTCCCACTCTGGCTCTGGGCTCAGACGTGTGGGCTGTTGCCAATAGGGCACTGGCAAATGGGACACGGCAGAGGCTTGGAAAGTTCTTGCACAATGTGGACTTGTTGCCTTCCCCCTCTGTCAGCCCACTGAGAACATGTCTGGGATGGCCTGCCGGATGAGACACACTTGGCACAGTTACACCATCACCCCAGCTGGTAGCCTGGGTGCTGGCTATGAGAGTGAGCCCAATAAAGACCAGAACCCTCCCTGCCCAATCAAGCCCAATAAATTCCCTAACCTGTAGGCTCATGAGCTACATAAATGCTTATTATCTTGAGCCACAAGGCTTTGGGGTGGTTTGTTATGTGGCATAAGTGTGGGAATAGGTGACTGATAGTGCCTATGACTGCTAGGCAGCTATGGTAATTACTCTGTTTGAAAACTAGAGCTCCTCCCGCCATAACTCTGGTTGTGGGGCTGGTTATAGGAGACAACAGGGCAAACTCTAAGAGCTCATCCTGGCAGAGAAAGATTAACCAGGGGATCTACTAAGATTGGAGGGCCACGGCCTTGATCTCTTGGCCAACTTGAAGGATGACCAAATGGGAAGCCTGTCAGAATTTCCCTTATGGACGTCTTTCTCACTTTTTAGAGCTAGTAGGTGTAACCTTTGTATCAATCCTAGTCACAATGGAAGATACTGTAAAGGGCTCCTCCAGATACTGACCAGCAGGGAGCATCTAAAGCCAATGACCTGCCCAAGGTCAACCTTGACGATAGCTTAGTTTTGTTCATGAACTGCCCTGTGCCTCCAAGTCTAAAAGTGTTCTTGGTCTTAGAGCAAAAAGTTCTCTACTCTGGAGTGGTCCATAGACCCCTTTGCCAGGGTCAGAGGGTCTGGTTATGACACAGGGTGGAGGTTGCAAGATTTCCAAGCAGGCGACTGAAACCTGTTCAGGCATTTCAATAGAGGCCAGTTACACACTTGGCTTCTTGGCAGTGAGTATGCCAGTGACAGGGCGACTACACCCTCTCCGTGAGCCCAGCAGCAAGTTTGATTTACAGACAAAATGGTAGGTAGGCAAGATGAGGTCCTATCCCAGGAAATCTCACCATCTGGAGGCAGGAGTAAGTAGGCAGTGAAGCTGTCACTATAAATGTATGAATAAGGGCAAAGAAGCCCGGGTGTGCCACCTGGTCTGAGAGTTCTGAGCCTGCAAGTTAAAAAAGACCGGGGTTTCACAGCTTCTAGCCTGTTCATCCCCCAGGATCTCCCTGAGGCCTTCCCAGATCTGCTATGCAAGGAGGGCCAGCCCTCGAGCTCCAGGCCATCCACATCACTCTGGGCCAGGGCCTGCAGTTGCCATCATTGGCTGCCAGACTAGGACTGTGAGATGCAGACAGACAGCTGGTTGGCCAGAAGAGGAGGCCACATGCCGGTATGTTCCCTGCCAGGCAGGATGCTGGAGACTCAGCGGGCTCTGCTCCCCCTGTATAGTTAGAGCCACACCTGAAGAAGAAAGCAAGTTAAAGTTAGTTCCTTGTTGGCAAATCTAAGGGTCCTTTTGCCACTGGGTGTGCTGGCATAGTCCGCCAGCTGCATGTGCAGCCCCACAGCTCAAGGGCACTGCCCAGCCTGGGCACAGACAGCAATGGAATGGTCCTAGAACTCTCCTATGGCTCAGGCCTCTGTCCTCAGCAGCAGCTATACTCTCAGGCACTGGCTGCAGGGCCAGGCTCTAGGCTGGGACTCTCAGGAAATCCTGAGTGGTTCACAGCATTTGGGCTCAGAGCAACTGATGATCAAGTTGGCTTTGGCTCAGAAAAGGGGAGAAGACAAATTCCTAGACCCAAGTGCTCTGGAGTTGTGCTCATTTCTCTTTGCGGGGGACAGCTGGGATCCTCAAGTGCTGATTGAGGCTGGGGGCAGCAACCCCGAAAGATGGGCCCGGCCTAGAGCTGAAGCCCACCTGACTTCCTACAGAGGCTGGCACTGTGGGGAGGGGCCACAGCTGATCAGTCAGGCCAGGAGAGAAACTAAAATCAAGGTCTCAGAGAGGTCAGCCACCTGGAGAGTGCAGACACATCACAGCAGGATGGAAACTGAGAAAAAGACAAAAGGGAAAGCGGTAAGGTGGAGAGGGAAGGCCAGGCTGGGGTACTTTCTATAGGAAAAGCCAATGTGCTTTGTGCCTTTAACCTCAGGCACGTGCACAGCATTCAGGCACCACGGGCATAGGAGACATCAGCCAGTAGAGGGAAAAAAGGGAAGAGATGGTGGATGGGTATAAATACTTGATGAAGAAAGAGAGGGAAGGAGAGAGGAATTGGGTCATGGGAGAAAGAGCAGATCCGATTCAGGTCTCAGGTGCAACAGCTTCCCAGGCAGAGGATGGGGACCAGGGACAGTGGGGAAGGTGGCCCTCCTAGACCAGAGGGCCCAGAGAAGAGAGAGCAAGAGACCAACAGGACAATGACGCTTCAGCTCTTGCCTGCATGTTGGTAATGTCTATGATCCACCAGACTACATTGACAGCTGCTAATGAAACCAGAAGCAGAGTTCAGGTTGGGAGAGCGAGCTGGCTCCCACTCTGCCCTCTGCAGGGCCTGGCCCAGGTCACTGGCACCTGCAGCAAGAAGGAAACTCAGCACTCGGATCACACTGCTCTGAGCAGCAGAGCGCTCATCTGGTTCATTGTCCTAACTGCCCTTGAGCTGCCGGCTGCTCCCAGAAACCACATGACTTCTGCATTCTGTTCCAGGAGCAGCCTCCACCTACTTGGTCCCATCACTGGCTTTTTGCCACCTGTCCCCCCTTTTTTGACCAACTAGATTCTTGGAGCTGTCAAGTTCTTTCAGTTGGAGACAGGAAGACTTTTTCATAGATAGAGGCCCTCTGGGATGTGTGAGGTGGGAGCATGAAAGGTGGGGAAGGCAGGACTCAGAGCGCTGGGAGGCCGTCCAGGATGGACTCCTCTGCTCACTCGGGCTGACATCCTGGACGTCAGTGTCCCTGTTTTCATATTAAGGTCAGCTTTGTGCCAGTGTCCTCCAGCAATGTTCTCTCTCTTTTGTTCTTTCCTTTCTTGATAATCTCTCTTTCCTTCTCCTCTCCTGCCCTCCACCCCAGCTTTCTTGGAAGGCACTACCAGTGGGCCCTCCAATAAAGAGATGAGGAGGAGATCTAGGAGTACAAACCTCTGTCACGGCTGCCAATGCTGCCACTTGTTCTGCAATACAAGGCCAAGTGCAATGTGGGGCCCAGCCAGGGGCACCGAGGAGCCAGGAGACAGGGCTTTGCTTCTCTCTCTCTCTCTCTCTCTCTCTCTCTCTCTCTCTCTCTCTCTCTCTCTCTTTCTCTTTCTCTCTCTCTCTCTCTCTCTCTCTCTCTCACACACACACACACACACACACACACACACACTCACTCACACACATATACACAAGAAAAACTGAAAGGCCCCTCAAACCACAAACTTAATTCCCTTAAGATTTACAAATAACCAGATCTAATCATTGAGAACTTTGGGTTGTTTAACTACTCCTGCTTGGTATACAATAAAGATCAACCAGAGAGAAAATGGTGCAGCCACACTTTCTCTCACTGAGAGCCCAGAAGGGCTGAAGAGAAGAAGTCTGGAGTAATGACCTCTCCGTGGACTTACTAGTCTTATTAACCTTAACTTAGAAGGGTTGGGGATGAAGAGCCGCTACTTCAGCTTCCCATTTTGTGGTGCAGGCCTTTTGCTGCAGTTCCACCGTTTTCCCCAGAAAGTCCTGGTGCGCTTTCTGGAGGCGGCATGTGCACACACAATGATAATAATAAAGGATAAAGTAAGTCTTATTATGTATCAAGCACATATTATATATCATTTCTTTCTCACAATGACACATGAGAGATAAGTAGTACCATTACTCCTAAATTTAAGTGAAAATCCCCAAGCCTTAGCAGTACCTTTCCCAATCACATAGCGAGGGGCAGGGTTTTGACCCTAGCAATCAGTCACCCAGGGCTCCAGCTACTAACCGCAGATATGACTGCCACACACATGCAGCCAGCTCCCTCCCTACAGGCAAGCTCTGACCCCAGCTGCTCCAGGAAAGACCTGAGAAAGCAGACCAGCCTGTCTTTCTTCCCCTTCCCAGAGAAGGGGCCACTCAACAAAAGTGTATTCAATGCGTCTCTGAGCCAGCTCTGTGCTCAATGTTTCAGGGGACACCCAGGTGACCAGACAGAGGCCCTTGAGATGCTGTACAGCAGGGTAAGATATCAACCGTATGACCACAAAACCAGCTAGAAAGCGATTAGTCTTAAGAGGCACAGCTAGGAGTGGAGGCAGGAAAGGCTTAGGGCAGTGGTCGGCAAACTGCGGCTCGCAAGCCACATGCGGTTCACGAGCCGCGGTTTGCCGCTCTGTTGACTAATGAATGAGTTTGCCGACCAATGACCTAGTCCTAGACTCTCGATTCCAATAATTACAGGCTGTTGTTGTTCCTTGTGATTAAGCCCCTATCCAGTGGTCGGCAAACTCATTCATTAGTCAACAGAGCGGCAAACCGCGGCTCGCGAGCCGCAGTTTGCCGACCATTGGTTAGCAGTGGTTGGCAAACTCATTAGTCATCAGAGCCAAATATCAACAGTACAACGACTGAAATTTCTTTTGAGAGCCAAAATTTTTAAACTTAAACTTCTTCTAACGCCACTTCTTAGAATAGACTCACCCAGGCCATTGTATTTTGTGGAAGAGCCACACTCAAGGGGCCAAAGAGCCGCATGTGGCTCGCAAGCCACAGTTTGCCAACCACGGGCTTAGGGGATCATGGAAGGCTTTGTAAGGAGCTGGTATTTGAATGGGATCTGTGAGGAAGGGGGGCTTAGGTCATGTAAGGGCAGGGTGGGGGCGAACACGAGGAGAGGCTGGTCTATACAGCAGAACAGAGGGAGAGGCAGCTTTATGTTTATCACAAAGCAAGAGCACCTTTTCCTCACCAGCAGCCATTCACACTAAGAACAAATCCACAACCCTTACTGTGAGCTCCTAAGGCAGAATAAATAGTGGGAGGAGCTTGGGCCAGTCTGGGTGCTCTCCTGGTGCCGCCCCTTGCCAGCCATGTGACTGAGGCCCAGGTCGCTGAGACTCACTTCCTCAGCTCTGCAATGGATCGCAGTTGTCCACAGGCCGTGGGATCATTGTGAAGATTCAACATTCTAGTCCATGTGAAGTGCTGAGATCAGCACCTCACAGTTACTGCTCCATAAACCACACTGCTATTATCATTACTACTAATAGTAGCAGCAGTGTTACTACAGGGCCTGCCTGGTCTGGCATCTGCCAGAGCTTCTGCCCCACATTCTGCCCGATGCCCTCTCAGATTGCTGGGCTCTATTCTGGCCTTCTTTCGGTTCCTTCATGTAATATCATACGTGACATGGGAACATGCTGGGAACGAGGTTGCCATGTAGTTGTCTAAAACTGTCACTTGTGCAATACTTGAGGATTCTGTGAAGGCCCTGCTCAGGAATTATGCATCTCCTAAAGACTTGAAGGTTGTGGCTCATAGACATGCTGGGCACAGGAAGATTATTATTAAAGGAAATAACTTCTAATGAGTGCTAATATTAAAACTTAATCCCTATATCCTCACAGATGTACTTCACTATGTCAATTATTAATTTCTCACTTAATCATAGAATGATGGATGGTTGCTTGCTGCATTTGCTCTGCAGTTCACACTGAAAACCAAAGGAATGTAATAGGTACCTACAGCCTCTTCCAACTCAATATCTTCTATCCAGAAGTATGGGTTCAATATGGATAATTGTGTAGTGAAACAGGTGGTAATCATGCAGGAAATAGTGTACTGTATTTTGGAAGGTCAACTCTAAAGGTCAAGGGAGTGGAAGTCTTTATTAAGGAGGGAAGAATGTCAGCTATGTTGCTGTGTGCAGAAAGGGAAATGTACTCCTCCATTGACAAAAATGCTGAGGCTGCCTCTTGAGCCTCGGATCCAACTTTTCTGGCATGTTGGCAAATTCAAAAGAATGTGCATTCTTTGGGAAATGTCTTTCTACATTTTGAGTGTACTCAGACCCCTTTACATGACATTTATCAGCTGTTCTTCTTCTTCATGAACTAAAATCTTTCCTGTCTCTCTCCTTCACCCCATCCCCAACACCAACAATGGGTAAAATACCCAAATTCATTCCTTCACGAGGCAAGAAAGCTATACAGTTGCACCTCTTCATCCATTTTCCCTACTTCCCAAGCATCCTTAAAATTATTGTTTTCACTTTATATCTGCATGAACTAAGTCTCCCACACTTAAATCTGAGTCCCTGCCCCTCAACTAACTGTTCAGCAGTCGAGAGCCTCTTGGTGAACTGCTCCTAGGGTCTCACTCACTGGGCAGCTTTCCAGTTTGTCTGAAGTCCCTGCCTCTAGCCTTTTAGGAACAAGGTTTCATCCATCCAGGTTTATTAAACATTGTAAAAATGTAAGAATGAAAACAATTTTGAAATGTGAGTATTATATATAAGTTGACAAAGAACAGAATTCCTTTTCAATTAAATGTTAATGTCAACTTCCAGCATTTAATTCCTTCCCTAGAGATGCAGAAAAAAGTCTTTTTAAAAGAACTCTTGAAATATTTACTTTGAGAAAATCTTAGAGCTTTTGAAATTGAAAGAAAGTTGGCAATGATAATTTATATGTTAGTAAAAAGTAGTGATATAGAAGGAATTTGTAGATGTATTTTCAAACATAGCAATTAATTCCTTTGATTTATTCTCACATACAGTAAATTGTAAGCATTAATAGAGAAACTAAATTCAGGAGATGAGCTTTAAGTTTTCGCTGGGAATCTGATGGTGGGTAGGGGTTTAGTATAATTTGGGGGGTCTCTTGGCAAGTGGAATTTTGTTATCTAAGTGCCCTTTTCATTTTATAATTGGCTTTATTACACTGTACACTCTCTGGCAGTTTACATGGGATAATGTGGCCGAACATAATTTGGGGTGGTAAATAGTATGGAAAGTAAATATCCAGCCCTGTGTAACCGACCTTGGCTCTGCTATAACTGATGCAGGGCTCTGACCGTTTCAGAATCTCCCTGGGTAAGATCTGTACTGCCTGCCACCTGTCCCAGGAGGGTACCTCAAGGAACACCTTCATACAGAGGCAAAGTCCCTTTTTTAATGACTGCCCATTTTCTCCCCTGAGGGGAGCACCACACCTCTGGATGGCCACGGAGTTAACAGAACGAAATCCTAGAGACCTGTATGGCCTGAAAATAAATGACCTATAGCACAGGCTTCCATATTGACTGAATCTCAATATATGGATGTCAATTCGACCTAGATTAGATTGACATGCAAGAATTAAGCATATTTTCCATGTTAAAAACTTTGAACACGGATATAAATGGTATCCATTCAAATTGCATTCATAAGCTGTTAGTACAAGGAGGTACTATTTCACTCCTAATTATTTAATTATGATTGCAGAGCAGTATTTTGTGTACTGTTTTTAAATTTCACTTTTCTAATAATTCGTCTTTCTTTTTTGTAATTTGCAAAATATTGGTTCTTTGGAGATTTTGAAAAGCAATCCTTTACCAGGCTAGAAAGGCTCTGTCCTGGAAGGGATATGCCATTGTGTGCCCAGGAGGAACCCCACCCCTGAATGTTTTTGACAGGTAGACGAGAATTCCAGACTACTCATTAGGAACTATATAAGAACACCAAAGAAAATTTCTATATCTGGAAAACAATAATAATATAGACTGTTTATGTGTATGTATAAGTGCACCAAAGGTACAAAATGATTCAAAGAGAGATTGGGAAAAGAGAAGATTGTGACTGGGAAGGGGTTTCAATTGCATTGGTTCTTTTTACGGGTACTGTGTACATAGATGTGCATTTTTTATAAATGTCTCTAATATTGTAGTTAATTTATAAATTAAAACATGGACTGACTTTCTGCATTCACATTATTCGTAATTTATATCCTGCTTTAATTCAAAATTTCTTGAAATGCATTACATGCAATTAAGCTTGTGTTAGGGTATTACCAATGTAGCAACTACTAAGCTGATTAGATAATGAAGATTTGAATCTTAACTATTAACTTTTTAATTCTAGGTTTTCTCAAAAGCTAGTTGTTAGCCTCAAGGTCCCTACATGCCTCCCATAAATACATCAGTGTGTGTATATATATATATATGGCACAGCAGCCTGCTTAATTCAGGCCCTTCACAAAGATACACACAGCACTGTCTTTTCTGTGTGTGTCCCATTCATTATTTGTGCTGTCAGTCTTTTTCAAAGTCTAATTCACCAACCTCTTGTAAACCTGCTGTTATCTCAAGGCCTACTAATCAAATGGTTACTGGTGTCATAGAAGCAACCCTTAGCTTGAGATTTCTGTTACTGAGACATCATAACGAATTAATTCAACCCTTTCCCTGAGTTATTTGATACAAGTACTCGCTTCTCTATCTAAATGTGCACATCTGTGCAAACACACATCTGTGCAATATGCATTTATAGACTAGTGTAGGGGGAATCCTATAAACAGAATGATGCAGAACCTGACAAACAGGATTTTGAGTAACTGTGCAAATGTTGCAGTTTTTAAGACTGAACCATGGGCCTCAGGGAGCTAGATCTACCCACACACTCCTGGCCTGAGTCCACAAGAGAATCAATGGAGGAAGTGACAGAAATTTTCTCTGTTCACCCCCACATTTAGAAAAAGGAAAATATTTAGCTGTACAACTTCTGGGAACATCAGAAGCAAAGGTCCCAATAGGGGCCCAGCTCCTAAAAGGGATGGCAGGTGGACACTATGACAATACTGCACATAAATGTTTATTGGGAAGACTGAGGTGTGGGTTCCTGAGAAAGCAGAGTAGCATCTGGTAGGAAACTTCATCAAAGGGCATGGCCAGCGCCTCACCTGCAGGTGGTTCTAGGTGGGCTGAGATACTGATTCCCTCGCTCGAGAAGCCGGACAGGACTGGGGGCAGTTTCCTCTCATGGTGGCGGTTTCAGTACATCACTTTCATGGCACCTTAGATCTTCTCACTCTAAGGAAATCAGGGACCTGCGGGAACTCTTCACTGGCTTCTGATTCTTGTAGGCCAGTCCAACAGGGAGGGATTGAGGAATCCCAAAGACCAACATAAACTACCCCTTCTATTCACGCCTCAAGCCACTTCAGCCAATCTTGTGTTTGCCCAACCCCAGAATGCCGTCCCCAGCTCCTCTCTTCCTTCTTCCCAAATAAGTTAAGTCTCCTCTACGGAACATGGGTCCAGAATGATATTTAACCAAAATTGGAATTCATTTGTTAATACATCAGTCCTGCTTATGTCTATGAATACCCTTAGACGAGACTATTTCATTTATGCCTGTGACTGAAGTTTGGTATATTTTTGTTATTAACTAACTCAAAGTTTAGTATATTCCTGTCACTCAACATATTTCACCTAACACATTTTTTGAAAGCCTTTTTTTATCACAGATCTGATGCTCAAGTGAGCTATTGAAGGGATGGACAAATAAATAACTGACACTGATCTTAGACCTTTTTTTGGTACAACTACCTCAGGTTACAGAGGAAGAAAACGATAATGCTGCTATTTTGCAGCTCATGCGTCAGACATACCCTGACCCCATCTTTACTATTGCACATTCCTGACCCCTGGCCCGGACTCAGTCCCTCCATCTCTGGTCCCACCATCACCTCAGGCAAGTTCCAAGTCTACTTTATATGAATGACTCCCGGCCTCTCAGTTCCCTCATCTCCTCAATTCCCATCATCTTTTCCTTTCCCACCATCCTTCCCATAGTCACACCACGGGCCTCGTCCTCTCCCAACATCTATGTCCAAATCTCTGGAGTAAGCATCTCGTATCCTCGCCCCCAGCTTACTTATTTAGTTACTACCACCGCTCCTCCCGGGAACTGCTCTGCTACTAACTCCTTCACTTTTTCCAATTCACCAGTCCCCGCCTTTCTACAGTTCTCTCCTTACCCAAGGACCAGCATTTAAATAACCTCCATGCCAGTGTCCTAACCTCCTCAATCCTCCATCTTCCCATCAGACTCGCTGGACGAATTCAGTCCCTGCTGTGTTTGCTGCTGGGCCCTCCTATCAAGCATCATGGTCAGGATGGAAGAGATGACTCAGGGTCACCAGCCTCAGCAAGGACATTGACCTGCCCTGAGGTCCTACTAACTTTCTTTGGTTAACTCGCTCTCCCTCTTTCTATGGTGACTACTCCACACTTTTTCTACTTTCCTCAAACTTTCAACCGCTCATCCCTCCCAACTTCTGGTCACTCAGTTAATGGCCTCACTTGCTGCTTCTCAAAAATAGATGTCATCAGACAAAAACTCCATTAAAGCCCCTTGCCATACTTATAAACCCATTCATATCTACACGTATCCTCTCTCCCTTATTCCACAGTTGGAGCAGAGGGGAGGCCTTCTCCATTTCAGAGCCATTCACTCTCCTGTCCTTCCATCCCCTCAGTAACCTTACGCTATTGTTTCTCCCTCACTGTTCTTGAGTATTTGAATACTTCCTCTAAACTCAGATGCCTAGCACCCTGCACTTCCTCAGTGAAGGCTTCTCAACTTCCAGACCAGTTCAGGCCCCCTGTTGTACCCTGTCCTGGCCCAATGTCCTTCTCCTCTACAGAATTAACGGAGTTGAAAATTTATGTTAGAGCAACAACTAACTCCCCAACCAGATTATAAGCCCATCAAGTTCTATCAGTTTGGCCACCACTGTATTCCAGTGCTTGGCACAGCATTGGTACATCACTGCTTTTTTATTATTATTAATAAACTAGAGGCCTGGTGCACGAAATTCATGCACAGGGGATGGAAGGGGTGGGTGTCCCTCAGCCCAACCAGCACCCTCTCCAATCTGGGACCCCTCAAAGGATGTCCTACTGCCGGTTTACAGGGATTGGGCCTAAACCAGCAGTCGGAAATCCCTCTCACAATTGGGGACTGGTGGCTCCTAACCACTCACCCACCTGCCTGCCCACCTGATTGCCCCTAACCACTCTGCCTGCCGGCCTGCTCGCCCCCAACTTCCCCCAGCTGCCAGCCTGCTCGCCCCCAAATGCCCCCCCGCCAGCCTGACCACCCCCAACTGCCCCCTGTGCCAGTGTGCTCACCCCCACCTGCCTCCCCTGTTGGCCTGCTCGCCCTCAACTGCCCCCCCTGCTGGCCTGCTTGCCCCCACCTTCCCTCCTCACAGGCCTGCTTGCCCCCAATTACCCCTCTGCTGGCCTTCTCATTCCAAACTGCCCCCCTGCTGTCTTGATCACCTCCAACTGACCCCCACTGACGGGGTGAGGGCTGAGGGCTGTTTTCAACCTGGCCACACTCCCTTCAGGGTGGGGGTCCCCACTGGGGTGCCTGACCAGCCTGGGTGAGGGGCTGATGGCTGTTTTCACCCCATGGGAATGTGGCCAGCCTGGGTGAGGAACTGAGGGCTGTTTTTAGGCTGGCCACACCACCTAGCGATCCAGGCTCCCAGCCCCTCCTTTTTTCCTTTTCTTTCTTTTTTTTCAGAGTCTCCTTGAGCAGAGGCCAGGGCTGGCTGGAAGTAGGTATCTGGGATTTATTTATCTTCTATAATTGAAACTTTGTAGCCTTAAGCGGAGGCCAGAGCCAGCCAGGGCGGGTGGGAAGCTTGGCTTCCTCCATTGCCAGGGGCAACCCAAGCCTCCTGCTCGCTCCAGCTCTGTGGCCACCGCCATCTTTTGTTGGGCTAATTTGCATACTAGCTCCTGATTGGCTGTGGGTGTAGCGGAGTGATGGTCAATTTGCATGTTTCTCTTTTATTAGTGTAGATCTTTATTGTTCAGATTATTACAGTTGTTACTCTTTTTTCCCCCCATAACTCCCCTCCACCCGGTTCCCACCCCACCCTCTGCCCTTACCCCTCTCCCCCACTGTCCTATCCATATGTGTACGATTTTTGTCCAGTCTCTTCCTGCACCCCCCACACCTCCAACCCCCAGAGAATTGTCAGTCCACACCCTTTCTATGCCCCTGATTCTATTATATTCACCAGTTTATTCTTTTCATCAGATTTTTTATTCACTTGATTTTTAGATTCACTTGTTGATAGATGTGTATTTGTTGTCACTTTGTTGTTCATACTTTTTATCTTTACCTTTTTCTTCTTCTTCCTCTTCTTAAAGAATACCCTTCAGCATTTCATATAATATTGGTTTGGTGGTGATGAACTCCTTTAGCTTTTTCTTGTCTGTGAAGCTCTTTATCTGACCTTCAATTCTAAATGATAGCTTTGCTGGGTAGAGTAATCTTGGTTGTAGGTTCCTGCTATTCATCACTTTGAATATTTCTTGCCATTCCCTTCTGGCCTGCATAGTTTCTGTTGAGAAATCAGCTGACAATCATATGAGTACTCCCTTGTAGGTAACTAACTGTTTTTCTCTTGCTGCTTTTAATATTCTCTCTTTGTCTTTTGCCCTTGGCATTTTAATTATGATGTGTCTTGGTGTGGTCCTCTTTGGATTCCTTTTGTTTGGGGTTCTCTGCGCTTCCTGGACTTGTAGGTCTATTTCTTTCACCAGATGGGGGAATATTTCTGTCATTATTTCTTCAAATAGGTTTTCAATATCTTGCTCTCTCTCTTCTTCTGGCACCCCCATACTTCAGATGTTGGTACGCTTGAGGTTGTGCCATAGACTCCTTACACTATCTTCATATTTTTGGATTCTTTTTTCTTTTTGCTTTTCTGGTTGGGTGTTTTTTGCTTCTTTGTATTTCAAATCTTTGACTTGATACTTGGGATCCTCTAGTCTGCTGTTGGATCCATGTATATTATTCTTTATTTCAGTCAGTGTATGCTTAATTTCTAGTTGGTCCTTTTTCATATCCTTGAGGGTCTCACTAAATTTCTCGGAGGTTTCTAGAAGACTCTTGAGTAACCTTATAACTGTGGTTTTGAACTCTATATCCAGTACTTTGCTTTCCTCCATTTCTCTCATTTGTGACCTGTTTCTTTGTCTCCACATTTTGGCTGCTTACCTGTGTTGATAGAGTGGCTTTGTGTGCTAGGTGTCCTATCAGGCCCTGTGGCTAAACCTCCCCTGTTACCTGAGGTGGACACTCTTGGTGCACCCCTTTGTAGGCTGTATACACAGTCTTGTTGTAGTTAAGCCTTGATTGCTGTTAGTATCACTGGGAGGAATTGACCTCCAGGCCAATTGGCTGTGAGGACCAGTTGTGTCTACGATGGGTGAACTTCTGTGCTGGAGACACCCTTATGGAGCAAGATTTGCTTCAGTGGGGCTTTGGCACTCACTGAGTCTGCCCCCTGAGTGTGCCTCTTATGGATCTGAAGAGTTGTAATTTGTATGGTCTCACTTTGACCACTGGGTACACTGGCTCTTGGATCTCCAAGGAGGTGCAAAGTCAGCCACTGCCTGAGGCCACCCAGCAGGAGCTACATAGAGATCTGCAGATTCCTCCTCTTTGTTTGGGGTTTAGAGGTGCCCAGATGAGGTCCAGCTGTGAAGCAATGTAAGCTGCTGTGGAGCCTTGGGCCTTCTTTTGGAATTTCTGGGGCTCCCTGACCCAGCTGCAGTTTGTTGGGTAATTTTAGATTGCAAAAGGCCAGGCCATTCATATGCAAAAGCCTCTGTGCACAGCTTGGGTGGGGTTGTAAATTGGGTGGGGCGGGTCTCAGGGAATCACCAGGGCAGAGCAAACAGCAATGGCTGACCTTCAGCCCTGCCCCAAAGAGGGCCCCGGGTCTCTGTGTCCTGCGGTACTGTGCTGGAACAATAATCGCTGCAAGCACCTCTGACAGAAAGCCACCCTTGTGTTCCGGCCTGATGCCAGACAGTCCAGTTTCTCCCCATATGACTCTTGGTCCCCAGAGTCTCATTTGGAACTGGAGTTCAGAGCAGTTGGGAGCATGTGTCTCCTTCCCGATTGAAAAAGACAACAGAGTACTCAGTTGCCATCCCCTTTCCATGTGCACACCTCTGTACCTCCACACTTCACTTCTGCACCTCCGCACCTCCGCCAAGTCTCAGTGTGCTTTTCTCTTTCCTTCTAGTTGTAGAATTTCCACTCAGCCAGCCTTCCCGTGGTTCTGGATGATATCTGTTTTGTCTTTTAGTTGTAGTTTTAAAGTGGTTGTGCAAGGCAGCAAGTTCAGGTGTTTACCTATGCTGCCATCTTGGTTTCTCCAGTACATTACTGCTTTTAAAAATATATGTTTGATGAAGAGATTTGCTCAAAGTTACACACCTAATTTCTCAAACCCAGGACCAGAACCCTAGTGTTCTAACTCACTGTCTCATGTGTGTACATTTGCAAGATGCACCATACATTAAAATGTATAAAATACATACATATGATTTAAAGAAAAAAGAAAAAGAATACTCATGTCCACTCAAGCTCAACAGTAGAATATCATTGTTATCTTAGAAGTTTCTTATACACCTTTCCCCAGTAGCATCTCCATTCCTATTCTCAGAGGTAACTACCATCCAAACTGAACTAACTATGCTCTTGCTTTTTGTTATAAGGATGTATCTCTAAATATACATTATTTAACTATGTATAAAAACACACTATGTAAATACAGCCATACTGTATATATACTTCTGTAAATTGATTTTTTGTTGTTTAATATTATGTTTTTGAAGCCTGTTCCTATTAATGTGTATAGTTGGAGGCCTTTTCACTATTGTATGGTTATTCCATTTTATGAATACACCACAATTTCTCTATTGTTTGACTGTTTGCAGACTTTCGGGATGTTTCCAATTTGTGGCCGTTATGAACAATAGTGCCTAAATGCCTTACCTCCTGGTAGGTGTGTGAGCTTCTCTGGCATATGTACCTAGAAGCACGATTGCTATGTCCTATAGGTGCACATGGTCACCTATGTTGGTGCATCAGACATCACTTTCATGATGCCTTAAATCTTCTCAGTCTCAACATCTCTGGGAAGCCTCAGAGGTCACATTGAGGAATTTGAGTTTGATCCTATGGGCAATAGGGGTAATGAAATGGTTTTGAACAGAGATGTGCAGATCTGATTTGCATTTTATTAACTTTACTACAGATCAGAGAACTATCGCACAGGGACATTCTGAAGCAAAGGATCTGTTGGAGGCTGCACCTAGAAGAAATCGGACAGGAGCTGGACAAGGTGGTGGTGATGGGGGCCAGGGTCATGGACACACTGAAGGGACGTTTAGTACATTGAAGTGGCTGGTGATATGCTGGATGTAGAAGTGGGTGGAGAGATGTCTTAGAAAATCCAGACAGGAAATACAAAAACAGACGCATTGTTCTGTAGATCAAAGGAATGAGTTCAAAGTGGAGCATGTTGAGTTTGAGGTATCCAGTACATATTCCTATGGGCTTAGCAAAATGAAATTTAATGATATGCTGTTATTTCATTATTGTTTCAGTACCAAATTGGTTATTATATTGAGTTTCTACCTCTACCTTTTAAAAGATGAGTAAATACTAAATAACATGAGAATAGAAATTTTTATAATGTTCTCACAAAGATATTCTTCCTTCTGAATATAACTACTTCAATAAAGCCTCCCACAGCATCAGTCAGACTACTGTCGCGGAGCCAGTACTTGGTGAATGGGGTTGAAAAACAGGTTTCACTCTTCTTAGACAAAGCTCCAGTTTCAGAGCAGAGCTCCAAAGTCTCCCACAGGCTGCGTTAAGGATGCCAAACAGAAGTGGATTTTTCAACAACAGTTAATATAAAGAAGAGGGAGAACAAAACCTTAATAGTCCAATTGAGAAATGAACAAAGGAAACGAAGGCAGTCCCAGTTAAAAAAAAAAAAAATGCAATGGCCCTGGAAACACTTTGAGTTCACTCAAGTGAGAGAAATGCAAATTGCCACTGTACTGAGACACCATTTTCCACCCAAGATGAGCAAAGATGAAGGACTTTGGTAAAACACTGTGTGGTGAAGGTAGGGAACAGTCTCTACAGGGTAAGTGGGTACTATCCGCATGGAGGAAAATTTAGCAATAGCCCCCAATTTAATATGCCCATAATATTTTTAAAGTAAATCCATTTCAAGAAATGTGTTTACCTGATTATACTCATACATGTGTAATATGGTTTAAGTTTACAACCACTTTCTGAAACATAGAACATAAACATCCATCAAGAGGGAACTGTTTAGGTAATATGTTACCACATGGAACAGAATGCTATGCAGCCATTAAAAAGAATGAAAAAGGGTGGAAGCAACCCAAATGTCCATTGATGGAGGAATGGATTAAAAATGTGGTATATACATACAATAGAATATTAATCAGCCATGAAAAGAAAATGAAATTCTGACACAGGCTGGCAGGGGGAGTTAATGAGGGATGACCAAACGACTGAACAGCAGGCTGTATGGGGTGACCAGGCCACCGGGGGTGGGGGGGGGGTGGGGGGGGTCATGAGGGGGAACCAGGCCGGCAGGGGGCTGTTGTCGGGGGTGACCAGGCCAGCAGGGGGGGCAGTAAGGGGTGACCAGGCAGGCAGGAAGTTGAGCGATTAGGAGCCAACGGTCCAGGATTGTGAGCGGGATGTCTGACTGCCGGTTTAGGCCCAATCCCTGGGATCAGGCCTAAACCGGCAGTTGGACATCCCCCAAGGGGTCCTGGCTTGGAAAGGGTGAAGGCTGGGCTGAGGGGACCACCCCCATGCACAAATTTTATTCACCGGGCCTCTAGTATAGGATAATCTCCAAAATATATCATTAAATGAAAATAAAATTTCCAGAATACCATATGTACTCTGTCACCATAGAAGGGAATAGAAAAAAATATATTTAATTATATAGACACAGAGTTTCTCCAAAGCATATGAGGAACCTTATAATACTGGTGCACGCCATAGGTGAGCTGGGTGGCTGGGGAGTGCAGTGGGTGGAAGGCAGGATAACAGAGAGGCAACTTTTCAGGAGATGCTGTTTGTACCTTCTAATTTTATAGCATGTAAATATATTTCATACTTATTATTCACAATTATCTTAATGTGTGGCCTACAGTGTGGCTTTCAAGATTGGACAATTTGAAATTTTAAATGTTGCTTCTATTATGGTTATGGGAAACAAACTGTTTATACTTTGGATCATCATGAAACCAAACTTTCCAAGTGCAGGGCTTTTACCTCCTAATTAACTGCATAACCCAAAATTTTTCAACCAGCATGCCACAAAAATTCTTAAAACATGCAGTACCTGATTATTTAGTCAGGAGCACTGACCTCTTTTCTCTTAGATTATCAAATGAAAAAAAAAATGACAATAGCCAACAGAACAATAGCCATACCTTGTGAATGAATAAAAACTATACCTTTTTTTGTTAGATTGTCAAAAATATATATTTTTTTGGCGTGCTGCAGAATTTTAATAATGAGTTTATGTGTGCCATGAAATGCAAAAGGTTGAAAATCATTGGCATAACCAGATTCTTACTGGCCAAATCCAAATCATGTTGTTTAGAGGGGAAAATGCCCCATTCAGTAGCTGATTGCCTAAGTTGGCTGAACATAAACACTGTTGGAAGAATGATTTGTTTGGGCAGATTCCCAGAGCTAACAGTGATTAATGTAATATTTAACTTTGCAGGTGCTTAACATTTCTCCAGAGAATATGTTCCCACAATCAGGGGAACTGCTGATGTTCACATTATTCCAGCTACCTTTCAACTCACTAAAAATACAGACATCTTATAAGCAGTGGCTCCCTGCTTTCAACAAACATATTTTACGGCTGGACTGAAAAAAAAAGTTTCTAAAACACCACATTTACTACCTACATAGAGACATGGTCACTAAAAGGAAATCTGACAACTAAGATTCCACGATGATAAATTCTATAAACTAAGGGATCTATTTTATTACACAGGTTCAGTGCAGGTTTCATTTAATGTGATCTCCCAGTTCATTAAAAATATAAATCCAAGATACCAAATTGTGCTTTCATATCTTCATGTCTGTTTATCCTGAACTAGAGGATCGGCTGCTGGAGGTGAAAGCCCATGACATACCTGTTCATGCCCTGTCAGTACCGAGTAAATAGTTGTGACGGCCTGAGAACTTTGAAGCCTCTTCTTCCTCGCTTTTTATATATCTGTGTTTGTTTTCTCCTAATTTGAGGAGAGTGCCTCTGAGGCAATCTCTTAATCAAAAGGCCTTATAGAAACTGCTGCTGAACAGATCAACCACCTCCTGGACCTGTGCCAGCCAATTTGCACAACTGACCATTTAGATCCATGTCTGGTTCAAATCAGAAGGAGAAATGTAAGTTCTACACTACAGCAACTTGCTGACTTTCAAGCTGACTTTTCAAATTCCAGGTGCTGGCATCAATCCCTTTACTAATTAAGGAGGCATGGCTCTGAGAAATAGGCATTCTTTTTTGGTTGGGATGACATTAGCTATTCTACATAAGAACCTGTTTCTGAAACCACTCATCTTGGGAAGCTGCTGGATCACATCCAAAGAGTACATTTCAAAAGCTTTTGGTATTCCTTGGAAAAGCTCCACCAAGTATATTGGATGCACATCCTTCAGTGTAGATATTTCAGAATATAGTCCAGGACCTCACACTTAGAGGTAAATAGAATGGTCCTCAAGGGGGAACGGAGGGAAGTGCAATGAAGACTAAATAACCCTCCACAATCCAGGGTGTGGAGGGGGAGAGAGTGTGGGCTGTCATAAAAATCAGATTCCTCAAACAATGGATAGAGCTCTGATTCCATTTACAAAAAGAGCCAAGGGGAGTGGGGGGCGGGGGGGATGGGAAGTGATTAACCAAAGAACTTGTGTGCATAATCCATGGACACAGACAATAGGGTGATGAAGGCCTGGGGAAGGTGCATGAGTGGAGTAGAGGTGGTCAAATTGGGGGGAGAAGTGGGACATCTGTAATGCTTTCAACAATAAAGATAAATTTAATAAATAAATAATAAAACTTATCTTCCAAGTAAAAAAACAAAAACAACAAAAAACGAGCCAAGAAGTGACTTACTAAAACTCTTTTAGCAACTCTTTTAACAAATGGCAAAATTTAGAAAATGTAGAAAAGTGGACAACTATGCTCCACCTTTTCTGGAGGCAGAACTTGAAGGACATCAAGGAGACAAACAACAGTCTTTTGAGATTCTGACAGCTGGTGAATACCGGAACTGTTATTGCGGAAGGTTCTGGAACACAGCATTGGCCCCTGCCTTTACAAAGCAGGTCCTATGAGCTTGGCCAAGGGCAAGGCACTGGCCACAAGACTTGCAGGCTTCCTCTTATCCCTGTTAGTCTGTGGCCACAACGTTTTAATAATCTGAATCTTTTGACACATCCCAATTATAACTGTTAGTTGTTCAATGCCTCAGAGAAAACCTTCAAACTCTTCTGGCTCCCTTTCATAGTCTGAAATACTATGCGGAACAAATCTTGTTAGAAATGAGCTTTGAAATGCCATCCAGACAGAAGGTTGCCAAGCTTATCTTTCTGGCTCTGAGGGTTGTACAATCTATGCTTCACTGTCCTTTCAGTGTCGTAATTTCATTTTTATGGGACTTATCATGCAACACAGGCAGTGGATATGACTCAAACCACTCTGCAGTTCAAAAAGAGCAGAAAGACCGGTAATACCTACTGAAAATAGGGTTGTCATCAGCTTGGTCTGCCCTTGTCAAAACTTGGTAAGGTATGGAGCTGCCCTGCACTGGTGAGAGTGACAATAAAATATAAGGCAAGCTAAATATAGAAGAATTCAGTTCTGAATCTTTTTTTTCTTTATACATCCATGGGAATATGCTGCTGTAAGAAATTGCCACAACCCATTCAACATTCATTTTTGCTGGGGATAAAGCAATTGAACACTAATGGGGATAAAGCAATTGAAATAAGTCTTTGTCTTCAGAGTCATAGACAAGTTCATTTTCCTTATTCTCTATTATTGGCTAAATTGAGTTCCCCCAAAATCTGTATGTTGAGGTCCTTACCCAGTACCTCAGAATGTGACTGTATTTAGAAGGGCCTTTAAAGAGGCAATTAGGTAAAATGAGGTCATGTTGGTATACCCTAATCTAATATGACAGGTGTCATATGAAGAAGAGATTAGGACACAGACAAATACACAGAAGGAAGGCCATGTGAGGACACTGCAGAAAGGTGGCCACCTGCCAACCAAGGAGAGAGGTCTCAGAAGAAACCAACTCTAATAACAACTTGACCTTGAACTTCCAGCCTTCAGAACTGTGAGACAATAAATGTCTATTGTTTAAGTGAGCCCGTCTGTGGCACTTTGTTATGGTAGTTCTAGCAGACTAACACACCTCACCTTCTGGGTCCTAATTTTGAACATTGCTTTCTTCTTTTATCAACTTCATTTCACTGTTTTTCCTAACTCTCACTTTCTTTTGTTCTGCTTTCTTCCTTTCTCCCACCTGCCTCTTTCTTTACTTCCCTCACCTTCTTCACTGACAGTGGTGTTACCTTGGGAAGGTACCTGAGAGGGAGAGAAGGCATCTTGCACCCAGCACCCCCAGGTGTGTTGAGAGGCTCTGTTCCCCAAAGCTCCCAAGTGTACCTAGTTTGCAAGGATATAATGCAAAATCATGCAACATCATCAGAAGATGTGCCTCTCCATTTCTAGGTGACTCTGACCATGCCACTCAACTCTCTGAATTTCTGTTTCCTCATACGTTAAAAAAAAAAATGTGATTTGAATTCTTGCATAGTTGTTGTGAGGCTCAATTAAGGTAATAATAATACATTGGGAAATACTTTATATGCTAATCACAATAACTCAATTTTCCTACCTGTAAAAGAGGTGCTACCTACAACATTATAGTATGGTATCATGACAACAATCAGTCAGCAAATAACTACAACCTCTGTGACTCTGGATAGTATATGTGTGTGTGTTTTTTTCTGCTCTGTATTTCATTGGCCTAAAAAGTTTATTTTTGCTTTTCCTGCTGGTCAATATTTATGAAGAGTGTTGTACTTAGTATTAACAGGTGGATTCCAGAGACACAAAGACCTGGTTTTTGCCTTCACGTTCCTGCAATCTATTTGGAAAGATAAAACTTTAACAGTAAAAACAGGTATAAAATCAGTTCAAAGTGGTTTTCAGGGCTGCAATGGGGTATATGTGGTCAAATCTCACTGCAGGTCAAGCCAGGTACCTACCTGAACTTTCTAGGACAACTTTCCAGAAGCAATTTCCAACTTTCTCCTACTAAAGCCACTCCAGCAGAAGGTAGCAAATCTGGCTAAATATATTTATCAGTAAAGGTAATAAAAACTTGAATGCTAACTTAAGTGTCATATATTGCTTTACAAAATCTAATTCTATAACAGCTTGTAAAATAAAAGCCTTTGATAGACAAAAACATCTAATATTCTTAAAACTTTTTGGGTTTTTTTTTTTTAATTTATTTTTAGTCTATATGGTTGACAGTATTACAGATATTTCCCTCTTTCCGCCCCCCATTGCCCCCCTCCACCCAGTTCCCGCCTCGCCCCAGGCCTTTACCACCCTATTGTCTATGTCCATAGGTAATGCATATATGCTTTGATTAATCTCTTCCTGCCCCTCCCTCCACACTTCCCTCTGAGATTTGTCAGTCTGTTCCATGTTTTCATGCCTCTGGTTCCATTTTATACCAGTTTATTTTGTTCATTAGATTCCTTGTTTGTTTATTTAAAACTTGATTTGAATAATAACATTTTTATTTTCTCATTAACTCCTCAGGAACCCCTGAAAATTTTAATTAATAATGTTTCGACATTCCAGTAGGAAAAACATGTATGTAATTGGTATCTGACTTTAGAAACATCTCAACCAAAAAGAAAACCATATGATGGTGTGTTGTTGTTTTTTAGAAATTCACACTCATTATTAAGAATGGTCAAAATATGGTAATTTGGTTAGTAAGGACATAGCGATAAAAGGGTTTAGTATTTCAGAAGCAGCATGTCATAACAGTTACATTTGGATATAGATCCTGTCTTTACCACTTACTAACTATAAGACCTGGCGCAAATTACTGTACTTTTCTGAGAGTTGTCTTCCTCATATTTTAAATGAATACAGTAATGTCTGCATTGGAAGGGCAAAGGCGATGACACAGATGAAGCGAAAGCTCATCTGTGATTATTGCACCTCGCCTGGCCATTAGCAGGGTATGTCCTGGGTGGAATTTCTAAATGAGAATATCTTAGTGAATTATAGCTACTCCCTAACCCTTTCTTTCACTCTTTCTTTTTTAATCCTTACCTGAGAACATGCCGAGAGAGAGAAACATTGATGTGAGAGATAAACATGGATTAGTTGCCTTCGGCACACACCCGGACGAGGAACTGAACCCACAACCCAGGTATGTGCCCCGACCAGAAAAAAACCCAAAAGCCTTAGTGCACAGGATGACACTCAACCAAGCCACTCCGACCGGGCACCCCAAACTGAGAATATTTCTAATTCACCTTTGTATGTCCCTCTCATCACTTATCCCTTTCTTCCCAAACTGGCACTGTACACATGACAGAGCAAAGCCTCAATAAATGTTTGATGAATGAAAAATACATGAATAAGTAAATAACACGATAATTTCAAAATGAAAGCAGAAGGAGAATTAAATTAGTATGTGGATACATCTTAAGAACTGGTAACAGATCAATGTCTTTGGCAAACACAATTAAAATTTGGAGAAACGAAAGATATATTTAGCTATCCTATGTAATAAAAGGCTAATATGCAAATTGTCCCCACAGGCAGGAGTTCCACTGACTGGGAGTTAGACGTGTGCTGACCACCAGGGGGTGGTGTGGAACGTGGCAGACATCAGGGACACAGCGCTGGCAGTGAGTGGCAGCGGAGGTGCTGCTGGCCCGATAGGCCCTGACGAGAGTGGGACCGAGGTGGGATGATGGAGTAGGTGAGCTGGCGGTGCCAGGCCAAGGCAGGTGCGAAGGGAGGCCCCAGCCTGCAGCAGCAGCAGGCAGCCGGGGCAAGAGAGGCCCTGGCCAGCAGCTGGCAGCCACTAGGGACCCTACCTGTGCATGAATTTTGTGCGCTGAGCCTCTAGTAGTAGGATAAAAGGAAAAATTGGGGGGAGTACTACTGTAGCTGCCAACCACTGCTCTGTAAGATAGCTCAAATTCCTTGCCAATATTTTTCTGTAGTGTATGACTAAAACAAATAATCTTCGAGATAAATAAGCCAAAATTACTTGATACATTTACATGTAAGAAAATACCAGTGAAATAAAATGGAGATTGATTCTCTCCCATGCTTTGTGAAAATCATGTCTCTCTAAAACACTTTAAAATGCACCTGTCTGGGTTCTTAATACTAAACTTGCTTTTCTTTTCTAAAGATTTTGCAAAATATGTTGGAAAGGCCAAAGGCCAAGTTGTTTTCATGGATCCAAACCTATTTCTGTATTATATATTTTAATATAAATAATTAAGGAATACCCATCAGAGGATACTACATTGAAAAGGAGTAAATAAAATACTGATTGTATTATATTTTACTTTAGAAAGGAGTATCTTCTTAATTTGTCATGTCCCCCATCAGACCACAATCCAAATATTTTCAAAAGCAGAATATTATGGCATTAAGTAGCTGGTAGCCTAGAAGCCAGCTTCCCTAACCAAAGGACAAGTAGTTGCCAACAGACTTGCTTTAACCATCCAAGCGGCAAGTGTCAAAAGAAACATCAGACTTGTTGGCTCATCCTGGGGAGAAGCTCCCAAATAATCTGCGACCCCTATTCCTTCACTCCTCCGTCACGGGGCAACCCTGGCAAGCCATGGCTCTGCCAGCCCCCGCTGCCATGCAACAATGCCCCGCCCGCGCGCAGGCTTTGTGTTCGCGCAGCCGCGGGTCGCAGCAGTGTGCGCTGGCCCCCTGCACCTGCTGGGCGGCGGCAACTTTTCAAGCCTCCTTCTCACCGACTGCTCTGCTCCGTCTCTTATTCAGAGCCCCTGATCCTCGCCTTCTCTCACCCTTGTTTCAGAAAAAATTGTTCCACGGACACAGGATTTCTTTCTAGGCCACCTGCTTCTTGGTAGTCCTGTCTCCAAAAGTGACAACCGGCCAAGAAAAAGCACTTACTTTTTCCAGCATTCTTCCGCATTAGCAGGGGGTCTTTCCCTGGCTCTGCTCACCCCACGCTGAGCTCAGAGTGGGGAGGAAGTCACGGAGAAGCTGAAGGGAAACGAAGCCCTCCTCATTTTCACCACAAAGGATGGGACCTTCAGGCCACTGGGTCCTGAGATGTTTAATCTGCCTGACTGGTACCTTGCTGGCCAGAGTTTAGATTGGCCCTGGAGGGCTATTCAGATGCCACATTTCCCTGGTGATGAATAATTTCACCCGCCCATCCTTGTGGCCTGTTGGGCCTCCAAGACCCGGGCAGCGCTATTGTTTGCTGGTTTCAGAAGGGCACAGTGGAGGGTGGGGGCGGCCTGCCTGAGCCCGCTTCAGCCCAGCTCAGGTTGAATTTCTTGCAGGGTTTCTCCCCGGCTTCCTCTCCGCCCCTTGCTTTTGCATATTCAAAAGAGGTGGAGTCTCTTTCCATCTCTCAAATCCCCAGGCTTGAGAAAGCCCAAACTATAAGGGATGATTTGATTAGGAAGGAAACACTAAGCGGAGAATAGGTTGGAGAAATAAGTGGTAACATGAATAAATAGGCAAACGTAGAATTCCTATTTGACAGTTTCTTCCCCTACCTTCAGGCGCCTAACGCGCACGCACACACGTGTGTACACACACACACACACACACACACACACACACACACCATTTTTCAATGCCTGAATTGAGCAAAAGAAATTACAAGGAAGTTCTGACTAAATCCCTTGGTCCTAATTATAGTATTAGACTAAGTAGGGGAATTTTTTTGTTGTTAGGGACTTTTTGTTGTTTGGGATATGTTGACAGAATTACACATGTCCCCAATCCCTTCCCCTTACTACCCTCCACCCAGCCCCCGCCCATCCCAATCCTTCACCACATTATTGTCTATGTGGATGGTGTATCCATATATGCATATATGTTCTTTAGTTAATCTCTTCCAGCACCCCTTGCTCCCCTCCTCTGAGATCTGTCTGTCTGTTCAATGTATCTATGCCTCTGGTCCTATTTTTTTTTTTACTTTTTTTTTTTCTTTATTGACTAAGGTATTACATATGTGACCTTATCCCCCCATGGCCCCCCACCTCCCCGCTCATGCCCTCACCCCCCTGTTGTCTGTGTCCATTGGTTATGCTTATATGCATGCATACAAGTCCTTTGGTTGATCTCTCCCTCTTCCCCCCACCCTCCCCTGCTTTCCTCTGAGGTTTGAGGGACTGATAGATGCTTCTCTGTCTCTGGATCTGTTTTTGTTCAACAGTTTATGTTGTTCATTATATTCCACAAATAAGCGAGATCATGTGATATTTATCTTTCTCCAACTGACTTATTTCACTTAGCATAATGCTCTCCAGGTCCATCCATGCTGTTGCAAATGGTAGGAGTTCCTTCCTTTTTACAGCAGTGTAGTATTCCATTGTGTAGATGCACCACAGTTTTCTAATCCACTCATCTGCTGATGGACACTTACGCTGTTTCCAAATCTTAGCTATGGTGAATTGTGCTGCTATGAACATAGGGGTGCATATATCCTTTCTGACTGGTGTTTCTGGTTTCTTGGGATATATACCTAGAAGTGGGATCACTGGGTCAAATGGAAGTTCCATTTTTAGTTTATTTTTTTCCATCTGACAGTCTAAAAATAGGTTTGAAGGTGTTTATCACAAGTATACTTCTCTCTTTTTTTTTTTAAGGGTTAGAATACTCTTTATTGAGGTTCATGTCATTTGAATACATTACGCTCTCTCCCCTTTCTTTTTTATTATTGTCTAAAGTTTTACATATGTCTCCTTTTTCCCCAATTGACACCCCGCCCCCAGCCATTCCCACCCCGGGCAAGCCCCCACCGCCCCAGTGTCTGTGTTCATTGGTTATGCTAATATGCATGCATACAAGTCCTTTAGTTGCTCTCTAACCCTCCCTCCCCTACCAATGTCTCTAGATCAATCTATTCTTGTTCATCAAGTTAGGTTGATCATTATATCCCACATATAAGTGAGATCATGTGATATTTATCTTTCTCTGGCTTATTTTGCTTAGCCTAATGCTCTCCAGGTCCATCCATGTTGTTCCTTCTTTTTTATAGCGGCATAGTATTCCATTGTGTTGATGTACCACAGTTTTCTAATCCACTCATCTGCAGATGGGCACTTAGGCTGTTTGCAAATCTTAGCTATGGTAAATTGTGCTGCTATGAACATAGGGGTGCATATAGCCTTTCTGACTGTGTTTCTAGTTTCTTGGGATATATACCTAGAAGTGGGATCACTGGGTCAAATGGGAGTTCCATTTTTAATTTTTTGAGGAAACTCCATACTGTCCTACACAGTGGCTGCACCAGTCTGCATTCCCACCAGCAGTGCAAAAGAGTTCCTTTTTCTCCGCATCCTCACCAGCACTTGTCGTTTGTTGATGATAGCCATTCCGACAGGTGTGAGATGGTACCACATTGTCATTTTAATTTGCATCTCTTGGATAATTAGTGACTTTGAGCATGTTTTCATATTTCTCTTGGCCTTCCTTCTGTCTTCTTTCAAAAAGTATCTATTTAGGTCTGTTGCCCATTTTTTACTGGATCATTTACCTTCCTTTTATTAAGTTGTATGAGTTCCCTGTAAATGTTGGAGATTAAACCTTTATCAGTGATAATATTTGCAAATATGTTCTCCCATACAGTGGGCTTTCTTGTTGTTTTGTTGATGGTTTCTTTTGCTGTGCAAAAGCTTTTAATTTTGATGTAGTCCCATTTGTTTATTTTCTCTTTAGTTTCCATTGCCCTAGGACCTGTATTGGTGAAGATATTGCTTAGGCAAATGTCTGAGATTTTGCTGCCTGTGGATTCCTCTATGATTTTTATGATTTCCTGTCTTACGTTTAAGTCCTTTACCATTTTGAGTTTATTTTTGTGTATGGTTTAAGTTGGTAGTCTAGTTTCATTTTTTTGCATGTATCTGTCCAATTTTCCCAACACCATTTGTTGAAGAGACTGTCTTGACTCCATTGTATGCTCTTGCCTCCTTTGTCAAATATTAATTGAGCATAGTGGTTTGGATCAATTTCTGGGTTTCTGTTCCATTGGTCTATATGTCTGTTCTTTGGCCAATACCAGGCAGTTTTGAGAACAGTGGCTTTGTAATTTACACTGAGTGGCCAGATTATTATGATCTCTGAAGGCATAATAATCTGGCCACTCAGTGTATATTCTATATAATAAAAGGCTAATATGCAAATTGTCCCCTCGAACGGGAGTTCGACCAGCAGGCAGGCCGGCCAACTGCCCATGTCCCCTCCCCCTGTCCAGGCTGGCCAGACCCCACCCATGCACGAATTCATGCATCAGGCCTCTAATATATATATATATATTGCTATGGCTAGCACTATGTTGAACAGGAGTGGTGAAAGTGGACATCCCTATCTGGTTCCTGTTCTTAAGTGAAATATATACACATTATTTGCATTATTTACAATAGCTCATATCTGGAAACAGCCCAAGTGCCCACAGTAGATGAGAGGATAGAAAAGCTATGGTACATTTACACAATGAAATACTATGCATGTTAAAAAGAAGAAACTCTTACACTTTGCAACAGCATGGAGGGACCTGGAGATTGCTATGCTAAGCAAAGTAAGCCATTCAGAGAAAGACAAATATCACATGATCACACTTATATGTGGAATCTAATGAACAAAATAAACTGAGGAACAAAATAGGACCAGGTGGTCCTATTTATAATCTGGCCACTGAATATGAATATATATATATATATATATATATATATATATATATATATATATATAGAGAGAGAGAGAGAGAGAGAGAGAGAGAGAGAGAAAGGCCAGATTATTATGAGTTCAGAGATCATAATAATCTGGCCACTCAGTGTAGCTTGGTATCTGGTATTGTGATGCCTCCAACTTTGTTCTTCTTTCTTAGGATTGCTGCAGCTATTGTGGGTCTTTTTTTATTCCAGATGAATTTTTGGAGAGTTTGTTCTAGGTCTGTGAAATATGCTGTTGGTATTTTAATGGGAAGTGCATTGAATCTATAGATTGCTTTGGGTAGTATGGACATTTTAATGATGTTGATTCTACAAATCCATGAACACGGTATGTTCTTCCATCTGTTTATGTCTTCCTCTATCTCTTTTTTCAGTGTCCTGTTGTTTTCCGAGTACAGGTCTTTTACCTTCTTAGTTAAGTTTATTCCTACGTATCTTAATTTTTTGTTGAAATGGTAAATAGGATTTTTTTTAATCTCTCTTTCTGTAAGTCCACTATTGGTATATAAAAATGCCATAGATTTCTGGGTGTTAATTTTGTATCCTGATACATTGCCGAATTCATTTATTAAGTCTAATAATTTTTATGGAGTCTTTAGGGTTTTCTATGTACACTATCATGTCATCTGCGAATAATGACAGTTTTACATCTTCTTTTCCAATTTGGATATCTCTTATTTCTTCTTCTTGTCTAATTGCTATGGCTAGCACTATGTTGAACAGGAGTGGTGAAAGTGGACATCCCTATCTGGTTCCTGTTCTTAAGTGAAATGATTTTAGTTTTTGCCCATCTGGTCCTATTTTGTTCCTCAGTTTATTTTGTTCATTAGATTCCACATATAAGTGTGATCATGTGATATTTGTCTTTCTCTGAATGGCTTACTTTGCTTAGCATAGCAATCTCCAGGTCCCTCCATGCTGCTGCAAAGGGTAAGAGTTTCTTCTTTTTAACATGCATAGTATTTCGTTGTGTAAATGTACCATAGCTTTTCTATCCTCTCATCTACTGTGGGCACTTGGGCTGTTTCCAGATATGAGCTATTGTAAATAATGCTGCTATGAACAAAGGAGTGAATATATTCTTTCTGACTGGTGTTTCTGGATTCTTAGGATAATATTCCCAGAAGTCGGGTCGCGGGGACAAAAGGCAGGTCCATCTTTAATTTTTTGAGGAAACTCTGTCAGAAGCCACCCATTGTCCTCTGATTGAGACATTGGTAGCTGAAGCAACTTTCACCTGTCAGTCTTATGTAAATCCTTGCTGATTGGCTATTACTGGCTATGGGTGGATCCCAAACCTTAATAAAAGGGATTGCAAGGCCAGAGTGAGTAGTAGCCCATCCCCTAGAGGTGGGCTGCGGCCTGGCCCCCAATATGGCCAAATTAATATTTTTCTAGTCTCTTTCATTTGTGTGCGGCCTCCTCCAGAACCCGAACTCTGAACCTGAACCCTGAACCACGCAGGACGTGAAAGGGGTTCCCGCAAAACTCCATAGTATTTTCCACAGTGGCTGCACCAGTCTGCATTCCCACCAGCAGTGTACTAGGCCCTAGTAGGTAACATTTTCTCCACATCCTCATCAGCATTTGTTTGTTGACTTTTTAGTGGTAGCCATTAGAGCAGGTGTGAGGTGATACTTCATTGTAATTTTAATTTGCATCTGTCTGAGGATTAGGGATTTGGAGCATTTTTTCCTATGTCTATTGGCCATCTGTATGTCCTTTTTGGAAAAGTGTCTATTCAGGTCTTTTGCCCATTTTTTAATTGGATTATTTATCTTCCTGGTGTTGAGTTATATAAGTTTTTCCTATATTTGGAAATTAACCTCTTATCAGTATTTCATTGGTAAATATGTTCTCCCATATATTAGGTTCTTTTGCTGTGTAGAAACTCTTTAGTTTCAAGTAGTCCCATTTGTTTATTTTTGTTTGTTTGTTTCCCTTACCCTAGGAGATATATCACCAAAAATACTACTACATGAGAGATGTCTGAGATTTTACTGCCTATGTTTTCTGCTAGGATTTCTAAGGTTTTCTGACTTACATTTAAATGTTTTGTCCATTTTGAGTTTATTCTCATGTGTGGTGTAAGTTGGTGGTCTTGTTTCATTTTGTTGCATGTACCTGTCCAATTTTCTCAACACCATTTATTGAAGAGACTGTCTTTACTCCATTGTATGCTCTTGCCTCCTTTGTCAGATATTAATTGACCATAAATACATGGGCATTGTGTTCTGTTGCATTGATCTATATGCCTGCTGTTATGCCAGTACCAGGCTACTTTGATTACGATGGCTTTGTTTGATATCCGGTATTGTGATATCAAGATTACTGAGGCTATTCTGGGTCATTTTTTGTTCCATATACATTTTTGGAATATTTCTCCTAGATCTGTGAAATATGCCATTGGTATTTTAATAAGGATTGCATTGAATCTATAGATTGCTCTGAGTAGTATGGCCATTTTAATTATTTTAATTCTTCCAAACCATGAACACAGTGTATGCTTCCACTTTTTTGTATCCTCCTCTGTTCCTTTTTTCAATGCCTGATAGTCTTCTGAGGATAGGTCATTTACCTTCTTGGTTACATTTATTCTTAAGTACCTTAAATTTGTTGTTGTTGCAATGATAAATGGGGTTGTTTTTTTAGTTTCTTTTTCTGAGAGTTCATTATTGGTGTATAAAAATGCAATCAATTTTTGGATGTTAATTTTTTATCCTGCTACTTTGCTGAATTCATTTATTAAATCTAGGAGTTTTTTGGTGGCATCTTTAGAGTTTTCTATATGCAATATCATGTCATCTGTGAATACTAAAAGTGTTACTTCTTCCTTTCCAATTTGGATGCCTTTTATTTTTTCTTCTTGTCTGATCACTGTGGCTAGTACTTCCAGTACTATCTATATATATAAAAGCCTAAGTGACCAGAACAACCAAAACGACCAGAAGGACCAATTGACCAGTCACTATGATGTGCATTGACCACCAGGGGGAAGATGCTCAACACAGGAGCTGCCCCCTGGTGGTCAGTGCACTCCCACAGCCAACCTCCCACGGCCTGCCAACCTCCCACAGCCCCTCCCCCTGGCCAGCCACCTCCCCGATAGGCCTTGATTGCTGGCCAGGCCAAGTGACCCCACCTGTGCATGAATTCATGCACGGGGCCTCTAATGTTGAATAAGAATGGTGAAAGCATACATCCCTGTCTTGTTCCTGATCTTAAGGCAAACATTTTTAGTTTTTGCCCATTGAATATGATATTGGCTGTAGGGTTGTCATATATGGCCTTTATTATGTTAAGTTATGATCCTCCTATTCCCACTTTGCTGAGAGTTTTCATCATAAATGGGTGCTGGATTTTGTCGAATGCTTTTTATGTGCCTTTTGATATGATCGTGTGATTTTTATCCTTCATTTTGTTTATTTGATATATCACATTTATTGATTTGTGAATGCTGTACCAACCTTGCATCCCAGAATACATTCTACTTGGTCATGATGCTTGAGATTTTAATGTATTGCTGGATCTGATTTGCTAATATTTTTATGAGGAATTTAGCATCTGTGTTAATCAGGGTTATTGGCCTGTAATTTTTTTTCTTATAGTGTCCTAACCTGGTTTTGGAATTAGAATAATGCTCTTCTCATAAAAAGAGCTTGGAAGTCTTCCTTCCTGAATTTTTTTGGAATAGTTTGAGAAGGATAGGTGTTAGTTCTTCTTTGAATGTTTGGTAAAATTAATCTGGCCCTGAAGCCATCTGGTCCAGGGCTTTTTGCTGGGAGGTTGTTTTTTTTTTTGTTGTTGTTGTTGTTGTTTTTATGACTTCTTCAATTTCATTAGTTATTATCAGTCTACTCAGGCTTTCTTATTCTTCCTGATTGAGTTTTGGAAGATAGTATATTTCTAGGAATTTGTCCATTTCACCCAGGTTGTTCAATTTGTTGGCATATTGTTGATAGTTGCCACGAATTTTAAACAATTATTTGAACTATGTGTTCTTCATACCAAACAGAGCAGTTAAAAATTAACATTTGCAGATCTCACTAATTGCCTCGGGTGAGTAGCACTCCTGTGCTCTGGGTTTAGAATTTTTTTAAAAAAAAAAAAGAAAGAAAATCAAAACAAAACTGGTTTTCTCTCCAACCTTCTCCAGACTCTGCCAAGGCCGGCAGCCCTCCACCTTTCACAGTTAGATGTTACGTGGGCCTCCGGTGGAGACTCTAGTGCTCCAGGCTATGGAGCCCAGCATGGGTTCAGGCCTCTATCTTCTGAGGAAACAGCCCCTCCCGTAGCCCAGCACTCCCTCCTTTCTCCTCCCTCAACCTGCTGGACTGCGCCCCAGGGAGCTGGGTCAGCTCCTCTTGAGATCTCAGCCTTCCTACTGGTCTCCCGGTGTTTTCTGTCCTTGCTTGATGTCTCCTCCTCAGCTGGACTTCAGCTGGTAATTCCAGGTGAATGTTCTCCACTTTAGTTGTATTTCTAGTCTGGCCCTGGGATGAGGTGCCCAACAGGTCTGCCTATTCGGCCACCATTTTCTCCCCCATCTTCCACTTTTGAGAAACACAGAAATGCATTGTGTCCCCTTCCTACATAGATCCCCACGTTAATATACATATAATGTTAGACTATGTGGGAAGTTCTTTATTCTAAGCTGCATACAGACATGAATATATACTTTAGAATCTCTTTATATTCCCAAATGTCACATTATTCCCATGAATTGCTCTAGTGCATTATTGGGGCTTGAATTAAATGAAAGAAAATCAAGACAGGGGTAGGTGGCAATAAAGACCCACTTTTGTCTACTGTACTAAATTCTTCTACGCACCAAATAAACATTTTACCTTGAGATCCCAATTAAAGTCACTTTTGATCACTTCCAGTGGATACCCCACAGAAATGGGCATCTAAATAAAACTGACAAGGTCTGACAGTGTTATTAGCCACCAACATCAAACTTGACCAGTGTAACACAGAATCCCCTCACGATATGCTGATATATACAAACACCTCCAGGCCTTCAGTTTTCTAGGTAGATGTAGAGGGAGGATAAATGAGATGGAAATGGTTTTTTTTTTTTTAAAGTAAATTCACTCTTTAGTAAGCCCTTAAGAATTCTTAATCACATTTCCCCCAAAACATTTCTCGTGACCAACTATGCATATTTCTCTGTTGCTATTGAAGAAATAATAAATTGTTATTCTTCACTTTGAATTTTGTTCATTCATTAATTCAGCAACTGTGTGATAAGTAACCATATATGAGACAAGATGTTAGGCACCTGGGAAAGTTTTTTTTAAAGCAATTGTCATAAGGACATTAAAATATAATGAGAAGATAACATATGTGTACATCTAATTCCTGTAAGTTAAATTGTTTAAATGTGGCTCTGAAAACACAATTTAAAGAATCCAGTTTTAATATGAATAACAGTGTTTACTTAATTTGTAAGTTGGAATTTTGGTATAAAGAAACACATTTCTAAGGTTGAGAGGTCTCTGAGGAATGGCAGATTTCTTCATGAAAAATTCCCTAGATGACAGAATTGGTAAGAAGGGTATTAGAGACAGTGAATGACAAGAACATTGAAAGGGAGGATGGAGGGGGGCCTTAGAGTGGGAAATGAGGACCGCAGAGAGCTGGGAGAAGTGATGGCACCAGTGTAGGATGGGCCTCTAATTTAATCAGAGAAGTTTAGGCTAATACGATTAGATGACCACTGCCCGCCTGGGGAGCTGGTGCTGTGATAAAATCTTGGCAGCTGTGTGGCTGACAGTAAAACAAGCATGACTATTTGAAGTCCAGGAATTTACACCATAGGGCTGGGCAAATGCCAGGACACAGAGGGTCAGAGATTCAAGAAAGACTGGGAAGAGAATAAATCAGCCTCTGGAGGAGATTGCCACAGAGAAATGCAGAGGCGTCGCATCACTCCCCAGTTTGCTCTGCGTGTTGCTCCATGTGACACTCGGATCTGTCCCAATTCTACAGGTTTTTCAGGTATCACAGAGACAGACAAGCCCCTCGCTCAATATGGGGAGAAGTCAGGGCCTCTGAGAGCAGCAGCTCCTCTCCAGTGTCAAATGGCAGCCTTCCCGAGACATCTCCAGCCTCCAGCAGACTCAGGACTACTTGCCCTTTAGCCACAAAGGAACGTGGAAGGGTTCATTGAGCACTTTCTGCATACCTGGCACCTTCACCTTTGTTCAGCTCTCTGGACACACATATCTTAGTGACATGTTTTATCTTTTCCATTCCTAGCTTCCTTTAAATACCCCTTTGTGGAGCCATCATCCATTAGTTTATTTAAATCTTTTCTGAACTGTTTGTTTTAGATGGTTCATATTCTTAGGAATAATGTGTTGCATCTACTTTATGATCATTATATAAATGAACTTGTCACAGAGTGCACCCTCATTCAGCGCTTTTAGTTCAGAGTTCTTCATTCATCCATTGGCTCCATAAGCATTGATTCAGCAAAAGCCACATGCTAGACTCTGTGCCAGATGCAGGGGAAACAAGTCAACATGTTTCCTGCTCTGGGAATTCACAGATTACAAACTGGGAAATCAAACAAGTAGCTGGAACGCAGGTCTGAGTGCCTGAGCATGGTGTTGCAGGAGCACCGAAGAGAAACCCCTGCCTAAAACATGTGCAGTGCTTCAGGAGTTTGCCTGCCACTTCCACCCCTGATTAAATTTTTTAACATATTTTTATTGATTTTAGAGAGGAAAGGAGAGGGAGAGAGAGATAGAAACATCAATGATGAGAGAGAATCACTGATCGGCTGCTTCCTGAATGCCCCCTCACTGGGGACTGAGCCCTCAACCCGGGCATGTGGCCTTGACCAGAATCGAACCCAGGGCCCTTCAGTCCCAGGCCAACGCTCTATGCACTGAGCCAAACCAGCTAGGGTCAGATTTTAAAATTTTCATAGTTTTTCTTTTTAGCTTCTACCCTTTCAATTGAAACTATCCTTTTTTAAAAAAAAATTTATTGAAGTCTTATGGAAGCTCTTGAGTTTTTACTTTGAAGATTTGTTATTCCTTTCTTGGTGTCTGACCTGAAGTTTAAGAATCTTTTCATTATGGATATATAAAAAGTCAAGCTTATGCCCTCAGGTTATTTCACTCTTTTTTTAAAAAATCCTCACCTGAGGATGTGTTTTTATTGATCTGAGAGAGAAAGAATGAGAGACAGAGCAGGAGAGAGAGAGAGAGAGAGAGAGAGAGAGAGAGAGAGAGAGAGGACATTGATCAGTTGTCTCCCATACGCACCACAACAGGGGATCAAACCTGTTACCTAGGTATGTGCCCTGACCAGGAATCAAACCCACAACCTTTTGGTGCATGGGACAATGCTCCAACTAACTGAGCAATTCGACCAGGGCCTCACTCTTTTTTTTATTATTATTATTATTATTATTATTATTGTTGTTGTTATTGAATTTATTAGGGGGTGAAATTGGCTAATGAAGTTATACAGTTTCAGGTATACAATTCTACAGCACATCATCTGTATATTGTATTGTGTGTTAACCACCCCAAGTCAAGTCTCTGTCCATCACCATTTATCCCCCCTTTACCTTCTTCTACCTCTCCCCACCACACCTTCCCTCAGGCAGTCACCATACCATTGTCTGTGTCCAGGAGTCTTTATTTTTATGTTTGCTTAATCCCTTCACCCAGCCCTCAAAACCTCCCCTTCTGACAGCCGTCAGTCTATTATCTGTATCCATGATTCTGTCTCCACTTCGTTTATTAGTTTGTTTTGTTCATTAGATTCCACATATAAGTGAAATCATATGTTACTTGTCTTTCTCTGATTGGCTTATTTCACTTAGTCTTAGCATAATACTCTTCAGGTCCATCCATGCTGTCCCAAAAGGTAAGATTTTCTTTGTGTGTTTTTTTAACCCCTGAGTAGTATTTCATTGTATAAAAGTAGCACAGCTTTTTTAGCCACTTATCTATTGTGGGCACTTGGGCCTTCCAAATCTTGGCTATGTAAATAACGCTGCAATGAACATAGGGGTGCTTATATATTTCTTGAATTAGTATTTCAGGGTTTTTTAGATATACTTGCAGAAGTGGAATTGCTGGGTCAGAAGGCAGTTCCATTTTTAATTTTTTGAAATAACTCCATACTGCTTTTCACAGTGGCTGCACTAATCTGCATTCCCGCCAACAGTGCACAAGGGTTCTCTTTTCTCCACATCCTCACCAACACTTGTTTGTTGATTTATTGTTGTTAGCCATTCTGATAGGTGTGAGGTGATATCTCAATGTGGTCTCAATTTGCATTTCACTGATGATTAGTGATGTTGAGCATCTTTTCATATGTCTATTGGCCATTTGAACGGCCTCTTTGGAGAAGTGTCTATTCCGGTCTTTTGTCAATCTCTTAATTGGATTGTTTGGAGGGTTTTCTTGGTGTCTCAGGGAGTGGGAGGAAATGGATTCAAATGAAAAGGGCATAAGTCTTATGGGTGGATGAAAGTGGGCATCACAGGATAGCACACACCCAATCATGCCTTCCTCATCCTCCAACTGTTACAAATCCCATTTGTCTGTTATTTTTTTCTCTAAATTTCCTGGTTGAGGTACACCCCATTTGTGTTCACACAGTCATAAAAATCACAAGGGAAAAAAATATACTAACGTGGATAGATGTAAATATACAAGATTATGATACACTAAAGGCCCAGTGCACGAAATTCATGCACGGGAGGGGGGGGGGGATGTCCCTCAGCCTGGCCTGCACCCTCTCCAATCTGGGACCCCTCGAAGGATGTCCTACTGCCGGTTTACAGGGATCAGGCCTAAATCGGCAGTCAGACATCCCTCTCGCAATCCGGGACTGCTGACTCCTAACCGCTCACCTGCCTGCCTGCCTGCCTGATTGCCCCTAACCACTCTGCCTGCCAGCCTGCCCCCAACTGCCCCCAACTGCCCCCAGTCACCAGCCTGCTTGCCCCCAAATGCCCCCTCCCGCCAGCCTGATCACCCCCAACTGCCCCCCGTGTCAGTGTGCTCACCCCCAACTGCCCCCCTGCTGGCCTGCTCACCCCCACCTTCCCTCCTCACTGGCCTGCTTGCCCCCAATTGCCCCTCTGCTGACCTGCTCACTCCAAACTACCCCCCCACACACACACTGTCTTGTTCACCTCCAACTGACCCCCACTAACAGGGTGAGGGCTGAAGGCTGTTTTCAGGCTGGCCACACCACCCCTTACTGGGGTGCCTGGCCAGACTGGGTGAGGGGCTGATGGCTGTTTTCACCCCATGGGAGTGTGGCCAGCCTAGGTGAGGAGCTGAGGGCTGTTTTCAGGCTGGCCACGCCCCCTGGCAATCCAGGCTCCCAGTCCCTCCTTTTTTTCTTTTCTTTCTTTTTTTTCAGAGCTTCCTTGAGTGGAGGTCAGGGCCAGCTGGAAGCAGGTATCTGGGATTTATTTATCTTCTATAATTGAAACTTTGTGACCTTGAGCAGAGGCCAGGGCTGCTGGAAGCCTGGGTTGCTCCTGGCAACCCAAGCTCCCAGCTCCTCCTTGAGCGGAGGCCAGGGCTGGCTGGAAGAAGGTATCTGGGATTTATTTATCTTCTATAATTGAAACTTTGTAGCCTTGAGCGGAGGCCAGGGCCGGCAAGGGCAGGCAGGAAGCTTGGCTTCCTCCATTGCAGGGAGCAACCCAAGCCGCCTGCTTGCTCTAGCTCCGTGGCCACCACCATTTTTGTTGGGCTAATTTGCATACTCACTCCTGATTGGCTGTGGGTGTAGAGGAGTGATGGTCAATTTGCATGTTTCTCTTTTATTAGTGTAGATAATAGGATGTCTACATTTTCCTTAGTACCTTCAGTTAAACCCTAGTAGATTGGTCCCTTTGTTTTTTAGTAACCCATATGTCAATGTCTTGTCTCCTCTCCAGCTTGCTTTCTTTAAAAAATAAAAGAAAGTTACATAAAAATAGTGTTGCCACTGTAACTTGCCTATGTTCCTTTAACAATTCCTCCTGTAGACTTCTGCTTGTTGCACTCTACAGATCCACAACAGTGATGGATGAATTGGTAACAGGGAAAGTTGATGCTGTGGGCTGATCCAAAGCAGGAAGCTGTCCTCATCTTTGAATCTGCGAATTGAAACTTGATTCTACTACAATCCTCTTTTCCAAGTCACCTAAGAGTCCCCAAAACCTATGTCACTGATCCAGGCACCTGCCCCAATGTCCAGCTCTCCACCCCCATCAGGCTGCCTGGGCAGAGGCCATCACTCTTTTCTCCCAGTGGACACAAATTCTGCGAGAAAAGCGGGAGCTTAGGTCAGTGAAAGGATCTGGTTTGAAGTCCAGTGGATCACTTACCACTTGAGACTTGAGGCATTCCTTTGGTTTTTCAGCCTCGGTTTCCCTTTTTCTAATTTGTTGTTGTTGTTGTTTGTTAATCCTCACCTGAGGATATTTTTCCATTGATTTTTAGAGAGAGTGGAAGGGAGGGGGAGAGACAGAGAAAAACATCTATGTGAGAGAGACACATCAATTGGTTGCCTCCTCACCCTCCCTCCCAGGGTGGGATCAAGCTTGCAACCAAGGTATGTGCCCTTGACCCGATTGAACCTGAGACCCTTCAGTCTGTAGGCTGATGCTCTATGCACTGAGCCAAATTGGCTAAGGATCGCTTTTTCTAAAATAAATACAGATAGTAACCACCTTAAAGATGTCTTCCACTAAAATGAGGAAGTAGACTGGAAAAGAGATAAAAGTGAGATACAGAGGCCAGGAGATTCCAGGAGAAGAGCAGCAAAGAGACTCTCCAGGGAGAGTCTGAAGGGGTGCAGATGATGGCTAATCCCCAGGTGCAGGGGAAGGCAACCCAGACTGGAGCAGAGGGCCTCAGAGACGGGAGAGTGGGGTGCTGAATACCATGACTCTGCCTCTGTTCCAACTTTCAGTGAGTGAATTACTGGAGGATGGGCTCCTGCAAACAAGGGACCAAAACAAGACAGAGGAGGACAGGAGATCCAGGGAACAAGGAATGCACATAGGACAGGGGCTGAAAATGCTGCAGCAGCCTGGATAGCAGGCACCCCTACATGAAGAGGTGATGTCCTGAGAGGGATGTGGCCAAGAAACAGTGGAACTCCATGGCCAGGGGAGTGATTGATTATTGGAAGGTATGAGGAACATTATTAAGTGAGTGACAAGCCAGAGGATTATTGACTTTCAGAAAAAAAGACAGGAAATCATCATGGTACACTAAATATTGAACTGCTAATAATAGTTGCATAAGCACAATAATGTGAACACTTAAGGTAGATTTAATTTAAAACTATAACTATTTTGAAAGAAAGGAAAGGCAGAGAATATGGTGATGAATAAGAAGTATGGGAAATCTAGAAATCATGTTTAAATTGACAAATAAAAATAAGACAATATAGGTTCAGTGTTCAGAACTCTGAGCACATTTAAGTGCCAGAAGAAATCAACTAAAGAAGTTGACCGTGGTTGTCACTGAAAATAATGGAAATGGGGAAAGGTAGGGGCAAGGGACTGCTGTCTTTTATCTTGAGTTTCCATATTTGAATTTTTAAGCTATGTGCATACATTACTCTGATAAAATGAAAACCAATTTAAAATACCCACTTTACAAGATTGCTCTATGGGTTACTGACAATATTTGCAAAGTGCTTAGCACAGGGACTAACACAGAGAGGCACTAGGTAATGGTGATGGTGGTCGTCATTGCTCTTGCTTACATTAACTCAGGAGGTGGCCCAAATAAATACATAATTGATTGCTTACCATCTGCCACACACTATTCCAAGTTTTTTAATGTGTGAGTGAAAGCTGTTTGCAGAGAACTCTAAGTTCTTTCATAAAAATTTTTATGTCCAGCCCTAACCAGTTTGGCTCAGTGGATAGAGAGTCGGCCTGCAGACTGAAAGGTCCCAGGTTCAATTCCGGTCAAGGGCACCTTGGTTGCAGGCACATCCCCAGTAGGAGGTGTGCAGGAGGCAGCTGATTGATGTTTCTCCCTCATCAGTGTTTCTAACTCTCTATCCCTCTCCCTTCCTCTCTGTAAAAAATCAATAAAATATATTTTAAAAAATTATGTCTAAATGCTACTGTCTTTTATTGAGATAATGTTTGCAAAGTCGACAGTGTTAATTATATATTCCTTGGTAGAAGTTAGATCATCCTTGAAAAGGGACTTTTATCATAGGATCTTAGGTGTCAATGAATAAACTTCAGGAGTTTTGTGAGCCTCCTAAAGCTGTAAGTAACATTTTTGAGAATGTGCGTAAGTATATTTTTTCCAAAGTGTTTATACTTTTCATAAGATTTTAATGAGGTCACTAATAAGATCTAAAAGAATTCATTAAAATGTCTCTATAGAGAAACGTAGAATAAGAACCAAAGAGAAGAAGATGGCTGCTGACAGGAAGGCAGACTGCAAGATAGTATATGGGTGAGAAAACAAAGGGAGAGTGTGTGGTTGCACAGGGAGTGTTTGTTGGCGAGTTGAGGGACAGCTATACTCCAGGAGACTGTGGGGGACTTCTGGACAGGGCTCCCCTGACCGGGCAGCCCCCACTGCTGCTGGGTTCCCTCCCGAAGTGACCAGCTCAGACGCGGAGACCATGCCATCTTGAAGGGGAAAGTGGATGTTATCTGGATCCTGAAAAGCGCGGGGATTCTACAACTACAGCACCCACCGAACAGCTGCGAACCCCAGAACACCGGTCCCCAGTTGGCGCAAGCAAGCGGATTCAGAGGAGCTGTACACTGAAAGGTCAGATTTCGCCTGGGTTAAGGTGAGGTGTGTGGACCCAGCAGGAGAGAGAAATGCGCGCACGGCACATGGTGGGAACTGGAGGTCCTGGGGAAGTCTCCGCCTAGAAAAATCCACAGCCACTGGAGCTGGCGTGACCCATGAATGTGGAAGGCAGTCCTCAGAGCTGCTGACAGAAGGGAACTCTAAAAAGCAACCCATTTTGATCTGGATGCAAAAGGACAGCATAAAAATTTTAAAAGTGTGCCAGCTGCTTAGACCCAAGGGAAAAAAAAAGACTGCACAGACTTGCGCACAGCCCTGGAGTTCGCACACTTACTCTAGCTCTTTTTTTTTTCTCTCTCTTTAAATCCTTGCTTCTGATTACTAAGCCCAATACATAGGATCACCCAATTGGGGACACCCTAAGAGACTGCAGGAGAAAGTTGTTTTTCTGGAACCTAGGGATCAGAGCAGGGAATAACCATCAGAGAACCAGCTCTGGGGCAATTCACTCCCACAAACCGGTATTAAGTGCCACAGGGAAAACAAAATCTAAACACTAGCTACAGAGGACCTATAGACCTGGAGGTCAATCCAGAAACACTGCCACCCAGAGGTTGAATCACAAATTGACTCTTGCTCTAACCGGTTTGGCTCAGTGGATAGAGCGTCGGCCTGTGGACTGAAGGATCCCAGGTTCGATTCCGGTCAAGGGCATGTACCTTGGTTGTGGGCACATCCCCAGTAGGGGGCGTGCAGGAGGCAGCCAATTGATGTTTCTCTCTCATCGATGTTTATAACTCTCTATCCCTCTCCCATCCTCTCTGTAAAAAATCAATAAAATATATTAAAAAAAAAAAAACAAATTGACTCTTGTGTAAACACAAATAAAGGAATACAAGACATATTGCCTGCTTAAAAATCAGGGCTGGCTTACAACACTGAGGAACAGTGGAACTCAGGGAACTTCAATACTGTCCTGACTAGGAAACAGGTATGCCAAACAGAACAGTAGAGGAAGTGAATGACCTTCACTACTGCACATTTTTATTTTTATTTTTTTCATCTTTTACTTAATAAACTAATTTTTTTCCTTTTCTCTCACTAGATTTTACCTTTTTAATTATTACATTTTTATTTTCAATCAGTATTATTACTACTACTATTTTACCTTTTTAAAAAAAAGTGTCATTTTATTTTCTCTTTATTTTACTTTGGGATTAGTGATCTACTTTCTATTTTCATCTTTCCTTTAGCATCATTTTACTCCATCTCAACTTTACCTTTATGCCATCGCTCTCTTCTTCACTTTTCCCCTTTTTTGTCTGGTTTCCCTTACCCTATTCCTCCTTTAGATTTCCCTATTCCTTCTTTTTACCCCTGTTAAAATTTCATCCTACTTATATATCTAATTTCCAATCCCCTGATCCAAGTCCATACACACCTCTCTCTTCTCTTTCTTCACTATCAAAAATTTTTTTTCTCTCTGTGCTTTTGTTGTTTTTTGCTTGATTGTTGATTATATCGATTTTTTATGCTTATTTGTGAGATTGTTTTGCTTATTCTTTTTGTTTTTTTATTTTGTTCTTGTTTGTTTTTGCTTCTGTTTTCCCTCACCTCGCTTGATATTAGTAGTTGTTTGTAGTTTGCATTCATCTCCAGGTACTCGTTGCTGGCATTTGTTGAGATTAGTGGCTGTTCTATTGGAGTTTTCTCCCCATATATATAGTTTGTTCCCCTCTTCTTTCTTATTGTCTTTCTTTTCTCTCTTACTTTTTCCCCCCTTTTCCCAATTTCATTTTTGCACTCCTTTTTTTTTCTCTTCTTCTTTCTCTCCTATCCTCTAATTCGCCTTTCTCTGGTGGTCACCTTTATTTGGGGTTATTAATATCATGAATACATTTCTGATCAGTGCTTTGTGCATTGTACCTGGTTGTGTTGTATTTTGTGCCTTTAAATCAATGCAGGAGAGAGAGAACTACATAACCAGACACCCGGAGAAGAGAGGTCATGGGGAGACAAAGAAACAGCCCACATATGAAAGAAAAGCAGGCATCACCAGAAAAGAAAGTAAACGAAATGGAGGCAAGCAACCTGTCAGAGAAAGAATTCAGAGAAATGGTCACAAGGTGGATGAAAACAATGGAAGAAAAATTTGACAATATGTGTAAGAACCAAGAGGAAATGAAGAAGGACCAAGAAGAAATGAAAAATGACATCGCTGCTGTAAAGAACTCAATAGAAAGCATCCAGAGTAGACTAGAAGCAGCAGAGGACTGCATCAGTGAGCTAGAAGACAAGGTAGAAAAAATAACGAAGTAGAGCAGCTTCTAGAAAAAAAATTAAAAAGCAGGAGGAGAGCCTAAGGGAACTTGGGGACAACATGAAACAAAACAACATCCGCATAATAGGGGTGCCAGAAGGAGAGTGAAGCTGAGCAAGGAATAGAAAACCTGTTTGAAGAAATAATGACAGAAAACTTCCCTGATATGGGGGGGGGGGACCCACACAAATCCAAGAAGCTCAGACAGTCCCAAGCAAAATGAACCCCAAAAGACCAACACCAAGGCACATTATAATTAAGTTGGCAAACACCAATGACAAAGAATCTTAAAAGTGGCCAGAGAGAGACAGAAAGTTACCTACAAAGGATCCCCCATCAGACTAGTGACTGATTTCTCCACAGAAACACATCAGGCCAGAAGGGAATGGAATGAAATATACAAAGTCATGCAAAGGAAGGGTCTGAATCCAAGAATACTGTACCCAGCAAGGCTATCAATAAAAATTGAAGATGAAATCAGGAGTTTCACAGACAAAAAAAAGCACTAAGGGAGTTTATTACCACCAAACCAGCAATGCAAGAAATGCTAAAGAGTCTGCTGTAAAAAAAAAAAAAGAAAGAAAGAAATAGGAAGTGAAGAAGGAACACAGGGGTAAAGAATAAAAATGGTGACAAATAAGTACCTATCAATAATAACTTTAAATGTAAATGGATTGAATGCCCCAATCAAACGACGTAGGGTAACAGATTGGATAAGAAAACAAGACCCATATATATGCTTGTTACAAGAAACCCACCTCAGAAAAAAGATGCACACAGACTGAGGGTGAAGGGATGGAAAAAGGTTTTTCAGGTAAATGGAAATGAAAAATAACTGGGTAGCAATACTTATATCTGACAAATTAGATCTCAAAGTTAAGGGCATAAAAAGAGATAAAGAAGGCCACTTCATAATACTAAAGGGAGCAATCCAACAAGAAGAAATAACTCTGGTAAACATATATGCACCCAATACAGGAGCACCCAAATACATAAAAAACTCCTGGAGGATATCAAGGGAGAGATTGACAGCAATACAATCATAGTAGGAGACTTTAATATCCCATTATCACCATTGGACAAATCATCTAAACAAAAAAATCAGCAAAGAAACATCAATCCTAAATGACTCAGTAGACCAGATGGAATTAATTGACATCTTCAGAACATTTCACCTCAAAGCTACAGAATATACATTCTTCTCAAGTGCACATTGATCATTTTCAAAGATAGACCATACATTGGGTCACAGGCAAAGTCTCTTCAAATTCAGGAAGATAAAATCATATGAAGCATTTTGTCAGATCACAGTGGCATAAAACTGGAAATCAACTACAATAAAAACAATCCAAAAAAAATCAAACACATGGAGACTAAACAGCATGCTATTAAACAATGAGTGGGTTACCAGAGAGATCAAAGAAGAAATAAAAAACATCATGGCAACAAACGACAATGAAAATACAGCAATCCAAAATCTATGGGACACAGCGAAAGCAGTCTTGAGAGGGAAGTTCAAAGCTCTACAAGATTAGTGCACAAAACAAGAAACTATGGTAATAAATGACCTAATCCTACAACTCAAAGAGTTAGAAAGAGAGCAACAAGAAAATCCCAGTGTAAGCAGAAGGAAGGAAATAATAAAGATCAGAGCGGAGATAAACGACATTGAGACCAAAAAAAAAAAAAAAAAAAAAAACAATACAAAAGATCAACAAAACCAAGAGCTGGTTCTTTGAAAGGATAAACAAGATTGATGAACCTCTAGCCAGGCTCACCAAGAAGCAAAGAGAGAGGACCCAAATAAACAAAATCAGAAATGAAAGAGGAGAAATAACAACAGAACCCACAGAAATACAAAGGATTGTTAAAAAATACTATGAACAACTCTATTCTAACAAACTGGACAACCTGGAGGAAATGGACATATTCGTAGAAAAATAACAACCTTCCAAAACTCAATCAGAAAGAACCTAATCATCTCAATAGGCCAATAACTATGGAAGAAATTGAAGCAGTCATCAAAAAGCTTCCAGCAAACAAAAGCCCGGGGCCAGACAGCTTCACAGGGGAGTCTTACCAAACATTCAAGGAAGAACTAAAACCTATCCTCCTCAGGCTATTCCAAAAAATTCAAGAGGAAGGAACACTCCCAAGCTCCTTCTATGAAGGCAGTATCACCCTAATACCAAAACCAGATAAAGACAACACAATGAAGGAGAATTACAGGACAATATCCCTCATGAACATAGATGCCAAAATCCTCAACAAAATTCTAGCAAATCGGATCCAGCAGTACATCAGAAAGATCATACACCATGACCAAGTAGGATTTATCCGAGGGATGCAAGGATGGTACAACATTCGCAAATCAATAAACATGATATATCACATAAACAAATTGAGAGATAAAAATCACATAGTCATATCAATTGATGCAGAAAAAGCATTTGACAAAATCCAACACCCCTTCTTGACAAAAACTCTCAACAAGGTGGGAATAGAAGGATCATACCGCAACATAATAAAAGCCATATATGATAAACACACAGCTAACATCACATTCAATGGGCAAAAACTAAGACCATTTCCCCTAAGAACAGGAACAAGACAGGGATGCCCACCCTCACCACTCCTGTTTGACATAGTACTGGAAGTATCAGCCATTGCAATTAGACAAGAAGAAGAAATAAAAGACATCCAAATTGGAAAAGAAGAAGTAAAGCTGTCCTTATTTGCAGATGACATGATATTGTACATAAAAAACCCGAAAGATTCCATCAAAAAATTATTACACTTAATAAATGAATTAGGCAATGTAGCAGGATACAAAATTAATGTCAAGAAATCTATGGCATTTCTATACACCAATAGTGAACTTACAGAAAGAGAGACTAAAAAAGCAATCCCATTTACCATCACACCAAAAAAATTAAGATACCTAGGAATAAACTTAACTAAGGAGGTAAAAGACCTATACGCGGAAAACTACAGGACACTGAAAAAAGAGATAGAGGAAAACATAAACAGATGGAAGAACATACCATGTTCATGGATTGGTAGAATCAACATCATTAAAGTGTCCATACCACCCAAAGCAATCTATATATTCAATACACTCCCCATTAAAATACCAACAGCATATTTCACAGACCTAGAAAGAACTCTCCAAAAATTCATCTGGAATAAAAAAAGAACCCGAATAGCTGCAGCAACCCTGAGAAAGAAGAACAAAGTAGGTGGGATCTCAATACCAGATTTTAAGCTGTATTACAAAGCCACTGTTCTCAAAACAGCCTGGTACTGGCACAAGAACAGACATATAGATCAATGGAATAGAATAGAGAATCCAGATATCGAACCAAACCACTATGCTCAATTAATATTTGACAAAGGAGGTAGGAACATACAATGGAGTCAAGACAGTCTCTTTAATAAATGGTGTTGGGGAAATTGGACAGATATATGCAAAAAAAATGAAACTAGACCAGCAACTTACACCATACACAAAAATAAACTCAAAGTGGATAAAGGACTTAAACATAAGATGGGAAACCATAAAAATACTAGAGGAATCCAAAGGCAGAGAAATCTCAGACATATGCCGAAGCAAGTTCTTCACCGATACCGCTCCTAGGGCAATGGAAACTAAAGAGAAAATAAACAAATGGGACTACATCAAAATTAAAAGCTTTTGCACAACAAAAGAAACCATCAACAAAACAAGAAAGCCCACTGTATGGGTGAACATATTTGCAAATGTTATCACTGATAAAGGTTTAATCTCCAACATCTACAAGGAACTTACACAACTTAATAAAAGGAAGATAAATGATCCAATAAAAAAAAAATGGGCAACGGACCTAAATAGAATCTTTTTGAAAGAAGACAGAAGGCCAAGAGACATATGAAAACATGCTCAAAGTCACTAATTATCCAAAAGATGCAAATCAAAATGGCAATGCGGTACCATCTCACACCTGTCAGAATGGCAATCATCAACAAATCAACAAAAGACAAGTGCTGGCAAGGATGGGGAGAAAGAGGAACCCTCGTGCACTGCTGGTGGGAATGCAGACTGGTGCAGCCACTGTGGAGAACAGTATGGAGTTTCCTCAAAAAACTAAAAATGGAACTCCCATTTGACCCAGTAATCCAACTTCTAGGAATATATCCCAAGAAACTAGAAACACCAATCAGAAAGGATATATGCACCCCTATGTTCATAGCAGCACAATTCACCATAGCTAAGATTTGGAAACAGCCTAAGTACCCATCAGCAGATGAGTGGATTAGAAAACTATGGTACATCTACACAATGGAATACTATGCTGCTCTAAAAAAGAAGGAATTCTTACCATTTGCAGCAGCATGGATGGACCTGGAGAGCATTATGTTAAGTGAAATAAGCCAGGCAATGAAAGAAAAATACCACATGATCTCACTCATTTATGGAAAATAAAGAACATTATAACCTGATGAATAAAAAGATAGATACAGAGGCAGTAAATCACCGAACAGACTGTCAAATTACAGCAGGAAGGCTGGGGAGTGTTGGGGAGGGGGGAAAGAGATCAACCAAAGGACTTGTATGCATGCATATAAGCACACCAATGGACACAAGACACTGGGGGGGTGGGATGAGGGCATGTGACAGGGGGTAGGGACAGCTGCGGGAAGGTCAATGGGGGGGGTGTGGAAAAGGAGATATATGTACTAATATATGTAATACTTTAAACAATAAAAAAAGATTTAAAAATAAAATAAAATGTGTCTATAGATTATAATATATTGATAGTTTAATAAATTTTGAGTGTTGTAATACAAAGTTTTATGAAACCCAAATTTTACCCAAAAAATTCCCATTTGTGGTTTAATTCAATATGTGTAATATATTTCCTTGACTCTAGTGTTTTCTTGAGTCATATAAACCAAAAAAAGTTAATGAAGTTTTTTTTGAAATGAGCATTCATTACAGTATCTTTTGCTACCTTAAAGAAAAAAAATGTATAAGAAGTATCCTGTGTACATGTACATGTAAAGGGAGAGCAGAATGGGGGAAATTCAGAAAGAAATAACTTGAGAAGAATATAGTTTCACAAATTTAAAAGCTCATGTCCTAATTCTTCTCTCCCCTTTTCTCTTTGAACTAATCTGCTCTTTCTTGGGCTAAGTGTTCATTTGCTTTTTAAAAATCATTTTTCTGCCTTCTGATTTCCATGTGATTTTCTTTCTTTATAAATCTGTTGTGGGCACTCTTTGAAGAAGAGTGGGAGGTAGCTTAACACCTGTATTTAAAAGGGGACAGTTTGACTGGGAGGTTATGTGTAAACCACTTAGGAGTCTTTAAAATAGTCCAAGAGAGAGAAAATTTCATTTCTACCTTCTGCCAAGCCCCATGCAGAAGGACCACCACATTCTAAGAAGACAACTTGCAGGAGAGAACAGAACATCAAGATCCTGTGAGATCATTTCAGGATTCTTTAGAGCCAAGACTTTATCCTTGTAAGGTTAAGAAAAATGCAATGCACCTGACCCCCTATCTGTATAATGGGCTAGCTGCCATTTACTGGTCACCAACTATGCATACAGTAAGACACACAAATATTAAATGTACAGTTTGATCACCTTTGACAATTGTATACAGCCCTGTAATTACCACCTTAATAGAGGAATAGCACATTCCTTTCACATTAGAAAATTCCTTCATGTTCATTTCTGGTCTCTCCCTCTCCCCACCTGGAGGCAGCCCTCTGTCTCACTCAGCCACAATCCCCGCTGGTTTTTACAGTCAGAAGTTATGGGGACTTCTCTTCCTGGCTCTGGAACCCTGGTCTGGGAGGCCTGGTATGGGGCTGGGATCCCTTGTTCCTCAGGGGGTACCTTCGCAGCTGAGATAACCCTCCCAATTTTTATCCACCACATGTGGGTATAGGACCAGCCCATTCTATGTCTCCACCCCTCCTACCAGTCTCCATGTGGCTTCTTCTTTAAAGCCTTAGTTGTAGGACTTCCATTCATCCAGATCAGATTCAGGCCATTCTGAATGATGGTTGTTCTGTAGTTTAGTTGTAATTTTGATGTCCTGCCCTATACTGTCTTAATTATGGGAAGTTTAAAGTAAGTTTTGAAATTGGGAAGTGTGAGTCCTCCAACTTTGTTCTCTTTCAAGATTTTATTTTACTATTGAGAGTCCATTGCATTTCTATTTAAATTTTAGGATCTTTTTCTAAATGATCAATTTCTGCAAAAAAAAAGCAGCTAGGATTTTGAAAGGAGTTATGTTAAATCTGTAGATCAATTTGTGGAATATTGCCATCTTGGCAATGCTAAGTCATCCAATCCATTAACATGGAATGCTTTTTCTTTCACTTAGGTCTTCTTTAAATTCTTCTCACAATGTTTTGTAGTTTTCAGTGTATAAGTCTTGCACTATTTTGTGAATTTATTCCTATATATATTGTTCTTTTTTATACTATATTGTAAATGGAATTGTTTTCTTAATTTCATTTGTAGTTGATTGCTAGTATACAAAAATACAATTGATTTTTGTGTATTTATCCTGCATCCTACACTGGTATATACATTTGTTGAAAGTCATTGAATCCTGCACTTAAGATACATGCATTGCACTATGTAAAGTTTTCCTAAATAAAAAAATTAATATGTGTGTTTTTAAAAGATAAACAAAACTGGTTCTTTGTAGAATGATACTATCCTAATAACTGAAAGTGCTAAAGGGTTATATAATTTGACTACTTAAGCAAGTCTCCTCTCAGAGAGAAAAGAACAGCTACTGGCTGTTACCGGGAAAATAAAGCCATTCAATAATGATACTCCAAAGAGTAAAAACGACTCACTGGAAGTAACTATAAGCTATAGACAAGAATATTGCTTAGATTCCTTTGACATTTATTTTGGACAATCTCACAAACAAAAAGGCATTTGTTTTCCTATTTAAAAAATACTCTTTGTTAAATGTTTATTGAATTTGCATCTGTCATAATCAATGGGCACCCAAGTACCAGGATCTCTATGCCCAGCATTTCTATTTCTATTGTTTCCATTTTGAGTCACCTTGAGAATGAATAGTGCACCTTCACCTTCTCTTCAACCCCCTCACAAATACTGAGACCCCGCTGTTTGGAAATTATCAAGAGACATGTCAGCTATCAATCAAGTAGATAACGCTCTTTTGGTGCAGAACTTCCTGCGAAAATATAACAACTATTATCTAGTTTTCCTAACTACTGAGATATGTTAGTAAAACACATTTTATTTCTTCTAAAGACCTCATGAAGTTAGCAAATCTAATGAATACTTAGTACCTATGCAATATTTCTCTTGACTTTTAGAGTTTCCAAAAACATCTTTGAGACTTAAACTGCTGGAGACATTGGTCTTTGAGCTCTTCTTATACCTGAAATTAAAGGAAAGCAGACCAGATATAATAAAATGGGCTGTGTGGGCCACGTTCATTTTCCCACAGGATGATTCGTCTTCAGGGGTATCAGGCCTCATCAGACATTAGTCTAAGAAAATCCTGAGTGAAAGCAGCCAACATTTATTTAATACCATCTGTTTTTAGTCTCCTAATGTATGCTGTTATCATGTAAATAATCTAGATATTCCTGGGATTACTATCAATAATGAGCCTTCAAGTACATTCTATACAAACGGTATTAATGGTTGTTGAGTGATTGTGGTCCATGCATTGATTTGGTGCTTTTATACACGATCCTCAGTTTAATGAAATTTGACAGCAATAAGAAAGAAATCACTTTATCTCCCAAACAAATTCAATCAATCTGTGTTCATTAAACAGAATCTAAAACAATATGTATACATATTCCAATATTTTTCTTAATATTGTTTTAAGCTCTCCCAGAATTACCATAAAGGCATCAAAATCCACCATCACAGTTCTGTCCTAATTTTCCCACTGAAGGACGAGAGAATAAAATTCCAAATCTGTCATCTAAAAGCTATTAGTAACGACTTTGGCTAAGCCTTGAAACTAAGATGTCACAGATTAATTACACAGGAATGAGCTGACACTGGTGTCCTGCCAGGAGCAATACACACAGATATAGAGTCTTGCTTTTCTGAATATAGTTCCAGAAAACACAATATTTACCTTTGTAGGTATCTGAGATTTATGAAGCTAGTGGTAAAAGCTGTATGTTAAAAGTAAGAATTTGGGTTTCAGGGAGCCAGTGGAAGTACTGGTTTCCTTGGCGTGATGTCTCTTTAGCTGGCTTATCTGAATGTGCTGAAACAAAGGGAATGTTCTCTCTTACTTCTGGCAGAGTAGGGCAGAAGTAAGGGGCAGGGGTAAATCCTTAATCCTCTCCCAGTACCTCCAGAAAAAGAAACACTGAAATGTTGTCATTGAAAGAGCCCTTAGAAACCATGTCATCCACAGCCCTGATTTCACAGACAATAAAAACAAGGCAAAGATTGAACGTGAGCTTGGTTAAAGCTCCACCACCTTGTGTCATCCCTATTCTCCTGTGTGTCATTTAAGCATGATGCTCAGAAGCTCTGCTGGTGGGACTAGGACTTGGGTTCTCTGCAACTGAGTTGAAAGAAATTCAAAAACAATTTTTCTTAGTTGTATGATAACAAAATAGCAGAGGATTGTTGACAGTAAGAATCAGCATATTCCATTCTCAGAACAACTGATGCTCTGCACTATGGCCCTCAAAGGAATTTCATGTTCACCCAAATGAACTGGCATTCCTCCCAAACGCACTTTCCATCACTGGACAATCTACAAGGCAAGGTGCCTTGGTTTCACAGTCAGTTTTAGGATTTGCCAGCTACAAATGGCTAGACTTAGACTGGCTAGCTTTTAAAAATACCACTTAGCTCAAACATACCTCTCAAGTACAAGTCATCTACAGTCTTCATAAAAATGAAATTAAGCTTAAAAGAACCTTCTTATTATGTAAATTGTGATCTATATATCAGAGATTTAGGGCAGGTAATATATCTCTTAAATATTTTTAAAGTAGAAAAACCATATATATATATGGTTATATAGACATATTATTTAAGAAACTTTGGGCTTAGGGTGGGGGAAATGGGGAGATGTTGGTCAAGTGTACAAACTTCCAGCTATAAGATTAAAAAGTTTTGGGATCTAATATACAGCATAGTAACTAACATGGTGACTATAGTTAACAATACTGTATTATATACATAAGTTGTTGTTAAGAGAGTAGATCTTAAAAGTTCTCACCATAGAAAAAGAGAAATGGAAATTATGAGAAGGGATGGAGGTGCTAGCTAACTGCAATGGTGATCACTTTGCAATATGTAAGGGTATCAAGTTGTGCACCTTAAAACATTGTATGTCAATTATATCTCAACTAGAGGCCCGTTGCAGGAAGATTCCTGCAATAGGGCTTCCTGCGGCGGTCTGCTTCCCTCCCTTCTCCCCTGCCCTGCCTGCTTCCCTCCCTTCTCCCCCACCCTGCCTGCTTCCCTCCCTTCTCCCCCACCCTGCCTGCTTCCCTCCCTTCTCCGCAGCCCCACTTGCTTGCTTCTCCACAGCTTCGCTCCCTTCTGCAACACTTGGCTTCCTTCTACGCTGTCTTCAGTTTTCGCTCTACTCCCGGGTATGCAAATTAACCACCATCTTGGTTGGGTTAATTTGCATACTCGCTCCTGATTGGCTGGTGGGTGTGGCTGGTGGGTGTAGCAGAGGTGCGGTCAATTTGCATATTACTCTTTTATTAGATAGGATAAAGCTGGGGAAATTTTTAAAAAGAAATTTTTGCATTTCTTTTTCAATAGTAATTAGGGTGCTACTTCAGCCTATTTATATTAACAAGAAGAGTAGCAATCCATCTAAATGAAGTCTTTCTAGGAATAAAATTAACTTTTGAACTATCACTAAAACAACCAAATTCAATCTTCCCTTGTCTGAGAAAAAAACTGGTGTCCTTTTTGAGACACTTGAAATATTGAGAACCTCTCTTACCAAAAGTCTGCATTAGATAAGAGACTTTTAAAATTTCAGTTTTCCAGTTCTTGGAGCAGAAACAAATTTCCAAGAAATAGATATTATTCCTTGTTGAAGCAATGAATTTCAACAGCATGTGCAGTAATTATTTTCTGGAAACTGGGATATAAACACACAGCACTTGGATTCGAGGTTGGGGGAAATGGTTTCCCCTATTTCTCTCATTTTATGATTCAAATATTGAATGAAAGGCTCATTCTGTTATTACTATTCTATATTTAGTGAATATTTTTACTGCTGGTGAGTAATAACACAAGTTCTAATAAGAAGCATGTGTTTGCTCAAAATGTGAATGTTTGCTCCTCACAGTCTGTGACTATGGGGTGATAATGTTTTAGTGCTGCCATCTCCTGGAGGTTCCAGTCTCTGCAATATTGATGAGATGGTTTTTAAAACTCAAGTTATTGAAAAAAATCAAAGGACTTGTATGCATGCATATAAGCCTAACCAATGGACACAGACAACAGGGGGTTGAGGTGAGGGCATGAGTGGGGGGATGGGGGAGGGTAATGGGGGAATAAGGACACGTATGTAACACCTAAATCAATAAAAAAATTAAAAAAGAAAAAAAAAAAGTCAGCACTGCTACATTTGTTGCTCCAGGTGTGTTTATGGACGGGGGGTGGGGGGCACAGGTGGAGGAACACTTGGCTTCCAGAAATGAAATGAAAGGAAAGGAAGTGAAAGGTAAAGCATAAAGGACTGATTATAGAATAGAAGGCATCATTTCTGCTCTGTCTTATAAATGACTGCAAGCAGGTAATGAGTAGAACCCATCTTGAGATAAAAACTCCATTCTATCTTTCACCTTCCCTTTGGTCATTTAAATCACTAATAGGGTCCGAGCCAAGAAAACCATTTCCCCAGGTCCCCTGACCTGCCTCTGCTTCTGTTTCCATGTACAGTAGCTAGAACAATTCTCCACCACACATCCACCACAAGGGAAAACATGCTCTATGCCTCAGTGCTGCTTGGTCTCCCAGCATGAAGGCAGCCTGATAATTACAGGATTGGAGTATTGATCATCTACAGCAGTTCTCACGGTGTCGAATTGCTTGATAGGGTTCTGTTGTCAAAATCATCATCATCATCATCACCATCATCATCACCATCATCATCACCATCATAGTCATCGTCATTGGTGCTTTGTCTTCCTCCCTCTGTGCAGGTTCAGAGCCCATTCCAGGAGCACTCACCAGGTAAAGCACTCTATGCCTGCTCCAGTGCTCAAATGACTGTCCCTCTCTTCTCTTTGGCCCCTCTTAACTCAGGAACAACACAAGACACATTCTCAGAGGCCCAGCACATAGTCACCAATCCACCTTGTAAAGCCTCAGCCATTGCTAATAGCAGATCCTCCAACAAGGTAAATACTGGGTGGAAATCCCATCATAGGAGGTTGCACAAGAAAGAACTTGCCCTAGAAATAAACAGAGAAACGCTTCTTGATCAATCAAGTTATCATTCTCAAGGTTCAGATCCCCAATGACCTGTGTTCCAAGGGGGGAAGTATATGGGATGGCAAAATTTATCTCTATCCTCATTCCATCTCCTCATGCCATTTGGCCTCACCCTAATTCCAACCACACACACACGTTCACAGTGCACAAAGAACACACACTTGCTCCTTTCTTCTCTGACTTAAACCCAAATACATTAGTCCTTGAATGACACACGATAGAGGTTTTCCTTGGAAAACTGAAATTTTTGAAGAAGGGAGAAACCTAAAATATAAAATATTTATGCAAGTTTAATAGGCTGGATTAGCAGGCAGAGGCTGGAAGAAAGACTAGGTAGGAGTCTTTCAAAATCTTTACCTTCTAGCTCACATTCCGTCCGCCTGCTCAGAGGGATCACTCTATGCCAGTCCCCTTGCAGGACACCAGGGTCATGGAGGCATTGTCCCTGCCTCCCAGGTACTCATCATTTAACGAAGGCTTGCAGAACCCAGACTCTTCATTGTTTCTCCCAACAGACATTTATTGACTAATGCTATTCTTTGCTGAACATGAACTAATGTGAGGGTCTGAATTTTCTAGGCAATTTTGTTTCTAGAAAATAAAACACAGATGTGAGAAGACAATGGAAGGAAGAATCTGTAGGGCAAAAACTATGGTTATAAACCTAGAAGACTAGGAAATGGGGGTGCCTGTGATGAAAATAGAGAAGTGAGCAGAGCTAGTTCAATGGAGAAGATGGCACGTTCACTTTAAAGCATAATGGTTTAAAGTGACTAGAAGATATAAATGGAATTGATCAGCAGACATTTGGATATGAAGGGTCAGACTACAGGTGGTATTTGGGGACAATCTGTACGAAGGTGAATTAAAGCAGTGAGAGATGAAGATATAAGAAAAGACACCAGCCCTGGCTCGGTAGCTCAGTTGGTTAGAGTGTTGTCTCATACACCAAAAAGTTGTGGGTTTGATTGCAGGTCATGGCACATACCTAAGTTGTGGGTTTGACCCCCAGTTGGGGCATGGGTGGGAAGCAACCCATCGATGTTTCTCACATCAATGTTTCTCTCTTTCTAAAATCAATAATAATAATTTAAAAAAACATATCCTACAGTTAGGATATATATATATATATATATATATATATATATATATATATATATATGTATATGTATATATATATATACACACACACATACACATATACACATATATATATATACACACACACATATATACACACATACATATATACACACACACACACACACACACACACACACACACACACATATATATATATATATATATGAAAGACAACCATGATTTTAAATAGGTCACAAACGTCATTTCCTCCAAACACCATAGAAAGCCATGGAAAGGAAATCATGAGGCAAAGCACGTGGTCAAACCCTTCCTTCTGAGCCATGACCATGAGCCTTGAGGCTAGAGAAAGGGGAGACAGGTTTGAAAAAGCAGGACGGTGAGTCCTGGTCAAAACTGGGGCATTGTTTTAGTTTAATTCAGGAAGGAAGGTGACAGGGCAGTCCCTCTGAGTCCCTCAGATGCCTAAAGCGGTTTTGCTTTCTTGCCTTCTCTTTCTGGGCACATGTTAAGGTCTTACAGGCCCTAAGCTCTGAAAACATAGAGGGACAAATTCCCCAACCACGCAAGACACAAAGTACGTGTCTGCTGAAATCAAAAGAGCCTTTTTACATATTTTTATTGCAAAATCAGGTCTTCTGTGAGTTATTTTTATTTCTGTGCCTCTGTTTTGCCGATGCCCCAAATGTGAGCCTCATCATCTGTCTTCTAGAAAACAGCGCTGCCATTCGCATGTGGCCCCGTTTCTCTCATTTTTCTTAAGAGTTCGCAGCTTTTTGCTTGGCTCTTCCCTGTTGCCCTAGGCCAGTGGTCGGCAAACTGCGGCTCAGGAGCCACATGCGGCTCACGAGCCGCGGTTTGCCGCTCTGTTGACTAATGAGTTTGCCGACCACTGGACTAGACTAAATGTTACCGTGTAGTTGGAAGCTGGGAGGATTAGGCAATTGTGGTATATTGTGTGCAAAGAGGTAAAGGGTAGTATATGACAGTGGTCGGCAAACTCATTAGTCAACAGAGCGGCAAACCGCATGTGGCTCGCGAGCCGCGGTTTGCCGACCACTGCCCTAGGCTGTCTTTCATGCCTTCATTACTGGGTCAGGCTTGGCGGGCTTTGCATTTCAATCCAACGCTATTAGTGCTTGCTGCATCCCTGAGCAAGCTCAGCATGTGGGCGTGACACCAGGCCTGTGTCTTCGCAGATGTGACCTGCATTCTTTGTCATAGACGAGCTGCCACTCTGCAGCCCCAGTTCTATCTTGCTTAGGGCAACTGCCCACTGCTCAGCCCACTTCCTGCCATCTCTACAGCAGGACTGAGCACCGGCCCCTGTAGCCCAGGAGGCATTTGTCTTTCAACTGCCTGATGACATCACTTGGTCTCACTCGCTCCTCAGGGAAGTTTTCCACTTTCAATTCAATGCTCCAGATGAACTCTCCCAATAGCACAAGTCCTATGTCAGACTTAATGCTTTCAGGTCAGGACTGACTGTTTCTATAAATGCTGATGATCTTATTTCAGCAACATTTATTAAATGCTCTTTGTAAGCAAAACTTGAAAGGCACAGGCTTATGGGAATGTCTAGATATATATTTAGAAATCACAAAATAGATAATTTTCCAGCTAACTTCTTTAGGGAAAGCAAAAGCATAGCAGAAAAAGTCCAAACTAAAGATTCAAAACACAATTCTGCAACTAATGGACTCTGGAACTGGTGATGGGGCCTTTCACCTGAAAATAAGGGAGTTGGAATAGATTTTTCCTTTAAGTTATACCATGCTGGGGTTTTTTGTGGGGTTTTTTTTAATTGCTACTTTCTTATATGATATGGCTCAGCCATTTAGAACTCCCAAGTTACTATTTGCCATTGGTGTTTGAGGTGTTAATAATGGAAACACTGCCTGGCTGACATGGCTCAGTAGTTGAGCGTCGAGCTATGAACCAGAAGGTCATGGTTGATTCCTGGTCAGGGCACATGCCAAGGTTGCGGGCTCAATCCCCAGTGTGGGGAGTGCAAGAGGCAGCCGATCAATAATTCTCTCTCATCATTGATGTTTCTATCTCTCTCTCCCTCTCCCTTCCTCTCTGAAATCAATAAAAATATATTTTTTAAAAATAATGGAAACACTGATTCCCCATAGACAGTCTTTGCAGATAAAGCTGTATTTTATGGAGATGTCAAAGTAGGAAGTGTTTTACTGGAACATTGCAAGCAGCTTCGTCTCTTTTTGCAAAATCATGATTTCTAGGTGCTCCTGTGGCCTCTTATTTCACTCTAAGAATCTTATTTTTATTAGCCAAAGGTAATGTGGTGAATTCCATGGACACTTGCCCTTAATTCCGAGTAAGTTTTTTTTGTGTTTTTTGTTTTGTTTTGTTTTGTTTTGTTTTTCCCTGCTTCTTTCCCCACCAAACTCTCTATGCAGATTTTGTAAGGGGACTTTTTAGAATAAAAAGCAATCCTGCAAGTGAATTCCAGAACCAGGTAAGGGAGTGTCTGCCCCAACTCACACAGTGCGTGGTCCTTAAAAATACCATGAGGGTGACCCGGCAGGAGAGCAGCAATTAGCCTGGGGCAGGGCCACATGCTATAATAACCAACAACTTCTACACCAAATATCACCACGAGCACTGGCACAGGCTTTCCCTTCAAGCAGTCCTCCTGGTTCCCACACAGGGCCATCTCTTCGGCCAAACTCAACATCTAAGAGCTGGCTCAGATATGGCTCATGTCTCAATCACTTCTCTCCTATCTCCCACCCATTCCCCAAGTTTGGGCAGCTTCTCTTAGAACCACACCCCGCTTCCTGGAGAAGGGAGACACACACCCACCCTCTAAAGGCTATTTCTCTCAGGGACTTCCAAGGCCCCTCTTTCTCTAGGTCAAGAAATCAAACCCACCGGTTTAATACTCACCCTTTAAAAACTGACTTCTAAATATTCAGAATTCAACATATGAATTTGAAAACCTCATCAACAAAGCACAACAAAATACATTCTAAGCCCTGTAGGTTGTAGTGTACTTTGTATATTCCTTCTCTCCTTCTTCTCATGTTCATTTATTCACTCAACAAGCATTAACTGAGCACTGTCCAGACGCAGGGGTCCTCAAACTACGGCCCACGGGCCACATGCGGCCCGCCGACGACATCTATCCGGCCCGCCGGGTGCCGCTGCCTGTCCTGCTTAGCAGCCGACTCGTCCTGGGCCCGCAGTGCGCATAGGAATTTGTTCATAATTTTTTTTTTTAAACTATAGTCCAGCCCTCCAATGGTCTGAGGGACAGTGAACTGGCCCCCTGTTTAAAAAGTTTGAGGACCCCTGGTCCAGAGGGTTCAAAAACAGAGAAGGGTTGATGATGGGAAAGACGGGCATATGCATCAATCACACTACCAATTACTGGCTGTGCTCATGGTACTATTGGGCAGAAGTTAGAGCAATGGTCCCAGCGGACTGGCTTCAGGTACTCCCTGAGTCCCACATTCTGCAATTCTAACAGAATTATTGTCCCCTTTTACAGAGAATAAAACTGAAACTCAAAGGGGTTTAATTCACTCAATACATGTCCTCAGATAGAAAGTAGTAAATTAGGTTTGTCCTTTGGACCACATCTAACATTCTGCCTCCTGACTCTCTCTGAGGCAGGGAAGGTCAGGGCAACCTTTGTACCACCCTGCTATCGACATCAAGGTCACCGGATCCACTTCACCTGCCCCTGGGTCAAAGCAAAGAAAGGAGAGGAACCCAGGTTGTCTGCGCTGGAACCCAGGGTGTCTGTGCATGGCTTCTGCACCAGGCCTGGGAAACACCACTTGAGCAATGGGTTCCCCACTTCTTACATTATTCAAAAAAAAAAAAAAAAAAAGGAAAACAAAGAAAGCCCCTGAAACTCTTGTAATAAATTGACCTATTTCCTCTCTGTGAACATTCATTTATTGAACACAGGTTTGGGGCATAGAGAGATTAATAGCACGACTGCCATCAGATAGAAGACAATGCAGGTCACCAGTGAGGATATGGACACAGCCCAGTCAGTCCACACCCCACTGTTCTGTTTCAGAAGCTGAGAGCCTGGTCCACTGACTGAGCCAGGAGGTATCTCTTCAGGGCACTGTTTGGGATGGGAGTCCTCTGACAACACTCCTTGATCCCCCTACCTCTCCAAGCCTTGGGACCAGCATTCCTGGCAGATGAAGGAAACAGCCCTTTGAACTCAGAATTGTCACCACCACTAATCTGAGGTAACACTCAGAAGCTGTGTTTGAAGGGAAGGCAAGAGGAGGGCCTCTGGAGGTTCCCGCCATTCAGACACACTGTAATCCACCGCCCGCCCCCACCTCCCCCGCCACCCGCCCCACCTAGTGCAAACCAAGAATATCATCTCAAACATACTCTCAGAGAGGATATGAAGCAGACAGAGTGAACAGGAGGTATGTTCCCTGGGTCCTAAGTCACTTCTCGCCCTTTCCATGAATTGAGAAGATGAAGGTGATGGTCAGGAAAAATTGTCAAGGAAGGAACAGGAAGTGGAGCCAGCGGGGTCTGAATCCTAATTCTACACCATGACACTATGCAGTCGTGACGGGTGACTGCAGTGTTCTGCATCCGCGGAGTTGAAGCAATGCCTGTTTTATTTTCATGGAAAGGATTGTAATCAAAACGCAGAGTGCTCGCTTCAGCAGCACATATACTAAAATTGGAATGATACAGAGAAAATTAGCATGGCCCCTGTGCAAGGATGACACGCAAATCCGTAAAGTGTACCATATTTTAAAACAAAACAAAAAACCGCAGCCACTACTTGTACATTGTAGATCCTCAGTAAATATTTGTGGGTAAAAGATTAAATAAACTTTTTTCACAGATTAAAAACAGTGCCAAATTAACAAACCAGGGGTTAATTTAAATGCTAGGGGACCCCAGAGGTAAGAATGATTATTTCCAACACAGTTTGGGAAGGCTTCCTAGAAAAGACATAGCATTTAAAATAGGTCTTGAAGGATGAACAAAAGTTCACCACATGAATAATGGAGTAAAGACATTCCAGGTAACAGAAACTACATGTGCAAAGGCATGAACTGGAAAAGGCACTAGTTTATAGGTTGGTGAGAAGTTAGATATAATGAGGACATAAGATATGGGATGGGGACAGGTGGAAAGTGATACTAAACAACTGAGTTTTCAGTGAGAAATTTGGACTTTTTTCTATAACAGCTAGAAGTCACTCAAGGTTTTTAAAGAAAGAGCACAATCAAAATTTTATTCTTTTCTTTTAAAATAATTTTATTTTTTAATTGCAGTTAATATACAATATTGTATCAGTTTTAGTGTACAACCTTGTGAGTAGACATTTATATAACTTAGGTAATGACCAGATAAGTCTAGTACCCACCTGGCACCATACATAGTTACTAGAATATCATTGACTATATTCCTCTGCTGTACTTTACATCCCCATGACTATTTTGTAACTACCAATTTGTACTTCTTATCCCTTCACCTTTTTCACCCATCCTACAACCGCTCTCCCATTTGGCAATTGGAATAATGTTCTCTGTATCTGTGAGTGTTTCTGGTCTGCTTGTTTGTTTATTTTGTCTTTTAGATTCCACATATAAGTGAAACCATATGATGTTTGTCTTTCTGTCTGACTTAAGTCAGCACAGTACCACCTAGATCCATCCATGTTGTTACAGATGACAAGATTTTATTCTTTTTTGAGATCAACCAAAGGTTGTATGCATGCATATAAGCATAACCAATGGACACAGACAGTAGGAAGGTGAGAGGATGTGCTGGGTGGTGGGAGTGGCCAGGGAGAGGTCAGTGGGGAAAAAGGAAACATATGTAATACTTTAAACAATAAAGAATTTAAATTTAAAAGAAAACAACAAAGATTTTATTCTTTCTTTTATGGCTAAGTCAGAAGTGGTATATATATATATATATATATATATATATATATATATATATATATGCCACTTCTTTTTTAGCCATTCAACTATTGATGGACACTTGGGCTGATTCATATATTGGCTATTGTAAATAATGCTGCAATGAATATATGGATGCATATGACTTTTTAATTTAATGTTTTGGATAAATACTCAGAAGTGGAATTGCTGAGTCCTTCTTTGTCTCTTGTTATAGCCATTGTTTTAAAGCCTATTCTGTCTGGGTTAAGTATTATTACTCCAGCTTTTTGTTTGTTTTTTTCCATTTTCATAAAATACCTTTTCCACCCCTTTACTTTCAGTCTGAGTGTCTTTCGATGTGAAGTGAGTCTCTTGTAGACAACATATGTAAGGGTCTTCTTTTGTTATCCATTCAGCCACCGTATGTGTGAGGCCACAGCCAGTGTGGCCTGGGTTCAAAAACCTGGAAAAAGGGCTGACATGCAAATTAATGCACAAGACAAGAAATATAAATTTGGAAATTATGGGGGAAGCCAGTTCTGAACTTGGTTCAAGGGACCAAGTTCCACTGAAACTCCATTCCCATCTGCTTTTTATTTACTAGAATACACAATTGCCTTTTAGGAATACAATCAGACATATCAATGGTAATGTTTGTTAAACAGTAAGGTTATCAGGTTGGGGGAGTTTGCTTTCGGCCACTGAGTCAGCAGCAGGTAATAAAATGCAGATATTCAGCCCTGTGAGTATCAAAGCCCCATTCAGCCTTCTGACCGGACTTCTCGCATTTATATTAATTACTGTTGATCTTGGCTTCCGGCAATTCCCCCTTCTTTGATTTCTTAATAGATGTTGATATGCCACTTGCAGAGCTCAGATTCTTTTAAGACTTTTATTCTGCATCTGCAGACTAAAATTAAACATATAAGAACAAGAATGAGACAGGCAAAAGTGGTTATGCTAAAAGGCAAATGTAAGGAGATCCAGTGAGAAGGATTAAATTCCTTTTTTAAAATCACTGCCAGCCATCTAAGGAATTAGTTTGTAAGTTTGCCCGGGATAATTATACAACATGCTGCTGTAATTCTAAAATATTAATGTTATTTTTATCCTAAGCACCAAGAAGTGATTTTTTATTGACACAAGTGGTGGTAAATACTGTCTTGTTAGGAGTTCCCTATAAGGTACAAATGGAATTATTTAAGTTATCATTTTAAACTATATTATCTTATTGGTGCAAGCGCAGCAGCTGATTTCCATTGTGTATTTTGTAGAGGCCAATTATCATGCTGTAATTGAGATTCAACAAATCCTCCTCCATACCGTGAGATGGAGTGAGTTGCTTTAACATATAGACAGGATGCAGTCCCCTTCCATTTCAGGGTGTGATTATTATTATACACAGACCCCTAGGGGCTCCAATCCACAAAAGAAAAAACTGTTATTAAGTTTGCTGCTGGTGGGGTGCCATTCATAAGACTTTTTACATAATGGCTTAGTGGGGGGAGGTCTTAGTAATGTTAAATTCTCTTTGCCTCTCCCAGGAGCAAGCATTGATAGTAACTGTATTTAGGTTTTTGCTTCCCCCTCCTTTGGTGTGATGCTAGCCAGAAAACTCTCTCTTTAATTCTACACACAAAGGAGCAGTAGTTTGATTCTGTGTCATATAAAAAGGGAAGCTGGGTGGGGACATCTGTGTAATTATACTTTGCCCATATACTTACTATACTAGGTGGGGGATCAGCCCACGTAAGGGGTCTTACCCAGAGCGGACTTCCCCATTTGCCCCTGGTGATATTACCACACAGCTGGTGATTGCCAGCATGGCAAGAAAGACATTCTCAGGCATTCTTGGGGTTCTGGTCTCTTCACAAATTCGCTCAGCTTTCTGGACCATCTTCTTTATCACTCCCCAAGTCATCTCTGGGCTGTTTATCTTCTGCCATGTTCATCTCCCACTCCTTATCTTCAGTGTGTTTCCTGGGGCTGCTGCTATCTGTGGCTGGGATAGCCGATTGTCTACAGTTGCAAGGTGAGGCTCCAGGAGCAAGGTCCTCATTAACCTGGCCAGTTCCTCTCTCGGATCCTTGTTGCAGTTTAATGTTTCTTGCGGGAATCCACACAGGCTTGGAGAAGTTTTCTGGAAATATACAAGCATATCCTCGACCAAATGTTAATAAGGGGCAGGGGCCCTTCCATAAACCAGACTTGGGATCTTTCCATTTAACTAGACCATTCTCCATTGTTTTATTCTGATACCAGTGTAACTCCATGGGTGTCTCGCCATCAGCATCACAAGTAAAAAAAATTTAAAGTAATTAAGGCTTGGTGCAACCTACCCACAGATTATTTCTCCATCATAATCCCCCGTTTTTGTTTTTCAAGTTGGGATTTTAGCCGCTGATGTTGGCGTTCAACAATGGCCTGTCCTTGGGAATTATATAGTATTCCTGTAATGTGCTGAATTTTCCACTTTTTACAAAATTGCTGTAAATGACAACTTTTGTAAGCAGGCCCATTATCAGTTTTAATAATTTTTGGAATTCCCATGATGGCAAAAGGAGCTAGGCAGTGATTAATAACCTGTTTTGCCATTTCCCCTGTAGATGCAGTAGCCCATAGGACTTTTGAAAAGGTGTCTATAGAAACATGCAATGCCCCAAGGCGTCCACAAGGAGTATAATGTGTTACATCCATTTGCCAGATATGGTCCCTTAGCAATCCTCTAGGGTTAATTCCTGTGTTGGGCCCTTGAGGTAGATGTAACGTGCAAGTGGGACATTCTCTGATCATCTGTTTTGCCTGCTGTCAAGTGATTGAGAATTGTCTAGACAACATTTTTGCAGGCTTATGTAAAAGCTGATGAGATTCTGAGGCCTGTTTTAATAAAGCAATCAATTGATCAGCATGTGCATTTCCTTTTGTTAATGGGCCAGGTAATACACTGTGAGCCCTGATATGAGAAATATAAAAAGGGTATTATCTTTGTTGCACAATCTGCTGAACTTGTTTAAATAATAAAAATAAACTTTGGTCACTGAGCCATTTTAATGAGTAGGTCTATTTACTAGACCTGCACCATAGGAAGAGTCAGAAATTACATTAAGAGGCTCTTAGAGACCAAAGAGGAACCAAGATGGCTGCATAGGTAAACACCTGAACTTGCTGCCTTGGACCACCATTTCAAAACTACAACTAAAAGACAAAACGGATATCATCCAGAACAATGGGAAGGCTGGCTGAGTAGAATTTATACAACTAGAAGGAAAGAGAAAAGCACACTGAGACTGGGAGGAGATGCAGAGGTGCAGAAGTGAAGTGCAGAGGTATGGAGGCACGCACACGGAAAGGGCTGGCAACTGGGTAGGCTGTTGTCTTTTTTAATCAGGAGAGAGATACAAGCTCCCAACTGCTCTGAACTCCAGTTCTGGGCAAGACTCTGGGACCCAGAGTCATATGGGGAGAAATTGGACTGTCTGGCATCGGGCCGGAACATGAGGGCGGCTTTCTTTCAGAGGTGCTTGCAGCAATCATTGTTCCTGCACGGTGCCATGGGACACAGAGACCTGGGGACTCTTCAGGGCAGGGCTGACAGTCAGCTATTGCTGTTTGCTCCATCCTGGTGATTCCCTGAGACCCCACCCCACCCAATTTACAACCCCACCCAAGCTGTGCACAGAGGCTTTTGCATATGAATGGCCTGGCCTTTTGCAATCCAAAACCTAACAAACTGCAGGTGGGTCAGAGAGACCTAGAGCCGCAGAGCCACCAAAAGAAGGCCCAGCTTGCATTGCTTCAGAGCTGGGTCTCATCTGGGCACCTCCAAAACTCAAACAAAGAGGAGGAATCCGCAGATCTCTCTGTAGCTCCTTCTGGGTGGCCTCAGGCAGTGGCTGACTTTGCACCTCCTTGGAAATCCAAGAGCCAGTGTACCCAGTGGTCAGAGTGAGACCATCCAGATTACAACTCTTCACATCCATAACTCAGGGGGCAGACTCAGTGAGCTCTAAAACCCCACTGAAGCAAGTCTTGCCCCATAAGGGTGTCTCAAGCACAGAAGTTTTCCCATTGTAGACACAACTGATCCTCACAGCCAATTAGCCTGGAGGTCAATTCCTCCCAGTGATACCAACAACAATCAAGGCTTAACTACAACAAGAATGTGCACACAGCCCACAAAGGGGTGCACCAAGAGTGTCCACCTCAGGTAATTGGGAGGCTGAGCCACTGGGCCCTATAGTACATCTAGCACACAAAGCCACTCTATCATCACAGGGAAGCAGCCAAAATGCTGAGACAAAGAAACAGGTCACAAATGACAGAAATGGAGGAAAACAAACGACTGGATATAGAGTTCAAAACCACAGTTATAAGGTTACTCAAGAGTCTTCTAGAAACCTCCGAGAAATTTAGTGAGACCCTCAAGGATATGAAAAAGGACCAACTATAAATTAAGCATACACTGACTGAAATAAAGAATAATATACAGAGATCCAATAGCAGACTAGAAGATCTCAAGAATCAAGTCAAAGATTTGAAATACAAAGAAGCAAAAAACACCCAACTGGAAAAGAAAAAAGAATCCAAATATATGAAGATAGTGTAAGGAGCCTCTGGGACAACTTCAAGTTGTCTGAATTATGGGGGTGCCAGAAGAAGAGAGAGAGCAAGATATTGAAAGCTTATTTGAAGACATAATGACAGAAATATTCCCCCATCTGGTGAAAGAAATAAACCTACAAGTCCAGGAAGTGCAGAGAACCCCAAACAAAAGGAATCCAAAGAGGACCACACAAAGACACATCATAATTAAGATGCCAAGGGCAAAAGACAAAGAGAGAATCTTAAAAGCAGCAAGAGAAAAACAGCTAGTTACCTACAAGGGAGCATCCATTTGACTGTCAGCTGATTTCTCAACAGAAACTATGCAGGCCAGAAGGGACTGGCAAGAAATATTCAAAGTGATGAATAGCAAGAACCTACAACCAAGATTACTGTACCCAGCAAAGCTATCATTTAGAATTGAAGGTCAGATAAAGAGCTTCACAGATAAGAGAAAGCTAAAGGAGTTCATCACTGCCAAACCAGTATTATATGAAATGCTGAAGGGTATTCTTTAAGAAGAGGAATAAGAAGAAAAAGATAAAGATAAAAATTATTGCCGAAACCGGTTTGGCTCAGTGGATAGAGCGTCGGCCTGCGGACTGAAGGGTCCCGGGTTCGATTCCGGTCAAGGGCATGTACCTTGGTTGCGGGCACATCCCCAGTGGGAGGTGTGCAGGAGGCAGCTGATCGATGTTTCTCTCTCATCAATGTTTCTAGCTCTCTATCCCTCTCCCTTCCTCTCTCTGTAAAATATCAATAAAATATATTTAAAAAAAATTATTAACAACAAAGTGACAACAAATACATATCTATCAACAAGTGAATCTAAAAATCAAGTGAATAAAAAAATCTGACCAACAGAATAAACTGGTGAATATAATAGAATCAGGGGCATAGAAAGGGAGTGGACTGACAATTCTAGGGGAGAAGGGGGTGTGGGGGTGCAGGAAGAGACTGGACAAAAATCGTACACCTATGGATGAAGACAGTGGGGTGGGGGGGGTAAGGACAGAGGGTGGGGTGGGACCGGGTGGAGGGGAGCTATGGGGGGAAAAGGAGGAACAACTGTAATAATCTAAGCAATAAAGATTTATTTTTTAAAAAAAGAGGCTCTTGGAAATCCTGCAATGCTGCTTTAATAGCTTCTAATTCAATTCTTTGTACAGAAGTATGACTAGTTTAGATGACTCGGTCTAAATTCATTGCATGATAAGCAGCTTTACTGTTAGATGATCCATCAGTAAAAACAGTTAATGTTCCAGGAATAGGTTCCAGTCTAGTATTTTTTGGTATAATAATAGGTGTATACTATTAAAATTGTAATAATTTGTCTTTTAGTAGGTGACAACTAAGTTCCCCTGAATATCCACTCAATCCAATTTGCCAGTTTAAATCGATCTGAAATGACATTGCTATTTGCTTCCCAGTGAGGGGAAGATAAATGCATTGGGGTTCTTCTGCTCTAAGCTGTCTGCAACACTTTCTAAGTTGAGATATCAACTGAGCTATAAGTTCTATATATGTAACTGCAGTTTTAGAGGATTGATGTCCTAGGTGGACCCATTCAATAATAACAAGAGAGTTTTTATTTTGGAAGATGACTCCAGTGGGATTATTTGCAGTAGGATTAATCTGTCCCAATAAAGGCAATTCAGGCAGTACCTGTGCCACTTGGGCTAAGGAGATTGCCTGCTCAATTCTTTGTAACTCCTTTCTAAATTCATCTGTCAATACTCGGGATGAGGAAAGATTAGAGTCACCTCTGAGTATATTAAATAAATTTGTCATTTCTCCTGTAGAGACTTTTAGATAAGGTCTTAACCAATTAATGTCCCCTGTATAATAGGAAAAGCAAGTCTATCCTCCACCGTCATGTCCTTTAATCCTTCTCCAATAGCTCTTTGCATAGGTGATTCTATTAGTGGCTATTTAAATGTTTCAGTATCAGGACATGAAGGCCACTCCTCCAATTTATCTTTCTGCTCCTCTTTAGGAACCGAGGGTGAAAAGGGAGGAGGTTTTTCTTCTCTAAAAGGCTCTAGCAAATACAATACCGTTTTCCACAAGGAGAAATAATTTGGAGGCAAATTTTTTCCCTGCTGCTGAGCTTCTTGCAAGTTCTGACCTACTCTTTCCCAACATTCAACATCCAATGTACCCTCATCAGAAAACCAAGGATTATATTCTATAATAATCTGTAGAAACTGTAAAAGAAGATCTTCTAACACTGCAATTTCCTTATCCTTGAGCATGCAAGCCAAAAGTCTACAAGAAAGTCTCTCCCCTTTCACCGAATTCTGCCCCATTATGATCTGGCTGAAACAAACAAAAAAGAAATTACTCACGCACTTACGGATCCACAGGCTTCTGAAGCTGACACGAGCTTTGCACACAGTTAGTCTTCCACCACCGATCTGGTGATTCTTTTTCACTCTGGTGAATTCTTTTTCTCCAAGTCCCAGTTCAAGGTGCCAGATGTGAGGCCACAGCCAGCGAGGCCTGGGTTCAAAGACCTGAAGAAAGGGCTGATGCACAAATTAATACACAAGACAAGAAATATAAATTTGGAAATTATGGGGGAAGCCAGTTCTGAACTTGGTTCGAGGGACCAAGTTCCACTGAATCTCCATTCCCATCTGCTTTTTATTTACTAGAATACACAATTGCCTTTTAGGAATGCAAATAGACATATCAATGGTAATGTTTGGTAAACAGTAAGATTATCAGGTTGGGGGAGTTTACTTTTGGCCACTGAGTCAGCAGCAGGTAATAAAATGCAGATATTCAACCCTGTGAGTATCAAAGCCCCATTCAGCCTTCTGACCAAACTTCTCACATTTATATTAATTATTGTTGATCTTGGCTCCCGGCATGTATGTCTTTTGATTATAGCACTTAATCCATTTGCACTTAATGTAAATGTTGATAGATATTAATTTACTGCCATTTTATTATTCATACTGTTTATCCTTCTTCTTTGTCATCATCTAGAAGACACTTTAACATTTCTTATAATGCTGGTTTGGTGGTGATGAACTCCTTTAGGTTTTTTTTGTCTGGGAAGCTCTTTATCTGACTTTGATTCTAAACGATAGTTTTGCTGGATAGAGTAATCTTGTTTGTAGGTCCTTGCTTTCAATCACTAAATATTTCATGCCAATCCCTTCTGGCCTGCAAAGTTTTTGTTGAGAAATTAACTGACAGTCTTATGGGAGCTCCCTTGTAACTAACTGCTTTTCTCTTGATACTTTATTCTCTCTTTGTCTTTAATATTTGGCATTTTAATTATAATGTGTCTTGGTGTGGGCTTCTTTGGGTTCATTTTGTTTGGTATTCTCTGTGCTTGCTGAACTTGTATGTCAATTTCCTTCACCAGGTTAAAAAATTTTTATCATTATTTTTTTCACATAGGTTTCCAATTCCTTGCTCTCTCTCTTCACTTTTCTGCACCTCCATGATGTGAATGTTGGTCTCTTGAAGTTGTCCCAGTGGCTCCTTATACTGTCCTCATTTTTTTTAAATCTTTTTTTCTTTTTGCTGTATTTTTGGGTCTTTTCTGCTTCCTTATCTTCCAAATCACTGATTTGATCCTCTGCTTCATCTACTCTACTCTTGATTCCCTGTAATGTATTCTTCATTCCAGTTAGTGTATCCTTCATTTCTGACAGGTTCTTTTTTATGCTTTCTATCTCCATTTTTATGTTTCCTATCTCTTTGTTGAAATTCTCACTAAGTTTATCTATTCTTCGCCTGAGTTCATTGAGCATGGTTATAACCAGTGTTTCAAACTCTGTATCTGGTAGATTGCTTGTTTAGTTCTTATTCTGGAGTTTTGTTCTGTTCTTTTATTTGAAGCATGTTTCTTTGTCTCCTCATTTTGGCTTCCTCCCTGTGTTTGTTTCTATGTATTAGGTAGAACTCCTGTGTCTCTGGTTCTTGGTAGAGTGGCCTTATATAGTAGGTGTTCTATAGGGCCCTGGTGGCTCTGGTCACTGGATCTGTGTGCACACTCCTGCTGTAGTTGAGCCTTAATTGTTGTTGGTATGTCAATGGGAGGGATTTACTCCCATGCTGATCAGCTGTGAGGACTGACTATGACCACTGTGGAGGATCTGCTATATAGGGGTGAACCTCATGGAGCAGAATTCACTTCAGCAGGGCTCTGGTGCCCATTGAGTTTATCCCTTAAGCATGTTGCTCATGGAAGTGGTTGGGGAGTGCTTTGGTTTGCTCTGAAGCTGTCCATGGGGTATGTTTTCTCTGGGTCCTCTCAGGAGATGCAGGTCAAGGTCAGCTGTTGCTTGTGCCCTGCTCTGGGCCACCCAACATGAGCTACAAAGCTATATGTGGATGGCTGCTACTTGTGCTGGGCATGAAGATGCCCGGGCAAGGCCAAACTGTGAACCTAGACCAGCTGCCATTGATGCCAGGCCTGGGTCCACTTAGCAAGAGCTACAGGGCTCACTAAGGCCAGATGCTGCTTGTTTTAGAGAGTTTAAAGTCCACAGCATGAGCCAAGACAGGCAATTTTCATGAACTGAAAAGGGCTTTGGTGGGCATGCAAGTTGGGTGGGGAGGGGTCTCAGGGAACAGCAGGGCAAGATGAACAGTGTTAACCAATTTGATGGAGACTAAGTTAAGGCACCCATCTGTCAGCTCTATGCAGGGAGGACCCAGCAAAGGAACAATGGCCTCTGCCAGCAATTCTGTCCAGGAGAAAACTGCCCCTCCAGCCCTCATCTTAAAGCCAGACAGTTCAGCTTCTCACATATGTCCCTGGAGCCTTTTGAGCTGCTTCCCCCAGTGTTGGAGCACAGAGTGAGTCAATCTGAGTAAGTCCTTGTGTGGGCCTTGTAAGAGGAACTGCCTGGGACTCCAGCAGCCTCTGTGTCACTCAGCCACAATCCCCACTGGTTTTTACAGCCCCAAGTTATGGGGACTTCTCTTCCTGGCATGGAATCCTAGACTGGGGTAGCCTAGTGTGGTGTGGGACCCCTCACTCCTCAAGGGGGACCTCTATAGCTGTGATATCCCTCCTAATTCTTAACTGCCACACCTGGTATGTCAATAGAAGGGATTTACTCCCATGCTGATTGGCTTTGTGGGGCCAGTGAGTTTCTGGTCTCTGCCTTTCCTATCAGTCTCAGTGTGGCTTTTTCTTTATATCCTTAGTTGTTCAGGTAGTTCTGAATGATGATTGTCAGCAGTTTAGTTTTAAATTTTATGTAGTTGTGGGAGGAGCAAGTACCACATCTACCTACTCCACCATCTTGACTGGAAGCCTAGAATTTAGTTTCAGGAAACTTACTCTGGTAGCAATGTAAAGAATGAACCCAAGAGCAGAGATCTGTGGCAGTGAGTTAAGTTCAAAGGCTGCTGTCCTGGGAGGTGGTCTAGTAATCACACAGAATAAGGAGTTGGGATCAATTTTGAGAACAAATCTGAGATACACTGTCATAATAGGAACAAGTTGGATAAGGAAGGTGAAACATGAAAGAGATTAGGAGATTTTTTTAGGGAGAGGAAAATGAGTTACATTTTTAGATTTGAAATGCCTGCAGATATCCTTTGGGATGAATAAATACAGAAACGTGACTGTAATTCAATTTAGAAATAAAGCTTTAGATACTGACATTGGCTAAGATCACTCAGAAGAAGTGAATAAATAAGAGGAAAGAATATGTTATAGGTAGTAAATTAGAAGGAGGAGGGTCAGCAAAGAGATGACAGACCTAGACTTGAGAAAAATCAAGAAAATAAAGGAATGGATCAAAGGCATGGAGCTTTTTTCAACCAATCTACACTAATAAAAGAGAAACATGCAAATTGACCATACCTCTGCTATGCCCACAAGCCACGCCCACCCAGCCAATTGGGAGCGAGTAGGCAAATTAACCCAACCAAGATGGCTGCGGCCACAGAGCGAGCAGGAGGCTTGAGTTTCCCCGGCGATGGAGGAAGCCAAGCTTCCCACCCGCTCTGGCAGGCCCTGGCCTCCGCTCAAGGTTACACATTTTCAATTATAGAAGATAAATAAATCCCAACAAAATTGGCGGCAGCCACGGAGCTGGAAAGAGCAGGAGGCTTGAGTTGCCCCCGGCGATGGAGGAAGCCAAGCTTCCTGCACACCCTGGCCTGCCCTGGCCTCCGCTCAAGGCTACAAAGTTTCAATTATAGAAGATAAATAAATCCCAGATACCAGGGCCTCCGCTTGGGTTGCCGGGGTGTGTGGCCAGCTTGCAAACCACCACAGGCCCCTCGCCCAGGCTGCCCCATGCCCCAAGGGAACCCCCACCTTCATCTGGGACACCCTTCAGGGAAAACCAGCTGGCACCCACCCGTGCACCAGGCCTCTATCCTATCTAATAAAAGAATAATATGCAAATTGACTGTCACTCCAACACACAAGATGGCTGCCCCCATGTGGACACAAGATGGCCACCTCAAGATGGCCAGCAGGGGAGAGCAGTTGGGAGGAACCAGGCCTGCAAGGGAGGGCAGTTGAGGGTGATCAAGCCTGCAGGGGAGGGCAGTTAGGGGTGACCAGGATGGCAGGGGAGGGCAGTTAGGGGCAATCGGGCTGGCAGGGGAGCAGTTAGGCATCAATCAGGCTGGCAAGGGAGTGGTTAGGGGGTGATCAGGCTGGCAGGCATAAGCAGTTAGGGGCAATTAGGAAGGCAGGCAGGCAAGGAGTTGGGAGCCAGCAGTCCTGGATTGTGAGAGGGATATCCAACTGCCCAGTAGGATTGGGCCTAAACGGGCAGTTGGACATCCCTCGAGGGGTCCCAGTTTGGAGACGGTGCAGGCTGGGCTGAGGGACACACACCCCCATGCACAAATTTTGTGCACTGAGCCTCTAGTCTACGCTAATAAAAGCCTAGGTGGCCCTTGCGCCCTCACGCCCTCATGTCATCACAAGATGGCCGCCCCAATGTTGTCGCAAGATGGCTGCCCCCACATCATCACAAGATGTCCACCACAAGATGGCCAGCAGGGGAGGGCAATTGGGGGTGACCAGGCCTGCAGGGGAGGGCAGTTGGGGACCATCAGGCTGTTAGAGGAGGACAGTTGGGGGCAAGATCAGGTCGGCAGGGGAGGGCAGTTGGGGGCAACTGGGCTGGCGGGGAGGGCAGTTGGGGGTAATCAGGCTGGCAGGGAAGCAGTTAGGCATCAATCAGGCTGGCAGGGGAGTGGATAGGGGGTGATTAGGCTGGCAAGCAGAAGCAGTGAGGGGCAATCAGGCAGGCAGGCAGGCAAGCAGTTAGGAGCCAGCAGTCCCAGACTGTGAGAGGGATGTCCGACTGCTGGTTTATGGGATCGGGCCTAAACCGGCAGTCAGACATCCCCCAAGGGGTCCCAGATTGGAGAGGGTGCAGGCTGGGCTAAGGGACACCCCCCCCCCCCATGTACAAATTTCATGCACCGAGCCTCTAGTGAAATATAACGAAGAGAAAACTATACAAACCCTACTCGGGGATGGCATGACTAGAAGGTGAGCTCTTCAAGGCAGTGGGCAGGCGGGCTGCCACCTTGCAGGTACATGCACACACGCATGCACACACAGAATCTAGCCACGCAATGCAGCCTTGCTGGACACTCTGAGAGGCCGGGCTTCCATCAGTTTATCATGGCCGTGAATGTGGCCCTCCAGACTCACAGCCAAAAATGCACTAGTCACAGTCCTCTGAACAGAGCTTACACCTGACATGTTGGGAAAGTCAGAAGACACGTACTAGGTCTGTGTTGAGGACAACAAGGCAGGTGGCAGGGAACTGCCTTCTCTTTCCTATATGCCTACCTTCATTATACCCACTCCACAAGGCCAGTTCTGAAAATCTTTCTCAAAACACTGGTTGACAGAATCCTTCCCTCTAAATCGCACAGTATTTATTGCCGTAATTCTCTTTTTACTCCTATTGCTTGCTGATCATGCTCTGTTCCCTCCATTATTATTCATGCTTTGTGCCCTACTCTAGTTCTCCAACCAGACTATGATCTTATCCCACTCAGTATCTGGCATATGCACACGCATAAACTCAGATGTGTGTTGAAATGAATGATTTCCTGGACATTTACATTCTGTGAAGCTTAGACAAATGCAGCCTAGAGTTTCTGACCTCCCAGTGGGGTTTCAGGCCAAGCATGACAGACCCCCAGAGCCAGGAAAACAATTCAAACACGTCCTGTGCTTGGAAAATTAGAATATAGTACTTGCCTTGATTCTGGGAATATTGACTCTGTCATTCATCATGTATCACAACCTTATCAGGTACTCAAATGTCCTGAGTTTGTTAGCATAATTAGGAGACTAAATTACTTTTTATGTTGAGACCAAATAAAAGAAGTTACAGAAAGGAAGGGAAGGAGGAGGAGAGGTTATGAAGGAGCCGGTTCTCAGACCACCACACACATAGCACTGCACAAGAATGGTCCAAACCGTGGTTGTCATCTTTGGCCTGGATTCTTGGACTTCTTTCTTATCAGGGCTATTGCTGGATGTTCTGTAAACAGGAGGGAAGCTCAAGGCTGCCACAGTTCTGCTGCTTTAATAACAGCATATAAATGGGAGAACAAGTCTTGCCCAGCTAAAGCAATTCCTTGTTTAACTATATTCATTAAAACAGATTACACATTTGGGGCCTTTCAAATAACTTAGTGTGGCAACCTACTGTTTCATCTTAGCTCTGGAAAATGTATAGTAGAAAAAAACAAATATTTAATTAAATATAGATAATTCAATTCAAATAGAGAGAGTAAGGCCAATGGACACCAAACTATTCCCTATATTGCAGACTAAGCTATTACTGGACAATGTGGCTTATGCCTGTGGAAGACTTGGGTTCCTATGCTTGACCCCAAGATAAGGGAGCTGTGCCCACACTGTCCAGGGAGGGATGGCCCACAGAGGGCCTCTCCCAGGCAGGCCCTGGCAAAACCTGCAGCATGGAGGAGCCCTGCAGAGCATGCTGTCCCACCCAGGAGCCAGCCAGCAGGAGAGGACAAGAGAGGACTGGCTGCTCCTTCCCACCTCTGTCACCCATTAGCACCAGAGTGGGCATTGAAAGGCTTTCACATTGCACTCCCTCCACCAAGAATGCAACATCATGAGTGAGAAGAGCCCTCATCAAAACATATATAATGCAGGTTTCATAAGTAAAGCACGAGTTACACTACAAACTTACAGCTTAAATTCTATGTGCAACCAGCCTCTTTTACTTTATAGTAAAAGATGGAAGTAGGGACAGGTTCTAAGGTTCCCAATGACCAAGACTGCAGGGTCATTCTGAACCAATGTGTATATATATATATATATATATATATATATATATATATATATATCCTATATAATAAAAGCCTAACATGCTAAGTGTCCAACCATTCGACAGTTCAACCAGTCGATATGACCCACACTGACCATGAGGGGACAGATGTTCCTACCGGTAGGTTAGCTTGCTGCTGGGGTCCGGCCAATCGGGACTGGGTGACACAGGCCAGACATGTCCTGGAGCCCTCCTATGGTCCCTCCCCAGCCCCAATCATGCACTGGTGGGGTCTCTCAGCCTGGCCTGAGCCCTCTCACAATCTAGGACCCCTCAGGGGATGTCGGAAAGCCGGTTTCAGCCCAATCCCTGCAGGCTAGGCTGAGGGATCCCACTAGTGCATGAATCCGTGTACTGGGCCTCTAGTATATATATATTTTTTATTGATTTTGGAGAGGAAGGGAGAAGGAGAGAAAGAGATAGAAATATCAATGATGAAAGAGAATCGTTGATTGGCTGCCTCCTACATGCCCCACACTGGGGATCGAGCCCACAACCCAGGCATGTGCCTTGACTGGGAATTGAACCATGACCTCCTGGCTCATGAGTCAATGCTCAACCACTGAGCCACACTGGCTGGATCCAATGGATTCTTTTAACACACCCTAATCTTTGACTTTTATGCCCTTCAAAAAGCCATCTAAAGAAAACGATAGGATTTGGGTTGTGATAAACCTCTTAGAAACCCCAGTGTGCAATGGATGGTGATAGGCACCCCACCTTAGTGAGAGTGGAGGGGTCAGTGGGAAGGCTGACAGATCAGGAACCCGATTTTTAAACATGTGCTGTTTGTGTGATTATAACGTGGATAGTTTGTGGGCTATAGTTTGAGAAAAAACTATCATTGGTTTTTCATGGATTAATTTAAAATAAACCTTCCCTGTGTTCCTCCTGGGGCCGCAGTAGGCATGAAAGAAGACAATCTATTTAAAATAACTTGGTAAATTGAGTACTGTACCACAACAGGGTCATTCTGTGAGTAAAACTTTTATTATTCCCCATAAACCTCCTGTATCCTCTACTAAAAGAGCCTGCATTCTTCACTAGGTGTATAGAGTATGTGGGTAGAGTCTTTTGTGATTTTTGTGTTACTCTGCATTCTCATTTTGACCATATTTATGTGTTGTTGTTTTTCTTTTTTTCCCCGCAAAGTCAAATGTTTCATTGAGTTTGGGGGTCTATGTGGTATTTGTCAGTGACATCTCAATCCAGTTGCATTTCCCTTGCAACAGATTCTCTTTGGGCCCCTGCTCTGTCCATCTTTTTGTAAAAGCTTCACTCTCAGCACAGAGCTGTCAGTAGCAGAGGTTCATGATTGATTTGGAAGTCGCTGCCATATAGGATTCCCACTGGGACTTCACAGGCTCTGGGTCTTGTCCCGTCTTTAGCCAGTGGTGCCCTGACCAGGAATCAAACCGTGACCTCCTGGTTCATGGGTCGAAGCTCAACCACTGAGCCACTGCCCTGTGACTGCCCCTGACCTTTGTTTGACACCATCATTATCATTCTATCAACTTGGGAAAAGAGGCACACCTACAGGCTGGTTTTCTGAAAGGCAATTCCCCCAGGGGCTGGCTGGGGAGCAGGGTTTATACCAGACCTCATTTCTGTTCTTCACAAACTTCCCAGCACACAGCACACACATCTGTCTTTTTTTTTTTTTTAATTTACTTTAATTTTATTTTATTCTCATCCTTTCTTCTGGCTATAATTTCAATCTACTATTTGCTCTCACTTGTCAGCCAAGGGACAGGCTGAAATGAATATTTATTGAAAGGACAGATCAGTAAATAAATAAGTGATACTAATAAAAGGAGAGGATCACTGATGTGATAGCTGATCCCTGGAGCTGTGTGGGTTCAGAGTAGGGATGAAGACTGCCCAAGAATGCCTCCCCTAACAGTGCCCTCAACCCTAATACAAAGTAGAAAGGGTACTGGAGGCTACTTGCACTGGAACTTGGGATATTACTGTGCCCTAAGTAATTGTTATTTTCCCATTTTAAAATAAAAATGTACAGATTTTTCTTATAATAACACTCCTTTCTGCTCTTTCTGGCTGGGATGCTTGCAAGCTGGTTTAGTTGGTGCCAACATACAGACATGCTTAACAGTTCTATATTCCTGAGTTTTGGGGAGGGTTGTAGCCAAGAAAACTGTGACATCCTCACAAATTAATGGGATATCTGTGGCTTCGGCATCTTGGAACAAAAGCGTGGTTGTGGAATGTGTCCAAATTGCTCATGCAGTATGGATATTCATTCACATCCTCTTCACACATTTACTGAGGACTGACTGAACGCAGGTGTCCAGCAGAGCAAGGTGGCAGGGGGCCAAGAGTGAACAAGATGTCCTCGCCTTTATGAGACTATTGTCTCAAAAGAAAAGCAGACGAGTCCATAGGCAAATACGATGGCCTGTAGCATAAGGCTCCGTTTTGTTTTGTCATTCAGAAAGAAAGCAGGGGAAAAGGCCTCTCCTCACAGTGTCCTGACACAGGAGAATCATTTTGAACCTATTCATACTGGACTACCTACTAGAACACTCCCACGGACCAAGATATATTCCTGATTCATCTAGAACAGGAAGAGGCAGAGAGAACTGATAAGAGCTGGAATACTCCACAGCTGCAGCGCAGCGGGCTGGGCAGTGGGGAGGGAGGATGGCTTCAGAAGGGGCTCAAGGAATCTTAAACTAAGTACAAGATATGATATGAAAAAGTTTGGAATAGAATGTTGAAACAGCTTGTTCTTAAGTTCCTGACTTCTCAAAGTTGGTAAAACATAGGAGCTTGTTAGAAGTGCAGAATCGAGGTCCAACCCCAGATCTACAGAATTAAAATATGCGTTTTAGCAAGATCTCCAAGTGACTCCTATGCACGTAACAGTTTCAGCAGTGCCAGTCTAGATCTGAAAAGGAGCGATAGCCTAGGATAGAGCTGGACAGTCTAGATCTGTAAAGGCACAGCCTAGGAGAGAGTTGGAAAGAAGATATGGTCTAAAGTGGAGACAAGAGTAGGAGAGGGGACATGCAAATGAGCTATGAAGGTGCTGCTCTGAAGGACCGCCTGAAGGGTGAGGACATCTCGTGCCAAATTAACCTCTGCATGCTTTTTCTGGGGCCCTACAGTCTGAAGTCATCTGTCTGAAATCCTTTGATGCCCCAAAGACAAATCCTGACTTCAGAGCAAGCTGCTGGGAAATCCCTCTCCTCTTTGACTGAGACTCCATGTAGTATTCCATGGAAACTTGCCATGTTCTATCAAGTCGCTGATTTCTTAATAAGTGAACTCATTTTCTACTCCTTCATTCTCGCTCCTTCATTCACCATCTGCCTTTTTGAGGATATATTCCTGGACCCCTCCCAAGACATTCACAAGGTTTGAAGTGGGATAAATGTGCGCAAAAACGCTTCGCTGCTAGGGGCTTCTCCTCGCCAGTGCCATGGAGATGTGCTCTGCTCCTCAGGAGAATAAGCATTTACAATGCATGGACACAACACTAAAACCAACCTCTGAAGGCGTGCTCTCTGGAAGGGCAATGCCAGTAATGTGGGTTACTGTTGGAAAGACCAGTCTCCATACTTTTCCACCAGTTGGATTCTGGAATACAGTTATAATAATAAAAGATTTAACATATTGGTTACTGGTAACTAAATTTGAAAAACAAACCTCCATTTAATGCAAATGGTTATTTTAGTTCACTTAAGAGAGTTATGTAATTATACTAAATATTCTTGCAACTCTTTTTTCTACCAGGAACATGTCCATAGAGAAAATCAGAGTCCGGTTATCATTTCTGGAAGAAAGAAAAATGAATCTTCTATTGGTGGACTAAATTTAGACCTTTGTCGAGCCTTAACTGTGAAATTCTACCATTTCTCTCAGTCTCTCAATCTCCTTCCTTTTCTCCCTCTTGCTTCTTCCTTTCTCTCTCAAATTTGCTAACTAAGCTTTAAAACTTGTACTCAGTAACATTTATTCCATTTCGTGTTATACCTTTTAAATTTCCTATGCTGTAGCATCCCAAACATAACTGACTTAATTGCCACTGTCCTGGCCTTCACCAGCTCCCATCATGACCTCTCTTTGCTGGCCAGTTGCTTCCTATTCTTACTCTGAGTGGTTTAAAAGAATATATAAAGGGATTTATTGTTGGTTTTCTTAGGTGACATATCATGTTAATCTCTCTGAAAAGTATGGGTATTTTTAAAAAATAAGAATGACAGAGCCAGACCCTATTTTGAATGTGTCTGCCTTATGCCTATCCTAGAACTTTGTGTTTTAAGCTTATAAGCCAATTCAACAGGAATGATGTTTTAAAATGAGTCCTTAATCACACAATTCTGAGAAACTTGAATAACTTAATTATCACTTATTTTAATATTCTTTAAGGATGTATGTAATAGGTGATATATAATCACTTGCTTTAAATGGAGATTTGTTTTTTGGACTTAGCTACTAGTAACCAATATGTTAAATATTTTATTATCACAACTATATTACAGAATCCAATGGCCAGGTGGAAAGAATAATAATTCACCTTCCGGTAACCATCATCACCATCATGTTCAAACAGCCACTTCCATAGCAGTTTAGAATCTCTGAAAAGGTTGTATATGCTTAATCTCACTTGACCTCCCAAGCACCCTGTGAAGCAGGTGCAGTTATCCCCATTTCATGGAGAAGGAAGCTGAGATGCAGTACGATAAAGAAAGACACTTATATGGGACAAATGGCAGTGGCAGAGCGGAGGCTTCCTGTGTGCTTCCTCACATGGTAGAGTGTTGAGATATAGGTATGGGTGTAGATAGATCTAGAGATGTAGATGTAGATGGCTATAGGTACAGACCCGGGAACCCCAAGAGCCCGTGCCCATCCTCCAGGCCCGCACAGCCCTTGGCCCCCTCGTTGACCTGGTGCGTATAGATAATATCAAGAGCTTTACCCTGAGACTTCCTGGATGGGAATTCTGGCCCTGCCATTTACTACTACCCAGGTAACCTCGGACCAGTTGTTTAACCTCTTTGTGCTTCCCCAGTCACCTGTCAAATGGAACTAATATCTACATCGTAGGGTCATTATACAGATAAAATAAGTTAACACATGGAATGGTATGGAAAGGACCACATGGCAGTGTCACTATGGACATAATATGCTGCATCTCAGAAACCTACTACTGCTGGTGAAAAGTCAGTGTCCACACCAGAATCATACGATCAGGTGTCCATATCTAAGTGAGTAAGAAGAAAAGAAAACTCAGCAGGATTGTGGATATCAGTTTTCCTTAGCTCTTTTCAAAATGCCACCCAGGCTAGAAGTAGCAGTGGTTTGAGATTCAAATGTTTAAAAAGCTGGTGAGGGTATCCTGTTAATTGTTCATAGAAATAGCAGTGGATGGAAAGAGGGTCCATTATTGCAGGCGCTTATCTCTTGCAAGGTTAAGGTGTTCTCTCTCCTGGTCTCATCATTAGCCAGTGGAATAAAGGGCAATAATGGCTTACATTTCCACCTCAATCTTCCCACAAAGAACAGCTACATCTGATAAGGCAAAATGCTAGCATATTCCAAAGCTCCCATTACATAATTCAAAGAGAGTTTAGGAGCTTTTTTTTATTTCTCCTTAAATTATTCATAACATAAATCTTTGAAATATTTAAACTCCTTTCTCTAGTAGCCAAAGGAGAATGCTGATGGCAAGCTCTGTGCACGCCTGAGAGAGCTGCGAAGGATGCTTGGGGCAAAAGGAAGGGCTGGAGGGGGCGGGACGGCCTCCCCATAGAACCTTCAAAGGCTTTCATTCTGCATGCTCTAATTTTCCGGAACTGGGAATGCTTTCCTTTTGAGATCAAGGTTTTACCAAATAGGATTTCTTTTTTCTAATGTTGTTCTCAAGGAATAGCCTTTAACAAAACACAAGCAAACATGTGAGGACTTGGAAGTGTCCTCCTGTAGCAAATGAAAAGTCGCTCATTAGCAAAACCCCGGGGTGCTACTATCTAGACGGGAGTGCAGCTGGCACCAATTCTGAGAGGAGAATAATTCATTACCATGGTTACTGATGCCAGAAATATTACCTTCTGCAATCAGCACACACAAAGATCCTTTAAAGTGAGTATAAAAATTAGAGCACTGTAAACAATTAGGGAAAATTGCCAACAGGCACGGAAGCTGAACATACACAATGCTGCTTTCAGAGCATAAAAACAGAGGGGATGCACCATGGCCACGCCAGCAAATCTTGCTGATTGCAAGCCAGGGGCATTCGGGTTCAGGGAGTGAGCTGAAGGCCCCACCAACAAATGTTTCTGCACAGATTTGTTATTGGTCACATGGACAATGCTAGTATAATACCTATCTGACTGGTAATATTTGCATGATCAAGTTCTGATTCATTAAACCCACATTCTGGTTTTTTTTAAGTATTTTTAAAAAAATCAATAAACTTTACCTTTAGATCGGTTTTAAATTCACAGCAAAACTGAGCAGGAAGTACAGAGAGTACTAAAATACCCTGCCCGCACACACGCACAGCCTCCCCCACTATCAACACCCCCACCAGAGTGGTACATTTTTACAGTCTATGAACCTACATTGACACATCATTATCACCAAAGTCCATGGTTTACATTAGGGTTCACTCTTGGTGTTGCACATTCTATGGTTTGGGGCAGAAGTATAATGACATGTGTGCCCCAGTATAGTATCATGCAGAGTATTTCCACTGCCCTAAAAATCCTCTGTGCTCCACCGAACCCCCCTCCCCAACGACTGGCAACCACTGACCCTCTTATTGTCTCCATACTTTTGCCTTTTCCAGAATGTCATATGGTTGGACTCATACAATAATGTAGCCTTTGCAGATTGGCTTCTTTCACTTATTAATATGCATTTGAGTTTCCTCCTTGTCTTTTTTTTAATTCTTTATTGTTTAAAGTATTACATATATCTCCTCCCCGCTTCTCCCCATTGACCTCTCCCCAGCTGTTTCCACCCCCCAGCACATGCCCTCACCCTCCACCCCTAGTGTCTGTGTCCATGGGTTATGCTTATATGCATGCATCCAAGTCCTTTGGTTGACCTCTTACTCCCCCCACCCAACCACCTCCGGCCTTCCTCTGAGGTTGGATGGTCTGTTCGACACTTCTATCTCCTTGTCTTTTCGTGGCTTGATAGATCTTTATTTTTTAATCACTGAATAATATTCCATTGTCTGTAACTACTATTGTATTTATCTATCCACTCATCAAAGGACTTCTTGGTTGCTTCCAAGTTTTGACGGTCAAAAATAAAGCTTCTATAAACATTCCTGTGCAGGTTTTTGTGTGGACATAAGTTTTCAACTCCTTAAGGTAAAGAGCTTTTGCATTTTGCAACATAATTGGCAAGGAGCTCATTTGCTGGTAAGAGTATGTTTAATTTTGAAAGAAACCACCAAAGTGTCTTCCAAAGTGGATGTACTGGTTTTGCATTCCCACCAGCAATGAATGAAAATCCCCCACAGTCAGTTTTTTCAGTGTCTTGGAAATGAAGTACATTATAGCAGTATGTTTTTATATCCAGTGCTGTTACTTCTTAGTAACAAAATACGAATAAAGAAGTTCAAGGAAAGGAAACTTGATTGTTAAATGATAGCAGTTTCCTTTTCAACTGCAGTGGATTTTTTCCTAGGTCTTGAAATAGGAAAATAGAATATCTTTCATTAGAAAGCTTTGACTGAATGGGTGCCATTTCTGTCCATATTTTCTAGTTAAAGAATGTCAACACCTTGAGGCAATCCATGCTTTCATAAACTCTAGTCCAAACTCAATAAAATCCCAAAGCCCCCCCCCCGCCCCCAACTCCCAGCTCTGCTGAAAAAACTGAACTGCAGTAAAACCTCCGTCATTCAACTCTTTTTTATTTTATTTATTTTTTTTTTGTTAATCCTCACCAGAGAATATTTTTTCCCATTATTATTATTATTTTTAGAGAGAGTGGAGAGGAGGGAGTGAGGGAGGAGAAGAGATACATCAATATGAGAGAGACACAACCGTTGGTTGCCTGCTGTACATGCCTGCCGACTTGGGCCGGCGATCGAGCCTGTAACCAGGAAAGCGCTCTTGACCGGGAATCAACCCTCTAACCACTGAGCAAAACTGGCCAGGGTGAAAAACTTGAATTTCTGTCTTGATCATTTGAACATATAATGAACTGAAGTTTACGTTCTGCAGCATAATTTTTTCATAAAAAGCTTGTTTAATCGATTAGTAGCATAAACAAGATAATAACCTAATTACAGAAACAAAGTGCTTTTGCATTTTGCAACACAATTGGCAAGGTCAATGCAAATGTTCTCTATTTCACTTATCCCACTTCTAACTTTCCATTTACCTGTGATTATTTAATTAATGGGTCTCCACCATTAGAATATCAGCTTCATTGAATATCAGTGACCATGCTTTTTTGGGGGGGGCGGGGTGGTGGGGGGTCACCATTATTTCTCCAGTAACTAAAATAGTACCTAGCACATAATACGTGCTCAATGAATGAATGAGTCCTTTCACAAAGTTTTGTGATGCTGGGAACCATTGTTAAAGGTATTGTTTTTGCCTAAAACCACAACCAATACTGCAATACCATCTACTAAGTTCTCGGTGCAGTTGGGCATGTCTTTTTAAAAGAGATTAAATAAGTCTCAAACAATTGAACTACCCTGTGAACAATGAGAAATTTGTTGGACAAATCACCTATAATTCATTTGTAACTGACCACATCGTTATGGAGAGTGAATGGCCTTAGGGCAGTGGTCGGCAAACTGCGGCTCGCGAGCCACATGCGGCTCTTTGGCCCCTTGAGTGTGGCTCTTCCACAAAATACCACGTGCGGGCGCGCACGTACAGTGCGATTGAAACTTCATGGCCCATGCACAGAAGTCAGTTTTCGGCTCTCAAAAGAAATTTCAATCGTTGTACTGTTGATATTTGGCTCTGTTGACTAATGAGTTTGCCGACCACTGCCTTAGGGACTTGAACAAAGGCCTCCCAAAATACCAGCGCCTGATCTTACCAGACAGAAAATCCCTGGCTAATTAACTGAAGCAACGCCAGCACTGCCTCCTCCCCCAGCACAGATGTGCTCTGATTTCAGGAGGACACAGCTCAGGTTCAATGGTGAGTAAAGGGAGCTTTAGATGGAGAACTTACCAAAGACTAGTAATGGTGAAGCCAAACTTTCACGCCTCTTTTATAAGAGTAAAGATGGTATTATCTTCAACATTTGTGGTGCTTCTTTGAATTTCATGTCTTATGGTTTTCTTAATTTATTAGAAAAGCAATGTATTTATTTGGAATACAACTTAGCAATTAAAAGGAAAAACTGTCTTTGTATATAACAACTTGTATGGATATCAAGGGAATTACGCTGTTGTGTGATTCCATTTATATAACATTCTCTAAAGGATAAAGTTATAAAGGTGGAGAACATATTAGTGGTTTCCAGGGGTTGGGAGTGAGGAGAGGGGCAGGGGCATGATGACAAAGCGGCATGAGGGATTTGTGGTGATAGAACAGTTCTGTATCTTTTTTTCTTAATCTTTATTGTTGGAAGTATTACATATGTTCCCTTTTCTCCCCCATTGATCCCTTCTAGACTGCCCCCACCCCTGCCCCTGGTCTTCACCACACTATTGTCCATGTCCATGGGTTATGCATATATGCATACAAGTTCTTTGGTAGATCTCCCCCGCCCCGCCCCCACCCCCGCTGCCTTCCCTCTGAGATTCAACAATCTGTTCCATGCTTCTATGTCTCTGGATCTATTTTGTTCATCAGTTTATTTTGTTCATTAGATTCCACATATGAGTGAGATACTTGTCTTTCTCTGACTGGCTTATTTCCCTTAGCATAATACTCTCCAGGTCCCTCCATGCTGTCTCAAAGGGTAAGAGATCCTTCTTTTCAGTTCTGTATCTTGATTGTGGTGGTAGTTACATGAATCTACACATGTGTATAAATTGCACAGAGCATTACACACATGCATGTATATGACTGCATATAAAACTGAGGAAGTTTCAATAAGGTCCATTGATGGTACAAATATCAATTTCCTGATTTTGAATGTACTCTAATTAAATAAGATTTTACCATTGCGGGGAGCTGGGTGAAGTGTACATGAAACCTCTCTACTATTTTTGCAACTTCCTCTGAACCTACAATTACTTCAAAATAAAGTCTTTTTTAAAGCAAAAAAATAATAATAATAAAATAACATGTTTTATATTTCATGTTTATCATCTACTCTTTAAAGAAATAATAGCACCTTGACCAGTGTGGCTCAGTTGGTTGAGCATCATTCCATGCACCAAGAAGTCACCCATTTGATTCCTGGTCAGGGCACATGCCCAGGTTTCAGGTTCGATCCCCAGTAGGGGGCGTGCAGGAGGCAGCCGATCAATGGCTCTCTCTCATCATTGATGTTTCTATCTCTCTCTCCCTCTTCCTTTCTCTCTGAAAGCAATAAAAATAATTTAAAAAAGAATCACTAAAAAATAAAAATGTTTTCCCCAGAAACTATTTTGACCTGCCAAGTCAATAAAAACTGCCAAACCATCCTGTGTGTAAAATAGAACCAAAGCAGAAAAGTAGGTCAGAGGGGAAAAATAGTGCTTAAATTACCTTCTCCATTAGAGGACAGCTAGTGTCCGTATAACAACAACAAAATATGACATTTGTAATGAAATGAAGTAGCTCAATATCAGAAGACATTATTAAATTTAAGTGGAAAAAAGATTCCAACATATAACACAAAAGGTTAATTAGGGCAAGACATTTAAAAGTCCCACTCACTCAAAGCCAAAGAATGGCTTAGATCCCAAAATACTATTAAAGAGTGACTTAAACCACATATTTTTGGTTAGGTGACCATGTGAGACACAGTAACTGCTCTTTGTCACTGTCGGCACAGTGGAGGTAATTTGTATATGATTTACATACAAACAAATTATGGCATTCACAAATCTCAACTTTTTATTATGTTTTTCAAAGACAGGGATCCATTAACGAATGGTGTCGATTTCTTTCAGATATGTTAATTATAGCAGTTTTTGTTGTTCCTGCCTCTAACCACTGGATATTAGCAAGCCCATCAACTATCCTTTCTATATGTTAACATTCTGATCAAGGCGAGGGAACATGAAAATCTAACCTTTACTCTTTTTTTTTTTTAATATATTTTATTGATTTGTTACAGAGAGGAAGGAAGAGGGATAGAGAGTTAGAAACATCGATGGGAGAGAAACATTGATCAGCTGCCTCTTGCACACCTCCTACTGGGGATGTGCCCGCAACCAAGGTACATGCCCTTGACCGGAATCGAACCTGGGACCCTTCAGTCTGCAGGCCGACGCTCTATCCACTGAGCCAAACCGGTTAGGGCTAACCTTTACTCTTTGAGATGCTTAGATATGAGGTTGAGCTTAGTTCTCTAGTAGAAAATGCCAGAGCTATGAAATTATAAACCATATTATCTATGAAAGAGAAGTGTGTCCTGGCAAAAATTATCCTTAATGTATATTCTGTAATGGGTACAGATTTTTTGATCTGCCCATTCTACTTTTCCTAGTCTTGCTGTCTTGTTGTAATAATGTTTATTTATTCATTAATTCATTTATGCTGCACTCTACAAATGCTTCAGGGAAGCGCACGCACACACACAGAGTAGTTGAGGTGAGAAAGCTGAGGAAAAAGAAGTAAACCAGGGAGAGGTTAGAACACAGAATACATACCCTGCAGTGCTATAGAGTTCCCAGTGCGGCCTACAATTTTGGTGGCAGGCATCTAAGCAGCCAAAACAAAAAGCACACCCCAATTATTAAAGGTTCACAGAAAAAAAAAGAGTTGCTCAGTGTTTCTTGACTGTGAAACCTGAGAGAAAATTATCTGTTGTGCCTCATGATGGCAGTTTCTTGAGGGGTTTGTTAAATAATAGCAACATTCGTGTTTTCTGTTTCATTACTTTCTGCACTAATCTGTATTATTTTCAAAATATGTTAATTGAACACAATTTTGAAAAACCACGCCCTAGAAAAACTCACATATGCGCAGAAGGAAGCATATGCATAAAAGCTCTGTTACAGCATCAATAGAAACAATAAATTTCATCACTAAGAGCATGAATAAATACACTTGATATATCCATACATGAGAAGACAATGCAGCAGTTGAAATGAATGAATTAGATCTACATTATTAACATGGATAAATCTCAAAAAAACATTTAAATTAAAAAAGCAAGTGGGAATATGATACATATAGTATGATTTAATTGATATAAGTTTAAATAGCCTTAAGTAGTATCTATAGATACATAATAATTAACAAGAAACTCTAAACGTGGATGGAAAGGACACAGAACAACTTCTAGATAGTGATTCCTGGGGTGGCAGAGAGGAAGACAGTGCCATGGCATTATCTGAACTTCATGAGGGGATGCAGGGTGGCAGGGAGCGCCCTCTATATATGTAAGATTTTCTCTAAACCAAGATATAACAAATATGGCAAACCAATTAACAGTCATACCTTGTAGTGGGCACTTGGATGTCTATTACATTCTTATTTGAACTTTCTGTGTATTGAAATATTTAATATTTAAACAAAAAGTTTAAATGATGAGAGAGAAGCTTGAGGACAGATTTTGAAGGGTCTAAAATGCCATGCATAGGATATGGAACTTTTTAGGCATTAAGAGTGTATGAGCAGAGGGCAGCCTTATCAGGGCTGTGCTCTGGAAAGATTACTCCACCAAACACATACCGGTAGAATGGATATGAAGGAGAAGGGCTAGAGGTAAAGAGAGCGGCTTGGACGTTTTTACAAAATGCCTGTTATACAATACACGGTGTAATCTACCATATTAGTTAGGAAACATACATATACTTGCTTGGAGTATATATGGTTAACCTTGGACAACATGGGAGTAAGAGGCACTGACCCCCCATGCAGTTGAAAAATCCTATATAATAAAAGAGTAATATACAAATTAACCATCACTCCGCTACACCCACAAGCCACGCCCACAAGCCAATCAGGAGCGAATATGCAAATAAACCCAACCAAGATGGCTACGGCCACAGAGAGCAGGAAGGAGGCTTGGGTTTCCCCGGCAATGGAGGAAGCCAAGCTTTCCGCCTGCCCTTGCTGGCCTAGGCCTCCACTCAAGGATACAAAGTTTCAATGATAGAAGATACATAAACCCAAACAGAAATGGTGGCAGCCACGGAGCTGGAAAGAGCAGGAGGCTAGGGTTGCCCGCGGCGATGGAGGAAGCCAAGCTTTCTGCACACCCTGGCCAGCCCAGGCCTCCACTTAAGGCGACAAAGTTTCAATTATAGAAGATACATAAATCCCCCAAAAAATGGCTGCCGCCACGGAGCAAGCAGAAGGCTTGGCTCCCCTCCAGGCTACAAAGTTTCAATTGTAGAAGATAAATAAACCCCAGATACCAGGGCCTCCGCTTGGGTCACCAGGGGGCGTGGCCGGCCTGCAAACCACCACAGGCCCCTCACCCAGGCCGCCCCACACCCCAAGGGAACCCCCACCCTGATCCAGGACACCCTTCAGGGCAAACCAGCTGGCCCCCACCCGTGCACCAGGCCTCTATCCTATCTAATAAAAGAGTAATATGCAGATTGACCATCACCCCAACACACAAGATGGCTGCCCCCATGTGGTCAAAGATCCTGCCCCCATGTGGACACAAGATGGCCACCACAAGATGGCCAGCAGGGAGGGCAGTTGGGAGGGACCAGGCCTGCAAGGGAGGGCAGTTAGGAGTGACCAAGCCAGCAGAGGAGGGAAGTTGGGGGCTACCAGGCCTGCAAGGAAAGGCAGTTGGGAGGGAGCCAGGGCTGCAGGGGAGAGCAGTTGGGGGGGACTAGGCCTACAGGGGAGGGCAGTTAGGGGCAAACAGGCTGGCAGGGGAGCAGTTAGGCATCAATCAGGCTGGCAGGGGAGTGGTTAGGGGGTGATCAGGCTGGCAGGCACAAGCAGTTAGGGGCAATCAGGAAGACATGCAGGCGAGCAGTTGGGAGCCAGCAGTCCTGGATTGTGAGAAGGATGTCCGACTGCCCGGTGGGATCCGGCTTAAACGGGCAGTTGAACATCCCTCGAGGGGTCCCAGATTGGAGAGGGTGCAGGCTGGGCTGAGGGACACCCCTCTCCCCCGTGCATGAATTTTGTGCACCAGGCCTCTAGTTTATATATAACTTTTGACTTCCCCAAAACTTAGCTACTAATAGCCTACCGTTGACTGGAAGTCTTAGCAATAACACAAATAGTTGATTAACACATAATTTATATGTTATATGTATTATGTACTATATTCTTACAATAAAGTAAGCTAGAGAAAAGAAAATGTTATTAAGAAAATCACAAGGAAGAGAAAACACATTTTCAGTATTTATTTTAAAAATCAGCTTGTAGGTGAACCAATGCAGTTCAAACCCACATTCTTCAAGGGTCAACCATAAAAACATCACTCTCTTGCCTTCTTATGATACATACTTAACTTCATCTCTATACTCTGATGCCAGATTCTTAAAGTTGTCCCACAGGGATTACTGGAACCCTCACTGCCCCATTTCACCACCAGGCATCAATGTTTTTTGCCTCAACTGTAGATCTGTGGCAGAGAAGATTTTGTTAATTGTAGGGTATAAATGAGAAAAATTGAGACTGACAGTAAGGAGGAGATCCAGAATCAAGAAATATTATTGCTGCTATGAAGAATACCCTAAGGGGAGCAACATAAAATTAAAACTGAAAGCAAATTTTGTGCAAATCACATGTGAATCCACTGGTGGCCCAGCTACTTTAAATACTGGCTTAGTTACATGTGATTAAGACAAGCGTATCAAACCCAAGCAGGCACACATTTCCCAGTCCCTCACTTGTTCCTCCTTGTTGGAGGGTCATTCCAAAGCATGACGTTATATTTCTCCCAAGAGTAAATTTGCCTGCACAGGAAGCTCTGGACAGTGTCTGCTCCTAGCCTGGGATCTATGTATGCCCCAACAAGTGCCTTCGAGGGTAGGTCAGGAATTTCCCATGAATCATGTGCTGTTGCTGATAGAGAACACTTTACATCCTGGCTATAACTCTGTCTGCAGTGGGTATATTTCTACTAACATTTCTGCTTATTCCCTCACACTCCAGGGCTGGCTACTAAGTGCTGATGGACTCAACCAGGTGTTGGTACTTCCTAACCTCAGGGCCCTCCTTACAATCCTTTTATTCATATTTCACTGTCTCCTCTGAGTCACCAGGGGGCTTTTTCAAACTGCCAGTCACCTTCAGTTCCTCCCTCAGTCTGGCCCTGGTGGCAGAAGGCTTCCCTTTCTCCTTTACTGAGAGCACATGAGTGAGCCCTTCTTGTCCTAAAGCCAGGTCTTGGTTAAAATTGACTTCCCTTGCCACACCTACATCAATTTCCTCATCTTCTCTCCCCACCCCCCACCCCCAAGAGGAAATTTGGTTTGAGTATTGTGCCAGCGCAGTCTTTAGGATGGAAACATGTGACCCAGGTCTGGTTCTCTGAAATCCCCAAGCCACAATAATTGGCTCAAAGGTGATCATATTTCCTGGGGCTGCCAATCAGAGTAATTCAAATCCCTGGGCTTGGTGATTGGTTAAAAGATGACCTTAAGACCCAAATTAGTCTAGTCTGGGTCAATGCCAGGACTAAGGCATGACCTCCAGGAGGAAATGTTTATCTCTGTACTTCATCCCAGGAGCGTGATTCCATTGTTGCCAGGGACTGAGCAGGGGTACCTAAGAATGAGAGCCAACCTGAGAGAGGAAAAGAGACTGAGTGCTGATGGCATCATTGGAACTCCTGGATGCAGCCCTGACCTTGGAATTTTCACTGCTTGAGCCAGTGGCTTTCCTTTTCGGTCCAAGTCCATGTGAGCAGGGTTTCCAGTCACTGTGGACAAGCCTGATCCAGTGGCCTCCATTCCCTGCAGTTCTTCAGCAGGCTCCACAGACCCTGTCCCACTCCTGCTTGCCATCAGCAGATGGCCTGCCTCCTACTGCACAGAGAAAAAGAGACTCTCAGGCACAAAGTCCACAACCTCTCTGTCACATCTCATCCACCTGCACCTCCATCATTGTGCGAATATCCTCAAATCTGTACTTCCTCCTGTCCATGGGGAGCTGGACCACCTCTGCTCTGGATCCTGTCTCCTCTGCCCTCTTCTGGGACTTAGCTTTCTCAAGTACTCCCTCTTCCTTCTCTCTTCCATCTGTCCTGCTCCCCTGGCTCCTTATTCTCAGCCATGAAGATAGATAAGCCTCTTACAAAGAAAGGAAGAGAGAAACAGGAAGGAAGGAAGGAAGGAAGGAAGGAAGGAAGGAAGGAAGGAAGGAAGGAAAGAAGGAAGGAAGGAAGGAAGGAGGAGGGAAGGAAGGAAGGAAGGAAGGAAGGAAGGAAGGAAGGAAGGAAGGAAGGAAGGAGGGAAGGAAGGAAGGAAGGGAGGAAGGGAGAAAGGAAGGGGGAGGGAAGGAAGGGGGGAGGGAAGGAAGGAAGGGGGAGTGAAAGGGGGAGGGAAGGAAGAAAGGAAGGAAGGAAGGAAGGAAGGAAGGAAGGAAGGAAGGAAGGAAGGAAGGGGGAGGGAAGGGGGGAGGGAAGGAAGGAAGGGGGGGTGAAAGGGGGAGGGAAGGAAGGAAGGAAGGGTTAGGGAAGGGAGAGGGAAGGAAGGAAGGGAGAGGGAAGGAAGGGCGGAGGGAAGGAAGGAAGGAAGGGGGAGTGAAAGGGGGAGGGAAGGAAGGAAGGAAGGGGGAGGGAAGGGGGGAGGGAAGGAAGGAAGGAAGGAAGGAAGGAAGGAAGGAAGGAAGGAAGGAAGGAAGGAAAGAAGGAAGGGGGGAGAAAAGGAAGGAAGGAGGGAATCTCCCTTCTTCGTGGAAATCAATGTCATCCTTTTCTGTCCTTCCTTCACAGTGTGTTTGCTTCAGAAGGATTCTATCCTCCCCAGACAGTCTCATCGGTCCACTCACTCCTCATGCCTCAATTAGGATTCTGCCCTCCGCTTTCCTGACACTGCCAAGTGCAGTGGCCTAATTTCAGCCTTTCACTCCTCTACTTTATTCTGCTGAATTGTCCTCCACAAAATGACTCTTTGAGCACGTCCCTCATAGATCTTACTGCTCCTTTTCAGTGATTCTTCCTCCGCTCTCCATCCAGTGAGCCAGCAATGTGCTGCTCTTTTTGGATTACAAAACTTGTTGAAAATTTGACAAAGCCAATGACTTGTTTCCCTCGATGTACTTCACATGGGATCAGTCACGGTTGTTAGACTACACTCCACCTGGTTTAATCAGAAAGGGCTCTCCTCGGAGTACAGATAGATAATGGCTAAGAGTGTGAAACTTTCAGGAACTTTAAATCATACCAGAGAACCACTCTGCTTCTGCTGGTGAGAAAGCTTCTAAATTAAAAGGCTCCACCAAGCTGCTGGCACAAAAACTATACCAGCTCTAGCAGGAACTGTGCCAGCCGATGGGTGCCCTGTACCCCACTCTCCTCTCCTCCTTTAACTCCATCCCAGATTAAATCTCACATGTCTCCAGGTGACCCGGTTTCTAACCAAGGTCTCTCACAAGCTCATCTTACTGGCAGAACCTAAATCTCATCCAGAATCCTAGCTTCCAAGGAGAATGGGAACTGTAGTTTCTACCTCCCCAGCTCCGCACTGCAGAAAGGGCTGAACATGCAGGTGGTAGGCTAATCAGTCTCCTATATCACCATGTGCCGACGCGCGTGCAAATGCAAAATTCAGACTGAAGTTTAACCATTTTTTAAGGCCACATTTTAAAAGTTAATGCTCCCAAGTACTTTAGTCAGATCTTTTTTGTTGTTGTTGTTTAAGTCAGATCACAATAGAAATTGCCTTTTGCAGAAGAGAAAAAGTTCAAAAACAGAGTCAGCATTGTCACACTGTGTCCAGGAGCTTGGGCATCGGGATTTGCTCACTCAGGTCTCTCTCAACTCTGCTTCCCACTGACTATCTCTCAGGCAAGATCACCCTGCAGCCACCCAGCAGCAGTTCCCACTTCAAATTCATACCAGGCCAGTAACCCCAGCAGCCAAAAACCCCTTTCCCCAAATACTTTTAGCTGAAGGCCTAGAGCGATGTCTCAGTGGACCAGTCAGTTGCTCCTCCTTGAACCAACCATTGCGACCAGGGGTCACAGTGCTCTGAGGGGTATGCCCAGCCCTGTGTCTCTCCATGAACAAGTTGAACAGAGGGGTGGGAGCGGACGTGCTCCTCAAAGGAAACAGTATGTTGTTACACAAAGGAGGAAACACGGGTCCTGGGAGGCAAAGTTAAGAGTCGTCCATGACACCAGAATTCTGTCTCCTGCCTCTGTTCCAGATCCCACTGGGATAACCTCAGCTACGTGATTTCAACAACTGCCTTGACTTAGGACCCTCTTCTCTGGGATAAATCTTACTTTATTTTTATCCAATGAAATAGAAATTTCAAGTCACTGAAAGATATAGTCACTTGAAAGAGATTGTTTAGTAGGAAGCTATTGCTTCTGGTCTTCTGCTGAAATGGAATTGTTCACTGTTGATTAATCAATCCAGCTCACCTTGTCAAAATGGTGGACACAGACATTTTTGTCCAAAAAGAAAATTTTTTAAAAAATGTATTTAGTATTGCTTCTCTAGGGACAAAATTCTTGATCCTGGGGTAAGAGTGGAAGAGAGAAAAGGAGGGAGAGAGAGAGAGAAACATTGATGTGAGAGAGACACATCAATTGGTTGCCCCCCCACAGGTGCCTAACGGGGGCCAGGGATTGAACCTGCAACCCAGGTATGTTACCCTTAACCGGGAATTGAACACAAGACCTTTAGGTGCATGGGCTGACACTCTAACCACTGAGCCACTGGCCATAGTGCAAGCATAATTTTTGAGCAATTCTGTTGGTGGTGTACTTTCTCCTCCTGAGTACAGTTTATTTTCCAGGAAAGAGGCACACAGGTTTGAGTGGGTGACTACCTTAAAACCAGTTTCTTAACACATGTTCCTAGGACAGAGGAAAAGAGATTATGGCATGGTATTCAATAGTATTCCATACTACTATCTCCACCCAAAGTTTCCTAATTTAAGGGCATATTTTTCTCAAGGTCCTGAAGACATCACAACTCAACATTCCTCAAATTAACTCATTTCCAACATTTTATTTTTATATTCAACATTTCCTGTTTCAATTAATCACCATCTACCTTTCATCAAATTAGAAATTTTTGAGTCCTCTGTCATCTGTCTCTTCTTTCATATCTAATTGGTCATCAAGTTATCTTACTGTCTGCTCCATCTCTCTCAAGTCTTATCTTTCCCTCCTCCTCTGAACTTGCCTTAACTAATAAGGCCCTTTTCAGAATTGTGGACATCGTATTTGGAGTTATAGCAAAAGCCTGGAAACTCGTTTCACATCTCCTTCTGGCCTTTCTCCATCCCAGCCATCCCTGGAAAAGAGAACCAGGCATGTACTCTCAAGAAAATCATTTCTTCTCTTTGGACTTGTTTCCTCCTTTGTAAAATGAAAGGGTTGGAGTACATAATTCCAAGGTCCCTCCAGTTAAAAGGCCTGAAATTCTAGTTCCCACAATTCTGCCCTGCCCCATTTATCTTACAGGGTTCCAGTGAACATCAAGCGATCATATGTGTAAACTAGGGGCCCAGTGCCCAAATTCATGCACCTTGAAAGGAACTGTGGGCCATGAGGCTGCAGTGAGCACAGGGCAGGGTCTCGGCCCATCCTCCGTGCCCCTGCCCAGCCCTTCCCGCCACGGCCCCAATCCAGATCCCCTGTCTGCCTGCAGCCCAGGTCCCACCACCGCTGCTCCCACACACTGCCAGCACAGAACAATTGGGGCCAGCGCCAGCAGTAGGTGCGAGTGGTGGCTGCTGCCCCGATTGGCCCTTAGGAGCAGGGGGTGCAAGTGGCAGCTCCAGTGCCGGCTGTGGGTGCCAGCGGGGCCACAGCCGCTGCTCACACCTGCTGACAGCACCGAGCGATAGGGGTCGGCACTGGGCCCTGACAGCAGGTGCAAGCTGCAGCTCTGACGCCAGTGGGTGCAAGTGCCCGACGGGACCTCGGTGCGCAGGAGCAAAGAATTTTCAGGAACCACCAGAGGCTCGCCCAGATGACAGCGACCGGCGCCTCACCTTGGTCTGGCGCCCCTGCTCACCTGCTCCACCATCCTGCTGCAGCCGATGCCCACCATGTTCTGCGCTCTGCCACCTCCTGCTAACGCCCGCCATGTTCCGTGCACACCCCTGGTGGTCAGCGCACGTCATAGCGACCTGTAGTTTGGTCGTTCTGCCCTTCGGTCTATTTGCATACACATGTTTTATAGATATAGATGTGTTTGAAACTGCTGACATATTGGGTTTTACATAGCTAGGAATATTATTAATTACCATTAGTTCATCAATGTCACCTCTAACTGGCTCTCGAGGTTCAATAGATAATAACAGCCAACATTTATTGAGCACTTACTGTGTGCCAGATATGGTGCTATGCCATTTGCATTCATTGTCTCTTTTAATTAACCAATATAAAAGAGGAAATCTACCATCACGTACTGTAACATATGATCTGCCTATTAGAGATAAGCCACATTTGCTGATCAGATCTCCAGGTGAGTGGAGGCGGGAAGGCAGAGCATATGAACACAAACTGCGGGGAACATGTCTCTGCAGACTATCACGGACTCAAGGCAGAGAGCCCTGTCTGTGAGCAGCTGTCATTAACCACGTCTCAGAAACCAAAGGCCAAGGACATGACCACAACATTCCCAGGTCCCTCAGAGATGGTTCCCACTGTGTCGGTGGGCGCAGGAAACCACCACCCGTGGTCTTTCTCAGCAGCTTTATTATGCCCCCTGAGGCAGAACCTGCACATCTCTTCTTTCCATTACTTTCAAATTAGACAGTCCCCACATTCACATTTATTCACCTTCCTCATCACCCTCCTTCCCCTCCTCCTCCCCCAAATCTTGCCCAGGAAATCTCAACCTCAGGAAAAGTCTGTCTTTGCCCTGCGTCTCAGGTTGGGGCCCCTAGAAGCAGGGCCGAGGTTGGGCCTCCCCAGCAAGTGTGTTATTACAGAAGGGCTCCTGGGAACATCCCATATGGGAGTAAAGGATGAAGGAAAGGCCAGAGGGGAGCGAAGCCAGGATGTGGTTTGGGGGAGTCTCCCCTCAGCCTGACCCAGGGAGCTCTGGAGCATATAGTCCTCTGCAGAGTCTGTCCCGCCTTCAGCCTAGGAAGCAGGGCTTTTGAATCCCTCTCAGTCACTGGGGAGGGGTGGGGTGGAGGCAGCTGGAGAGGGGGTGCCAGTCAACCCCAGGCTGAACCTCAGAGAAAGGGGTGGGTCTGGGTCATGATCCGCAGCACCTGAGCAGCTCTAAAGGGCTCCCTGGGGACCTCGGCAGAGCTCCTCACCTTCATTTCTTTATTGCTTCCTCTTATTTAATTACTTAGCTAGCAAGGGTAGAAAATTGCTTTAACAGCTGGCACCATATTTCTACTAGGGAAAGGCCAGTCTAGGAAAGCCCCTGAGTTGGCCTGTCTGGGGAAGGTGTGAGAGTGTGGTCATTTAGGAGCTCGGGAAACCCAGGGGAAATGCGGGCAGGCAGCATCCAGAGGAAGAAACCCAAATGGTCAAAAATACAGAAAAAGATGTTTGGCCTCCCAGCTACCTGCAGGGGCCCCAAGCTTTCCCTGTCACAGCCCTCATAGTAAATGACAATAGGTACACAGCACCATGGAGCAAACAGAAGGAATTGGAAACAACTATATGGGACTTGATTTTTAAAATTACATTTTCTCCATGTTGCATCACATAAGCATGCTCAGAAAAATAAGATAGGACCTATCAGGGGAAATGTTTACTATTGACTTTCCACGACACTTTCCAACAAAACCTCTTCTAGAACCTGACTGAGAAATCTGAGCTTGTTCTCTCAGCTGTTCCATGGCCCCACATTCCTTTTCTTGCTCTTCATAGCCACTATCAAGGAGAAAACATATTCACCCAAGTGGGTGATAAAAAATTGAAAACCATTTTGCAAACCTTTCAAACATTTATAACAGTTGAAATTAGGTTTAAAGAGTCTAATGGCTTTTCCTTTTCTTTCCTGATGGAGTTCTTATAATGAGAGCAAGTGGATTTTGAACCCAATTGGCCTTTGACCCCAATTCCGTTTCGTGGAAGCTCTCCTCCATTTATCTTGAGTGCCTGAGAGCAGACACTTCGAGGACAGTGGCTCTGCTGAAAGTCCCCCAGCCATAAACAGCAGGAGCATGCTGAACGGGAAGACAGAGCGTGGGGTCTGGCCCACCTGGCCTCCCACAGCTCCCCAAGCCCTCCTCCACCACTACCTGGCTGCACGGGCTGTGGCATCCTGCTTCTGGCACATTTCCAACACAGGCTCTGCTTGCCGCTCTACCTTTTGTCCAGCAAATGGACAGTAGGCAGCTGAGGTGGATTTCCAGGTGCTGGGTCACCTTGCTTTCCTTTTCTAGCACTGCAGGTAGTCCCAGCTTTTCTCATTCATTCTCTGGCCTGTGGATACCATGGGATGATGTCAGGCTCTCTACCCCTGCCCACACCACTCTCCAAAGATCCCCAAACCAGGTGTGGGCAGCCACTCCAGGCCCGGCCAGGCTACCCAAAGGGCTGAGGAAATCAGTTCCTCTAAGCATGCCTCTGAGGAATATCCAGTTAAAGCCATTAGCAGGGAGTAGCAGCTAAGTAACTCTAAAGCAGCCATGGGCAAACTACGGCCCGCGGGCCGGATCCGGCTGTTCTATCCGGTTCTCTTGCTCTCCCCTCCACTCCTTTACTTTGAATTTATATTAGTTCACACAAACACTCCATCCATGCTTTTGTTCCAGCCCTCCGGTCCAGTTTAAGAACCCATTGTGGCCCTCAAGTCAAAAAGTTTGCCCACCCCTGCAAAGGTTCAGAGAAACCGCCTCATAAAATAAGTAGACAGGTATAGCTGGTAGATCCACTGGGCATATAAACTATAACATCAATTTTTATTCCTTTATTTATAGATACTATAATGAAAATAATTTTTTTAAAGTTTTATCTGGGCCTAAAAAAAGTAAGCTTTTCTTTTTACCCAATCGAATTCCAATGCTAGCCACTGGGAGCCAGGATACACTCCACAGGTTCAGGGCACACAGTCTCTAACGGGCGTCATTTCAGATGCAGGCCACAAGGTCTGGAGTCCTCAGGTCACCTACACAGCTCACTAACTGGCTACAAACTTGGGGGTTCCCAAGACTCCCTCAGGTTTAATAATTCACTAGGATGACTCAGAGAACTCAAGAAAGTGCACACTTACAATTACAATTATTAAAAAGATACAAATCAGGACTAGCCAAATGAAGACACACACAGGGCAAGGTCTGTGGGGTCGAGAGCACAGAGCTCTGTGCCCTCTCTCACAGCTGCTAGATCCAGTTTTCTGATAGCCTGTATAGAAACGTTAAATTCCATGGCAGAGATGTGTCTGTAATTTTCCTCAGCCACATGCATTGAGAAATGGCTCATCTTTCTCTTAAAGAGGTCATGTTAGGTTGGACTCGCCTGATCATTAGATGTTTGATAGGACGTTGGTTCTGCCATCTGGTTTCACTGTTTTGTTTTGTCTGGAGTGAGAGGGAGAGTTTTAACTACCAATTCATGTTTTTAATAGTTTTAGGACTCTTCGGGTTATATATTTCTTCTCAAGTCACTTTTGGAAATTTATATAGTCTTTGGAATTTGTATATTTAGTCTAAATTTTAAAAGTTATTGGAATAACTTTATTTATAGTGTTCTTTCTCTTTATCTCTACTGAGTGGCCAGATTATTATGTGTTCAGAGATCATAATAATCTGGCCACTCAGTATATAGTGTTTTTATAATTATGCATTGAAAAATTTTTCCAAATGTATGGAGTGGTTTTAGTTAGCTTTTTACTACTAAGTTCTGATATCTTTGTATTTCAGTGTTAAAAAGAAACAACAGACCCAAAACGGAGTCACTGTGCTAAGCCTCAGCAAGACTTAATGCTTAACCTAATTGCAGTTCCAGCCTCTCCCAGAAGTGGAATTTTAAACCAATCAGTCTGGAACCTCCTGGGCAGCACTAGTCAGATAATCTGCCTGATAAAACCTCCTGATTTCCCTTAAGGAAAAGTGTCCTTGCCTGAGGTAATCCACTCTTTTAACTTTCTTGTCCCTCCAAGTTCCTACCTATGAAAGCCTTTCTTTTCATGCTTCAGTGTTTCTGTATATTTACTAGCCTGGATGCTGCTGGATTTGTGAATTGTTTAAGAAAACCAATTAGATCTTTAAGTTTATTGGGTCGATTTTTGTTCTATATGACAGTATAAGAGAGCATATTCTACATGGAACTGATTTTTTTTGAAATGTGGTAAGACTTCATGGCTTTGCATGTAGTCGATTTTCGTAACTGTTTTATTTGTACTTGAAAAGAATGTGTATTCTCTAATTGTTTGGTCCAAGGTTATATATGGGTCCAAATGTGTTGCTCAAATCTTTATCCTTACTGATATTGTGCCTGCTTGATCTTTCATAAGATCTACAAAACAGTCCTCCAGTCTGATTGTGGGTTTAACTATCTGCAGTACGGTCCCCAGCCCGTTATTGGACCATAGAACTCAGAGTTCTAGGCCTCCAGACTTCAATTCAGAGACTACTGGTCTCCCTTCTTTGATGGCTCATTAATGCAATTTAAAAAATGAAAGTTAATTTTGTTTGGAATTTTTAAGTGTACTGTACAAAAAAAAAATTTCAATCCCATCTAATTTTATGTATTGCCAGAAACACTTAAGATTTCTAAGCCTCACTTTCATTAAAAAATGGAAATAATTGCCCTGGCCAGTGTGTTCAGTGGTTAGAGCATCAGCCCATGCACCAAAGTGTGGCAGGTTCTATTCCTGGTCAAGGGCACATACCTGGGTTGCAGGTTCAATCCCCGCCCTACTTGGGCAAGTATGCGAGGCAACCAGTCGATGTGTGTGCAGGGAGTTTATTGGGAAGTTTAAGTGGCCTTAAAGGGGTCAGTGTTACATCTCACTCACTCATACCTACCATGCTTAGAACAGAGCCTGACACATTACTTGATATTTGTTGAGTTGAACCAAATAACCTGAATCTTTAGTGTCACATATAATGGATATGAGTTTTTCATCACATGGAAAGATGCAACAAGAATATGACATAGGACCTGGGACCACTAGAGGACCTAATTCTCATCCTTAAGCTGTCCAAGAGAACCGGAGTCCTCCAAAAAGTTCCTATGTCCACTGAACAACAATGCCAACACAAAGGCAGCTTCTGGCACTGAGAGCAGCCATCAAGTACTCTCAATTACTTCTAAAAATGCCACTTTTACCCAGGTCATGGGGAGTATAAAAATCTTAGGAGTTGAGAAGGAAACTAACCTCTCAAATCATAGACCTAGAAGCCAGAAAAACATATAGGGCTGATCTTAAATGGGACCAATTCCTTGATGAAACATAATACAAACTTTGCTGCTTCCACCTGGGAATAATGAGGAGATCAGGGTGTGTCTGCAGCCATGGACCCCAGTCTTTGCCCATGCTTCTGTTCTTTCTTGGGAATATCCATTTCCCCACCCACCACTTGTCACCCAACACCCCTGCTGATTCATAAGCACCTAACATGTCCTAGAGCTGCAGGAGTCTGCCAGTACACGGCACAGGTGGATGGGAAAAAGTCAAGGACAGTTTTCCATTGCTTTGTTCTCAGTTTAGATTTATGCCATTAAACTCCTCCATGGGAGACACATGTTTTCACTCCCCTTTGGCTCTCAGTTTATTCCTTAAAATTCTAAACCTTCAGCTTAAAGTTGTCTATACAGTGAAAATAGCATAAGTTAAAAATTGTGTATGTACCTAAAACTCCCCTGTGAGGGCGCACATTGGAGACTGACATCCATCCTCCAGGACGCTCAGAGGGGCCCACAACTCCTCAATGTCAGAGTCGCTGGTGTTTCTCTGACTAGCACTGGATGAGATTGCTTTGAGTTTGAGTGCCCCGTAATATGAAAACAGTGCTATCGTTAAGTTCCAGAATACCCTATCCCACTCAGGGCAGAGGGATGCTCACTCTGTAAGAAATGTTTAGGAAATTAGGCCCATTCAGAGCATAAGCCTTGCTCATACATTGCTTGCAATGGCAGAAGAAATTGTCCTCTCACTTAAATTGTTCTCTATTTTTCAAGCCCATATAGTTCCTTTTTTTTTCCAGGTTACATGCACCAATGATTCCTCTCCACTGTTCTAAACTACCCAGCTATCTGCCTTCAGTTATGGTTGTGCCATCTCTTATAGCCCGCCGTTTAGTGTCTGGGGGAGTGTAAGCTTCATTCTGATTTGACCATCACTATGTTTGGTCACCATTGCTCTATCAGCTGCCAACTAACTACCCAACCAACTCAGCTACTATCCTTTACTTCTTTCACCAAGGTGAGGCTTTCCCCCTAGGCTCTCCTAATTGTATGAAGACGTTTAATTTCAGAATAATGTCTCTCAGAATAACACACTTAAGACCTCCTCTACTCCCATTTGTTCCCCTGTTTTTACCTAAGCACCCATTGCAAGCAAGAAATGAGCAAGGCATATGCTCTGCAACGCCCCCCAATCCAAAAAGTCAATATTCATCTCTAACCTACATCAAGTTCTCTGTTCAATAATATTTCAACTCCAGCCCATGAAGTTTTAATTTTTATAGATGCCTTTTTTAAAACAAAAGAAGCTAAATGAACATATACAAAAACATGCTATTTTAAATTCTTATCTTTCTGAAAATTAATAATAGTACAAGTACCTTATAAATACAATCTCATCCTCATTTTCTAGAGTAGGGAACTGTGGCTCACAGAAGTTAAGGAAATTGCCTGGATTCACAGGGCCAGTAAGTATCCAAACCAGAATTCAAATCCAGATTCTTTTTGGGTCTCAAACTTGGTTTCTTTTTGCCACACTTTACGGCTTCAAAGACTTTAAGGTAAGTCTCTCAGCATCTCTGAGTTTTAGTTTCCTCATCACTTCATTAAAGCAAGATTGGGTTCAGTTATTTTGAGGTTCCTTCCATGTTAGTTCTAGAAAAAGAGAAAAAGAGGAGGGAAGACGAAGGGGCTGGGAGAGGTAGCAGAACAATAGGAGAGGTTTTGTGGGTTTCTTATCTTACTATTTGAGATAAGTCTACCAGTACATAGCACAGGTGGATGGGAAAAAGTCAAGGACAGTTTTCCATTCATTAAAAGAGTGACTATCAAAAACAGAAACATGCACAATGATTCTACTAATGTATATTTATTAAAATTATTTACTGTACTAATTAAATCTCCCTTTGGACATCTATCCTCATTATGTTCTACAGATAAATATGAATTTTGTTGGTATTTAAGAGCAATGTAAGCAACTGCAGTGGGAACAAGCCTATTTTTTTATTTTTTTAAATCTTTATTGTTGAAAGTATTACAGATGTCCCCTTCTCCCCCTCCCCCATTGTCTCCCTCCATCCTGCTCCCACCCCCTTTCCAAGCCTTCCCCACACTATTGTCTGTCCATGAGCTATGTATATATGCATATAAGTTATTTGGTTAATCTCTTCCTACCTGCTTTCCCTCTGAAATATGCCAGTCTGTTGCATGCTTCAATGTCTCTGGATATATTTTAAGGGAGGTATACCTCAAAGTAATTTATGTGGTCTTCAATTCTGGTATTTCAAACATAAAATGGCACAACCTCATTATTCTTCACATTGAGTTTCAACATACTATGGATTTTGAAGTATTATACATATGAAATAAAAAGATACCCCAAAACCAAATTAAAAGAGAACACAACCCCTTGGAAAGACTCCAACTGGCTGCTCCCTAACAGTCATGGGCAGGTTAGCCAGCCTTGAGTAGGATTATAAGGAATGGAGATTTTTCTGCGTGAAAAGCTCAGAAATCAGATCAGAGTCAAAATAATGAACAAGCTTTTCAAAAGGCAACCGCCCAAACCAAACAATACTTTTTCATTTGTTTACAAAGTGTGGAAAGAAATATGGGCCTCCCATTAGTCTTTCCTCTAATCACACACATCACATCACATCACACTGTCACCACCACCATCATTAGTATAAATTCTAAATATCGAAAAGGCTGTAAATAAAATTCATTCTGAAAAATAACAACAACAAATTGAATTCACTTTAAATGTAAAGAAGCAACAAAATTTATTGACTGAATTAAACACAACAGTTAAAATGGCAGTGTAGTATTTTCATTTTAGGATGTTTGAATGAGACAAGAAAAGTGCTATTAGTCCAAGCTTCTTACATTCATTAAAAGAGTGACTATCAAAAACAGAAACATGCACAATGATACATATGCACAAAATGGAATTATATCAACAAATATACAAAATACTCAAAATAAAATATTTACAAGTTTAAAAATATAAACATTGGTTCATTTATCCCATTAAATTATTGGAATGGAGGAAGGAGAAAAGACTCTACTGCTATTTAGAATCTTTTCTTAAAACAAGTTTTAAAAACAGAGTAGTTCTAAGAGACAATGTTTGATGTTGGGGGGAATTTAACATTCTATTATAAAAATAATATCTATAAACCTACTAACAATTTTTCCGCCTGTGCACAAAAATAATATAGCCAAAAGCTTGTCTTCAAAGACATGCCTGACTTTTGGGAAAACTAATTATAGAATGGAGTTTCTCATTGGGTTTTCTTTGTCATTATTTTCAAATAACCTGCAATTCTCCATATTACTCTGAGCTAGTTCACATAAACAAGTTGGACAAAACCTGAAGTTAGCAATGAGCCTGGTAGATAGCTGGAGTCAAGTAAAAATGACAGGAATTTACCTTGCCTATAACATTAAAACCATTTTCCCTGATATTCTTTATAAAACTACCACTATCAATCAGATCATCTATGTTCAGTTAAATTTACCCTGCGAGCAATAAAAACCTTATGTATTATTTTGTTAACTTTCTCCTCCTTTATTTAGAAATAACTGTGTAGTTGGGGGAGGAGAGTGGTAATTCCTATAGGCTAATCTAGGGCCATTTCAGGACATGTTAACGAGTATTTACTGTGTGTCTGTCTACACTATGCCCATCTGCAATTTGACCAGATATTTTTAGTATTTCTGTTTTAGTTTGTTAAATGATCCATGTGTGTATCTGAGCAAGTTAAATGTCTCTAATAACAAGTAACCTGAGTTCTATTTTGTTAAAAAATGTTATCTTCTCCCATGAAGCAGAAACTCTACCAAATTATTGAATAATTTCCAAAAATTACCCCAGTTCACTATGCAATAGAATAACCACCTGTTATTGAAATATTCCACTGCATCTCATTAAAATGAGGTCTATTTTTTTTACCAAGTGTAGGTAGCCCTTATATTAGTAAAATAACCTAATTAATTATCACTGTGATGCAATTTCAAACAAATTTTCCCTAAATACTGAGAGTGGTATCTTAATAGAATCAAAGCGGAAGAAAACTCAGGTTGCAACCTGCCAGGTTCACTATTGAAATTATTCTTTGCTTTATTATTGACAAAGCAATTGTCATATCATAATAGCTGTATGTAGATCTGTTAGTATGTAACTCTAATTGGTGAATATAATCCAAAGGTAGGCTAGCCAGGTGAGAAAAAACCTGATAGATTCTGAGCTCCCATTTAGACTGCATGTATACAGCCATCAAGTAATTTTTTTAAAATAACAAGTTCACTTTTAGCTAAAACAGTCATCATTTTAATGGTATCGACAATCATAAATATCTGGCTTGGCTCTTGCAGTTCAGAACTTTGCTCAGTTTCTTACTTAAGTTATACAAAAACTGAATCGTGAATAAAAAGGATGTATAGCCCGGTCGGCGTGGCTTAGTGGTTGAGCGTCGACCTATGAACCAGAAGGTCATGGCTGATTCCCGGTCAGGCACATGCCCAGGTTGCAGGCTCGGTCCCCAGTGTGGGGCGTGCAGGTGGCAGCTGGTCAATGATTCTCTCATCATTGATGTTTCTATCTCTCCCTCTCCCTTCCTCTCCGAAATCAATAAAAATATATTTTTTTAAAAAAAAAGATTTATAAGTAAAGCATGAGCTACAGAGTTAGATTTCTGGTTCAAATTCTGCCCACTAGTATTAAGTGGGTGACTTGAATGAGATATTTCACCTTTGTGAGCATGGTTTTTCTTCCTCTGTGGAATGGAGCCAGTACTCACTTGCCTGTTTCTTGTGAGCACTGGCGATCACAATGGGAAGAAAAGCACGGAGCACCATCCCAGCACAGTATGTTAGTTATTTTAATATAAAACGCTCAAGTTCACAGTGATGGGAAATAAATATACAATATTTATTAGTTGAATGAATGAATCAGAAAATATAGGCTAGGATTCAAGGGCTGTAGACAGAAGGGAGGATGCACTACTTTTGAAAAAGCCAGTTTATCTCTGAAGTTCAGAATTGTATCAAGGGATTACTCAGCTAGTTATTATCTAAACAAACAACAGAGAACATTCAGAACAAGTGAAACATGCTTGGAATGACTGACATCCTGTCAGGGAAGAAGTGTCATCATGACAACAGAAAAGATTTTTGTCCATACTTCTGTCCCGAAGGAGAGGCTATCTCCAAAGGAAGACAGACTGCACAACAGCGGCAGGTTTCCCTGTCAGTGACCTGAGCACCATCTTCTCAGACACAAAACCAATTTCCAGCTTCTTGACATGGGTTAGCTTTCTTTCTATTGAAAGTAAGTTGGTAATGACACTAAGCAGTTCTTAGCTCTGATATTATCATAAATCACTAAAGAATTTAGATCCCTGTCCCAGAGACTAGAAGAAATTGGGAGAGGGGAGATGGAATGGGATAGAAACAAAAAGGATGAATTAAAAACCTCATATAAGGGAGAGAATATTACCTAACCTATATGGCTCTTAAGAGGCCTAAATAATGACTTTTATAGCTCCTAGCAGTCACTGGCACTCAGTAAGTACTCAACAACTGTTAATCATTGTTATAACTACTATGTGGCTTAATACACAACACCCTTGTTCAACCTCACCCCTTTCTGCTCCACCACACATACTATAGGCAACAAATACAAAAAAGAAAAGAAAAAAATGTTAAACCAAAATAAAGGCATTTTTAATGGATAAGTCCAAATACAGTATAGCTACGTGTGAACTCCAATTGATTTTTACTAAGTATTTGCTGCAGTATATGCCCATGAATATGTGTTGCATTGAACTAAAGTAAATATCCATCATAAACTATGGCCAATTTCAGGCTTTGTGACTATTTTAATCTTTCCTTTTTCAGTTCAAGAAGAAACTCCCTTCCATAATCATCCAACTACCATTCTGAATCACTCCTTAAAAGCATTATCTGCAATGAGATAATAATATTCCATGTACATGGTTATCGTTGCAACATACTGTCTCCTTTAAACCATTATCACAGTGAAAAGGCTTTGAGAAGCAATCCATGGCAGCAGTCAGAAAATCTTCAGAGCAGGAAGGGGTAGCAGAATCAATGACTGCCCTGGGGAGGGACCACACTTTCATATCACCTGACAATGTTACATTGCTTTTTTTTATATATATAAAGGAAATGTTTGCTTCGTATGTTGCCCACACTGGCTAGATTAAGATACCAGTCTCACCCTAGCTAGTTTGGTTCAGTGGCTGAGCATTGGCCTGTGGACGGAAGGGTCCTTAGTTAGATTCTGGTCAAGGGCACATGCCTGGGATGCGGGCTCAGCCCCCACTAGGAGGCGTGCAGGAGGAAGCCAGTCAATGATTCTCTCCCATCATTGATGTTTCTATCTCTCTCTCCCCCTCTCCCTTCCTCTCTGAAATATATATATATATATATATATATATATATATATATATATATATTCTGCCATACTAGCCTTTTGGTTTCAAACTGTTTTATAAATTTTTTCACGTAATGAATTGAAAATTCCTAAATAAGAACTGTGTTGTTCATGCCTTGGTCTGACTGGACAAGGAGAAGGGAAACAGGATTAGACCGAATCATTTGGGTGCCTCTTCTCATTTCATCCAGGAACTTTGAATTGGCCATCCTCAATGGTGATACGAGGTGACTGTGGTACTCTTCTTCCTTATTTTTAAGAGTATAACAATTCCTAAATTAACTTCATGATAATAAGGGGAGCAAAGTATATGTGAATGTACTAGAACATGTCTCAGTAGCAGCCAAGCACAGGGGCCAAGTCCAGATAATCATCACCAGGAGAGAAATCTAGAATAACTAAACCCAGGAAATGAGTTCCACAACGCAAATGTTAAAGGCGCTAAATCATGAGAAAGATCCCATCACTGTTATCTGAGGGCATGAAGCAAACATGATGGAAACAAAGGGAGAAGACAGAAAGTTCCATTACTCAAACTCTCCCTACAAAGTTGAAGATAAAGAGTCTCTGAAAATTAATCTAAGATATCAATAATGAAAACTCTTAGAAAGTTCAAAGAAATCTTGATATCTAATATAGCCTTTTACCTTGATAACTATGTGGGGAAAGGGCGATTTTAATTTTAATTTAAATGCAAATACTTGAAAACTAGTTCTGCAACTAATTAGTAAACCCTTTAAACTCAGTAAGTTGTCACCTTCATAGATGTTGAACACTTTATATTTAAGTAGGCAGATAATTTGTGGGAAAGGTATCCAAAAAAAATCCTAATGTCCTATATTCCATTGTTGTTATTAGATGAAATAATAAAGATCTACTTCCTCTTGTAATTATTCAAAATGCTGCAGTAAAATTTCTCCCTATTGGTGCTAATGGGAGAATAAAAGCATCAACCATTGTTAGCACCAAGCACAGTGGTTCAAGTAACACTGTCTGTGTAATGTAGATACCAAAATCAGGGCGTCTTTGTGCAGAGCTATTACACTGACCAATAAACTCAAAGCCAACAATTGATTTGACTTTTTGTTTTCCAATTTGGCTAGCTCTTTCACCACAGGGACTTAATCAACCAAGCATCTCAGAATCATACTCGAAAGGTGTCATCAGCCCATATCCAATCCTTTCCTTTAAAAAAAAAATCAGGAAATATGGCCAAATTAGATAATGCATTAATAATAATTGAAATGGAAATCTATTAAAATTCTTTTTAAAAAGTCCACTCTCCATGAACATGAATGGATAAAAGTAGCCCTTGGCACCAAAAACGAACAAACAAACAAAAACACAAACAAACAGCTATGATCCCTTGTCTATGGTTAGAAAAGGTTAAGAACACAATCTTCCTACACTGGTCCTGATTTCCCATCAAGTGACTGAAGGCATTTATTCATTGCCTGAATTCTTCATTTGACTGGTGTACGTGGAATTCTTAAAGATATAGAGAAAAAAACATGGAAAAAAATATTTTCAATCTTGTATAAATGGTTAATGGATAGGCCAGAGGAAATCAAGGTACACTTTGCTGATATTTTCCTTTACTTATATAAAGAAGACACAGAATAGCAGTGTAAATGCAGAAATAAGCCCCAAATCTGTGAAAGTAAAAATAGCTTGTTCCAGTGCTTACAAAATAAATAGATAGATTGCCTTTACTATTACAGTATTCTCATCAATACTTCAGGTACTCTCAACTTTCCTGTACAACTGAACAAATGAACAATCATAACTTTGCCATGGATTCACACTGAGGAAATAGAACCCTTGCAAGAAAATTCACAAGAAGAAAATAAAGATGCTTCATTTTACAGTTAGGAATAAAATTTATGTTCTTTCCATTCACTAGTGACTAGGGGAAAATGAATGTATTTTGAGCCTAAATAGTACTATCAGCATTAAGTCAAATTTAAATTCATTTCTCAAGACAAAATCATTTCAAATACTTCAACTTCCAATTTCACAGTCGATGCCTTTGTCTGTTAGTTTATGCACAGTTGAGTGCATTACCACGTGTGAGTGTGAGTTACTTTATGAATTCCTAATGGTGTATTCAGAGTTCTTAAGGCTATGCCTGAGTATAGGACCTCATCTATAGACACAAGAAAATTAAACATTACTTTGAAATAACACTAAGAATCTGACACAATGCAATAAAAGCCAGTAATCTGACTAATAAAGAAATTCGGCAAACCTCTACCACCTCTTCTAACTGAATCGTTGCAGATTTAAAATGGGGAACAACCTGGTTTGTGCTACTGCCTCAAATTCGTTTTCCTTTGATGACTATTTTGTTACTTCATTCATAGTATTCAAATAGGCTTTCGTATACTTGTCTTATTCTTTCCTTTACAGAAAACAAACTTAAAACACATGTAATATCAGTCCATTACTTAGGCCATCTCTCTGGGAAAATGGAAGTTATATAGAAGTGTTGATGTCATTTACATGTGTAATTTCTCTTGAATTTGTCTATCTTCCTGACACCATGAGTCACCTCCTAGTAGAAACTCTGGTCTTTTGATTAAACACTCTGAAGTGCATTTCAGACAATGCTGTAGAATCATTAGACTCTAACAGCATTCGAGGAACTGCTTCATTTTATAATTCAAACTACCTAGCATATGGGAACCCTTTCTGAAATAAATATTTCCTCTCAAATAACAGAGAATGTACACAAAGTAAGCCACTTTTCAAAAAATCTTGGCATAAAGTGTTTATGATATATAAGCTTGCCAGTGTTATATCCTGAACATAACCTGTCTCAATCATAAGTCTATAAAGCATAAGTCAAATGACATGAAAAACTATATTTTTCTATTGTTGTTTGTTATGTGTTTCTCACTTTGGAATTCCCATATTGACCGTTGAATCTAAAATTTTTTATAGCAAAGGTAAAATCTCTGAAAAATCAAGATTTTGTGTAAGAAACAGACTCCTACCAAGACAAGGCAGAACCAATGCTCTGGAACAGCAACCTAATAGTTTTGTATCTTTGTTTGTTTGTTTGTGCATTGAGAGCCAGAGAACCCATATAAAACAAAAACAGAATTGCTGCAGGTTACAACACATGAAAGAATATCAATGGTTTGGGGACGGTTACCATATTTAGCTATAAAACCAGGTTTTAAACTTGAGGTTACGAACAGATTATAAAATGTTAACAGCTGGATAAACTGTAAAATATGCATTATCTACACATGAAAAAGTGACAGTTTGTAAATGCTGAAATGTTGGGTCTGTTGGCATTTAACGAGATCTTTCCCCAGTCCTGATTTCTGCATGGGGTGGGACAACAACAAAAAAGAAAAAAACCTGCTCTGCTGAGCATTTTTCTCCCCAAACAAATGATCAAACCAAAACTCTTCTTTCTTGTCCCAGTGGTAGATATTTACCTATTTGCATATCTAGCAACTGAAAGTAGGAAAATGTTCTGCCAATCAATGATGCCCTCTGCTCATCAGGTAAATACCTGTTCTGGTTGTTTTGGGGTGTTTTTTCCCCAGCTTCCTAGGTGTTTTCCATACAGCAAAGGGTCCTCCCTGTCCCCTCCCCCTCCCCCATCCTGGAAGGGGAAGCGGAAGGGAAGGATCATGGAAGAGGAGGACTCTTCTGGTTCTTGCAGTGGCTCCTCCAGACCGCTGGACCCTGGCATGGCCAAACATCATGGCCTGACACTTACTTCTGTTTGGTTAAGTCCTCTTTCTGCAAAGGCAAGTAAAGATGACTTCCAAGTACTCAGTGCATTAAAGAAAAGAAGACAGAAAAGAATATTTTTAAAAAGAAAAAAAAAAGTGCTTGAAAATAATTCCCAGGGACTTATCTTGGGGAGGAGAATCCCATGTGCAGTGTGGATCCCCTCTCTAGTGTCTCCTGCCCTAGCCGGGACAAAGACCCTCGGTCCAGGCTCTGTAGGAGAGACGGTCCTAAAAGCCTTTCTTTAGGAAAAGCAAAACTTATTTTAATGGTTTCCAGGGAAAGTTGTATTCCTTGACATGTGGTCCATCCATCTTGGCCTCAGAGACCTCACAACTTTTTGGCACTGTCGTGGCTCACTGCTGCCCGGATGGTGGTCCCAGCCACCCCTCGGTTGCTGACCCTGCGGACGAGCACTTTGGACACGGGGATTTTTGTTCTGGGCACCTCGCTCCTGGCTGGTTGCTGGTGCGCCACAGGATGGCTGGATGGAAGGTTGGCGAGGTGCTTGACGCTGATAGGGATTTTAGAGTCCTTCAGCAAACTGCCTGGTGTTCGCAGTGGACAGGTGATGGTGCCCGGAGACACGGGCTTTAACCTAGACACACTGGACGTCTCCTCGTTGGCAGGAAGGGCTGCTGGGCTTCCATCCGGATCCGCATAGAGATCGTAGAGCGCATCGCCGCTGTAGCTATCCCTGGGGATGCCCACCTTCTTCCCGCTGCTCGTGCTGTCTTCCTCGGGGCCTGGAGTGGTGGAATCCCAGTAGCCCTCGTCACTGTTGGGGACACCTTCTTGCTGCTCCTTCTGCAGGTGCTTAGGCTCCTCCTTGGGATGGGACTCAATGGGAATGCGGTTGAGCCTCCTGCGCTTGACCGAGGACACTTCCTTGGCAACTTCACCCCTGGTGTCTTTGGAGATCTCGGGAACCACCTTGGCGTCCAGTGCTGCGGCAGCCTTAGCCAGTCCCTCTTGGGGCCCTTGTCCTTGGTCCTCAGTCTGGGAGAGCATGTCCCAGAATTCCTGGAGATAGGTGTCATCCACCTCATCCGGGCTCGCCATCTCCTCCCCTCCTCCTTGGTAGGCCACCACGCTGGGGTTCTTTTTAGAGACAACTGGCTTGCCTGTCCCGGGGGCATGCTTGTCACAGCTGGGACCTGCCTCGTCCTCTTGGTCTGCAATAATATCTCCACAGCCTGTAAGAGAGTCAAAGCTTTTCAGTGAAGTCACGTCAGAAAACATCAAACAAATACGATCGGTCGATGGGTCTGAGGGTGGATCAACAGAGGAAGGGTCAGGGACAGCCGACGCCCGGCCGCTGCCACAGTCGGAGTCGACAAGGGGGACAGTCTTTATCGGAACGTCACCTGTCCTGGAAGTATCCTCGGCCGTCCGCACCTGCCCAGCGCCCAGCTCGGGGGGTGCCCGGGGATCCTCGGCGCGCCGGTGCCCCGCGGCGTCCTCTCCCGGGGCGGCGCTGGCGGTAGGGACGCCGGGGCCCTCGGCCTCTCGGCAGCGGGGCACTTCGGGGCGCTCGGCGGAGGCCGGCGCCGGCTCTCCCACTCCGGGCTCACCTGCTGGGTCTGGCGGCGCGTCCCTGCTCGTGTTCTCCGGCGCGAACGCGGGTCGGGGCGCTTCCTCCGTGACGCACTCCAGGCTGGCCGTGAGCGACCCCGGCAGGGCGAGGCCGCCCGGGCCCCCCGAGCGCGCCCCGCGCTCCCCCTCCTTGCCGCGCTTGTCCTTCCTGTGCCAGCGCACGCTGCTGAAGAGCCCTCGCAGCCCCCTCTTTTGTTTGCCGCCAGCCTTGCCTGCATCTACCGCGTCCCCTTTGCCATGTTCGGACCTCCCGTTCTTTTTCAAAAGGGAGAAGAAGCTGTGTGACTTAGCCACAGAGCTGCTGGCCAGCGAGCCCACGCCGGGCCCGGCTGCTCTGGGGGGCCCGGGGTTCGGCCGACCCCCGCCGCGGTCGCCCCCGCCACCGCCGCCGTCGCCCCCGCCGCGCGGCTCCTCCTTTCTGCCGCCCTCCAGCACCACCACCTCGGCTAGTCCGTCGTGGGTCCTGCTCCTCACCATGCCCGGCGGACCCGCGCCTTTCCCATCCCCTTTGTTTTTGACCCCAAATATGCTGGGCATGGTGCCACCCGATTTCCTCTTCTTGAATAATTTGAAAGCAGCTTTGTTAATCTTCCCCGACGGCTGCTCGGAGGCCGGAGTTCCGGCAGCACAATCACAAGGCAAGTCCATGTCTGCCGCGAGGGTCCCGGCACCGGCCTCCTCCTTCCTCCTGCAGACCCCCGCGGCCGCGCCGCCGCCGCGCGCGCTGACAGCCCCGCCGCCGCGGCCGCGCTCGCTCGTCTCCATGGAAACCGAGCGGGAGAAGCAGCTTTCGTCAGCCGTGGGCTCGCGCCAGGCCACTGTCATCCGGATTCTAAATCAACCTGGGCCACTCTGTGTTGCTGCTGCTGCTAGAACACACAGAAAAAAAAAAAAACAAAAAAAAAAAAACTCATTTCCCCGCCCGCCCAGGGCTTATATAACACCCTAAACCACTAAGGATCCATCCGACTTGGCTTTGCGCTGTGTAGTGTGCGGGGGAGGGGGGAGGGAGTGCAAGAGCAGGCAACAGAGCCTTGAGCTGACTGCAGAAATCGGAGTCGTAATTATGGAATTTAAATTCCATCCAATCTTACCCACCTTCAGATTCTGCCTCCAGATTTACTCTTTCACAAAACGCCCCCCAAATGGACAAAAAATAAAATTTAAAAATCCAAACAACACAAAATGCTTAATCTTCTTATCACCTATCCTGGACTCCATGAATCTTTGTGCCTTTCCCAAACCCTTCATGTGTGTCCTTAACATTCGGGTACCGAGCCCATCATACATGGAGCTTTACATCCTTGTCTTGTGCCATGCAGAGCACAATCTCCAGGTGGATGCTGAAATCTTATTGTTGTTGCTGTCCTGATTCTTGCTGCAAAAACAACAGCCATCAAATACCCATTAGCAGCTCTCTGCAAGGAAAGTGCAACAGTTCTGAGGATGGAAGTTGACTGGTCCTTTGGGACAAGCCTGGCTTTTATCCCAGACTCCTGCTACTGGGGCTGAGGTCACAGAATCCACTGCCCAGTCTGCATGTGGTCGCAATGGAGTGAGCTGAAGATGGAATCTCAGGTCCACTCCAGGGCTGGTGCTTGGAATCCAGAATCTACCCTCTTTTCCATCCAGCAGGCCATGGGTGTTACTTTTGACCTTGCTCCTGCCACCTCCTTCAGTACCCCATGTCTGTTCTGCAACTGCCTCCCCGCTGCGCAGGTCCCTAGTGCCCATGAGTCTCTGCAGCTACTGGATCTGGGAAAAGGAAAACTATCCCAGGGAACCGCCCAATCTGGAAATCTCTTCTGTGCTCTGACTTAGAAAGTGACTGCTGAATTGTAAACCTGATACCTGACTTCACGATCCTAGCTGAGGGCTTATTAGCAAACAACATATATATGAAGAAGCATGTACATATATATAATTTCTATATGTTGGATATTTTTAAAATGCAATAATATTATGTATTACTATTTATTAAATGTTATTTAATAATATGTAATATTACATATATACAGATATCAATCTTTTTCTGAATCATCTTGAGCTTCATTTTTGTGTGCTACTTGCGTTATACCCAGAAACCCTAATTGCTATATCAGTTGAGGCTGGAGTTTTGCTAATAACCTGTTGGCTATTGCATGGAACAGTTGGTTTGAATTTTGGCCTTGGGGTTATTACCTATATACTTGCCCTTTCCTGCTGATTTTTATCAAGAACACTGTTTCGTAAAATTAAGAAATCAGTAAGTTTAGGTTCAGGAGAGGTTTTTATTCCCAGTCTTGTAATCCCATAAGCTCTCTCCCACTCTTAGCCGGCACCTCCCAGACAGAGTGTGAGGCTAAGACCAGAGAGAGGCTCTCCCCAATTCTAGCTGACCACTACCATGATGAACCAGGTGCCTCCCTGCCTTGGGGAGAGAACAGGTGTTAGGAACTATAAAGAGAAACTCATTTGTTATCTCTCCACAACCTTTTGAGGACAGTTGAAAAATTTTTCAATTCTTTTATACACACCATACAATTGCTTAGCTATGTGGGTTACTACATAACTGTGTCGTCTGGAAGAGTTTATGACTGGGATCCAGGAAAATGCAGGAGTCTATAAATATCTTCCCTTCTCCAGCCCAGAGCGAAGAGCTGGGAGAAGGTGAACCTGCTCATCCACTAGGAGCTCTGACCTAGCAAGACAGGTCATTTGCATGAGAATCCTTGAGCCCCCTGGGGAGAAAGTTGGCAAGGACTTTGGAATGAATATCATTCCCCTGGGACATAGACATCCAAACAAAGAGAACTGGACAAAGCAGTCTTCATTCTGGGGATGGTGCCGGGTGGCAACGATAAGTCACTGGCCCTGAGGTAGAAGAATGTGAGGATCCCTGGAACCATCAAGACTTGGAGGCACAGGCGGGGGAGCTTTAGAAGCTATCATGTGAGTGAGGACCCTCCCGGGTCCTCCAACCCAAGGTCCTTTTTATAGAGACTATCATAGAAAGGCCAGTTTACAAGGACCTTACCAGAAGAACCCTACAGTACCTCTCAGCCCCACCCCAGGGGCGGGGGCGGGGGGTGGAGGACAAGGGGGGAGGGTTCCACTCAATCTTTGGGTGGCAGATTGATGTAAAAGGCTATTGTTAGAAACCAGTGCAAAGGTTTACCTGCACCTTAAGTTGCTCTTCACTGTCAAACATGGGGAAGCAGATTGCATTTGCACAAAATGGTGATTTCTTTTCCCTGAAAGACAGATCATGACAGTGAAGAAAATTTTACCAGAAATGCCTCCTGTTTTGGGTTACAGTTTCATCTTTCATTCTTCTCCCCTCTCCTGCCACTGCCCCACCCTGCCCCACTTTAAACAGTGAACAGAAAATTTGAGTAGAAATGGCTAGAGAAAGGGGCTGAGGGGAACTGCTTCAGGAAAAAGCTGTTCTGAAATGACAGGATGCTTCACAGATGCAAACAGCAAGTGGGCTCTGCTGGAGACATGTGCGTGCTTTTCTTTTTTGGCACAAGGGAGGGTTTGTTGTTCAGCTGGGCCTTTCTCTCTGGGTAGCTAGTGTCTCTGGAGGAGGATAATCAAAGCAAGAAAAAAAGAGACACACAGGAGGAATCGTAGAGAGCTTATCATCATCGATTCCTTTTCCAGGGTGTCTTCAGCCAGTGTGGCCCCTGCCTTTGTCCTAAGCCCTCTGAGTGGAATGTTCTAGCTGAGGGAAACCACTCAGAACACAATGGGGAAAAGGCATGGTGAGCAGCTGCCCTTGGAACCATGGTGTGGCTGCTGCTGTGGAACTCCCCATGTCACAGCATCGCCATAAAGGAGGCTGCTGGCTTTCCTAAAATTTGCCTGAGGTCTTTAAGGGGATAATGCTTAATCAATGAAGTTTGGAAAGGATACTTGAATTGGGACCAACACCTCCTGTCTCCAGACCTCTTCACCTGCTCTGGACCCCAGACCAATTAATAATGCCAGCTCCCTGTTCTTGCCCATCTCCACCCTCCTTGCCATGATTATCATCCAAGGCGAACTGTAGACACTGTGATGCTAGTGAGGACCCTCAAATGTCCTCTAACCCAGGATGCCTGTTATGAGGACTATGAGGAAGAGCCCCAGCTTTGCTAACCTTGACCCTCACTCCCAAGTCCATTCTGTCCACATATCTGAGGCCTGTCTTGCCCCTGAGGGAGACTGTGGGCCTCGTACAAGTTGAGACCATAAGGTAAAGTGCACAGTTGTCAGGAGAGAAATGTGTAGATGTCCCTTGCAGGAAGCCTAGCCCGGGAGTCAATGCTATGGCACTTTCCTACACCCTCCTTCCTGGGAAGGCTCTAGCCCAGGGTGGGCAGGGTGAGGACAAGAGAGGTCTAAGCACAATAAGCCCTGAGCTAAATTGAAGTTTCTGTTTTCTTTTGCAGATTTTGATTCCTGATTTTTCCTGAACCTCAGCTTCTCTGTGGGCTAATAGCTGTTCTGGGTGTTTGTTTTCTTCAGAGGAGAAATTAACTTCTAATTAGTAACATGCAAGTGTAAAAAGCTCAACACGACTTGTAAGTTTACACGTTAACCCTGGGGCACAGCTGAGGCTGCTGAGGGGAGAGCTCATCTTTGAGAGACAGTTCCATGCTGGCTCTGGGTGACCGTGAAGCTCAGGACATGAGGTGTTCTGGTTCAGCAGGTGTCACCACTCATAAGATATCACTTGGCCTGGCCCCATGAGTGTGAACTTGAATCCTAGGGCAAGGGGGTGGGCAGTAAAGGACCAAATAAAAGCAAAAGGAGCATTTCTCTGTAATGCTGGAGGATCCCGTGGCGGCGGGGGCGGGGGGGTGGGCGGTGAACAGGCCATGCAGCAGCTGGCGGGGCTGGCACCGGGCAGTCTCCATGCCTCCCTGCCAGCTTCTGGTTCCTGCCAGCAATGCTCAGTTTCTGCATGCATCCTTCCAAACTCTACCGCTGTCTTCACATGATGCTCTCCCTGCCGCCTGTGTCTATTTTATAAGGACAACAGTCATATGGGATTGAGGGCCCACTCCATTCCAGCATCATCTTGTCTTAATTTACATCTTAGACACATCTGCAAAGACCCTATCTTCAAATAAGGTCACATTCACAGGTACCAGGGGTTAAGATGTGATATCTTTTGGGGGACACAATTAAATGCCCAACTAGCATCATTGCCAATAATAGAGTCAGCACTTCACCTTCAACCCTTCAATGCAGTCACCAGTGCCCCTGGCACAGACATTAATGTTGGTGGGTTCACACTTGCTCCAGCAAGTGTGGGCCCTCAGCAGGTTTCAAGGTCATGGATGGCACTTCCAGGTTGCCAGCAATGAGAGGACAGTATCACTGCCAGCCAGAGTAAACAAGAAAGAAAGTGGTGGTCACCAAGAGGACTAGATGTTAGCATACATATCTTTCAGGATTGCCTGGGAGGAACGTAAAGGTCGTGTCAGAATTCCCATGTAGTGGATAGGATACAGCAAAAGAACCATTGTGGATATTGTTGTTCTATTTCCTGCATGTAAGTCAGAGTGGCCTGAGAACCATGTTGCTTCATAATCACTGGTCTGCTATTTGGCTAGAGCTACCCTTAGAATATATTCTGAGGCTGCAGATTGAGCTGGGGTCTCTTCAATCTGTCAGCACCAGGGTGGGCATAGGGAAGCCAAAAACAGAGCAGCATGAGGTCAGATAGCAGAGGGTATGTGGACAGGATGCCAGGGCTTTGGGCATGGATGAATGCACAGTAGGGAGCAGCCAGACTCAGCAGTGGGGATCAGCTCATCCTAGCAGGGATGCAAAGTAGAGCTGAGTCCAAGATGAGGGCCCACAGGTGTCAATGAGTAGGCAAGGCGCAGGAATTCAAGGGTGTGAGCCTAGAGGGGGCTGTGGAAAATGACCCAGAGCCCAGGTACCTGCTCCCTTGGTGTACTTTTGCTCGTTTTCAAGGAACTCTATTCTATATCTGCTTCTTGACATGCAGCAGCAAGTTTGAACAGCCCTCCCCAGCAGGTAGTGTGTACAAATCACCCTGTGTCGCTAAGGCAGGCCCTCTGCCCAGGTTCCTCATTCCCGGTGGTCTCCAGCCACATGAGCAGGCTGCTGTTGGTCTCACATCCTCTCCTTGAACCATGAGACCTTCTGGATCCCTGGCTCCCTTCCTCAGTTACTTCAACTTCAGTCTCAGAGACATAAGACAGTCCCCTTTCTCTCCCACACCACTCTGGCTCCGCCCCTGCCCCATGCTGTAGCATCCCCGCTCCTGCCCCTGCCATGCTGGCACAGGAGACAGACACAAGGGCTCAGACAGACCGCAGAATGGTCCTTTTTGCTCTCAGCTACTCAAGCCCCTGGAGGGGAGGTCTCATCCTCGCACCCTTTGGAGCTAACCCAGGCAGAGGCACAGGGAGCAGAGCCCCTTCCTAAAGACCCTCTGTACTCTTTCTTCCTCTCTAACTTCCATTCACCAGAGTCTTGGGGTCTTAAGTAGTCTGGGCCAATAACAAAAACACGTACACAAATTTAAATTTATCGCTTAGTTTGGGAGCTTGGCTCTTGAAGTTTAAAGACCCTATCCTAAGCAAATTTAAAAATTTTAAAAACCACCTTATAGGTTAGAGCAGATAGCTAGCAGACTCTGCTGCAGATCAGACAGCAGGAAAGAGCACTTCCTATCCCCATGGTTCCCTTCCCTTCATGTTCCCCCTCCCACAGATGGCACAGTAGATCACAAGACCTCTGTGTTCCAGTCCCCAGCTCTCTTCATGTCCTTTTTAGCCTTCTCCTTAGGAAAGAACTTTTTTGGTTTGTTTGTTTAAAAGAAATACATTGAGTGAATGTTTGAAATAGACTAAATTGAGGATCTGACTGCTTACTGCCACCTCCAGAATCTTAGGAAGTGTCTCTTTGTTGCCTTAGCTTGGGCCATTAGCATTTACTGAGTGTCTACTGTGTGCTGGGCACCGTCATGAATGAACCATGATGCCGGCCTGTGATGGAGACTTGTCAGCGTGAGACTTGGTTCAACGTGAAACTCTCCAGCTGAAGGCTGACACAACCTTTGCTCCACCCAGCCCAGGTGCTAGACCAATGTGATCAGGCCTTGGCAGCTTGGGTGTGAGTTTTTTCTCCTTTGAAAAATATATCCATGTTTTCCTCCATGATGAGTTAATCCCCAAATAGCCAGGCTTACTTCTGTCGCAGATTCTAACCCCTACCGGGCTTTCTTCTTGTGCTTTAGGTTCAGGTCCTGATCTGGTTCCACACAGCTTTCATTTATGTTTTATTCACCATCCTCCACCACAAGGTGCCTTTTTTCAAAAGATGGAAATCTCAGCAGATGTATCCATTCTGGGATGTTTCCTAGACACACACCAGTGAGCTCATTAGCCATAGCTAACCATGAAGCTTTCTTTCTTCCTTTCTTCCTTCCTTTCTTTCTTTCTTTCTTTCTTTTTTTTAGTTTGCAGCAAAAAGCAGAATCATGTGGTTTCCTTAGCAGCTCCCATTCCTGTATGTTCAGGGAGCAGTGACTGAAATTACCCTCGAGAAGGAGGGCTGTGCTTGCTAAACATTCATGCTTCTTAGGAGTGTCTGCTTTTGTTTAACGGAAGACTGAAGCTCAAACAGGAAATTTCTAGGTCAGCTATACTTTGCTCCAATAAAAGAAAAGTCTAGCCAAAAGAACAGCAAAACTATGGCCTGGGCTTTGTGGAGTTTCTTGTCTGATTACCCAATTACTACAGCTCAGATTAGGAAGGGATTAACTCTGAGGCTGGACAGATGGAGAGCACTATTAAAATACCCCATGTGGGGTTTCAGAGTGAGTAGCAAAGTGACCACCTGTCTCTGTTTCTTGGGTCAGTCTGTCCTAATTGAGAGCCCCAAGATCACTGTCTGTGATGCCCATGTGGGAGCAAAGTCCCCAGCCTTGCTCACCAGAACCTCCTGCTTCTCTTTCTCTAAATTATGCCCTGCCCTAGAATGGCCTGGCAAGTGATTTGGGGGTTGTTATCTCTCAGGGCCCTTGGGAACAGGCCCAAGACATTTTATTAGATCCTATCAGACCAAAGGCTTCTATTACAGCCCTTCTGTGGAATGGGCGAATCCTCCTTCCCTGAACCCTGTAATTCAGGGCCTAACTCGGGCTGTGTCTTTGTCCCAGAAGCGGGAGGTGAGTGCAGTAAGATCTGCTGTGTGCCTCTCACCCTTGCGTGTGGGGAGGTTGGAACCGTCTTTGTACCACACCACTGGGCAAGGAAGCTGAGCGGCTCAGACTCTGTTCCAGCCTTGAATTCACAAGCAGAAAGATGCTGTAAGCAGCCCATTCAATAATTCATAAACCATTTTGCTTTTCTGCTTCTAGCCATTTATCTTACAGAAGTGGCAATGATGACCTCAAAAAGTTGTTTTCAGGAATATTCATGGATGATGAGAAAACATTATGACAAATAAAATATGTTGGGTAATCTCAAAATTGTAATGATTTAGCCAATCAGTACTTCCTTTTTCTATATCTATGTCAAGTCAATTCAAGAAAAGGGTAATAAGCACATTGAGCACCTTCTTCATCACAGACACAGGCCAAATGGAGCATGGAATCTAAAGGTTGTCAGGAGATCGATCCCAAACTCTACAAGCAGCCACCCATTCATGTTGGAATTTGCCCAGGGAAGGGGACCTCACCATATCCACAGGCAGCTTTCTCCATGGCTAGACAATCCCATTAGAGATTATTTTTTAAATAGAGTCAAATTATGTTGTATCTTCACAGCTTCTTATCCCTTGGTTCTAGTTCTACTCCTTGAGTGGTTTTTGTGGGCCCATGTGATTGTTACCCATTACATTATTTAATCCCCACAGTAATCACATGAGGTGGGTCCTCCCTGCTTTGCAGAAGAGAAAGCTGGGACAAAGAAGTTGAATGATTTGATCAAGAGCAAATAGCTAATAGGTGGCCAAGTGGTCTGGCTCCACAGTCGACCTTCTCAATCGTTGTTTTTGATTACCTGTTGCTGGATAACATACCACTCCAAAGTTTAGTGGCTTAAAACAATGACCATTTTACTGGTTCAGAATTCTGTGGATCAGGTATTTCAGCAGGGCTCGTTTGTGCATATCTTCTGCTCCACTTGGCATCAGGTCTCAGGACCCGATAGATGGCACTGTGATGGCAGCTAGAACTGGGATGGCCAGGATCACTTCATGCACACATCTGGGACCATGGCAAGGACAGCCAAGTTGTGGCTATTGCCAAATGACTAGGTTGTGCTTCTTTTCGTGACACCTGGACCCCCAAAGCAAGCATTTCAATCAACAACGGTAAAAGTGAAATACCTGTTAAGGCCCAGCTTCAGAAGTTATACAAAAGCACATCCACCAAATTCTATTGGTCAAAGTAAGCCCTAGGGAGGGCCAGCTTAGGTTCAAGGGGAGGACACCTAAATTCCATCTCTTTATTGGAGAATGGCAAGATCATAACACAAAAGAACATGGAAGATGAAGAGATTATTGTAGCCTTCAAAACCACAACATCATACTGCCTCTCTCTCAAAAATAAGTTTATACACACTTCCAAATGGCACCTCTCCAGATGCCTGAAACTACTGCTCAAGTATCTCTGGGTCTTCTGTCCTTCAGGTTAGCCTTCTTGTTCTTTCAACTGTTCCTTAGGAAGTCTGTGATCATCCTGTCCCTCTCTGGTGGGCCCCTGAACTGAATGTCATATATGAGCTGGGCTGGCACAGAGCGAAAGGGCCACCATCTCCTGTCTTCTAGATAAAGATAGTGAATCAAATGGGAATTTTTAGCTGCCACACAGTGTCCCATAGAAATTCTGCCACCTGAAATTTGATGTCCCCCATTCTGTACTTATGCAATTTCTTTGAAAGACCCAAAATTAAATTCTATTTTATGAAATTTGGCCTGGTACTCTGATTCATTGGATCTTTCTGGATCCTGATTCTGTCTTCCACTATATTCACACCTCTTCCCAGTTTTTAGTCAAACCTTCATTTGATCATGACTTACCTCCCCTCCTTCTACACATTCTTCCAAGTGACTGATAAAACTATGGGCCTATTCAGAGACAAGAATAAAGCTTTGAGGAACACCATTAATAACCTCTATCCACATTAAAATGTAGCCAGTGATCTATAACTTTGCAAACTTAGCCAGCAGAGTTGTTCAGGCAGCTATGGATTCAGCTACTGACCTTTGCATCTAATCCCATTTTGCACCTCATCTCAGGAGTGTCATAAGAACCTTTGCCAACACTTAGCTGAGGTTCCAGAAATTCCCTGCTCTTTGCATTTCCCTGATGTGCCACAACATGATCCTGTCATCAGAAGAAATTAGGTCAGTCTGAATGGAGCCCCTGTTGACGCCTGGTGGTGACAGCTTCCTCTTCTCAAATAATTTCCTCCCCCTCCCCCATGCTAGAATCTTGCCCCATCTCAGCCACCTTCTGCCCATTTCTGAGCATCACACCACTGGTTACCCATTCACAGCCTTCCAGCACTTCTCCTGCTCCCAGAGTTCTCCAGAGATAACCTCAGTGTTCACTGAATTAGTCACAATACCTCTTAGAACCTGATTCTCTTAGGAATCTGGGTCAGGAGACATAAGGTTAGAGTGGCAGGTGCCCACTCTTTTCAAGATATGTGGACTTCTGCCCTCATTCAATATTTATTGCACAGCAAGCAAAGAACGCACAGATTCTACCTGTAAGCTGCTTATGGTCTAGTCCAAGGGGGAGATAAGTATACTAATAATGGTAATATAAAACAGAATATGGTCACTGTCTTTACAAGGGTGAATGTGGGACATTACACGGTTTATAAGACAAATTACTTCTACTTGAGCAGATAAAAGGTTCTTGGAGGCAGTGGTATATGGAGTTCATCCTAGATAAATAGCAGGTGAGTGCTGCCAAGGGTACAGAGCAGTGGCTTTGCACCACTGCCTCTAGGCCTATAAATTTGCAGCATTCTTGAGACAACCAGGTGTTAATGTAAGAGATTCCTTCAAAATGCTTGTACCGTTTGACCTAGTGCTTTCAAGTACAAGGATATAATACAAACATAAAGTTGTTCAAAGTCTTATTTAAATGATGCTGCTGTTTAATGGAACACTAGGCCACCAGAAGACTGTCATGAATGTAGACCTGATATCAGCTTACGGACCTTAAGAGGCCCTTCCCTTGGTCTCTCAGGTATCTGATTAACATGCCCTGATTCTCCATTTATGAAAATGCAATTCTGTCTCATTAATTGTGTAGATGACCAAGAGCTTCCTTCCCTATCCAGGGCTGCCTAAACCCAGCTCCCACTTCCACTAGGCATTTCATGAGTCAGGTGATTTACTGTCGTTGTGAGATTCTGCAAAGGGGTCCAGACTATGCTGCTCTGCTCCATCTCACTCTCACAGTCTTGCTCCCCCAACTCCCTGGAGCAACTGACAAAGTATTCCCCATGCTTCTCCCCAGAGCTTTTTCCTCAAAAAAGGCAAGCTTTTCCCTAAAAGAAATTCTTGCATCAGTAGCTAATAATATACATTTTCCCCTCACATTATTGCATGAGGAATTTTTCACAATATGGAAAATGCTTATGATAACATGAGCTAAGCATGAAAAAAGCAAGATGCAATCTTAAAATTATACCCAGTATAGCCTCAACTATGAAAAAGAATGAGGAAATTTAATCAAGCAGTCACCCTGGCCATCTGATAGCAGGATTCTGGGTGACTCTTGTTTTCCTATATGTGCATAGCTAGGTTTTCCAAGTTTTCAGAGATAATTAAAATGTTTGGAGCCCAGGTACCTTGGAGATATTACCATTTGGAAAAGTAAAAGTCAGGAGTCAGGAAAAGCCAGTATGGGACAGGCAAATGCCAGTTCCCTTCCCTACTCAGGTGCACACAGCCAGCTCCTAACTGATGCTCCTGCCCTCCTTGCCTTGGGCTGATAGCCACCAGCCTCCAAGTGAAAACTTGACAGTTCCATTGTTTTTTAAAAAGCAGATCTAGTTTTCTGACTTTTCTTCATCCTGTTGCCAGGCTCTGAGTACGGTGCATGGGCTGCTACTGACCTCCCCGCGAGGCCAGGCCAAGTGTGGTCTAGGATGTGGATGGGTCCCTTTTTTCTCACCCCAGCAAAGCTCTGGTCTTATACCCCTGCTAAACATTTAGCTTCTGACTGATCCAAAACCGTCTCCCCAATGCAAACAGGAAGCCTCTATGTGGCTGGCAGGCCTGGATCCAGAGAAAACATGAGGATAGGGAAGGACAGCTAATATTTCAGTCTGAAACAAGTTCATTGGATTGTCATAGAAACACCTTGGAGCCACACACAAATCTTACTGTCTTGGATGTCTCAGCAGAGCAGCTACTCACGGCTCGTCTTAGGACAGACACAGAGTTTGGAGGTGGGTAGCACTTAAATTAGCTTCTCTCTTCTCTTCCTCCCTCCAACATGAAGCATGAGAAGCAAATGTTTCTCCCAGTAACAATGTGCACGGAATTCTTGTAGGCAGTGTGTGTGGACACTGTTCTTTCATTCCTTTAAGTCATTAAAGAAATGGTTCTCTGTGTAAGCTGAGAAGAATTTCTCCCTGCACCTGTGAAAATGATGCTGCTCTGTCACTGGCCTGAATGGAATTGCCCTCATTCAGCTCTGAAACATTGTATTTGCAGAGTATGACTCCTCCAAGCCTCTCATTTATATGTAGCACGGGGCTTGTTTTCATTTCCCCCTCAGGCAGGAACAAGGCCGAGGAAGCCAACCAAGATTTCCCTGTCCTTATAGAGTCTGAGGAAGTACCCAAAAAGACATGCAGCCCCCAGGAAAGAAGAAGGAGGAAGGCAGGGGCAGGCTGATCTGAGGGTTAGGAGGAGAACAAATGCTAAAGAAAGAAGAAGGAGGTAGCAAGAGAGAGAACCCTCTGATAGATTACAAAGCAAGGCAGGGCCCAGGTGTGCAGGGGCCACCACCTCTTTCCTGGTTCTTCCCACCTAAACACACTCCAGCTCAGAATCAGGTACCAGCAGCTGTGTGGTTTGGGGAATACTTTAGCAATCTTGAAGCAACCTCAACCATTTATACTCTGATTAAAAAGCAGTGTTCTTGGTGTGCAAATACAGCATTGAGACAATTCTCTTAGTCTTCCTTTCCAAGCACATTATCATTCTAAGCTCTTCCTCTATAGAAAGTTTGGAAGATTATAAACCAGGGGGTGATGAGAACTGACTTACATTTTTAAAATATCGTCTGGCTGCCTTGTGGAGGTTGGAGGCTGGGGACAAGGTGGACATGGTGAAGCCAGTTAAAAGGCTGATGGTGGTTTGGACTAAGGTGATGACATACTAACAGACATGGTTCTCATTGTTAGTGATGGTTCCTCCTAAAGGAGTTTTTAGGGATAAAATAGGCATATTTAGGGATATTTATGAATAAATAGGACCCATGGGGGAGGACTGCATAGGTGAGAGCTTGGAGCTGCCAAAAGGCATATATTCACAGAGGGAAAGAAAAAAGAGGTGCCACAGGATAGGGGGAGAATCACAGAAGATAGGGAAAAGTCACAGGGTATGGGGAGAAAAAAGAAACAAACTTTCACAGGGGATAGAGAAATGTCTGCAAATGGGAGAAAGAGGAAAACAGATTTTCACAAGAGAGAGAGAATTCTACCACTGGAGGGGGAGAGAAAAAGGGGAGCAGCACGTGGGTTTGGGCTTTGAAGCTGCTAGTCTACCACTTGGAAGGCAGTATGAAGAGACAAGGAACTGCACCCTTCATAAACCTTAGCAAAAAAGGGCTTGGTGGGTTACCCCCTTAGGACCTCCTGCCTACGTGGGAGTCTGTACTTGCTTCCAATAAATGTCCACCCTTTTCATCTACTACCTTTTGTCCATGGCTTCATTCTTCAAGAATCCAGGAAAGAAATCACCCTTGCATCCTGCTCAGGAAAAACAACCCGACTCAATGATGCACTAACAGACAGGATTCTCATCGTTAATGATGATTCCTCCCAAGTTAGACATTAAATATGGTAAATCTGGATATAACAGCTCTGATAGCTCCTTTAACATTGAATCGCTAGTATTTAATCACTAATTTAGTGAGCTTGAAAAATCTAGAACAGAGATGTCTGCATAAGACTGGATATGACAATTGCCATTGAGAGATACAACACAGAAGAATTCAGACCCTCCACAGGGGGAAATGACCACTGACTGGGGTGATTTAGGACTGTTTCCATACCACAGGCCTGGCTGCATTGGACCATGAAGGATGAGAAGGGTCTTGGTGAGCACGTGTGGGGAGCAGGCCTTTCTAAGCACAATGTGGCATATAGGGTAGGAATAGGATAGGGAAGTAAAAGTGTGCTCAGAAGTTGTGAGTTGTGGTTTTGGCTGGAGGGTCAGATTCACACAAAGGAGTAGCTACTGGGGGAGAAGGCTTGAAGGTAGATTAAGGTTAGTTTAGGGAGCTATAAATACAAGTCAAAGAATTTATTCTCTGGGCTGAGGGAAATATTGAAGGTTTTTGAGCAGGAGAATATTGGCACTTAAGAGAGACTACTATGGTCTGTTGCAGGTGGGTTGAGGGGGGCAAAGCTGGGACATGGAGATCAGTACAGGTGTGGCACCAGACAGGAAAAGAAACTACATTAGAGAAGCATCACAGACGTAGAGCCACACTGTCATTACCTGGTTGAACATGAGGAGCAAGGGATGGAGAGAAAAGGGAACTGAAGGGTACTGAGGATTAGTGACTAGGAGAGTTGGAGGTGCCCTTTGTTTCTAGTTGAATTTCAGGTTCATCTAGCAAGGAGGGTCAAGGTACCCTGCAGGCACATGGAGATGCACAGCGAATGCTCAGGAAGACCAGGGTTGGGAGATCTCTCTGAGCCTTCTTCTTGGAGATAAGAGTCACAGCAATGGGAGTGCATGAATGACCAAGAAAGAATAATGTAGCCGCAGAGAGGATGGAAGAAGAAAACCCACAGTTAAGGAGCTAGAAGGAGAGAGGTTAAACATAGAAGTTATCATGAGAGTTAGTTGATGCCAAAACCGGTTTGGCTCAGTGGATAGAGCGTCGGCCTGCGGACTGAAAGGTCCCAGGTTCGATTCCGGTCAAGGGCACATAACTTGGTTGCGGGCACATCCCCAGTAGGAGGTGTGCAAGAGGCAGCTGATCGATGTTTCTCTCTAATCGATGTTTCTAACTCTCTATCCCTCTTCCTTCCTCTCTGTAAAAAATCAATAAAATATATTAAAAAAAAAAAGAGAGAGAGTTAGTTGATGCCAGGACTGACCAGCAGATCCTGGGCGACGAATGAATAGATTACTCTGACACAGGTTTCTGTGAAAGAGAGGCTAAGGGGCTAGTTTGCTTTAGGGCCAAATAGCCCTGTTCACCTACCTCCTTAGACTTTTATTGTAACAACAGCTTGAACTATAATTAACCTCTAGATACAATCACCAGGGTACGCATCCTTGAGAAAGCACCTGCATCTGTAGTGTCTTTCAAACAAGGATGTTTTGAAGTCTAAACATAAAGATTCTAGTAAAATCCCTGGGGGCGGGGGGTCAGTCAAGGCAGGGGCTGCCACCTTCAGCAAGGTCCCCCAGAGACTTCCGACCTTTCAGAGAATCCTCCTTACCGACATTCCAACTAAGTCCCACAAGTTGATATCTTTGCTCCATGGCCCCTGAACTTGCTTGGAACTTGATGCCACCCTGTCACATAGCTGGTCTGATAATGTTACAAATGACCTTCAGGCTTGCTTGTCTGGGTATTCTGTCTCTACTTCACTGGACACTATGGTGTCCCAATAATAGAATTCACTGTTACTGAGAAAGATCTTTGACAAAATTTCTGTCATACAATTTGGTCTATAAGTTTGCTAATATTCAAGGTTTATTATTATTATTATTATTATTATTATTATTATTGTTAGTAGATGCTAGCTCTTCACTTTTAGGCTTCCAGACTCTATAAATAGTATTTATGTCTTCCTATCTATCTCAGTATCACTTGACGATATTCAGATCCTAGGCTCGTGTGCCTTTTGGTATTTTTGGTTGGTGATAGTTCATTTTCTCTCATGAATATTACTTTTAGGGATCACATGCTGTGTGTATGTAGGTCGAGACAAAAGGTGCTCACCCACTAAATAAGCTGATCACATATGCATTGTGTAGGAAACACACTTCCTATAGACCTCAGCTTCCCTAGTAGAGGGTATGGTGGAACCTGAGAGACAGAAGCAGTCATAGCTTAGATGGTAAGTATGGGAGTGGTTCAGGATGCAAAGCAGGGCCAGCTCCATCCTGGGCTAATGTCCTGCTGTTGCAACTTGAAATTGTTAATATTTTAGAACAGGAAGCCCCGCATGTATACTTTGTAGTGGGCCCTGCAAATTATGTATGTGGTCCCAATTATAACAGAAAGGCCAGTGGAGTCCCTCCTGGAAACTACGATTGAAGTGGCTCTTTAAGTCAAAGCAAGCCAGGCCTGCAGGATGTGGCCCGTGGGCTTCCCAAACAGCCGCTCACTGAGGTCAGGTCTGGAAGGGCCAGGGCTTGCCAGACGCGGTGGGAGCTCTACCTCTGAAGCCGGTGCCTGGCAACAGCTGCTCACCCTGCGTGGCTGAAGAATTTAGCTGCAAAAAGCTAATTTGGAACTCCCTAATTAAGCTAATGAAGTCAGATCATTTTAATCTGTTCTTGGTGCAGTCTTAGGTCTAATCCCAGAATAAACAGATAATTGACTTCGTGGCATATGTGTCCTTTTTGTGACATATGAGCCAGGCAACATCCTTACATGATTTTTTTTTTAAACTTTGGCAAAGGAACTGGTTTTCCTTAGCCACAATGAATGTTTGAGATGATGCAAAATTGTAGTAAAATAAATCAATCGTGCTCTCATTTTAAAACATTATACTAACTACTCTAAATAAGTTGTGCCCAAATAGTTCCTTAGTCCTGAAAGATCCTAGCTAATGTTCAATATTTTTCTTGTTTTAAAGAAAACTTATGAATAATGAATGCTACCATACTCAGATGTCTCCTGAAACGGGCTGAGGTTGGTGAGATAGAAAACAAGCCATTTCTCTTATTTGGCCTAGAATTCTATAAACTCAGAAAATTCACTAATTAACCTTTAAACTATATCAAATTATTTCCCTGAGACTCATACATCTTCATAATGGTGAGAAATCCTATAAAACCGAGAGACTAAGGGATCATTCTGTATAATCATCCATCTTCTTGCCAATCAAAATTGTTCTTTATGAAATATTTCCACCTTCTTGTCTCATAACTGAGATGAAGTAATTCTTTCTCCTTTGAAGTTTATTGATTCATTTACTGAATCTTTTAAATATTAATCCAAATAGTGGGCAATTTTCAAGTGTCACTTATTCCCCTTTAGAAGGCTTTATTTTCCACTCATGTAATTTAATTTCTAAAACATTAAAAAATACAGGAACCATTTAAAAATAGCCCACTTGGTAATACTACTACTACTAATAATAATAGGCAATATTGATTGAAAACTTATTATGTATGTGTCAGGGACTATGCTGAGTGCTTTGTATATATTACTATTTCATTCCCCCAGTCACAAGAGGTAGTGACTCCTACTATTAGAAATGCAGAAATCAGGGCTCTAACCAGCTCCATCCTTACCTGGGGTGCCCAGCTGGATCAGGCCCAGGTGGTTCTGCTCCATAGCTTCAGGTACAGCTCAGATTCTTTTATGTAGGAAAGATCTCTGTCCAACAGCCTCAGACTTACCTCTAGCTCGGCAGAGCACTACATGAAGCTTCTCCATTTCAGAGCAACTGCTGAGACAGTGTGGATGGTCCGCACACTCCATCTGCACCACCGGAGGGGAAAAACCTCTCACATCATTATTAAGCACCTATTTGCTATGTGTGAAGCTGGCTGCTCCACTCAGGGACACACAGGTCAGTAAAACACGAGCCTCACCCTCAGAGAACACATGGAAATCTCCCCAATTTCCTCTGTGGAGATAGCACCCAACCATTCTGGTTTGCCAGAGACGGAGGTTTCCCTAGATGGGCGATTTTCAGTTTTAGCATCAGAAAAATTCCCAGCAGACCAGGATACATTCATCATCCCACTAATAGAACAGTAAGTCAGATCACTGTGTGTTTGAAAAGAAATTATATGCAGCCCTGTTTGTGGACCTCTGTCTGAACAAACACATGGCTTTTGTTCACCGTCTGTCTGATCCCATGGCCACAGAGCCTGTGAGCCGCCTGGGTAAGCAGCATGCTCGCTCCCATCTTGTGCACTGAGCGCCCCGAAGGCTTCCCGGGTGAGTACACATGACTCAGGGGAAGACGGGCTCCGAGAAAGGCCTTCCGGGAGCCCTGACGGTGGGGGTGAGGAGAGCACAGGAGCCGCACAGTGGGCGTGTTCTGGGAGGCACAGGGGTCTCCTGGGAGCGCCATTTGCCTCTCCTCTCTCTCTGGACTCCTCCCCACCATCCCGGAATTCTCCCCAATGACACCTGACTCTTTCAGAAGCAGGTAGCAGGGATGAATGCTCTGCTTGACTACCCCCACTAAGCCCCCCACCCATCCTCCTGCTGGTGACCCCAGCAACATGGTTGCATCTTGGACCATCTCCCCATCTCTACTGTCCCACACCCAGGCAGCTGGTCAAAGCTCAATAAGGCAGACATGCTGGGGAGGGGAACATTTTCTCACAAGACAGATGCTGCCATCTCTCTCAAAGAAGCCTGTGAACTCTCAGGTGGCAGCCAGTGTGGTGGTCAGAACTGGAGGGTTACAGAAAGCCCTGTGAAGGAATCCTCGGCCAGAAAGAACAGAGAAAGACAAACAGCTTTTCTCTTCTTTTCTTTTTGATATTTGTTGCTGAATGGGCCCTTGTCATGGACACAGACAATAGGGTGCTGAAGGCTGGGGGTGGGCTGGAGGGGGTCAATGTGGGGGGAAATGGGGACATACGTAATACTTGCAACAATAAAGAATTATTTTTTAAAAGTTAAATACAAATAAAATTAAAAAAATAAATACTCAGCTGTTCTGGCAGTTTGTCCAAACAAAACAAAAATCCTTTGGGTGTGTGTTCAGTTTCCATGACAATGCCTATGGCAGGGCCAAAATGTGAAATGAGACTCATTGTCAACTACAGATGTGCTGCCAGAGGCTGGGCGGGGCCACCAGAGGGGAAGACAGCTGAGCATGCACTGGTGGCACAGTCTGCTGTTTGCCTCGATGGTCACAGTGGTGCAGATGGGGAGATCTATACTCAAGGTTTGAAAACCCGTAGAGGAGGAGAGTCTAGGGAGACAAGCGGAGAAAGTTTGGATAGATGAACTGGGCCTGATTTCAGAGAGAGAAATAGAACTTCACTGCTGTCATCATTTGCTGAGAACAAGTACTTGCTGTTGAGCAGCTGAGACATAGCAGGATCCTCTGAGAAAGAACAGATGCTCCGAATCATATTAACAGTTAAGCTGATTTAAGATTTATGTTAGCTTGGTTTAAGAACGTCACTAGACTAATATTTTTTACTTCTATTTTAATTTTGAGGTTGAAATGGGAACGGTTGTGAAAACAAGCATGAAATTAAGTTCTCTATGATCTCTCAGTAGGAATATGACATCAAAATCATTGCTTGCATTGAAAAACTATTTGGCTCAATAAAACCTGAGTGTCAGGCACTCTGTGAATCCTGTGGAAGGGTGAATGTCCTAATAAAATAAGCATCCCATTTAAGTTTTATTCCCCATTTAGTTGTCTGTATTCATGGCAAAGCTGCAAATTTCATGAGACCAGGGATCAAATATGTCTTGCACAGTGCCCTAAAAGCACATAATAGCCACTCAATAAATAATTGTTGAATGGATTAACATAGTTCATATGAGGCAGGATCTCTACCATTAAATTGTGCAATCTGGTAAGAGAAACAAATATTCTTTTTATAAAATTCATACAAGGCTGACTGAAATAATTTAGAAACAGAAGTACCCCACATTCATTCATTTATTTAGTCAACAAATATTTATTGAAAGCTACTAAGAGTAAGACACTGTGTAGGTGCTGGGGATGGAACAGCAACAAAGAGACACAAAGCCCTGCCTACCTCTGTGGAGGTTTTTTCTGGTTGAGATGGACCAAAATCAAATAAATAAGGACACAGAGTCTGTCAGAATCTGAAATGCACCATGTGAACAAAATCAAGAAACCAATGAAGAGAAAAGGGGGTGCTAGGTAAGGGGCAGGGGACCAGGGAAGGTGACTGCATTTGTGGTGGCCATAAAAGCTAAGAGAGTTTGGAGAGAGTGTGATGGGAAGCTCCTTCCAACTGCTAGAGCATCTCTCCCTGTAGAAAAAAGGGACTGTGGGGGCTGCCCTAGAAGATGAAGCAGGGCCAGGCTGGAAGGGAAGAGGGAACTCCCGGTGGGTCCTGCCTTCCTCTCCCTTCCCCATGACTGACCATCTGAACCCCTTTTGCCCAGGATTTTTGTCCCGCGGTGCTCAGCCTGCCCTCCATCAGGCCCACACAGCCCCTCTCACCCATGTCTAGTGTGGATCTGCCTCAGCATGGCTTCCTGGGGGGCAGGACACAGAAAGAACAGTCATTACTGCCTGAAATGTGCTTATGTATATCAGAGGGTCAGCAGGCGCTCTTCCCAGCTCCAGCTCTCAGCCGTGGAAGGTCCAGGGTACCATCCCAAAACCAGTGCTCTTGCTGCCACCACAGATGGTCAAACACCTTCAACCTCAGAACCCCAATCTTTGTGCCACGTTCTGCTTCCATGGTAACCCAGTGAAATGCCAACCTAGTGCTCTTCAGTTTGTCTGACATGCTTTCTAATCAACTGCCATTTCCCTCTAGTCATCCTTCCTCTCAAGTTTTTTTCCTTTTCTCCTTCCCACCCACAGCCTTCCTTTCTCTACTCCTTTACCTTTCTCTCCTTTTGTCTTCTCCTTTGTCTCTTCTTCTGCTTCATATTATTGAAAATCTTTTCAGATTCTGCTTTTAAAATAGACACAAATTTTAAAATAAAATTATAAAAGCACTAGAAAAAAATCATAAGTGTACCAATACCTATTTGCAATAAAAAAAAACTCAGCAACCTAGGAATAGAGGAGAAGTTCCACAGCTTGATAAAGAACATCTACAAAAAGTGTACAGCCAATATCATACTTAATGCTGAGGAACTAGAGCAGCCGTGGGCAAACTACGGCCCACGGGCCGGATCTGGCTGTTCTATCCGGTTCTCTTGCTCTCCCCTCCGCTCCTTTACTTTGAATTTATATTAGTTCACACAAACACTCCATCCATGCTTTTGTTCCGGCCCTCCGGTCCAGTTTAAGAACCCATTGTGGCCCTCGAGTCAAAAAGTTTGCCCACCCCTGAACTAGAGGCTGTCCTAATAGGAACAAGGCAAGGATGTCCTGTCTCACTACTTATTTTGAACATTTTACTGGAAGTCCTACTTAATGCAATAAAACAAGTAAAAGAAATGAAAGGTATACTGGGTATGCCTTGTTCCTGATCTTAAGGAAAATGAATTTAGCTTTTTCCTGTTCAGTATGAACTGTGGGTTTGTCATTTATGGCCTTTATTATGTTGAGTTATGTTCCCTTTATTCCCACTTTGCTGAGACTTTTTTGTCATAAATGTATACTGGGCTTTGTCAAATGTGTATCTGCATCTATTGCTATAATCATGTTTTTTAATCCTTTATTTTGTTTATGTGGTTTATCACATTAATTGGCTTGAAGATATTGAACCAATCCTGAATCAGTCCCACTTGATTATGATGTACGATCTTTTTAATGTATTGCTGAATTTGGTTTGCTAATATTTTGTTAAAGATTTTTGCATATATGTTTATCAGGAATATTGGCCTATAATTTTCTTTCTTTGTAATGTCTTTACCTGGTTTTGGAATCAAAGATAATTTTGGCCCTGTAAAATGAGCTTGGGAGTCTTCCCTCCTTGAGAAGCTTTTGGAATAGTTTGAGAAGGATAGGTGTTAATTATTACTTGAATATTTCGCTTCACCTATGAAGCCACTTATGTTTGTTAGGAGTGCTGTTTTTTGTTGGTTGGTTTGTTTACTTTTTTGTTTTTACTGCTTCAATATCATTGGTTATAATTGGTCTGTTCAGATTTCCTGTTTCTTCTTGATTCAGTTTTGGAAGATTGCATGTTTCTCGGAATTTATCCATTTCATCTAGATTGTTCGATTTATTAACATATACGTTTTTACAGTATTTTCTTATAATTCTTTGTATTTCTGTGTTGTAAGTTGTCACTTCTTCACTTTCATTTCTGATTTTATTTATTTGGGTCCTCTTTTTTTTCCTTGATGAGTCTGTTAAAGTTTTATCTTTTCAAAGAACTGGCTTTTGGTTTCATTGATCTTTTGTATTTTCTTTTAGACTCTATGTTGTTTATTTTTGTTCTGATCTTTATTATTTCCTTTCTTCTACTAACTTTAGGCTTTCTTTGTTATTTTTCTAGTTCTTTAAGGTGTAATGTTAGATTGTTAGATTGTTTATTTGAAATTTTTCTTGTTTCTTGAAGTAAACCTGTAGTGCTATGAATTTCTCTCTTAGAAATGCTTTTGCTATGTTCCATAGATGTTTGTGTTTTGTGTTTTTATTTTCATATGTCTCAAGATATTTTTTTAATTTCTTCTTTGATCCCATTGTTAACTAGCTTTTTTGTTTCTTTTCATTTGTATGAAATGTCTTTTGGATATGGCAATGGCATTTTAGATGCAACACCAAAGAAACAATCCATGAAAGAAATAATTGAAAAGCTAGACTTTATTGAATTTTAAAACTTCTGCTCTTTAAAGGACATCATCAAGAAAATAAGACAAACCACAGACTGGGGAAAAATATTTGCAAAACACATACATGATCAAGAACTATTATACAAAATATACAAATAATTTCAACAACAATACAATCATAGTAGGGGACTTTAATACCCCATTGACATCACTGGATAAATCTTCTAGAGAAATAAATCAACAAAAAAACAGCAATTCTAAATGACTCACTAGATCAGATGGAACTAATTGACATTGTCAGAACATTTCACCCAAAAGCAACGAAATATACATTCTTCTCGAGTGCACATGGGTCATTTTCAAAGATAGACCACATATTAGGACACAGGAAAAGTCTCTTTAAATTCAAGAACATAGAAATCATATCAAGCATCTTCTCAGATCACAATAGCATAAAATTAGAATCAACTACAATAAAAAAAATCAAAAAGTCAAGCACTTGCTATTAAATAATGTTTGGGTTACCAAAGAGATCAAAGAAGAAATAAAAAGTATCCTGGAAACAAATGACAATGAAAACACAACAACCCAAAATCTGTGGGACACAGTGAAAGCAGTCCTGAGAGGGAAGTTCATAGCTCTATAGGTCTACCTCAAAAAAACAAGAAAAACTGTTAATAAATATCTAACCCTAATACATAAAGAATTTGAAAGAGAGCAATAAGAAAAGCCCAGAGTAAGTAGAAGGAAGGAAATAATAAAGATCAGAGTGGAAATAAACAACATAGAGACCAAAAAAAACAATACAAAGATCAATAGAACCAAGATCTGGTTCTTTGAAAGGATAAACAAGATAGATGAACCTCTACCCAGGCTCACCAAGTAGCAAAGAGAGATAACCCAAATAAACAAAATCAGAATTGAAAGAGGTGAAGTAACAACCGACCCCACAGAAATACAAAGGATTGTAAAACAACAACAACAACAAAAAAAACTACAAATAACTCTATTCCAACAAACTGGACAACCTAGATGAAATGGACATTTTCCTAGAAAAATAATACAATCTTCCAAAACTCAATCAGGAAGAATCTAAAAATCTGAATAGGCCAATAACTACTGAGGAAATTGAAGCAGTAATAATTTAAAAAAAATTATAGCAAACAAAACCCTGGTCTGGAAAGCTTCACAGGGGAGTTTTATCAAACATTCAAGGAAGAACTAAAACCTACCCTCTTCAGACAATTCAAAAAATTCAAGAGGAAGGCACACTTCCAAGCTCCTTCTATGAAGCCAGCATTACCCTAATCCCAAAACCAGATAAAGACAACACAATGAAAGAGAATTACAGGCCAATATCCCTCATGAACATAGATGCCAAAATCCTCAACAAAATATTAGCAAATCATACCCAAAAAATCATACACCATGACCAAGTGGGATTTATTCCAGGGATGCAAGGCTGGTACAATATCTGCAAATCAATAAACGTAATACATCACATAACTCAATTGAAAGACAAAAACCACATAATCATATCAATTGATGCAAAAAAAAAAAGCATTTGACAAAAGCCAACATCCTTTTTTTGATAAAAACTCTCAGTAAAGTGGGAATAAAGGGATGATTCCTCAACATAATAAAAGCATTATATGACAAACCTATAGCCAACATCAGACTCAATGGGCAAACACTAAAACCATTTCCCTTAAGAATAGGAACAAGACAGGGATGTCCATTTTCACCACTCATGTTCTACATAATACTGGAAGTGCTAGCCATAGTGATCACACAGGAAGAAGAAATAAAAGGTATCCAAATTGGAAAAGAATAAGTAAAACTGTTATTATTTGCCGATGACATGATATTGTACATAGAAAACCCTAAAGACTCCATCAAAAAACAACTAGATTTAATAAATGAATTTGGCAACATAGTAGGATACAAAATTAACATCCAGAAATCTATGGCATTTTTATACGCCAATAATGAACTCACAGAAAGAGAAACTAGAAAAACAATACCATTTACCATTGCAACAAAAAAATTAAGATACTTAGGAATAAACTTAACTAAGAAGGTAAAAGACCTGTACTCAGAAAACTACAGGACATTGAAAAAAGAGATAAAGGAAGATATAAACAAGTGGAAGAATATACTGTGTTCATGGATTGGTAGAATCAACATCATTAAAATGTACTTACTACCCAAAACAATCTATAGATTCAATGCAATCCCCATTAAAATACCAACAGTATATTTCACAGATCTAGAACAAACTCTCCAAAAACTTGTATGGAATTTAAAAAAATAAAAGAATAACCTCAGCAATCCTGAGAAAAAAGAACAAGGTTGGAGGAATCACAATACCAAATATCAAGCTATATTACAAAGCCTCTGTTCTCAAAACAGCCTGGTACTGGCACAAGAACAGACATATAGACAATGGAACAGAACAGAGAACCCAGAAATTGACCCAAGTCATTATGCTCAATTATTATTTGACAAAGGAGGAAAGAGCATACAATGGAGTCAAGACAGTCTCTTCAATAAATGGTGTTGGGAAAATTGGACAGATACAGGGAAAAAAATTAAACTAAACCACCAACTTAAACCATACACAAAAATAAACTCAAAATGGATAAAAGACTTAAATGTAAGATGGGAAACCATAAAAATCTTAGAAGAATCCATAGGCAGGATAATATCAGACATATCTCATAGCAATATGTTTACTGGTACATCTCCTAGGTCTAGGACAATGGAAGCTAAGGAGAAAATCAACAAATGGGACTACTTCAAAATAAAAGGCTTCTGCACAGCAAAAGAAACCATCAATAAAATAACAAGAAAGGCCACTGCATGGGAGAACATATTTGCCAATGTGACATCCCATAAGTGTTTAATCTCCAAAATGTATAGAGAACTCATACAACTTAACAAAAGCAAGATTAATAATCCAATTTTAAAAAGGGGCAACGGACCTAAATAGACACTTCTGGAAAGTGGATATACAGGCCAAGAAACATGTGAAAACATGCTCAAAGTCACTAATCATCCAAGAGATGCAAATCAAAATGACAATGAAGTACCATCTCACACTTGTCAGAATGGCTATCATCAACAAATCAACAAAGACAAGTGCTGGTGAGGATGTGGAGAAAAAGGAACCCTCATATACTGCTGGTGGGAATGCATACTGGTGCATCCACTGTGGAAAATAATATGGAGGCCAAAACCGGTTTGGCTCAGTGGATAGAGCGTCGGCCTGCGGACTGAAAGGTCCCAGGATCGATTCCGGTCAAGGGCACGTAACTTGGTTGCGGGCACATCCCCAGTAGGAGGTGTGCAAGAGGCAGCTGATTGATGTTTCTCTCTCATTGATGTTTCTAACTCTCTATCCCTCTTCCTTCCTCTCTGTAAAAAATCAATAAAATATATTTAAAAAAAGAAAAGAAAATAATATGGAGTTTCCTTAAAATAATTAAAAATGGACCTTCCATTTTACCCAATAATCTCACTTTTAGGAATATATCCCAAGAACTCAGAAACACCAATGAGAAAAAATATATGCACCCCTATGTTCATAGCAGCACAATTTACAATAGCTAAGCTATGGAAACAGCCTAAGTGCCCATCAGCAGAAGAGTGGATTTAAAAACTGTGGTACATCTACACAATGAAATACTACGCTGCTGTAAAAAAGAAGGAACTCTTACCATTTGCAACAGCATGGATGAACCTGAAGAGCACTATGTTAAGGGAAATAAGCCAGTCAGAGAAGAATAAGTATCACATGATCTCACTCATTTGTGGAATATAATGAACAACGTAAACTGATGAACAAAAATAGATCCAGAGACATAGAAACATCAAACAGACCGTCAAACCTCAGGGGGAAGGCAGGGAGAGTGGGCAGGGGGGTAAGGGATCAACCAAAGTACTTGTACGCATGCATATAAGCATAACCAGTGGACACAGACAGTAGGGAAGTGAGGGCATGTGCTGGAGGGTGGGAGCAGCTGGGGAGAGGTCAATGGGGAAGGGGGAAGGAGACATATATAATACTTTCAACAATAAAGAATTTAAATTTTAAAATGGCAATAAATACATATCTATCAACAATTGAATCTAAAAATCAAAATAAATGAACAAGCGGAACAGAAACAGACTTATAGATACAGAGAACATTTTGATGGTTGCCACATTGTGGGGGGGTTTTGGGGATGGGTGAAAGGGATGAGGGGTTTTAGAGGTGCAAGTTAGTAGTTATAGTGTAATCATGGGGGTGTAGAGTATAACATGGGGAATATATTCAATAATACTCTAATAACTATGTATGGTGTCAGATGGGTATGAGATTCTGGGGGATGATCACCTAATAAGTTTTGTAATGTTTAATCACTGTGGTGTATGCTTGAAACTAATATAATACTGTATATCAACTCTAATTAAAAAATTAAAAAATGATTTTAGGAAACTACTCTGTATGATACTATTGTCTGACTAATGGCTCATCTGCTGGTCTCACTGCAGATTGTTCACACTTATGCCTTCATTTAGGGGCTGGAGTGCCTCGGCTAATATGCCCCCCACAGGCCTCTCTTTCCCCACATTGAGTTTCATCCATCGAAGCCTCCATGGCGTCTCTCTGCGAGTCAGCTTGGGCTTCCTTACAGCATGGTGGTTGAGTTCCAAGAGCACCATTGTGAGGCTTCCAGCCTTCCCAAGAACTAACACAGTGACACTTTTGCTGCATTCTATCGGACAAGTGAGTTTTGAGGCCAGAAAAGATGTAAGTGGTTGGAAATGCCTCTGCCTCCTGGTGAGAGGAGTAGCAAAGGATCTGTGGCCCTCTTTAATCAAACACAATAGTGTGCCACAATCCTGTCATCAAACTTGCTCCCTTGAGGTGAAGATTAAACAAATGAACCCCTCTCCAGCATTGTGTATTTCTTTAGCAAACACTCCTCCTGGCTGCACTTGTGTTCAAGCTAGTGGCAGCTTTTCAGTGAACCTGCAGCAAAGTTCACTGAACAGATCTTTGCAAATCCCAACACAGAAGTGTCTTAGTTACTACTGAAGTTTTCACCTTTTTTCCTAGCCTGAGAAGCTGACTCCAACTGCTTCTTCAGGTGAATGACAATTCCACCTGTCACAAGCACTGGGTTCTCCAGCTCAGAACATCTTCAGGTTGGAAAACCTGGGTCTGGAAAAGTTCATTTACTGGCCCAGAGCTAGACCCAAGTTAGGATAAGTCCCATGACTCTCATCAGTCTCAGGAAAAAGAAGTCTTTCTGTCAATTTTAGTACAGTCTCATAATTAAAAATGTCCAATTCAGCCCTGGCTGGTGTTGCTCCATGGTTAGAGCATCGGCCTGCACACCCGAAGGGTCACAGGTTCAATTCCTGGTCAAGGGGACATGCCTGGGTTGTGGGTTCACGCCTTGCCCCCGGTCGGAGCCAGTGCAGAATGCAACCAGCTGATGTATCTCTCTCATATTAATGTCTCTCTCTTTCTCTCTCTCTCTCTCTCTCTCTCTCTCTCTCTCTCTCTCTCTCTCTCTCTCTCTCTCTGTCTCTTTCTCTCTCCTCCTCCTCCTCTTCCTTTCCTTCCACTCTCTTTGAAAATCAATGGAAAAATATCCTCATGTGAGGATCAATGACAACAAAAATGTCCAATTCCATGTAATATTCGAGGCTCTAAATTATTTAAAGTTAAATGCTTCTATAAGAGTAACCAACGGATGCAAAACATTGGGGGGTGAGGGCATGTATGGGAGTGGGGGGGGGCAATGGTAAGATATGTACACATATAATACCTTAATAAAAAAAAATTTTTTTAAAAAGAAGTACAAAATTGATAGTTACAAAATAGTCCTGGGAATATAAATACAGCATAGGGAATATAGTCAATGATATTGACATAACCATGTACAGTGCCAGGTGGTTATTAGATTTATGGGGAGATCACTTCATAAGTTATATAAATATTTGTACATTAATACTGTACATGTGAAATTTATATAATATTGAATGACAACTATAATTGAAAGATAAAATAAATAAAAGTTTTTTTAAAAGGTGAAAGGGATTAAGAAGTACAAATTGCCAGTTAAAAAAATAGTCCCAGGGATGTAAAGTGCAAGGTAGGGAATATAGTCAATACTATTGTTAACTATGAATAGTGTCAGATGAGTACTAGACTGATCTGGGTGATCGCTTTGTAAGATATAAATGTCTAATCACTATGTTGTATGCCTGAAACTAATATAATATTGTATGTCAACTGTAATTGAAAAATAAATTTTAAAAAAGACAAAAAATAAATAAAATAAAATAAAAATAAAGTTAAATGCTTCTCCTGACAGATTTGGTCTCTAAATAATAGAAATGACTGATGTCAGATTTGGGGCAAAAAATGTACAAGATGAGCCTAAGATATCTTGAACCTGAAGATAAGGAAATCATCAAAGATCACAGCATCAAAAAGAAGGATGAACACAATTAAATATATAAAAACTCATGGGTCCATAATATTACAAAATCAAACATACAAACAAAACACAGAAACCTATTGTCTTTCTTGGAGGTGCCAAGACAACTACACATTATTCTAAAGATGGAATATAAAGGAGAAGAATCTAACATTTAGTCTGCCTTTCCTATGTAGTCTGTGCTTGAGAGTAACCAAGCAGCTGACGGTGGAAATCCTTCATGATAAGAAAAACCCAGCTAATTAATACTGAAGTAATTATATTGTTAGAAAATCAAATTTTTACAACCAAATGGTGGAGCTTGAGAACAATCAACAGTGGCTGTTAAAAGGCACAGGAGCAAAGTGAAGGCCTCAGAGACCCATCACACGAATGAACTCGAAGCGACTGCTTGGATCCTGATTGGAATAAGTCAACTGAAAAATTCATTTTTTTAGCCAAGGGGGAAAAATCAAACATGGACTGCCTATTACACATCAGATATTATGGTAATTGTATTAAGTTTGGTTGGATGTGATAATAGCATTGTGCTTATGTTTGTGTGATTTTTAAGCCCTTATCGCACATAAACTGAAGTACTTACCAATACAGTGATCAATGTCTGAAATTTGCTTTAAAATACTCCAGGAAACATAGTGTTGGGGAAGAATAAGTAAAACACAAAAGGCAGAATATTGATAATTGTTGAGATGAGGGGATGAGTTTGTGAGTGTTCATTTATCTACTCTTTCTACTTTGGTGTATATGTGAATTTTTCCATAAGATGTAACATTTTCCAAAATATTAAACATTTTTATGGAAAAGTTAAAGATCCTCTCCAACTTGGTTCTTCTTTGGGCTGGAAGGCTACAGGGGGGAAAGGAAGGCCCCATTTCTCCTACTCATCCCTCCTCTCACTCACACAGTGACCCCTGGGAAGGGGATCAGAGAAAGAAGGACAGGACCCATTTCACCTGACAGGTGTCCTTGGGATCTAATGGTGGTGTTTTCTGGTCCTGGCAGGTGTTCAAAGTTGATTTTCTTCAGCGTAGGGGTGGATTTTATGTTATTTTTTAAAGATCCTCCTTTCTTGGGTCTCTGTCACCCACAGGCCTCTAATGTGTGCAATGCCCACCACCCCCAGGTTCTGGATTTCCACCAATGTGTCCCCCACTCACACAGATACGCAGACTCTCTGCTGCTGCCCAAATGTCCCTGCCCATGGCCTTCTCAGATAAAGTCCCTTTCAAGATGGCTTTAGAATGGCTCCATCTTCCATATAGACCACATCTCATCCTAGCCAAATGCCGCAGAACAGGGTAGAGCATATTCCTTGACTCTGAGGTCTCTCCATTTGTTTCCTTTCCCAATTCTCCTGAGAGACAAATAGGTACACTTGACTAAGCCAGCAGGCTGGGATAGGGGCGGGACTACAGCGGGCTCTGACATTTCCTGGGACTAGTGCTGCTTCTTAGCTAAGGGTTATCTAAAAAGGAACCTGTCCCATCTTCTCCTGGCATCCTTCCTCTGCCAGGTATGCAAGAAACTTCTCCAGACTAAATCCACTGTTGGCCTCTAACCGAAGGTCTGAAGGCACATGGGTGCCTGATACATCCATCAAGGGGCTTTTGGCAGCAAGTAACAGGATACAAGGGTTTATTATTACATATAGTAAGTATAGAACTAGAAAGTTCCACATTGATCTAGTGGTTTGATGATATCAGGGCTCTGGGTCAGCTTCTCTTATTGTTTTTTCTCCTCTTAGCCACAAGATGGCTGCCACTCTTCCAAGCAGCACATTATGCACAATAACATACAATGGCAGGAAAGAAATGGTAAATTCACTTCATGTACCTCTCTTGTCATCAGAATAGAAAATGTTTCCCAAAATTCTCTGACAGACTTTACACCTCATTGGCCAGAAGAGAGTCACATGCCCCCAGCTCCCCGCCTGCCCAAACCCAATTGCTAACAAAAGGGAATAGGATTCTCATAATAGTCTTACCAGTGGTCGGCAAACTCGTTAGTCAACAGAGCCAAATATCAACAGTACAACGATTGAAATTTCTTTTGAGAGCCAAATTTTTTAAACTTAAACTTCTTCTAACGCCACTTCTTCAAAATAGACTCGCCCAGGCTGTGGTATTTTGTGGAAGAGCCACACTCAAGGAGCCAAAGACCCGCATGTGGCTCGCGAGCCGCAGTTTGCCGACCATGCCACATGCGGCTCTTTGGCCCCTTGAGTGTGGCTCTTCCACAAAATACCACGGCCTGGGTGAGTCTATTTTGAAGAAGTGGCATTAGAAGAAGTTTAAGTTTAAAAAATTTGGCTCTCAAAAGAAATTTCAATCGTTGTACTGTTGATATTTGGCTCTGTTGACTAACGAGTTTGCCGACCACTGCTCTAGAGCTATTTCATCTTCCCTTAGTCACGAATCTCAGAACAAAATTGAGATTTTGTTAACAAAGGAAAAGAAGGGCTAGCTGTTGTTAGACCACCACTTGTCCCACAGGCATCGAAGACAAACACCACCTACTTCTACTTCATGACTCTGCCCAGGACAAATCACAGGACAGCATTCATCAGTCCTTCCTCCGTGAAATGAAGTCGTCATACTCATGGCTGGTTTGGGTGACAGGAAGGGAGCTGAATTCTCCAGTTTAAAGAGGCTTGCTCCTGGTTGTCATGCCCTCTGAAGGCCCTGAACAGACTGAATCAAAGTTGGAACCATGTCAGGGGGCCACACCAAGACATGTGGCCTCAGGCTGAGACCCTCGATCTCACCTGGGGATCCATGTGCCCTGGCCCCTCCACTGGGCAACACTGCCAGCCTGCCTTCACTCCCGCCTCTGACTTTCCCATCCTAAAGGCTGGGTCTGCTCAGCGGGGGAGGGGAGATGCTGTGAAGGACTAACAGCTGTGACTAACAAAAAAAACCCACAAAGATCATTTAGGACTTTTACAGGAGAGAGTGGGAAGTGGGAAGAGGGCTGAGATATAATGTGAAAATCAGCCAGAGGCAACGTAAGGGGTGTTGGAATTCTGATAGCATATGGCAGATGCCACTACTACAGAATATGTAACTGTCTAGCCAGATGGAAGGAAAAAGGAAAAGGAAAATAGAGGAAGAGAAAAGGGGAAGTAGGAGAATGAGGAAGGAAAGAGAACAGGTTTGCTTGCTCTGGATTTGTGGGTTAACTTTTAGACGTTTGCTTCTGTTGCTGTTTTCACCTGGCTCTGGTGAACACATACACAGGTCATAGTGTGGCTTGTTTTAATTAGTTTGAATATCCATGCTCTGGGTTTGGAGATTAATTTAATTTTCACCACTATAATAGACTAATCTGATTATTCTCCTGGGGAGTTTGCATGTGAAATATTGAGACAGAATTAGCAAAAATGAGTGGAAGCAAAAGAAAAGACAGAAGGCAGACAGCAGAGACCAGCAGAGCAGGACTATGAAAACAATGCAGGAAGGAAGCAGTGGCCCAGAGGACCACTGGAAAAAGTCACTCGGTGGCCAGGGGAAGACTGGGATCAGACACTCAGAAGCTGTGATCACCGGGGGACCAGGTCAGGAGAATGAAGCTCAGCCAGTTCCAGCTGCCCAGGGGGACCAGGCAGCCCTGGCACCAGAGCTGCTTTCCATTCAGAATGAGGCAGACAGCCTCCTTCTCTGTCCTCCTGAGACTTCTGCCATGTGACACAGTCTTCATATTTTAATTTCCTCACGCTTCCTTTTAATAAGCCCAGTTTCAGTTCTCTATTCACTTGAGGGGTTTGTTTATTAGGGGTTTTGGTATGTCTAGCATTTGCCTGTGTGCCCAAAAAATAAATTAATAAGTTAATTTATTAATTCATTCATTCATCCAGCACATATTTAATCTGCACAAGGTGCCAGGTTATGAGGTTTCAGGAATGAGAGAAATGGCACTAAAATGTTACATTTCGATCCTAAATATTTTACACCTTAGAAAAAAAGCATGGAAAACCTGAAACTGAAAACAAGTGAACTATGAAGCAAGAAAGATTAAAACGATGTTCAGTACCTTAAGGGAAGAAGAAAGGAGACGGGACCATGAGGCTCTCTATTTCCTGGTGGGGATGGGAAAGCAATGCTGGGATCTCTGGGTCTGTTCTTTAGGCCCCTGCCTGTCAGCTGACAGTGCCTGTCCCTCATTGCCACTTGGTCCTCTCCAGACCGGCAGGCACCCTGTCCTTGGGGACAATCTGAACCTCTCACCCTGGGGTCCTGGCATGTGGAGGCCAACCCGAGACCCAGTTCTGGGTGCCGGAGTTGCTTTAAGGCCTAGGCAATGGGGAAAAGGCCTCCACTCTGGACAGTGGTGGCTGTGTTTGGCTTTTAAAATTAAAAATAATAAAGATATGTGAGGTCCTTGTGCCTTTCATCTACTAGGCTCCAGCCACATGGCCAGAACAGCAAGCCCACTTCCTGCCTCAGCTGTCTTATAATAAAGGTAAGTATGACTGTAACAATATTGTAGATATTTTATCCCAAAGAGCACTCTAGCTATGCTAGCTATTGGGTGCCAGAGTTTTTTCCTTTCTTTTTAAATTGGATTTATTGAGGTGAAATAGGTTAATAAAATGATATAGGTTTAAGGTATCCTATCTAATAAAAGAGTAATATGCAAGTTGACTGTCACTCCAACATACAAGATGGCTGCCCCCATGTGGACACAAGATGGTCAGCAGGAGAGGGCAGTTGTGGGCAATCAGGCCAACATGGGAGGGCAGTTGGGGGGGACCAGGCCTGCAGGGGAGGGCAGTTGCAGTGGGGGACCAGACCAGCAGGAGAAAGCAGTTAGGGGCAATGAGGCTGGCAGGGGAGGGCAGTTAGGGGTGACCAGGTCAGCAGGGGAGGGCAGTTAGGGGGGACCCCAGCCTGCAGGGGAGGGCAGTTGGGGGCAACCAGGCTGGCAGGGGAGCAGTTAGGCATCAATCAGGCTGGCAGGGGAGTGGTTAGGGGGTGATCAGGCTGGCAGGCAGAAGCAGTTAGGGGCAATCAGGAAGGCAAGCAGGCGAGCAGTTGGGAGCCCACAGTCCTGGATTGTGAGAGGGATGTCCGACTGCCCGTTTAGGCCCCATCCTACCAGGATGGGGCCTAAACGGGCAGTCGGACATCCCTGGAGGAGTCCCAGATTGGAGAGGGTGCAGGCTGGGCTGAGGGTCACCGCCCCCCCCCCCCCCGCCCCGTGCAGGAATTTCGTGCACCGGGCCTCTAGTAATTTCTATAATACAAAATCTGTATATTGTATTGTGTATTCACTACCCCAAGTCAAGTCTCCTTTCATGATCATTTACCCTTGCTTTACCATCTTCTATTCCTCCCCCCCTCCCCTTCCCACCTTTGCCTCTGGTAAATGCCATTCTGTCTATGAGTTTTTCTTTTGTTTTGGTTTTTACTTAATCCCTTCACCTTTTTCATCCAGCCCCCTAACTCCCTCCCCTCTAACAGCTGTCAGTCTGTTCTCTCTATCTTTGAGTATGTTTCTATTTTGTTTGTTAATTTATTTTGTCCATTAGGGGATCAATCCTGCAACCCAGGTACATGTCCTTTGACCAGGAATTGAGCTCTCAACTCTTTAGTTACTAGCCAATACTCTAACCACTGAGCTACACCAACCAGGCCACCATTTTATTTTTTATTAATGTGTTCTTCTGTTGTTGTTGTTTTCTTCTCCTCCTTATTTTTCTTCTAAAATAAGACCCTTTAACATTTCTCGTCATTCTGGTTTGGTTGTAATGGATTCTTTTACCTTTTTCTTGTCTGGGAAGTTCTTGATTTGTCCTTCAATTTTAAGTGATAGCCTTGCTGTGTCAAGTAGTCTTGGTAGTCTTGATTTACTCACTTTGAATATTTTATGCCAATCCCTTCTGGCCTGAAATATTTCTGTTGAGAAATCAGCTGAGAATCTTATGGGAGCTCCCTTGTAGATAACAGTCTTTTTCGTGTTGCTTTTAAGATTCTTTCTTTGTTTTTGCATTTATTTATGATGTCTATTGATGTGAGCCTCTTTGGGTTCATCTTGTTTGAAATTCTCTGTGCTTCCTGGACTGTGTGTCTCTTTTCTTCACCAGGTTAGGGAAGTTTTCATCATTATTTCTTCAAATAGGTTCTCGACACTTTTGTCTCTCTCTCTCTCCTTCTGGTTCCCTTATGATGTGGATGTTGTTATACTTCATGTTGTCACAAAATTCCCTTAAACTATCCTCACTTTTTTTAATTCTTTTTTTCTTTTTGCTGCTCTGATTGGGTGTTTTCTGCTATTTTGTCTTCCAAATTGTTGATTTGATTCTCTGCTTCATCCAACCTGCTGTTTATTCCTTCCAGTGTGTTCTTCATTTCAGATATTGTATTCTTCATTTCTGAATGGTTCTTTGTTTGTGGTGGTTTTTATGTCATTTTTCATGCTGTTATAGTTCTCGCTAAGTTCCTGGAGCATCCTTATAACCATTTTTTGAACTCCAGATCTGATAAACTGTTTGCTTCCATTTCGTTTCGCTCTTTTTCCTGGATATTTCTCTCACTCTTTCATTTGGGGCCTGTTTCTGTCTCCTTAATTTGGCTGCCTCTTTGTGTTTGTTTTTACATATTAGTTAGATCTACTATGACTCTCAGTCTTAGTAGAGTGGCTTTATGTATTAGGTGTTCTGTGGGACTCAGGGTGCAATCTCCTAGATCACTTGAGCTGGGTGCTCCAGGAATATCCTTTGTGTGGGTTATGTGGGCCCTTCTGTTGTAATTGAGCTTGATTGCCATTGGCTTGTTTGTACATGAGATCAATCCTCAGGCTGGCTGACTGTGAGGATCAACCCCAATCACAGTGTACAATCTGCTTCCCAGTTGTTGACCACAGAAGCAGAAGTCATCTTAGCAGGGTTTGGTGCTTGCTGAGTTCTCCCTTTAGATATGCCACTTGTGAAATTTATTCGATCCTACTCTGATGTTGTCTGAAGCTGGTTGTGTTTGTTTTGGGGCCTCTTTGGATGCACTCTTGTGCAGGCCAATGCCAGATGCTGCCTGTGACTATCCTTGGGAAACCTGTTTGGAGCTATGAAGTGATCCACAGTTTGTGGCTGCCTCTGCCTGGCCTGGGTGTGTGTGGTAAGGACCAAGATGTACACCAAGACTGGCTTATACCAGCACTGGGCCAAGAGGCAGGTCAGCAAAAGTCCCAAAACACCCTGAGATCTGCCTCCATGTGCCTCTGCCTGCCAGCTGCCTGTTAGACTCAGTCACTGAAAGAGCCTCTGCTGGTACTCAAGTTTCATGAGGTAGGTTCTCAGTGAGTCACCAGGTAGGGGTGAGTGGTGTTCACCAGATATTACAGGTTCAAACTCATTGCTGGGTCTGAGGCCATTCAGCAAAAGTTCCAGGGTATACCAAGTCCAGCTACCACCTGCTGTGTGTTCACACATTTTTGTAGTAGCGTGGGGTCTCAGGGAGTCCTCAGCATGACACAAGCAGAATTATCAGGCCCAAACAGATCAAGATTTAGCCAGGTTTTTAAGGGGAAAATGTCCCCTGACCCAGAGCCACACAACTCAGTCTGTTCAGAATTCTTCCTAGACCTCAGTAGGGTAAACCCACCCAGAGTCAGGAAGGTGAGGTGCCAGTCAAGTTCACTGAGAAGTGGGAGAAATGGCCTCACCCCAAAGCCACACAAATCAGTCACTGACACCCCCTGAGTTTGCACAAACTTCTATACCCAGACTTAATCAGCTGACTCCTGAGCAGAGCACAAGCTCCACAGGGTGGAACAAGAGGGAGGCCAGGTGCTGGAGTATTGCATTTTCCCAGGCTGATGAAGTAAGGAGGAGAGTGCTCTTCCTAAGAATGATGGTGCCTTCATTGTGGGAGAATGACTCACACAGGGATCCTGGTAGCTGTCCCTTCAACTCTCTCCTCAGAGCCACAAACCCCAGTCTCTCCTCATGCATCTCTAGTCTGCTCCACCATCCCTATCCAGGAGTCCAGTGTGAATGGCTGTAAAGGAGATTTTGCCTGTGGGGCCTTTAAAAGGGTGCCTGTGTCTCTAGCCAACTCCTGTTTCTCCTTGGTGGACAGAATCCCCACTGATTTTCACAGCCAGATGTTATGTGGATGCCTCTTCTGGGCTCTGCGGCTCTGGGCTGGGGAGCATGGTTTGAGGTTAACACCCCATACTCCTTATAGAGAACTTCTGCAGCTGAGGTATCCCTGTGGGATTTCAGCCACTGCCCAAGGGAGTGGGGCCAGCCCTTTGTGCATCTCCACCCTTCCTACCAGTCTTGCTGTGTGATTTTTCTGTATACCTTTCGTTATAAGACTTCTCTTTAGCTAGTCGTCAGTAGGTTATTGAGATTGATTGCTCTATATTTTAGTTGTAATTCCAGTTTGGTCCTGGGAGGACCTGAGTGTAACATCCACCTTTTCTGCCATCATTTTGGATTCAGGTGCCCGTGTTTTTAATGTAGTTCAAGGGAAGGAAATGTGACTTCTATGTCAGATGCCAGTTTTTCCTAGAATAAGCATTTGCCTGCTAAATTTGGAATAAATAATCAAGGAGAGAGATCTGCTGAAACTGATTGGCTAGCAGATTTGAGGCCAAATTCAAAGGCTGGGTGCTGAGCGCAACTGCATTTCACTTAAATTATTTTTTTTAGGATGTGGCATCATTCAGAAACCCAATTGATTCTTGTGTTCTCTCCAAATCTTTGAAACCTGGATATGAGAAATGTGCTCTAAGCACAATTTCAAAAGGGGAAAGGAATAATTTTTCTCACTTTTTGTAATAGTTGGAGATATACTTAAAGAATTATTGTGGTCTTATGTTTGCTGTCTTCATATCACCATTACCTGGGTGGGAGCTGTTCAAAATCAGTGGCAACCACTGAAATCACTCGTGAAATGGTTTATTCCACATTTCCTTCAACCAACCCACTCTACTTTCATACAAGTAACAATACCTAGACCCAACTCAAACTTACTCATAAAGAAACATGAACCCGGGATATAAAATTCCTGACAAGAAACAAAGCCTTGACTTTAAAGTCACAAGCCAAGGGCCTCAAAAGAAATTAGACCAATAACCTGAATAAAACAAAATAGGGCAAAAAATAAAGCATTTGGGTAAAGACTTTCTCTATGAAGTTTTGACTCTCCACACTGACAAAATTATTCTCATCACTCTGACTGTGATAACCCAGCCTCAGCTTTGCTTCATTTTCTTCCAGAATGTATTATGCATGTGAAGAAGGGTGTTTCAGGAGGGAAAATTGGCCTAGTCCTGCTTTTCTTTATATTTTATGTGCTGACTCTCTGGACATGTCTTTCTGTCAAGAAGAAACAACTGTTGGTCTACAGGGATAAGAGTCATTCCTCATCTCCCCTGGAAGCTCTACTTGGTGCCCTCACAGTGGTTCCCACTGAGTTGGGGGGTTGTCCAATTATTTGGATGACAAATAGGGACAACACCTAACAGCCCACAGAAGAGATTTTCCAACTGTTGTCTAAAAAGGAATCTTACATTTCTCCTCATTGGAACTATCATTACATCACTACCCGCAGGAGGGACTTGGTATTTGTTGAATGGATGACTCACATTACAGGACCACCATTCATCATAGGTGGTTACCTTGGCCCACATTGCCTGCACCCAGGCCCCTCTAAGGAAGACCACCTGTATAGGGAGCAGGGAGGTCCTACAGAATGAGTTTCCAGAGCAGGAGTGGGGGACAGGAGCTCCACACAGCCTAACAGTTCCTCCTCTTCTCATTGTTGAGATTCTGCTTACAGCCTTCCAGTAAATCTCCCGTTTTTCTTAGAATGATCAAGTCTGAACTCCTTAACCTAGTCCATATATCCTGATGACATGACCCTTGGGATTCTGTTCTACCCTGCCTCTTGTCCTTGGCCCCTTCATCCACCTGGCCAGCCACCTTCCTGCTTCAGCCTTCCTATGTACCAGCTCCTACCCAACCCTGTCCCATTTCCCACTCTAGATGAATTCAGGGTTAGCTCACAACTCACCAACCCTGAGAAAGCTCCTCTAAGAAGGTCCACTGCTGAATGCTCTCAGGCACCCTGTGCCTTCACAACATGTCTCTCCACTGGACATCTATGCTCATTTGTACAACTGTCTTCACCCTTTAGACTGTAATCTTCATGAGGCAGAACCACCCCTGTCTCCTTCATCCTCACACTTAGCAACCAGCATACTAACTGGCACTGAGGAAGCTGGCACAGATGAAGCTGGGAGGGAGAGAAAGTGAGGAGGTGGGAAGCTCCTTACAGTTCCTTCTCTCCAGCCCACTGACTTACAGGCAGGTATAACAGAGAGGGGCAGGGAAAGAATTACTGAGGACTTCAGTAGATTCATTTCATTACATCCTGTGTGTGCTCTACAATGAAATAGTCATGTAAGAAATTTTTCTCACAAAAACTGTATTGGTTTTACCATCTTTGTTACATTTTTGTATTGGTCTGCTTCATTGAAGATGGATGTTCTCACAGCCTCTCCACCAGAAAAGTGCCCTGGTGTGTGCAGCAGTAAGTGTTAAGCCTCTTAAGCCATTTCTGTAAGATAACTAACTTCCACAGAGTGAGCATAAGGGCAGCTGACTAAGTGCCAGGCCCATTGGAGCCTGGTTTTTTCTAGTTTTTTGTTGAGAGGCTACCCTCCCACAGTGGACTAGCCAGGGGAATGTTCAGAATCTCCTGGTTCCATGGAATAAGTCAGGGCTATAAAAGCAGTAGCTACTAATGTTCCCACTGAGCCCTCACCCCTCACCACGTGCCAGGCACTGTGCTAGGCAGGACCAGGGGGTAAAAGCTCCAGCATTAGGCATCTATGCTTTGCTGACCCACAGGTGACCTCAAGCAGGGACCTCCCCCCTGTGCCCCAGCTTCTGCCTTCATAAAGTGGACAGTACCTATCTCAGGAAGGTTGCAAGGATTGAGTGACAGAATGCACACCAAATGTTGAGCTCATGGAAAAGCTCTCAATGTGAGTTAACTGTTAACACTCTTCAACAAACCATCTTATCATTTCCTCATAGCAAACTGAGGATGGATGTGCACATGGGCGCAGGCATGTGTGTGTCGGAGTGGCATCGGGAGGCTCACGCAGATTGGTTTGTCCATCAAGCCCCTGTCCACCATCACTGCTGTGATCTGGAAAGCGAAGTGCCACCAGCAGCTCCCTCCTCACCCTCAACCTTACCCACCACCGGGTGACACTCACCCCTCTGCGGGACCAAGGTTTAGTTTAGCACCTGCTCCAAACTGGGAGACCTCATGAGAGCAATTTCAGGGAGAAAATCTATGACTAATAAAATACTTTTGAAATAGTGATTCTGCAAGCTTTGATATAAAATAATATTTATGGAATATTCTAGGATTTGAGTTGAAAGTGAAACATGAGGGTCATAAATATATCATCTAACTCATTAGGCAAGCCACAGTCCTGGTGTCACATAAAGTAGGTCTATAGCCCTAAGATCCATTCATCACATTATTCTGTGCTTACTATCTTGAAACCAATAGTGAGTCCCTTTTTGGGAGTGATGATTAAAGATGAAATTTATCACTAAGGAATACGGAAATCCATCTATACTGCCAATGCTTAAAGAAAGGCTAGGTACATGAAATTCAGAAAATGGTTTTGGGTCCTTCCCTCCAGTAGCTGTGGCACAGGATAAAAACTTTATTGGGAACACACCCAAATGTGGCAGTGTCCTACATCTACCCCTCCCCAGCTGAGCAGAGGAAATGGTCTCTGCATTTCTCCAGTTCTGAGATGCCCTTCCTCAGGAGCCTCATGCACTGCAGGGAGGAAAGGTGAGAAACTAAATTTCCCAGGATTCTGTAAATTCGGTCTGATTGAATCTTTTAAGTGTTACCTTTAGGTAACACTTCCTCAGTCTCTGAAGTATTTCTGAGTCTCTCAGATATTTCCCCCTCTTCCCACTCTTCTTCAAGATGGTAAATGAAAGGCTGGGGGCAGCTAACCTCATCTCCCCTAATGTCTTCCAGAGACCCCCTTGTTGTGACTGCAAAGTGGCCACCCCTAGATTTTCTGAGGAATAACAGGACCTTCCTGGATTAGGGGAGAGGGAGAACGTGCCAACACCCTCTATAAGGGACTTTGTCACTGCTCTCATACAAAGTAGGTTCCACCTGTCGGTGGGCTCTTATGAGGTTACTAGAGGCCCGGTGCATGAAATTCATGCACTCAGGGGGTGTCCCTCAGCCTGGCCTGCACCCTTTTGCAGTCTGGGAACCCTCCAGGGATGTCCAACTGATGGCAGTCGAACATCCTTAGCACTGCTGTGAAGGCTCGCCAGCGGTGAGCCCAGCTTCTGGCTGAGTGGCACTCCCCCTGTGGGAGTGCACTGACCACCAGGGGCACCTCCTGCACTGAGCATCTGCCCCCTGGAGGTCAGTGCGTGTCATAGTGACCATTCGTTCCACTGTTCAGTTTAATTAGCATATTATGCTTTTATTATATAGGACTAGAGACCTGGTGCCTGAAATTCATGCATGGGGCGGGGGGGGAGTCCCTCAGCCCAGCCTGCACCCTCTCCAATCCGGGACACCTCGGGGGATGTCCGACTACCTCTCACAATCCGGGACCGCTGGCTCCTAACCCCTCTGCCTGCCTGCCTGATCACCCCTAACTGCTCTTCTGCTGGCCTGATCGCCCCTAACCGCCTCTGCCTCGCCCTGCACCTGGGACCCAGGATTCCCTCCTCCGGCTGGTCGCAGGCACCTGGGACTCGGGCCAGCTTCACCTGGGCCAGCCGCAGCTGCGGGGGACCTTAAGCGGGCAGCTTCGCCAGGGCCGCAGGTGCAGGCACTGGCGCCTGGGACCACGGGGCATGCGTCTTGTCCCTCTCCCGGGCCTCAGCCTGGCTGGTCCCCATCCCTCTCTCCCCAGTGTTGAGTGTCTGAGCCATTACAGCGTGATGACCATTTGCATATTAGCTCTTTATTATATAGGATAAGGACATGGCTGGGTCCCTGGCACACCATAGCCTCATGCCATATCTGAAGGATCACACTGGGGACCAGCCATGATTACAAAGATACCTTCACAGAAAATCATCTGTTTCTCAGCAACAGCAATGGAAAGATTGACATCATTACAGGTGACATCTCCTATGACAGATAGTTTATCAGGTATAGTAGTGCAAATAGGGACAAGCAGAGGATGTTGGGGTGCCTATCCCGGATCAAGGTTTTGGTCCCTCTCACTCACAGAGAGAGGCAAGCAATCAATTTACTAGCTGAAGGACACAATAAAGCCTTGTCTGGGTAGTTCAGTTGGTTGGAGCATCATCCCATAAACCAAAAGATTGAGGGTTTGATTTCCAATCAGGGCACATACCTAGGCTGGGGGTTTGATCCCTGGTTGGGCACATATGGAAGGCAACTGATCAATGTTTCTCTCTCTCTCTTTCTCTGAAATCAATAAAAACATATCCTTGGGTGAGGATTTTTTTTTTTTAAGGATATGATAAAGTGATGATTTCAGGTATGAGTTCCTCCATGAAGTCTTCCTCTGTACCTACTTAGTAGGCAGCATAAAGTCTCACTCCCTCCTCTCTGCTCCCACAGCCTGGGGTTCATCCTCTAACACCATCACTCATGTGTCCACAAACACCACAACCCCGGCCACAGAGGTCCTTCCCCAAGTGATCACTGCCGTTTCCTCTTTCTGATCCTTCTTTAAAATGTGGAAATGTGTTGAAATGATGACTATCTTTTGAGCAACGTGTCCCAGGGCCAGAGGAAAGGTGTCCAGCTCTTCTAGTAACTTCTGAGTCAGGACCCAGAAGCTCTTGGGGAAATCTCCTGCCAACCTGCCATGCTTTCCAGGCATCTTCACACCTGCTTTCTGGTCTCCATTGCTGTGCAAGACAAGGACTCCCTCCTTGAACAAACTCGCGTCAGGCTTCACAGACCTGAGGGTTCATCCTTGCCCCTGTCCTCAGTGTGTCAAATCCAGTTTTCCCAGAGTCTAAATCAGTTTATTGAGAACTCCCCAACCTTAATATCCAAGCAAGCTCCCCTCACCGTGGTACTACCCAAATTCCTAGTAATTTTCCACCTACTACCTCATCCTGCCAGTTGGTTAACAATCCCCATGTGTGTCTACTGTATTCGGAGTTGTGTTCAGTCTCCCTCTCCTACTTCAATAGTCTTAACTCTCATCCCCTTCAATAAATTCTTCCTTGGCATTTCCACAAGTATCAGCATAATTTCCTTTTACCAGTTCCAAAACTACCCTGAAACTTGGTCACTGGAAACCACCATTTGATTTTGCTTCTGGTGCTGGAAGAGCACATCCAGGCAATCTATCTCTGATCCACAGACATTGGCTGGAGAGACAGGACTGCAGGAACCACTCCAGGACAGTCTAGTCACTCTCCCATCTGGCATCTCCTGGCCTCCTGGCCTCTCCCTCTCTACCTGGCATCTCATTCTCCGGAGCCTCTCCCTGGGCCATGACCTTCTCTAGCAGGGTGGTCTCAGGGTAGTCAGACTGCTTATGTGGTGCTGGCTTCCCACAGCAAGCAATCCTGGGTGATGCTCCAGGAAGCCCACGAGAAGCTGCAAAGCTTCCCATGACTTAGACCGGAAGCCCCAGATGTCACTTCTGCCTTATTCCACTGACAAAACAAGTCACTATGGCCAGCCTAGATTTCAGGGGAAGGATGGAATACACTCCACTCTCAACGGGGAAGTGGCTTTTGTGTCCAGAGAGGGAAGGAAATGATGGCAGCATCTCAGAGACAAGCAACCCCACCTGCTGTCATTTGCCCTGGGTTTGCCCTTCTCAAAACAGGCCACCCCAAGGAATTAACCCTTGGGCCATTGACTACATTTATTTTCTTTTTAGAAGTGAAAATCAATTTATTTTTTTTCCAAGAAAAACAATTTTAAATATAATAATGTCACATGCAATAAACACCAATTATTCAAGAAAAAACAATCGTAAGTATAACATTATTACATGGAATAAACATTAATAGTTCAAGAAAAAAAGATTTTAGGTATAATAATATTCTCAAAACTGTACTAACATAGTATGATATCGCAAAAGTTGTAGGAAATATTAAAAACAAATAACAGGATTACTTCTATTAGATTCTAAAATATCCCCCCTGCCCACTGGCTCTATTTTTGTTTATCAGTTTATGTTGTGCATTATATTCCACAAATGAGTGAGATCATGTGATATTTATCTTTCTCCAACTGGATTATTTCATTTAGCATCATGTTCTGCAGGTCCATCCATGCTGTTGCAAATATGAAGAGTTCCTTCTTTTTTACAGCAGCGTAGTATTCCATTGTGTAGAAGTACACAGTTTTTTAATCCACTCATCTGCTGATGGGCACTTAGGCTGTTTCCAAATCTTAGCTATTGTAAATTGTGCTGCTATGAACATAGGGGTGCATATATCCTTTCTGATTGGTGTTTCTGTTTTCTTGGGATATATTCCTAGAAGTGGAATTACTGGGTCAAATGAGAATTCCATCTTTAATTTTTTGAGGAAACTCCATACTGTTTTCCACAGTGGTTGCACCAGTCTGCATTCCCACTAGCAGTGCAAGAGGGTTCCTTTTTCTCACCAGCACTTGTCATTTGTTGATTTGTTGATGATAGCCATTCTGACAGGTGTGAGTTAATACCTCATTGTCGTTTTGATTTGTATCTCTCAGATGATTAGTGACTTTGAGCATGTTTTCATATGTCTCTTGGCCTTCTGTATGTCCACTTTCCAGAAATGTCTATTTAGGTCCTTTGCCCATTTTTTTATTGGATTGTTTATCTTCCTTTTGTTAAGTTGTATGAGTTCCCTGTAAATTTTGGAGATTAGACCCTTATCGGAGATAACATTGGCAAATATGTTATCCATGCAGAGGGCTTTCTCGTTGTTTTGTTGACAGTTTCTTTTGCTGTACAGAAGCTTTTTATTTTGATGTAGTCCCATTTATTTATTTTCTCCTTAGTTTCCATTGTCCTAGGAGCTGTATTGGTAAAGATATTGCTACAACATATGTCTGATATTTTGCTGCCTATGGATTCTTCTAAGATTGTTATGGTTTCCCGTCTTACGTTTAAGTGCTTTATCCATTTTGAGCTTATTTTTGTGTATGGTGTAAGTTGGTGATCTAGTTTCATTTTTTTGCATGTATCTATCCAATTTTCCCAAAACCATTTATTGAAGAGACTATCTTGTCTCCAATGTATGCTCTTGCCTCCTTTGTCAAATATTAATTGAGCATAATGGCTTGGGTCGATTTCTGGGTTCTCTGTTCTGTTCCATTGGTCTATATGTCTGTTCTTGTACCAATACCAGGCTGTTTTGAGAACAGTGGATTGTAATATAGCTTGATATCTGGTATTGTGATGCCTCCAACTTTGTTCTTCTTTCTCAGGATTGCTGCAGCTATTCGGGGTCTTTTTTTATTCCAGATGAAATTTTGGAAAGTTTGTTCTAGGTCTGTGAAATACTCCGTTGGTATCTTAATGGGGATTGCATTGAATCTATAGATTGTTTTGGGTAGTATGGGCATTTTAATGATGTTGATTCTACCAATCCATGAACATGGTATAGTCTTTTATTTGTTTATGTCTTCCTCTATCTCTTTTTTCAACATCCTGTAGTTTTCCTAGTATAGGTCTTTTATCTCCTTAGTTAAGTTTATTCCTAGGTATCTTAATTTTTTTGTTGCAATGATAATGGGATTGTTTTTTTTAGTTTCTCTTTCTGTGAGTTCATTATTGGTGTATAAAAAAAGCCATAGATTTCTGGGTGTCGATTTTGTATCCCGCTACCTTGCCGAATTCATTTATTAAGTCTAGTAGTTTTTTGATGGAGTCTTTGGAGTTTTCTATGTACAATATCATGTCATCTGTGAATAATGACAGTTTTACTTCTTCTTTTCCAATTTGGATTCCTTCCATTTCTTCTTCTTGTCTAATTACTATGGCTATCACTTCCAGTACTATATCAGACAGGAGTGGTGAAAGTAGGCATCCCTGTCTTGTTCCTGTTCTTAAGGGAAATGGTTTTAGTTTTTGCCCATTGAGTATGATGTTGGCTGTAGGTTTGTAATGTATGCCTTTATCATGTTGAGATATGCTCCCTCCATTCCCACTTTGCTGAGAGTTTTTATCAAAAATGGATGCTGGATTTTGTCAAATGATTTCTCTGCATCTATTGATATGATCGTGTGATTTTTGTCTTTCAATTTGTTTATGTGATGTATCACATTTATTGATTTGTGAACATTGTACCAGCCTTGCATCCCTGGAATAAATCCCACTTGATCATGGTGTATGATCTTTTTAATATATTGCTGGATGCGGTTTGCTAATATTTTGTTAAGGATTTTAGCATCTATGTTCACAAGGGATATTGGCCTGTAATTCTCTTTCTTTGTAGTGTCTTTATCTGGTTTTGGAATTAGGATAATGCTGGCCTCATAAAAATAGCTTAGAAGTGTTCCTTCCTCTTGAATTTTCTGAACTAGTTTGAGGAGTATAGGTGTTAGTTCTTTGACTGTTTGAAAAAACTCCCCTGTGGAGCTGTCCGGACCTGGGCTTTTGTTTGGTGGGAGTTGTTTTTTTTTTATTACTGCTTCTATTTCATCGGTTATTATTGGCCTATTCAGGTTTTTTGAATCTTCCTGATTCCGTTTTGGGAGATTATATTTTTCTAGGAATTTGTCTATTTCATCCACATTGTCTAGCTTATTGGCCTATAGTTGTTCACAGTATTTTCTTACAATCCTTTGTATTTCTGAGGTGTTTGTGGTTACTTCTCCACTTTCCTTTCTGATTTTATTTATTTGGGTCCTCTCTCTTTGTTTCTTGATGAGTCTAGCAGCTAATGGTTTATCAATTTTGTTTATCATTTCAAAGAACCAACTCTTGGTTTCATTGATTTTTGTATTGTTTTCTTAGTCTCTGTGTTATTTCTGCTCTAATCTTTATTATTTCCTTCCTTCTACTTACTCTGGGTTTTTCCTATTGTTCTCTTTCTAGTTCTTTAAGTTGTAGGGTTAAATAGTTTACTGCTGATTTTTCTTGTTTTTTGAAGTATGCCTGTAGTGCTGTGAACTTGCATCTCAGGACTGCTTTTGCTGTGTCCTATCGATTTGGGGTTATTGTGTGTTCATTTTCATTTGTTTCCAGGAAGTTTTTTATTTCTTTCTTGATCTCGTTGGTAACCCATTCATTATTTAATAACATGCTATTTAGCCTCCATGTGTTTGAATATTTTAGGGTGTTTTCACTGTAGCTGATTTCTAATTTCATTCCACTCTGACATGACAAGCTGCTTGATATGATTTCAATCTTCTTGAAGTTGTAGAGACTTGTTTTGTGTCCTAACATGTGGTCTATCTTTGTGAATGATCCATGTGCACTTGAGAAGAATGTATATTCTGCTGCATTGAGGTGAAATGTTCTATAAATGTCTATTAGATCCATCTGATACATTGTGTCCTTTAGAGTCTCTGTTTACTTGTTAAGTTTTTGTTTGGAAAATCTGTCCAGTGAATTCAGAGAGGTGTTAATGTCCCCTACTATGATTGTATTGTTTTCAATCTCTTTGTTAAAATCCTCTAGAAGTTTTTTTTTATATATTTAGGTGCACCTTTATTGGGTGCATATTTGTTTACCAGGGTTATATCCTCCTGTTGGATCAATATCTTTAGTATTATGTAGTGACCCTTGTTGTCTCTAGTGAAAGGCTTAATTTTAAAGTCTATTTAATCAGATATGACTATTGCTACTCCAGCTTTTTTTTCTTTTCTATTTGCATAAAAAATTTTTCCCATCACTTCACGTTCATCCTGTGTGTGTCTTTTGTTTTGAGGTGGGTCTCTTGTAGACAGCATATAGTTGGGTCATGTTTTTGTATCCAGTCAGTTACCTTACCCATTTTGATTGGAGCATTTTATCCATTTACATTTAGGGTTATTATTGAGAGGAACTTATTTATAGCCATTTTAATTCTCACTCTGTTTCTTCTTCTCAGCAATCCTTTACAGCAATCCTTTTAGCATTTCTTGTAATGTTGGCTTGGTGGTGATGAACTCCTTTAGGCTTTCTTTCTTGGTCTAGGAAGCTCTTTATTTGGCCGTCCATTTTGAATTATAACCTTGTTGAATATAGTAATCTTGGTTTCAGATCCTTGCTTTCCATTACCTTGAGTACTTCATAACATTCCCTTCTGGCCTGTAGAGTTTCTGATGAGAAATAAGGTGTGTCAGCCTTATGGGAACTCCTTTGTAGATAATAGTTTTCTTTTTTCTTGCTGCCTTTAAGATTCTCTCTTTGTCTTTAATTTTTGGCATTTTAATTATCACGTGTCTGGGCATGGGTTTGTTTGGGTTCTTCTTATTTGGGGTTCTCTGTGCCTCCTGAACTTGTGTGACTCTTTCCTTTACCAGGTTAGGGAAGTTTTCTGCCATTATTTCTTCAAACACCTTCTCTAGTCCTTTCTCCCTTTCTGCATCTTCTGGCACACCTGCTATTCTAATATTGTTACATTTCACATTGTGCCACAGCTGTTTTAAGCTGTCCTTCTGTTTTTTAATTGTTTTTTCTTTTTGGTTCTCTAATTGAGTGATATTTTCAACTCTGTCTTCTAATTCACTGATTTGATCCTCAGCTTCCCCCAATCTGCTGTGTATTCCTTCCAATGTGTTATTTGTGTTATGTCATTCTTTATCTCAGACTGTTCTTTTTTCATAGTTACTATATCTTTTTTCATACTGTTGAGCATTTTTACCATCATTACTCTGAACTCTGTTTCAGATAAATTTCTTATCTCTGTTTCATTTATCTCTTCTTCTGGAGAATTCTCTACTTCTTTCGTCTGGGGGTTGTTTCTTTGTCTCCTCATTTTGGTTGTCTGTTTGGGTTTGTGACTATGTTTTAGATAGATCCTCTACACCTCTCAATCTCTAGTGTAGGACAGTGTTAAAGGCTGTTTCTGACTAATTGGATCAGGCAAAGACTCAAAGCCTCCAGAGACCACCTCTGTCTACAGACTAATAGGATTCTGACTTAATTGCCTCCAGGAAATTGTCCTCAGGTGTAGTGAGAGTTTTTTCAACAGGGTGGGGCACTTGCTTCTGCCTGAAGGCTAATTGTTACTTTTAATCTCTTAAGTGGCCTCAGAGCAAGGTGTTTTCCAATAGGGTGTTTTCCCCCAGGCAAGGCAAAAATGTGTATATGGGAAAGATGTCCTCCACTATGTGAGGGAATGATTCATCCCAGGAAACTTGGGCTGTCTGCCTTCTAAGCTCTATCCTCTGAGTCCCCAGTCCTGGGTTCTGCTCTCACAGCTCCAGTCCACTTCACCCTCCCTCTGCCAGAGCACCAGGTGGGTGGCTCCACAGGGAATTTTTGTGCCTTGGCCCTTCACAGCTAGATGTTGTATGGGTACCCTCCTCAAATTGGGTGCTCTCTGCTGGGGAGCCCAGCTTGGGGATTAGATCCCAGAGTTCTCAGTGGCACCCCCCGCCCCCACAGCTGAGATATCTCTCTGGGACGTGTAGGACATCAGATCCTGACTGTGGGCACCCAGTCATCCCTTTCGCACCTCCACCCCTCCTACCAGTCTCTATGCAGTCTCCACCTTCAGTCCTTGGGTATCAGGGTTCTCTCTTGAGAGCTTTCCGTTGATTATTCAGGAAGCCTTTCCATATGTCAGTTGTAATTCCAGCTTGTTCCTGGGAGAATATCCATGCAGCATCCTCCTACTCTGCCACCCCATTGACTTCTAATTTATATTCTAAACTTCACAATAATTTTGCATCTTTAAAAGTAGATGAATTTTCAAACTAAAAGAGCTCCAAGGTCAAAGCTCAAATAATGAGCAACAAAATAAATAACATAGTATTCATTTATAACCCAAAATATTAAATAAGTATGAATGAGTCCTTACTGATATAATGAATAAATAAGTAAGGAAGAGACAAATATCCTTTACAAAAGAATTTCATATGGTGTCAGTGGGTACTAGACTTACCAGGGTGATCACTTCATAAGGTATATAAATGTCTAATAACTATATTGTACACCTGAAAATAATATAATATTGCATGTCAACTGTAATAAAAAAATAAATTTAAAAAAAAGAATTCCAAATAATTTTAGCTATTACCTCTTCAAAGAGGTGGAGTTGAACTCCTTACTCCTTGAGTATGGGCTGTGCTTAGTGACTTGCTTCCAAACAGTAGAGTTTGGAAGGAGGGAAAACTAACTCCACAGAGGATATGGAGTTATTTTATGCAACAACTTGACTGGATTACAGGATGCTCAGATATCTGGTTAAATATGGCTTCTGTGTGTGTCTCTGAGGGTGTTTTCAGAAGAGATTAGCATTTGAATTGTGGACTGAGTAAAGCAGATGACCTTCCCCAAAGTGGATGGGCGTCATTTCCTCTGTAAAGAGCCTGAATATAACAAAAAAAGTAGAAGAAGGTTGAATTCACTCTCTACCTGACTTGTCAACTGGGCCATCACCTGCACCATCTACACCATTGGTTCTCTGGCTCTCAGGCCTTCAAACTACACCACTTTCCTTTATGAGTTTCAAGCTTACAGACTGCAGATCATGAGGCTCTTTAGCCTCCATAATCATGTAAGTCAATATCTTATAATTAATAAATAAAATAAAATTTTATATCATTACAATATTAATATAATAAACAAAATAAATAATGCTTTATAATATATATGAGTAATAGGCTATAAGTGTGTAGATACAGAGAAAGAGAGAGAGAGAGACATCTTATTGGTTTTGTTTTGCTGGAGATCCCTGACTAACACAATGGAGAAACCAGGCAAACAGCTCAGCTAGGTGATCAAGGTCAACATCAACAGTGATAAGTCATGTTAATAACAAGTGTACTTGATAGTGATTATAATGGCACTTTACCTCTTGCCCATCCTCCCAAGAACACATAACCTCCATCTAATCATGAGAAAAACATTAGACACATCCAAATAGAGGGACAGATCTCAAATTCAGCACACACTGACCAGTACTCCTCAAAACTGTCAAGGTAATGGAAAACAAGGGAATGTTGTGGAGTGAATGTGAGTGAACGACCACTGGAGTCCAGACCAAATTGAAATTTAGGGAGCCTTTATTAGCCGGCCGGCGACTGCTCTACCTTTCTCCATGCAGGGAGTCCAGAGAGCAGCCCCGACCCTTTATGTAGGACCACTTTTAAGCACATTTACCACATCTTGTTTTTGTAGAGCAAGCAATTTAAGACAAAACAGTTTTTAATGTCAGGGTCATATTATTGATGACTATGTTATTTACAGGGTCATCCTGTTCTTCAGAAAGCTGACAGTGTTCTATCTTGCAAGGCTATTTTGTGAGGTGTAGCTGGGATTCAAGGCTAAGTCGAGTAGGAGGAAGCATGCTCAAAAATTTCTACTCTCTAACAGGGAAAACTGAGAAATTGTCACAGAGCAAAGGAGTTTGAGGAGACTTGACACCTAATGTAATGTAGTAGCCTAGATAAGATCCTGGTACAGAAAAGAGCATTAGGGGAAAACTAACAGTGCATTAGTAGCGTACCAATGTTAGTTTCCTATTTGTGACCATGTGCTATTGTCATGGTAGCTGTTGACAAGAGGGGAAACTAGGTATGGAATATATGGAATTCCCTGTACTGTCTTTGCAACTCTTCTGTAAACCTAAGCCTATTCTAAAATGAAACATTTCCTAAAAATGTATATGGCCCAAAGCTAAAATATTCATTTTATTAGACCAAGGAATAGAAAACTGGAAGAAAAAAAAGGCCCGAGCTTAACAACACCTGGATCCTGTTACTTCAAAGAGAAGTTCAGATGACACAAATGAAATCAAAAGCAGATAATGACTTTACCAAAAGCTAATTACCTCAGATTGGGGATTTAAGATTTTGAAATTATCAGTGACTGTACATGGAGTAATTAATTTTAAACATCAACTAGACTATGATTTAATTTAAATTTTGAGTTTCAAATTTGCTCCCTTTTCTCCTGGGTAATCCCAATTGAACACATCCCTGAACTGGGAATTGCATTTGCAATGACAGGTCAGGAATTTGAATCACATGTTCTCCTCCAGTACATAACTAGATTCAAGAAAGGATGATCAATACAGTTCTCTCTTTTGCCTTTGGCTACCTGAAGAAATTTGACCTACCACCAGCAGAGCTAGTCCTACATTATGGGAGCAGAAAGGGGATTTAGAGTTTTAGTCCCAAGGTGCTGGTAAAGACGACCCTGGTGAAGCTGGTGAAAGCAGCCGCATTTTCCCGCAGCTGTTTCTCAGTGGAGATGGTACTTGGATGCTTGTTTGGCCATGGCAACAGGGTTGTTGGCTTCTAGTCACGCTGCCCTTTGAGTGGCAGCTCAGTGGGAAACCCAGCTCAGCACAATGAAGGCCCTGCTCTTCAAGGCCAATTTACTAATAGACATAGCTCTTTTCCCAGGCCTTCGGAGGAAGGGGGAGATGAGGCCCAGGGTGCTGTGAACGTGCCCCTTCTTCTGGTATCCCACTGTTTCATTTCCCATCTCTGTCTTGTTCAAGAAGTAAGCATTTGTATAATAAAGTGGTAATATCATGGCTTTGACAGTGTATTGGATTTTAACTTCGCTAAGAAAAGATGAGGACAAAGGTTCCTTTCATCACATTCTAACACAGCAGCACACAAGAGGGAGGCCGCCCAGCAAAGGTTACATGTGCTGTGAGGGGGTTAGATTGTATTCCAAGTGCATTGGGAAGTCACTGAAAGGTGCAGCCATTTAAGGACAGGGTGTGTTGGGGAGGTTTACTGGCTTTGTCATCTCCCTCATAAACTTTAATGACATGGTAGAAAATTGGGGTCTAAAGAAACAATTTTCCCAAGTCTTGATTTCCTGTAAAAGCAGTTACAATTTACCCTACAACATCTATTTTCATGGGATCCCCCAATAAGAAGGAATCAGGCTGTAATTTGGAAGGGGATGTGAACATTCTAGGCCACTATGCACTATTTTTTATGTTAAATCAATCAACAAATATTTATTCGAAATTAGCACAGTCCTAGGCAGAGTGCTGGGCACCAGGAATAATGATGAACAAGACTTAGCCCCATCCTAAAACCCAACAGCCTAGTGTTAGAGAGAGGCAGGAATGGGTACTGATTGGGAAAGATCAGTTCCAATTTCATCTGCCTTTTATAAGTTTTATAAACTCAACCTAAGTAAACATCTACAGGATGATGCCAAAATTTTTTCTGGTATTGAGATGAGATCCTGTAGCTCAATCATCTTTAAAGTGTATGGGATTTAAGAACAACTTTTTCTGTTGACATTAAGGAATTTACCAAAGTTAATAGCCATCCCCTCAGATGCTTGGGACACTTTCTATATGCTTTTTACTATCTTTAGAATTCCAAGATCTCTTATTCTTTTTTTAAATACGTTTTATTGATTTTTAGAGAATTGGGGAAGGGAGAGGGGAGAGAAAGAGAAACATCTATGTGAGAGCAGAACATCGATCAGCTGCCTCCTGCATGCCCCCACCAGGGATTTAGCTTGCAACCCTGGCATGTGCCCTGACTGGAAATCAAACCAGCAACCTTTCAGTGCACAGGACCATGCCAAACCAAATGAGTCACACCAGCCAGCACCAAAATCTCTTATTCTCTCTCCCTTCTCTATTCTCTTAAGAAAGAATCTAAAACTTACCCACATTGAGATTTAAGGTACTGATGAAGCTCAAAGTGTGTTTCAATAAGAACAAAGTTGTTTTTTTCTCTGGATTTGGCCTAAGCACCACTAAATTCCATGGTAGATGGTTAATATATGTGAATTAAAAGAATAAATGAATACACAAACAAAATTAAAATAGAACAATAAAATGTATTAAAAAGAGCAAAAGGGGAAGTAGAGTTAGGTAGAACAGTAGCATTCCACTAGTCCAAGTAAGGTCATTAAACAATCAACAAACAAAAATAAGAGATATTATTACAACAGCAAAAATTGTACATATGACATGCTCTCATAAACAAGGATCATTCATTCCAAGGGAAGACAGCAACCTGATCCCAACAAATATGTACACATAACATCAAAGACTGGGAAAATGTGATCATGGCTTGAGGCCAGCAGCAGCCCACAGGCTAACGGGTGTCTAGAGCCACAGATGACCTACTGACAGAAACTCTCTCCTTAACTGGGAGGGACAGAACATGGGACGTGAAAGCAACAGGATTTTGCACCCTATGTATGTGTTGCTCTTTCCTTGGAAACTGAAGCCTCTGGACTGTAATGTCTGCTCTGGTGAAAGGTAAGGACTGTTAAACTCATAATGCCTTGATGTCTTTGCTCCAGAAGAAGGTGCCACCTCACTTCACCGTTTTCTTCCACTCAATCCCATTGCGTCGTGTGATCTTCACTTCCAGAGATCAATACTCTCTTGATTTGTTTTTCCAAAAAGGAATACCTAAAGGTCTTCAGTTACTCAACTGCACCAGTTAATATTGATTCCTTGAGTAATTCTTTTTGCAAGCCACCCTTTAAACAACACAAAAATACTTCATTGTATGTTACCACCACCCCTATACATACACACACACAACCCCTACTTTATCTAGGTGATTCTTACCTTTAAGATCAGTTTTAAGTAGAGCAGCTTCCTCAGATTCCAGAGTGAGAAAGAAGCAAAACCACCATCAATAGGGAATATAACTTTTCTTAGTGAAAAAAGCTCTGGTTCCACTTCTGAATTATGACAGACCATTTGTTTCAGACCAGGTAACGAATGCAGCAATTTGCTGGTATAGAGGCAAGCAAGCAATTTTTAGATATTTATTTGTATTCAACTACTTTACTGAGCCATATCAAATGAAATGCTTTTTTGATTATTTGGTGTTTTTGTAGGTAGACAACAATATTGGCCGTAATTTTTTCCTCCTTATTCTATTTGCTATCAAATTGCATTGGCCAGAACTTGTAAGAAATGGTGAATAATAATAGGGATAGCAGACATCATTGGGGTTTTCCCCCATATGTAATGGAAATACCTCTACAGTTTCACATTTAAGTTAGCTGTTGTATAGTAGAGTAATATATTCTGTCCCAAATGTACACCTTCAGATCTCTAGTGTTTGAAGGATTTTTATCTCAATAAGGCAAGAGTTCTAAATTTCATAAAAATCTCTTCAGCACCTGAGATAATTTTTTTCCCCTTTTTGAGTTACTGGTTGGGTTTATTAATACATTTCTTTTCCTGTCATAAATTTTGCATTCTCACAGTAAATTATTCTTTAAGTGTGCTGTTAAATTTAATTTGCTACTATTTAATGTAGGATTTCACATCTATGGTAAAAAGTGAGGCTGGGCTACAGTTTTCTATTCTGAAATTTGAGGAAAACAAATCTTTAAGACAATTTTAAAATTTATTTTTTATTACTGATCTATACAAGTTTTCCATTTTGTGCACTTAAAGATTTTTCTATTTATTAGCATTGTGCTTTATACTTTAAAACTGTTATTACTGCCCTAACCGGTTTGGCTCAGTGGATAGAGCATCGGCCTGCAGACTCAAGGGTCTCAGCTTCGATTCAGGTCAAGGGTATGTACCTGAATTCAGGTTGCGGGCACATACCCAGTGGGGAGTGTGCAGGAGGCAGCTGATCGATGTTTCTTTCTCATTGATGTTTCTAACTCTCTATCCCTCTCCCTTCCTCCCTGTAAAAAATCAATAAAATATATAAAACTGCTATTACTAATTCAGTCATTTCTTCAACAAATATTGTGCTTGACTTTATTTTTTTTTAATTTTTTTTTTCAAATTTTTATTAAGGTATTATATGTGTACATATCTTACCATTGCCCCCCACCCCCACCCCACTCCCATACATGCCCTCAACCCCCAATGTTTTGCATCCGTTGGTTACTCTTATATGCATGCATACAAGTCCTTCAGTTGATCTCTTATTTCCCCCACCTCTCCCTAACCTTACCGCTGTAATTTGACAGTCTGTTTGATGCTTTACTGCCTCTGTAACTATCTTTTTGTTCATCAGTTTATAATGTTTTTCATTATCCCCAAATGAGTGGGATCATGTGGTATTTTTCTTTCATTGACTGGCTTATTTCACTTAGCATGATGTTCTCTAATTCCATCCAAGTGTCTACAAATGGTAGTAATTCCTTCTTTTTTATGGCAGCATAGTATTCCATTGTGTAGATGTACCATAGTTTTCTGATCCAGTCATCTGCTGACGGGCACCTAGGCTGTTTCCAAATCTTAGCTATTGTAAATTATGCTGCTATGAACATAGGGGTGCATGTATCCTTTCTGATTGGTGTTTCTGGTTTCTTAGGATATATTCCTAGGAGTGGGATTACTGGGTCAAATGGGAGTTCCATTTTCAGTTTTTTGAGGAAACTCCATACTGTTCTCCACAGTGGCTGCACCAGTCTGCATTCCCACCAGCAGTGCACGAGGGTTCCTTTTTCTCCGCATCCTCGCCAACACTTGTCGTTTGTTGATTTGTTGATGATAGCCATTCTGACAGGTGTGAGATGGTATCGCATTGTCGTTTTGATTTGCATCTCTCGGATAATTAGTGACTTTGAGCATGTTTTCATGTGTCTCTTAGCTTTCCTTCTGTCTTCTTTCGAAAAGATTCTATTTAGCTCCGTTGCCCATTTTTTTATTGTATCCTTTATCTTCCTTTTATTAAGTTGTATAAGCTGCCTATAGATGTTGGAAATTAAACCTTTATCAGTGATACCATTTGCAAATATGTTCTCCCATACAGTGGGGTTTCTTGTTGTTTTGTTGATGGTTTCTTTTGCTGTGCAAAAGCTTTTTATTTTGATGTAGTCCCATTTGTTTATTTTCTCTTTGGCTTCCATTGCACTAGGGGCAGTATCACTGAAAAAGTTCTTTTGGCATATGTCTGAGATTTTGCTGCCTGTGGATTCCTATAGTATTTTTATGGTTTCCCGTCTTATATTTAAGTCCTGTATCCATTTTGAGTTTATTTTTGTGTATGGTGTAAGTTGGTGATCTAGTTTCATTTTTTTGCATGTATCTGTCCAATTTTCCCAACACCATTTATTGAAGAGACTGTCTTGACTCCATTGTATGCTCATGCCTCCTTTGTCAAATATTAATTGTGCATATTGGTTTGGGTCGATATCTGGATTCTCTATTCTATTCCATTGATCTATATGTCTGTTCTTGTGCCAGTACCAGGATGTTTTGAGGACAGTGGCTTTGTAATACAGCTTGAAATCTGGTATTGAGATCCCTCCTACTTTATTCTTCTTTCTCAGGATTGCTGTGGCTATTCGGGGTCTTTTTTTATTCCAGATGAAATTTTGGAGAGTTCTTTCTAGGTCTGTGAAATATGCCGTTGGTATTTTAATGGGGAGTGCATTGAATCTATAGATTGCTTTGGGTAGTATGGACATTTTGATGATGTTGATTCTACCAATCCATGAACATGGTATGTTCTTCCATCTGTTTATGTCTTCCTCTATCTCTTTTTTCAGTGTCCTGTAGTTTTCCGCATATAGGTCTTTTACCTCCTTGGTTAGGTTTATTCCTAAGTATCTTAATTTTTTTGGTGCGATGGAGAATGGGATTGCTTTTTTAGTCTCTCTTTCTGTAAGTTCATTGTTGGTGTATAGAAATGCCATAGATTTCTTGGCGTTAATTTTGTATCCTGCTACATTGTCGAATTCATTTATTAAGTCTGTTAGTTTTTTGATGGAGTCTTTCGGGTTTTTTATGTACAATATCATGTCATCTGCAAATAAGGACAGCTTTACTTCTTCTTTTCCAATTTGAATGCCTTTTATTTCTTCTTCTTGTCTAATTGCAATGGCTAATACTTCCAGTACTATGTCAAACAGGAGTGGTGAGAGTGGGCATCCTTGTCTTGTTCCTGTTCTTAGGGGAAATGGTTTTAGTTTTTGCCCATTGAGTATGATGTTAGCTGTGGGTTTTTCATATATAGCTTTTATTATGTTGAGGTATGATCCCTCTATTCCCACCTTGTTGAGAGTTTTTATCAAGAAAGGGTGTTGGATTTTGTCAAATGCTTTTTCTGCATCAATTGATATGACTATGTGATTTTTATCTTTCAATTTGTTTATGTGATGTATCACATTTATTGATTTTCGGATATTGTACCATCCTTGCATTCCTGGAATAAACCCTACTTGGTCATGGTGTATGATCTTTCTGATGTAGTGCTGGATCCGATTTGCTAGAATTTTGTTGAGGATTTTGGCATCTACATTCATGAGGGATATTGGCCTGTAATTCTCCTTCATTGTGTTGTCTTTATCTGGTTTTGGTATTAGGGTGATGCTGGCTTCATAGAAAGAGCTTGGAAGTGTTCCTTCCTCTTGAATTTTTTGGAATAGTCTGAGGAGGATAGGTTTTAGTTCTTCCTTGAATGTTTGGTAAAACTCTCCCGTGAAGCCATCTGGCCCCAGGCTTTTGTTTGCCAGAAGCTCTTTGATGACTGCTTCAATTTCTCCCATAGTTACTGGCATATTGAGCTGTTTAGATTCTTCTTGATTGAGTTTTGGAAGGTTATATTTTTCTAGGAATTTGTCCATTTCCTCCAGGTTGTCCAGTTTGTTGGAATAGAGTTGTTCGTAGTATTTTTTAACAATCCTTTGTATTTCGGCGGGATCTGTTGTTATTTCACCTCTTTCATTTCTGATTTTGTTTATTTGGGTCCTCTCTCTTTGCTTCTTGGTGAGCCTGGCTAGAGGTTCATCAATCTTGTTTATCCTTTCAAAGAACCAGCTCTTGGTTTTGTTGATCTTTTGTATTGTTTCTTTGGTCTCTATGTCGTTTATCTGTGCTCTGATCTTTATTATTTCCTTCCTTCTGCTTACACTGGGCTTTTCTTGTTGCTCTTTTTCTAACTCTTTGAGTTGTTGGGTTAGGTAATTTATTACCATTGTTTCTTGTTTTTTGCAGTAGGCTTGTAGAGCTATGAACTTCCCTCTCAAGACTGCTTTCGCTGGGTCCCATAGATTTTGGATTGTAGTGTTTTCATTGTCATTTGTTGCCATGATGTTTTTTATTTCTTCTTTGATCTCTCTGGTAACCCAGTCATGGTTTAATAGCATGCTGTTTAGCCTCCATGTGTTTGATTTCTTTGGGTTGTTTTTATTGTAGTTGATTTCCAGTTTTATGCCACTGTGGTCTGAGAAGATGCTTGATATGATTTCTATCTTCTTGAATTTGAAGAGACTTTGCCTATGTCCCAACATATGGTCTATCTTTGAGAATGACCCATGTGCACTTGAGAAGAATGTATATTCTGTGGCTTTGGGGTGAAATGTTCTGAAGATGTCAATTAATTCCATCTGGTCTAGTGAGTCATTTAGGATTGATGTTTCTTTGCTGATTTTTTGTTTAGAGGATTTGTCCAATGGTGATAGTGGGGTATTAAAGTCTCCTACTATGATTGTATTGCTGTCAATCTCTCCCTTGATATCCTCCAGGAGTTTTTTTATGTATTTGGGTGCTCCTGTATTGGGTGCATATATGTTTACCAGTGTTATTTCTTCTTGTTGGATTGCTCCCTTTAGTATTATGAAGTGGCCTTCCTTATCTCTTGTTATGTCTTTCAGTTTGAGATCTAATTTGTCAGATATAAGTATTGCTACCCCAGATTTTTTTTCAGTTCCATTTGCCTGGAAAACCTTTTTCCATCCCTTCACCCTCAGTCTGTGTGCATCTTTTTTTCTGAGATGGGTTTCTTGTAGACAGCAGATATATGGGTCATGTTTTCTTATCCAATCCATTACCCTATGTCTTTTGATTGGGGCATTTAATCCATTTACATTTAAAGTTATTATTGATAGGTACTTATTTGTTGCCATTCCTATTCTTTACACCTGTGTTCCTTCTTCGCTTCCTATTTCTTTTTTTTTTTTTACAGCAGACCCTTTAGCATTTCTTGCATTGCTGGTTTGGTGGTAATAAATTCCCTTAGTCCTTTTTTGTCTGTGAAGCTCCTGATTTCACCTTCAATTTTGATTGATAGCCTTGCTGGGTACAGTATTCTTGGATTCAGACCCTTCCTTTGCATGACTTTGTATATTTCATTCCATTCCCTCTGGCCTGATGAGTTTCTGTTGAGAAATCAGTTGCTAGTCTGATGGGGGTTCCTTTGTATGTAACTTTCTGTCTCTCTCTTGCCGCTTTTAAGATTCTTACTTTGTCGTTGGTGTTTGCCAATTTAATTATAATGTGCCTTGGCGTCGGTCTTTTGGGGTTCATTTTGCTTGGGACTCTGTGAGCTTCTTGGATTTGTGTGGGTTTTTTCTTCTCTATATCAGGGAAATTTTCTGTCATTATTTCTTCAAATAGGTTTTCTATTCCTTGCTCAGCTTCCTTTCCTTCTGGAACCCCTATTATGTGGATGTTGTTTTGTTTCGTGTTGTCCCAAAGTTCCCTTAGGCTCTCCTCCTGCCTTCTAATTTTTTTTTCTAGAAGTTGCTCTACTTGGGTATTTTTTCCCATCTTGTCTTCTAGCTCACTGATGCGGTCCTCTGCTTCTTCTAGTCTACTCTCGATGCTTTCTATTGAGTTCTTTACAGCAGCGATGTCATTTTTCATTTCTTCTTGGTTCTTCTTCATTTCCTCTTGGTTCTTGCTCATATTGTCGAATTTGTCTTCCATTCTTTTCAGCCACCTTATGACCATTTCTCTGAATTCTTTTTCTGGCAGGTTGCTTGCCTCCATTTCATTTCCTTCCTTTTCTGGTGATGCCTGCCTTTCTTTCATATGTGGGCTGTGTCTTTGTCTCCCCATGGTCTCTCTTCTCTGGGTGTCTGGTTATGTAGTTCTCTCTCTCCTGCGTTGATTTAAAGGCACAAAATACAGCACTACCAGGTACAACACACAAGGCACTGAACAGAAATGTATTCACGATATTAATAACCTCCAATAAAGGTGACCACCAGAGAAAGGCAAATTAGGGGATAGGAGAGAAAGAAGAAGAGGAAAAAGAAAGAAAGAAGAAGGAAAAAAAGGGAGTGTCAAAATGAAATTGGGAAAAGGGAAAAAAAGTAAGAGAGACAAGAAAGAGACTAAGAGAGAAAGGGAAACAGACTATATATATTGGGGATAAAACTCCTATAGAACAATCACTTATTCCAGCAAATGCCAGCAACAAGTACCTGGGGATTAATACAAACTACAACACCAACTAATATTGAGTGAGGCAAGGGAAAACAGAAGCACTAAACAAACAAAAAAATAAACAAAAGAAGAATAAGCAAAACAATCTCACAAAAAAGCATAAAAATTCGATATGATCTACATTCAAGCAAACAACAACAAAATGACAGAGAGAAAAACAATTTTTTGGATAGTTAAGGCAGCGAAGAGAGAGGTGTGTATGGACTTGGAGCAGGGGATTGGAGATTAGATATATAAGTAGGGTGAAATTTTAACAGGGGGTAAACAGAAAGAATAGGGAAAATCTAAAGCAGGAAAGGGGTAAGATAAACAGGACACCGAAAAGGGAAAAGTGAGGAAGAGAGTGATGGCATAAAGATAGAGTTGAGATAGAGTAAAATGATGCTAAAGGAAAGATAAAAATAGAATGTAGAACATTAATCCCAAAACAAAATGAAGAGAAAATAAAATGACACTTAAAAAAAAAAAAGATAAAATAGCAGTAGTAATAATACGGATTGAAAATAAAAATGTAATAATTAAAAAGGTAAAATCAAGTGAGGAAAAAAGAAAAAAATTAGTTTCTTGAGTAAAAGATGCAAAAAATGAAAATAAAAAAATAAAAAATAAAAATAAAATGTGGAGTAGTGAAGGTCATTCACTTCCTCTGTTGTTCTGTTTGGCACGCCTGTTTCTCAGTCCAGACAGTATTGCAGTTCCCTGCGTTCCACTGCTCTTCAGTGATGTAAGCCAGTCCTGATTTTAAGCAGGCGGTGTGTCTTAATTCGTATTCCTTTATTTTTGATTACACAAGAGTCAATTTGTGATTCAGCCCCTGGGTGGCAGTGTTTCTGGATTGACTTCCGGGTTTATCTATGGCCTCTCTAGGGAGTGTTAGAGCCTTCTTTCCCTGTGGCACTCACTACTGGTTTGTGGGAGTGGGCTGCCTCAGAGCTGGCTCTCTGATGGTCACTCCCTGCTCCAATCCCCAGGTTCCAGAAAAACAACTTTCCCCTGCAGTCTCCCAGGGTGTCCCCAACTGGGTGAACCTATGTATTGGGCTTAGTAATCAGAAGCAAGAATTTCAAGAGGAAAAAATCCAAGTGTGCGCACTCCGTGGCTGCGCGTAAGTCTAGCACACCCCTGAAATTCTTAGGGTGTCCCTGCACGTCAGATCAAAATGGGTTGCTTTTTAGAGAGCCCTTCTGTTAGCAGCTCTGAGGACCCCCTTCCACATTCACAGATCACGCCAGCCCCAACAGCCACGGATTTTTCTAGGCACAGACTTCCCTGGTCCTCCAGCTCCCGCAAAACGCGCGCTCCTCTCTCGCGCCGGGACCAGAGACCTCACCTTATCCTAGGCGAAATCTGACCTTTCCGTAGTGGAGTGTAGAGCTCCTCTGAACCCGTGTGTTTGCGCCAATTGCGGAGCGTTGTTCTGGGGCTCGCAGCTGTTCCGTGGGTGCCGCAGTTGTGGATTCTCAGGCTTCCGATAAGCTCCACTTTCCGGTTCCAGATGGCGCAGACTCCGCGTCCAAGCCCGCAGCTCCGGGAGGGGACCCAGCCGCAGTGGTGGCTTCCAGGCCAGGGGAACCCCGTCTAGCAGTCTCCCACCTTCTTCTGGAGTTCAGCTGTCCCCCAACTTGCCAACAAACACTCCTAGTGCGACCCTCAGCTGTTCTTTCTTTCTGCTCCGGGACAAGGCTCGGAACACGTCTGTCTATTCCGCCGCCATTTTTTTTTCTCCTGTGCTTGACTTTATAGATTCAATTCATAATAAGTTTGCCATGGAGACTTCACATTTTAGGAATTTAATCACTGTGCCTGGTGCTGATTTGGCTGTTGGTGATACGGTTGGGAATGTGCCTAGAGAAGTCCTTTTCCAGTACAACTTACATCCCAGGAGTGGGAAACCACAGATGAAGCAAAGTAAGGCACTGTGATGGAGATGCCTGGGACACAGAGGTCAGAGATGGGGTCTCTGAGGAGTCAAGGAGTTAAGCTGAGGTTTCATGAAAAGCAGGCTCCCAAGGGTCAAGGGGGCCCGCATTGCCAAGGTTCCAAAGCCAGAACACTCTTGACAGGTTAAAGAAGAAAAAGGACTTGAAGAAAAGGCAGGCAAGTTATGATAAAGGAAGTCAAGAGAAATTGTTCTCGGCCATCATGATGAGATTAGAGGTATTCTAAGAGCAATGGGAAGATACTGGAGGATTTAATGCAGAGTGACATGATCCAATGTATATTTTTAGAAATCAGTGTTGAGACCAGAAACAAGAGTGGCAGCTGGGAGACTAGTGATCACTGAACCCCCAGGTGAGAGGAGATGGTGTTGCCATATCCCTTTCCTGGTTTCTTTTTTTCAGCTCCCAGAGTGGACATTCTGGAAGTTAGCCTATGTGATTGCTTTTATCTAAGAAACAGGTCCAGGGTTTCTTACTCTTCTGATGTCCTCTTGTCAATAACTCTTTATGGTATTTTTACTTCTGTTTTTGTCAACTTTTCTTTTTTGCTTTTTTGTTCTTTTTGCTCTTTTCTAATTCTTAGCTCATTTGTTTGTCACTTTCTTTAAAAACAAAAACATTAGATCCCAGCTGGTGTGGCTCAGTGGTGGAGAAGAGCATTGACCAATGAACCAGGAGGTCAAGGTTCCATTCCCAGTCAGGGCACGTTTGCGTGCTCAATCCCCAGTGGGGGGCATGCAGGAGGCAGCAGATCAATGATTCTCTCTCATCATTGATGTTTCTCTCTCTTTCTCCCTCTCCCTTCCTCTCTCTGAAATAAATAAAAAACATTTTAAAAATTAAAGATGTCAGTATATCCCGTAAATCTAATAGGCATCCAGACATCATGAGCTTGGGTACTAAAGGAATTATATCAATGACTTAAATTTCCCTGGGTCAAGAATAACAATTGTTAATTTTTTTTAACCTTCTCATGTTTGAGGACTCTCCGCCATATGAAACACAACATGCCTACCTCGTATTAAGTGAAAATATGAGAAACCTTCCCAGCTCCCCTCATACTAGGACATGAACACTAGACTCTAAATCAGAAGCCGGTGACAGGAAGAACTGGTGGCTGTGCGGAGCTCTGCAGGAATGGGGCATCAAGGGCATCACACAAGGCGCCAGAGGAGCCTGTGAAAGCTGCTGGTGGGAAAAGTTCCATGGAGAAGGGGCAGCGAAACGTGTCCAGGGTTCCTAGAAAACCGGACAGAGAGAGCCATGAACACTGGTCACTGGAGGTGGCCACATGGAGATGGGGAGGGTGAAAGCTAAAGCCACTCTTTCTGCGGGCATCCCTGTTTTCTCAGCGAAGAGGGAAGTCCCACCACCACCACCTGGGAGGAGGGGGGCACGAGGGAGTGTTGGAGGTTTGAGGAAAGACTGCACGGGGGCACACACTGAAGGGAGGCCAGCTACTGAGGCTGGCAACTTTTTGAGATTTCTTGAACATTTGTAAACGTCTCCAACATTAAAAAATTTTGTAGCAGTAAATCCCAGAAAATGCAAGAAAAATGTTGGATAAACTGTATTGTACTCTAGACCCAGCACGAGCAGAGAAAACCACCAGTAGGGAAAGGTCCAGCAGATCCCGGGGTCCGCGGCGGGAAATACAGGATTGCTCAGACAGACAAACTGAGGGGATGAGGGCTGAGCAGCATGCCCCTTTCCAACCCCTCCCACAGGGACTGTGCTCCCTACATTCCTAGGCAGAATAGAACCACCCTCCTAAGCATATTACTTTTTCCCATAGCACTTACCAGTTTCTTCCATGCAATGTTAATTACTTTTAAAGGTTGTAGCTTATGACTGCCTCCTTCCTCTCTAGCAGCTCCTTCCGAGTCTCCTCAAGTGTCTTTTACCCACCCCTACCTGATATGTTTCCGTGGGTTCATTCTCAGTTATTTTCAACAATGATTAGTTTCAATAGTGCCTGTTACATGTCAGACGCTGAGGATACAAAATGACATAAGTCTTGGTCCCTGTCCTCAAGGAAGGTATCATGTATCTGAGGAGGCAGGCATGTAACCATTTTCACTGCACAGTGATACACGTAGATGTATCTGAATTGCTAGGTGGACCACTCAACCCTGACTGGGAGTGAAAGGAAGTCTTCCTGCTGGTCATGAATTCAAGGATCCATTGGCCTAAGAGAAAACTTGAAGGATGAGTAGAAGTTAGCCAAAAAGAGGCACAAGGGGGAGAATAAGAACATGGTTTATGCTGGCAGGGCTGATAACCCTCCCCCCACTTCCAGGCAGGCCTCCTCATCCCCCAGCACACTCCAGTCCTTGAACAGTTGCGCCTTCCAATGGCCTCTCAGTGCACCTGACCTGTGAACATGCCCGTCTGCCTACCTCAGAGAGGACCTTTGTCTTTATCATGAGCTTTCTTTTAGTTTGAATTTTGAGTTTATTCAAGCCAAACTGATGACATAAGTCAGGGAGGAAGACCTCAAATGCTACAGAAAATAACAGTATTGCAGATTCTTTTATGCACTTGAAATTAAGGAGAGAATATTCTTTTAGTTAAAAAAAAAAAAATAAGTGATGGGAACAGTCTGATGTAGGAAATAGAGACATGTTCATGGCACTCTCACTGTACCTTGCCCTTTCCTCTGAAAACCTGGGAACCGAGCTACATTTAACTGATATTAGACACTCAATAAATGTAGGCACCCTGTCCTTCCCGTACTTTCATGAGTCACAAACTGCCAAGCACAGACCTCTTTCCTGAACTCCAGCCTCTAGAATCCAACTTCCTCCTAACCACTCCTGCCTGCATTTCCCACAGTGCCCCAAATTCTTTATGTGAAAAGTGGAGCCCATGATCTTCCCACTCACACGCCTGGTGAATTCCTACTCATCATCTAAAACTCAACCCAGCCACCATTTCTACTGGAGAAGCTTTATTTCTCAGCTTGGTCAGTGATACCACCATCCCTACCAGCAATCCAAGAGATATCAGAAATCCCTCCCTCTACTCCCTCTTCACGGCAAATTGGCCATCAAGATATTTTGATTTGCCTCCTACTTGACATCCTGACAGTTAACGTTTTGCTTTGATCCTTTATCATCTTTATGTGAAGAAGAGCTTCCTCATTGGTACCTGCGGTCCTGGCCTGGGTCTCCTCCTCACTTCTCCAAAGCAGAGTTTGACGAGGAACCTGTGAGCAGGTAGTTAATTTGGGAGGCACTCAAGGCAGCAGAATAAGGTAGCCAGAACAGTGATGGGAGAAGCAAAAACCAACATAAGGATGAGTTACTCAGATCACTTCTGTGGGTAGCTGGGGCTCAAGCCCACTCCTCGGGAACATGCAGATTGCCAATTTTTCACTGAGGAGGGACCAGGAGATCATCTACTCACTGGCTCCCATCCATCACCGTGCACTTCCAAGGCAAGTGAAGTAGTGTGAGGCAAGGTGCCAGAGTCATCTGATATCTGCCCAATAAAATCTAGAAAGACACCTTCATTCCAAAATGTTTTTCTAAAATATAAATATGTCCCCCCTGCTTAAAATCCTCCATTTCACTGAGGCTTGTAACGCAGCACCCACTCCCATTAGAAGAGAGTATAAAGTCTACATGATCTGGCCACTGCCTTCCCAACCTCATCTCCTATCACCCCTCCCCACCAGTGCCCTGGTTCCAGCCATATCAGACTACATAATCTTCTCATTTCTTTGTGTCCATTCATCCTTCCTTTTTGAATGTTCTTCTCCACCTGGTGAATTCCTACCGGTACTCATCATCTAAACCTCAGCCCCACCACTATTTCTCCTGTAGAAACTTCCTGACCCACAAGAAACAGCTAAAGCTCCCCTCCTTTGTTCCTATAACAAAAAAGTACAAGGCAATGTTACAGGTGGAATAATGTACACAACTCTGTAATTTCACCTATCAGTTTCCTGGTATTACATGCCTGTCACTCCCACTACTATATTATGAAGGCAGGAACTACTGTTAATATTTTTTCAGAGCCTTAAACAATGTCTGGCTTAGACCATTGACTAAATATTTCTTGCGTGACAACATGAATAGGTCACTTATAATGAGCCAGCTACTTACTTAATGCACATGTCATTTACGTGCCTGGAGGGATCAAACACTTGTGCTCGTAAAGTTCACCTGAAACCTTTACCATCACATGGTCAGGGACGACTGACTGAACAGAATCAGCTGAAGGTTGCATCCCTCTACCACTTACCCTTCTTTACCATAGAGAACAGCTTTCTCTCTTTTCTTTTTATATTTTACCCTTTAAAATACAGCTCTGTGAGAGCAACTGCTATACATTTTATTAGTTCAGGAACCAGAAAATGGATGCTACATCAGAGGCTTTAGAGGAAGCATCGGGAAAAGACAAATGGAGATAATGCAACACAGAATAAAAAACTTTCCATGGGAACCATCAAGGAAAACAGCACCAAATACCAGAGCTTCACAAAGAGGACAGCACTTTGTAGCAGCTGTATAGGAAGCAGGAGCATTAAATATTTATTAATATTGCCCATTTTCAGAAACCATTTGGCCAAAAGCCACTGGCCTGACTCCTGGCCCAGCCCCTGCTGCTAGGAGGCTGCCTTCAGAGAACTCGGGCCTTCTAAGTGGAATCTCCATCAAACGTACAAGGGCTCTGAGCAGTGTTACATACATCCCCAAAGGGTCCTGTGTGTTTATTATCCAGTGTCAACATTCAAATTTGAAAATCCTAACTCATTGCCAAGCTCTAAAAGATACTAAAATACTTAGATTAAATGCTCTGCTCAAATTATGAGGAAGGGAAGAGTATATATATATATATATATATATATATATATATATATAGAGAGAGAGAGAGAGAGAGAGAGAGAGAGAGAGAGAGAGAGAAACACAATCCTAGCAAACTTGAAAAATGACAGGCTATTTGAAAATTAAAATTATCATTCTTAGTATCAATATGTTAACATGGTTTCTTTAAATTATCTTTCTTTTCATTTAATCTGAAATGGGGGGGAAGGGGGGACAACAACAACAACCACAAAACACTGAAAACTAAAAAGGCTGGGCCTGTATATCCTCCATCTATCCGATCAGTAAAGCTCTCTACTGTGCAGCTGCCGGGTACTGCAAGGCACCACAGTGTGGATAAAAGGAGGAAGACACTCCTTGCCATTGGAAGATGTATGTCCAGGACCAAAATCCCCTAGGAGACTTTTTCTTTTTCCATTTCCATGCCATTGGATATGTGCATGCAGATGTTTTAAATCAATGATGTTTAATATACTTCAGTTCTTTTAATAGAAAAGTTATATAGGGAAGTTAAGAAACTTTTTTTTCCTAAAATTAAGTAGTCTGCATTCATGGTCTTTTCTTACTCATTTTCCACTTACCAGTAACTATAAAGCCACTGAAATCTGATGTCTACCTCTATTAGCTAATTTTGAAACTGCTTTTGCCAAATGACAATGACATAAACAATATGCTCCTAATAATTTTTCTGCATATCCATAGCTTAATCCTCCACTAGAAATGGGTGGCTTCCAGACTTCCCTCTGTAATTGAGGTATCTTCTTTTAATACCAGACCCACATTTGGTTTTTATAAAATACCCCCACATCAATGTCCCATAGATATCACCAATGTAATATACCTAAATCCAAGAGTATCTTTTCCTCACATTCCTGATTCTGCTCTGCTGGGGGAATGGTAGTCCCATCCAACCCATTTACCCTTGTGAAAAACCTGGAAGTCATCATTGACTTGTATCTATGCACACACAGGCCCTCAACAATGTATTGATCAACAAGCCCTGTCTAATCACTCCTACCACCTCCATCATAAGTCTTACTTCAGCCTTCATAACTTTTCTCTCAGGTTATCACAGCAGCCTCTTTTTTTTTAATTTTAATAAATCTTTATTCAGATTATTACAATTGTTTCTCCTTTTTCCCGCCATAGCTCCCCTCCACCCATTTCCCACCCCACCTTCTACCCTTACCTCCCCCCGACTGTCCTCATCCATAGGTGTATGATTTTTGTCCAGTCTCTTCCTGAACTCCCCATACCCCTTTCCCCCTGAGAATTATCAGTCCACTCCCTTTCTATGCCCCTGATTCTATTATATTCACCAGATTATTCTGTTCCTCAGGTTTTTAATTCACTTGATTTTTAGGTTCACTTGTTGATAGATATGTATTTGTTGTTCATAATTTTTCTCTTTACGTTTTTCTTCTTCCTCTTCTTTAAGAATACCTTTCAGCATTTCATATAATACTGGTTTGGTGGTGATGAACTCCTTTAGCTTTTTCTTATCTGTGAAGCTCTTTATCTGCCCTTCAATTCTGAATGATAGCTTTGCTGGGTAGAGTAATCTTGGTTGTAGGTTCTTGCTATTCATCACATTGAAAATTTCTTGCCACTCCCATCTGGCCTGCATAGTTTCTGTTGAGAAATCAGCTGACAGTCGCATGGGTGCTCCCTTATAGGTAACTAACTGTTTTTCTCTTGCTGCTTTTAATATTCTCTCTTTGTCTTTTGCTCTTGGCATTTTAATTATGATGTGTCTTGGTGTGGTCCTCTTTGGATTCCTTTTGTTTGGGGTTCTGTGTGCTTCCTGGACTTGTAAGTCTATTTCTTTCACCAGGTGGGGGAAGTTTTCGGTCATTATTTCTTCAAATAGGTTTTCAGTATCTTGCTCTCTCTCTTCTTCTGGAACCTCCATAATTCTGATGTTGGTACGCTTGAAGTTGTCCCAGAGTCTTCTTACACTATCTTCAACTTTTTGGATTTTTTTTTTTTTTGCTTTTTGCTTTTTCGGTTGAGTGTTTTTTGCTTCTTTGTATTTCAATTCTTTGACTTGAGTTTTGTGTTCCTCTTGTCTGTTTTTGGGTCTCTGCATAATATTTTTTATTTCAGTCAGTGTATGTTTAATTTCTAGTTGGTCCTTTTTCGTATCTTCGAGGGTCTCGTTATATTTATCGGCCTTTTCTAGGATATTCTTGAAGAGCCTTATAACCGTGGTTTTGAATTCTATATCCAGTTGTTAGTTTTCCTCCATTTCTTTCGTTTGTGATCTGATTCTTTGACGCCGCATTTTCACTGCTTCCCTGAGTTGGTAGGGTAAATTTGTGTGCTAGGTTTCCAATATGGCCCAGTGGGTCTGCCTCCCCAGTTAACCTGAGGTGGACACTCTTGGTGCACCCCTTTGTGGACTGTGTGTACAGCCTTGTTGTAATTAAGTCTTTATTGTTGTTGGTATCACTGGGAAGAATTGACCTCCAGGCCAGTTGGCTGTAAGGATCAGCTGTGTCTATGCTGGGAGAAGTTCGGTGCTGGAGACAGCCTTATAGGATTAGACTTGCCAAATTGCAATAGCCTCTTTGCTCAGCTTGGATGGGGTGGAGTCTCAGTCTTGGCTTCCTGTCAGCCTTGCCCTTGCGCACACGTGCGCGCCTTCAGACCTCTGCCTTCCCGGCTCCCAAGTCTCCGCCCGAGAGTCCAGACTCCCCCCACAAGAGTGTGGGTCCCCAGGTGCTCGCCTGGAACCGGGGTTCAGTGCAGTCAGAACTGGGGCCCAGTGCAGTCAGGAGCCTCTGACTCCCTTCCACTAGGAAAAGCCTGTGGCAACCTCCGCAGCCTTTGTGCGCACTGGCACGCGTGTGCTTTCAGTCCTCCGCCTTCCCCGGCTCCGGAGTCTCTGCCCGAGAGTCCAGATTCCCCCCACAAGAGCGTGGGTCCCCAGGGGCTCGCCTGGAACCGGGGTTCAGTGCAGTCAGAACTGGGGCCCAGTGCAGTCAGGAGCCTCCGACTCCCTTCCACTAGGAAAAGCCTGTGGCAACCTCCGCAGCCTTTCTGCGCACTGGCACGCGCGCGCTTTCAGTCCTCCGCCTTCCCCGGCTCCCGAGTCTCCCGCCCGAGAGTCCAGACTCCCCCCACAAGAGCGTGGGTCCCCAGGGGCTCGCCCGGATCTGGGGTTCAGTGCAGTCAGAACTGGGGTTCAGTGCGGTCGGGGGCTTCCTTCCCCCTTCCGCCAGAGAAAGTCAGCCAGGCTCTCAGCCGCCCTTCCTCTCTGTGCGCACAAAGACCCTTTGCCGTACCTCCAATTCTCTGTGAGCTTTTCTCTTTCCTTCTAGTTGTAGAATTTTCACTCAGTCAGCTTTCCTGTGGTTCTGGATGGTGTCCATTCTGTCTTTTAGTTGTAGTTTTGAAATTGTTGTGCGAGGCAGCAGTTTAGGTGCTTACCTATGCCGCCATCTTGGTTTTCCCCCCAGCAGCCTCTTTTTGATCCTTTCCAGTCTAGAGCAATTCTTCTTAAATACAATCTGACCTATGTCACTTAAAACCAAAACTTCAAATAAAGAACATTATAAACTGATGAACAAAAATAGATACAGAGGCAGAGAAGCATCAAACAGACTGTCAAACTACAGCAGGAACTCTGGGAGGGTTGCAGGGGAGGAGGTAGGTAAGAGATCAACGAATGACTTGTATACATGCATATAAGCATAACCAATGGACGCAAGACACTGGGGCTTGGGGGAGGCCGGAGGGAAGGTCAATGGGGAAAAAAAGGAGATATAGCCCTGACCGGTTTGGCTCAGTGGATAGAGCATCCGCCTGCGGACTGAAAGGTCCCAGGTTCGATTCCGGTCAAGGGCATGTACCTTGGTTGCGGGCACATCCCCGGTGGGAGGTGTGCAGGAGGCAGCTGATGGATGTCTCTCATCAATGTTTCTAACTCTCTGTCCCTCTCCCTTCCTCTCTGTAAAAAATCAATAAAATATATTTTAAAAAAATAATAATAAAAAAGGAGATATATGTACGACTATTTGTAATACTTTTTTTGTTTTGTTTTGTTTTGTTTTTAAATTCTTTATTGACTAAGGTATTGCATATGTGTCCTTATTCCCCCATTACCCCCCACCTCCCATTCATACCCCCACCCCCCTATTGTCTGTGTCCATTGATGAGGCTTATATGCATGCATATAAGTCCTTTGGTTGATCTCTCTCCCTTATCCCCACCCTCCCCTACCTTCCCTGAGGTTTGACGTTCTGATTGATGTTTCTCTGTCTCTGGATCTATTTTTGTTCATCAATTTATGTTGTTCATTATATTCCAAAAATGAGTGAGATCATGTGATATTTATCTTTCTCTGCCTGGCTTATTTCACTTAGCATAATGCTCTCCATCTCCATCCATGTAGTTGCAAATGGTAAGAACTCCTTTTTTACTGCAGCGTATTATTCCATTGTGTAGATGTACCACAGTTTTTTAATCCACTCATCTGCTGATGGGCACTCAGGCTGTTTCCAAATCTTAGCTATGGTGAATTGTGCTGCTATGAACATAGGGGTGCATATATCCTTTCTGATTCGTGTTTCTAGTTTCTTGGGATATATTCCTAGAAGTGGGATCACTGGGTCAAATGGGAGTTCCATTTTTAGTTTTTTGAGGAAACTCCATACTGTTCTCCACAGTGGCTGCACCAGTCTGCATTCCCACCAGCAGTGTATGAGGGTTCCTTTTTCTCCGCATCCTCGCCAGCACTTGTCGTTTGTTGATTTGTTGATGATAGCCATTCTGACAGGTGTGAGATGGTACTGCATTGTTGTTTTGATTTGCATCTCTCTGATGATTAGTGACTTTGAGCAGGTTTTCATATGTCTCTTGGACTTCCTTCTGTCTATTTAGATAGTTGCCCATTTTTTGATTGGGTTGTTTATCTTCTTTTTGTTAAGCTGCATGAGTTCCCTGTAAATGTTGGAGATTAAACCCTTATCATTGATATCATTGGTAAATATGTTCTCCCATGCAGTGGGCTTTCTTGTTGTTTTATTGATGGTCTCCTTTGCTGTGCAAAAGCTTTTTATTTTTATATAGTCCCATTTGTTTATTTTCTCTTTAGTTTCCATTGCCCTAGGAGCAGTATCAGTGAAAAAATTGCTCGGCATATGTCAGATATTTTTCTGGCTGTGGATTCCTCTAGTATTTTTATGGTTTCTCGTCGTATGTTTAAGTCCTTGATCCATTTTGAGTTTATTTTTGTGTATGGTGTAAGTTGGTGGTCTAGTTTCATTTTTTGGCATGTATCTGTCCAATTTTCCCAACACCATTTATTGAAGAGACTGTCTTGACTCCATTGTATGTTCATGCCTCCTTTGTCAAATATTAATTGAGCATAGTGATTTGTGTCGATTTCTGGGTTCTCTATTCTATTCCATTGATCTATATGTTGTTCTTGTGCCAGTACCAGGCAGTTTTGAAAACAGTGGCTTTGTAGTACAGCTTGAAATCTGGTATTGAGATCCCTCCTACTTTGTTCTTCTTTCTCAGGATTGCTGTGGCTATTTGGGGTCTTTTTTTATTGCAGATGAATTTTTGAAGAGTTCTATCTTGGTCTGTGAAATATGCCATTGGAATTTTAATGGGGAGTGCATTGAATCTATAGAATGCTTTGGGGAGTATAGACATTTTAATGATGTTGATTCTTTCAATCCATGAACATGGTATGTTCTTCCATCTGTTTATGTCTTCCTCTATCTCTTTTTTCAGTGTCCTATAGTTTTCCGCGTATAGGTCTTTCAGCTCCTTGGTTAAGTTTATTCCTAGGTATCTTAATTTTTTTGGTGCGATGGTAAATGGGATTGCTTTTTTAGTCTCTCTTTCTGTAAGTTCACTATTGGTGTATAGAAATGCCATAGATTTCTTGACGTTAATTTTGTATCCTGCTACATTGCCGAAGTCATTTATTAAGTCTATTAGTTTTTTGATGGAGTCTTTTGGGCTTTTTATGTACAATATCATGTCATCTGCAAATAAGGACAGCTTTATTTCTTCTTTTCCAATTTGCATGTCTTTTATTTCTTCTTATTGACTAATTGCAATGGCTAATACTTCCAGAACTATGTCGAACAGGAGTGGTGAGAGTAGGCATCCCTGTCTTGTTCCTGTTCTTAGGGGAAGTGGTTTTAGTTTTTGCCCATTGAGTATGATGTTGGGGTGGGTTTGTCATATATAGCTTTTACTATGTTGAGGTATGATCCTTCTATTCCCACCTTGTTGAGAGTTTTTATCAAGAAAGGGTGTTGGATTTTTTCAAATGCTTTTTCTGCATCAATTGACATGACTATGGTTTTTATCTCTCAATTTGTTTATGTGATGTATCATGTTTATTGATTTGCAGATATTGTACCATCCTTGCATTCCTGGGATAAATCCTACTTGGTCATGGTGTATGATCTTTGCGATGTAGTGCTGGATCCGATTTGCTAGAATTTTGTTGAGAATTTTGGCATGTATGTTCATGAGGGATATTGGCCTGTAATTCTCTTTCATTGTGTTGTCTTTATCTGGTTTTGGTATTAGGGTGATACTGGCTTCATAGAAGGAGCTTGGAAGTGTTCCTTCCTCTTGAATTTTTTGGAATAGTCTGATGAGGATAGGTTTTAGTTCTTTCTTGAATATTTGGTAAAACTCCCCTGTGAAGCCGTCTGGTCCCAGGCTTTTGTTTGCTGGAAGCTTTTTGATGACTGCTTCAATTTCTTCCATAGTTATTGGCCTATTGAGATCTTTAGATTCTTCCTGATTGAGTTTTGGAAGGTTATGTTTTTCTAGGAATATGTCCATTTCCTCCAGGTTGTCCCGTTTGTTGGAATACAATTGTTCATCGTATTTTTTAACAATCCTTTGTATTTCGGTGGGGTCTGTTGTTATTTCACCTCTTTCATTTCTGATTTTGTTTATTTGGGTCCTCTCTCTTTGCTTCTTGGTGAGCCTGGCTAGAGGTTCATCAATCTTGTTTATCCTTTCAAAGAACCAGCTCTTGGTTTTGTTGATCTTTTGTATTGTTTTTTTTTTTTTTTTTGTCTCAATGTCGTTTATCTCCGCTCTGATCTTTATTATTTCCTTCCTTCTGCTTACACTGGGATTTTCTTGTTGCTCTCTTTCTAACACTTTGAGTTGTAGGGTTAGGTAATTTATTACCATTGTTTCTTGTTTTTTGCAGTAGGCTTGTAGAGCTATGAAATTCCCTCTCAAGACTGCTTTCACTGTGTCTCATAGATTTTGGATTGTTGTGTTTTCATTGTCATTTGTTGCCATGATGTGTTTTATTTCTTCCTTGATCTCTCTGGTAACCCAGTCATTGTTTAATAGCGTGCTATTTAGTCTCCATGTGTTTGATTTTTTTGGATTGTTTTTACTGTAGTTGATTTCCAGTTTTATGCCACTGTGATCTGAGAAGATGCTTGATATGATTTCTATCTTCTTGAATTTGAAGAGACTTTGCCTATGACCTAACATATGGTCTATCTTTGAGAATGACCCATGTGCACTTGAGAAGAATGTATATTCTGTGGCTTCGGAGTGAAATGCTCTGAAGACGTCAATTAATTCCATCTGGTCTAATGAGTCATTTAGGATTGATGTTTCTTTGCTGATTTTTTGTTTAGATGATTTGTCCAATGGTGATAGTGGGGTATTAAAGTCTCCTACTATGATTGTATTGCTGTCAATCTCTCCCTTAATCTCCTCCAGGAGTTTTTTTATGAATTTGGGTGCTCCTATATTGGGTGTGTATATGTTTACCAGAGTTATTTCTTCTTGTTGGATTGCTCCCTTTAGTATTATGAAGTGGCCTTCCTTATCTCTTGTTATGTCCTTCACTTTGAGATCTAATTTTTCAGATATAAGTATTGCTACCCCAGCTTTTTTTTTTCATTTCCATTCGCCTGAAAAACCTTTTTCCATCCCTTCACCCTCAGTCTGTGTGCATCTTTTTTTCTGAGGTGGGTTTCTTGTAGACAGCAGATATATGGGTCGTGTTTTCTTATCCAATCCGTTACCCTATGTCTTTTGATTGGGGCATTTAATCCATTTACATTTAAAGTTATTATTCACAGGTACTTGTTTGTTGCCATTTTTATTCTTTACCCCTGTGTTCCTTCTTCGCTTCCTATTTCTTTTCTTTTTTTTTTTTTTTTACAGCAGACCCTTTAGCATTTCTTGCATTGCTGGTTTGGTGGTAATAAAATCCCTTAGTCCTTTTTTGTCTGTGAAGCTCCTGATTTCATCTTCAATTTTGATTGATAGCCTTGCTGGGTACAGTATTCTTGGATTCAGACCCTTCCTTTGCATGACTTTGTATATTTCATTCCATTCCCTTCTGGCCTGATGAGTTTCTGTTGAGAAATCAGTTGCTAGTCTGATGGGGGTTCCTTTGTATGTAACTTTCTGTCTCTCTCTGGCCGCTTTTAAGATTCTTACTTTGTCGTTGGTGTTTGCCAATTTAATTATAATGTGCCTTGGTGTCGGTCTTTTGGGGTTCATTTTGCTTGGGACTCTGTGAGCTTCTTGGATTTGTGTGGGGTTTTTTCCCCCTATATCAGGGAAGTTTTCTGTCATTATTTTTTCAAAGAGGTTTTCTATTCCTTGCTCAGTTTCCTCTCCTTCTGGAACCCCTATTATGTGGATGTTGTTTTCTTTCATGTTGTCCCAAAGTTCCCTTAGGCTCTATTCCTGCTTTTTAATTTTTTTTTTCTAGAAGCTGCTCTGCTTGAGTATTTTTTCCTACCTTGTCTTCTAGCTCACTGATTTGGTCCTCTGCTTCTTCTAGTCTACTGTTAATGCTTTCTATTGATTTCTTTACAGCAGCGATGTCATTTTTCATTTCTTCTCGGTCCTTCTTCATTTCCTCTTGGTTCTTACTCATATTGTTGAATTTATCTTCCATTATTTTCAGCCACCTTATGACCATTTCTCTGAATTCTTTCTCTGACAGGTAGCTTGCTTCCATTTTGTTTACTTCCTTTTCTGGTGATGCCTGTTTTTCTTTCATATGTGGGCTGTTTCTTTGTCTCCCCATGGTCTCTCTTCTCTGGGTGTCTGGTTATGTAGTTCTTTCTCTCCTGCGTTGATTTAAAGGCACAAAATACAACACAACTAGGTACTGAACAGAAATGTATTCATGATATTACTAACCCCAAATAAAGGTGACCACAAGAGAAAGGCAAATTAGGAGATAGGAGAGAAAGAAGAAGAGAAAAAAATAATAATAAAAAGAAAAGAAAGGAGTGCCAAAATGAAATTGGGAAAAGGAAAAAAAAGTAAGAGAGAAAAGGAAGAGAATAAGAAAGAAAAGGGGAACAAACTATATATATGGGGAGAAAAATTTAATAGAACAGCCACTAATCCCAGCAAATGCCAGCAACAAGTACCTGGAGATGAATACAAACTACAAACAACAACTAATATCAAGTGAGGCGAGGGAGAACAGAAGCAAAAAAAAACAACAAACAAAAACAAAGCAAACAAAACAACAACAAAAAAGAATAAGCTAAATGATATCACAAACAAGCATAAAAAATCGATATAATCAACATTCAAGCAAACAACAACAAAAGGACAGAGAGAAAAACAATTTTTTGGATAGTGAAGACAGAGAAGAGAGAGGTGTGTATGAACTTGGAGCAGGGGATTGGAAATTAGATATATAAGTAGGGTGAAATTTTAACAGGGGGTAAAAAGAAAGAATGGGGAAAATCTGAATTAGGAGAAGGGTAAGAAAAACAGGACAACAAAAGGGGGAAAGTTAGGAAGAGAGTGATGGCATAAAGGTAGAGTTGAGATAGAGTAGAATGATGCTAAAGGAAAGATGAAAATAGAATGTAGAACACTAATCTCAAAGTCAAATAAAGAGAAAATAAAATGACACTTTTTTTAAAAAAGGTAAAATAGTAGTAGTAATAATACTGATTGAAAATAAAAATAATTATTAAAAGTAATAATAAAAAAGTAATAATTAAAAAGGTAAAATCAAGTGAGGAAAAAAAATTAGTTTCTTAAGTAAAAGATGAAAATAATAAATAAATAAATAAATAAATAAATAAATAAATAAATAATAAATAGAAATAAAATGTGCAGTAGTGAAGGTCATTCACTTCCTCTATTGTTCTGTTTGGCACACCTGTTTTCCAGTCAGGACAGTATTGCAGTTCCCTGCGTTCCACTGCTCCTCAGTGTTGTAAGCCAGTCCTGATTTTTAAGCAGGCAGTGTGTCTTACTTTTTGTATTCCTTTATTTGTGATTACACAAGAGTCAATTTGTGATTCAACCCCTGGGTGGCAGTGTTTCTGGATTGACCTCCGGTCTTTAGGTCCTCTCTAGCCTGTGCTTAGATCCTGCTTTCCCTTTGGCACTCAATACCGGTTTGTGGGAGTGGGCTGCCCCAGAGCTGGTTGTCCAATGGTCACTCCCCACTCCAATCCCCAGGTTCCAGAAAAACAACTTTCCCCTGCAGTCTCCTAGGGTGTCCCCAACTGGGTGATCCCATGCACTGGGTTCAGCAATCATAAGCAGGGATTTAAAGAGGAGAAAGCGTAAGTGTGTGAACTCCGGGGCTGGGCAAAAGTCTGCGCAGTCCTTCCTTCCCCCCGTGTCCAAGCAGCCAGCACACTTTTAAATTTTTTAGGCTGTACTTCTGCGTCAGATCAAAATTGGTTGCTTTTTAGAGATCCCCTCTGTTAGCAGCTCTGAGGACCCCCTTCCACATTCATGGATCACGCCAGCCCCAACAGCCACAGATTTTTCTAGGCGCAGACTTCCCCCGGTCCTCCAGCTCCCGCAGGCATGCATTTCTCTGTCCTGCTGGGACCATAGACCTCACCTTATCCCAGGCAAAATCTGACCTTTCCGTGGTGGAGTGTAGAGCTCCTCTGAATCTGTGTGTTTGCACCAATTGGGGACCGGTGCTCTGGGGTTCGCAGCTGTTCCGTAGATGCCACAGTTGTAGATTTTCAGGCTTCCGATAACATCCACTTTCCCCTTCAAGATGGTGCAGTCTCCGCGTCCGAGCCGGTGGCTACGGGAGGGAACCCAGCAGCAGTGGGGGCTGCCCAGTCAGGGGAGCCCCATCCAGCAGTCCCCCACCTTCTCCTGGAGTATAGCTGTCTCTTAACTCACCAACAGACACTCCCCATGCGACCCTCAGCTGTTCTTTCTATCTGCTCCAGGACAAGGCTCGGGACACGTCTGTCTATTCCACCGCCATTTTTTTTCTCTATTTGTAATACTTTAAACAATAAAATAAAATTTTAAAAAATGAATACTATGCAGCTGTAAAAAAAAGAAGGCGCTCTTATTATTTGCAACAGCATGGATGGACCTAGAGAGCATTATGCTAAGCAAAATAAGCCAGTCAGAGTAAGATAAGTATCACATGATCTCACTCATATGTGGAATCTAATGAACAATATAAACTGATGAACAAAAATAGACCCAGAGACATAGAAACATCGAACAGACTGTCAAACCTCAGAGGGAAGGCAGGGGAGGTTGGAGGGGGGAAGAGATCATTCAATGAATTCATATGTGTTATGCATAACCCATAGACACAGACAATAGGGTGGTGAAGGCTTGGGGAGAGGGAAGTGGGAGAGGGCAATGGGGGGAAAGGGGACATATGTAATACTTTCACTAATAAAGATTTATAAAAAATCATAAAAAAAAATAAAAACCAAAACTTCAAACTGCCTTTTCATCTTCAATATAACATCCAACATCAACTCTCACTACTCTCTAGTCCAGGGGTGGGCAAACTTTTTGACTCGAGGGCCACAATGGGTTCTTAAACTGGACCAGAGGGCTGGAACAAAAGCATGGATGGAGTGTTTGTGTGAACTAATATAAATTCAAAGTAAACATCATTACATAAAAGAGTACGGTCTTTTTTTTTTATTTCAATAGTTTCATTCATTTCAAACATTTTAACAAGAAGAATGTAAACACTAATTATAATTTGAAACTTCAAGAAATGGAGGAATCATAGCACAATAACATACCTTATATTGAAGATGGCAAAGGCAAAATAAAATTGCCTAACAAAGGAAAGGTACAAAAGCCTTTCAAATTAAACTTAAATATAATAAAATAATTTAAAACTAAAACAAATAGAAAAGAACAAAATGTGTAAACAGTAAATTAAACATTTTCTTTAGTGCAACTTCCAAATTATGCTCTGGACGTAGATGTAGATGGCAATGTAGACTGGGTTGAAAGGTTTTTGGTCTTTAAAACATCAACTTCAGTGGGAACAGTGTTGTTGGTCTCCTTTTTAGCTAATGCTCTGATACTGTGCTCTCCAGGGGCGTGTCTCCCTACATCACCACGATAACGTGTCTACGCATTCCCAGGGTGATGTCGGGGGACGCGTCCGCGGGCATTACAAGGAGCCTCTGGAAGATTGAGAGGTTGTTCCTTCTACTGAATGGACGGATATATATCCGCCCACTCAGAAGAAGGAGCTGCAGCTGTGTTTCCTGACGTTGCCATGTTAACACTGCTGCTGGTGAAGGAGCGGAGGGGAGAGCAAGAGAACCCTCCGCTCTTTCGGCTCCGCGGGCCGGATAGAACAGCCGCGGGCCGTAGTTTGCCCACGGCTGCTCTAGTCACACTTTTCATTATGACCATATTCTGAACTACTTACAGTTCCCTGCCAAAGCCATGTTCTTCCATATTTCAAGGCCTTTGTTCTAGGTCAGTGGTCAGCAAACTACGGCTCGCGAGCCACATGTGGCTTGCAAGCCACAGTTTGCCGCTCTGTTGACTAATGAGTTTGCCAACCACTGACCTAGATTCTCGATTCCAATAATTACAGGCTGTTGTTGTTCCTTGTGATTAAGCCCTTATCGGATAAACTCATTAGTCAACAGAGCTGCAAACCACAGCTCACGAGCCACATGTGGCTCTCGAGCCGCAGTTTGCCGACCACTGTTCTAGGTGGATTGTTGGGAAGCATGAGACTTGGTTGGAAAGTTTGTGAGGAGGACATTCTGATAAAAGGGAAGTCTGTGGAATGCTGCCTGCCCTGTTTATCAGAATTCCAACTTAGGGGAGTGTCGAAGGCGGCATCTCTAATTATTCCTTGACCTTTCCACACAAGCCTGTGCATATGCAGACCCCTGGGGTGTTTACTGGAATCCTTATGCTTAATCCCTGGATGCCCTTGCCTAGAGGACAATGTAAACATATGTGTCCTTTCAAGATTACTCATCCTACTGATGTTATCAAAAGATAAAAATTCCAATAAAGGCCTAATGAGGCCATCAATAGAGGCTGCCCTGGCCATTAGAGCCAGGGGCCCCTTAGCCCTCTCTTTCACAGTCAAACTGTGTCTGAGTAATCTGTTCATCCATCGTTCAGGGGCTGCTGGTAAGCCATGGCACTGGGTAACTTTCCTCTTTTCTTTACCTGGCTAAAGCCTACACATTCATTCCAACCCTACTCACTTGTGCAAACAGTTCAAGAGCTGGATTAACATTTAACTATCTACACTAATAAAAGAGAAACATGCAAATTAACCATCACTCTGCTAGGCCAAGCCACACCCACCACCCAATCAGAGCGAGTATGCAAATTAACCCATCAAAGATGGCAGGTAAATTTGCATATGCAGGCGGGTTGGGCAGCACCATGACCCACCCCTGGGGGTCCGGGTCCATCCGGGGTGGGGGAGGCCTGGCGGGCAGCGCCAGATGCCGCTGGCAAGGTACCAGTCCATCCCGGCCCTGGGAGGCAGGGTGGGCAGTGCCAGATGCCACCCACAAGGTCTGGGTCCATCACAGGCACCGGGAGGGGCAGAGGCCTGCCTAGCCATGCCTGTGGGACCCTGGGAACATCGCCACCTGGGAAGGCGCAGCTTGGCCTGCTTAGCCACTCCCATGGGGCCCATGAACATCGCAGGCATGGGGTTGCTGAGACGTAGACAGGGCCTCTGGCCACAGATTCACAGCTTCGGGGACTCCACCAGGCTGGGCCACAGGGTGCCTGTTCAAATGTGACACAGAGAGGAGGTGCAGGAGGAAATTCAGAGAATGGGATGTGGGGGTTCAAGACTCACTTCCTTTGGGCTTTGTCCTTGGTCTTGGTTCTTTTCTTTCGGGCCTGGAGCCAAGCACTGTAGGACAGAGGGATGGATGAAGGCCGAATGTGGGAGAAGAGCCGCGAGGCCCGAATGCAGGGCTGCCTGAGGGGCGGCTCCAGGGCCAGGGCGAGTGCCACAGCTTTGGCAAAGCGGCTGGCCAGGAGGCGGGTGTTCCAAGGGGCGCCGAACAGGGCCTCACCATCCCTCCATGAGGACACCCCACATGGGCCCTGCCTTCGCCAGCAGGCTCTGGGCGACATCTGCAAATGCTACTGCAACCTCTAACATTCTGGGCAAAGAACTGACCCTGTGCCCCTCTGGGTACCAGGCTTGCTAGGAGTGTGCTGTCACCAATGCCACAGATCAAAGGCAAAAACCTGGCGAGGCGGGGTGCACCAGAGGGGGCTCGGGCTGGGGCAGGGGACCAGCGGGCAGGGATCTGTCTCGCCTGCAGAGAGAGAGGTTCTGCAGTGGCCCCCAAGACATGGGTGGGCCTGGCCAGGGATCAAGGGGCATGGAAGGACACCCGGGCGGAGGGGCAAGGACCCGCAGCCCTGAGGCGGGGGTTGAGGGGCGGTGCCACCTCAGTGGAGGGGTGCCGCACTGCAGGGTACCGGACTGACTGAGTGATTCAGAGAAGTTCCCAGTGCTAACCAGCCTCGCCCAGGCGGCCTTCGCACTTCAGAGGCAGTGACTCCTGCTCCTGCCTTGACCCAAAAGCAAGCCCCCGCCGCCCTGCCCCACGGCAGAGCATGCCTAGGCGGTGAGTGGGAAGCCTTCCACCTGCTCCGGAGAAGGGGGGTCAGTAAAGAATGGGGGCAGGGGACCAGGGAGAGGAAAGAATGTGGAGCATCCGCAATGACGAGGTGCTTGAGAGAGAGACTTGGAAGCCTGACAGGAAGGTTTGTTCTGTTTGCCCGGCGGCTGCCCCTTAGGAAGGGCGGAGAGCGTGGCTGTGAGGCCTCCCTGCACACTGAGTCAAGTTCCACAGCCAACCGGAATTGGCCTCAGTTTCCTTGTCTGTAAAATGGATTAAGCATGTCCCAGTGCCTTCACTGAGCTTTGATGGCCAATTGAGATACTATATAAGGAAAATGAGGGAAGAAGTGAGAAAGAAAAGGAAAGGCGAACAACACAAAAGAAAGACTGGAAGGAACCTGTAAAACCATTGTCACTTAAATAGGGAATATAGTCAATAGTGCTGTAATGATGGTCTGATGCCAGGGGGGTACTGGAAATATCGGGGAACACTTTGTAAAGTATATGATTGTCTAACCACTATTCTGTAACTAATATAAAACCTGAAACCAATACAAAATAATATTGAATGTAAAGAAATGCAAATTAGAGTGAAATTTTTATAAATTTCAAAGTTTAAATGAAGGCTGTAAAGGAAGGAAGGGGGAGAATAAAAATAGTGTTTTTCATTTTACCACTTTATTGTCTTTTCAGTACATGAAAAAGACAGTTGTCTTTATATAGTGCTTTTATACTTTTCTAAGTCATTATCTCATTTTAATTTCAGGGCAACTTAAAGACAAGATCATTATTCCCTCCACTATTCAAAGAAAGGAAATCTTGGTGTCTGGTCCCAATGATTTAATCATCAAGCCTTTATTGTAAAGCAGGGTTAGTAAAATTTTCTGTGAAGGGTCATATCCAGCCTTGGGCAAACTACGGCCCGCGGGCCGGATCCGGCTGTTCTATCCAGTTCTCTTGCTCTCCCCTCGGCTCCTTTACTTTGAATTTATATTAGTTCACACAAACACTCCATCCATGCTTTTGTTCCGGCCCTCTGGTCCAGTTTAAGAACCCATTGTGGCCCTTGAGTCAAAAAGTTTGCCCACCCCTGGTATCTATACTAATAAAAGCCTTGGGGGTGATCAGGCCAGCAGGGGAGGGTAGTTGGGGGCAATCAGGCCAGCAGAGGAGCAGTTAGGTGTCAATCAGGCCGGCAAGGGAGCAGTTAGGGGGCAATCAGGCAGGCAGGTGAGCAGTTAGGAGCCAGCGGTCCCGGATTGTGAGAGGGATGTCCGGCTACAGGTTTAGGCCTGATTCCACATGCAGGATCGGGCCTAAACCTGCAGTTGGACATCCCCCGAGGAGTCCCAAATTGGAGAGGGTGCAGGCTGGGCTGAGAGACACCCTCCCCAGTGCACAAATTTCGTGCACTGGGCCTCTAGTGTTACAATAAATAATAATGTGCAGCAGCAGCAAAAAAAAACAAACTAACTAACATTTACTGAGGGCTAACAGTCACAGTGGTTCTCAAACCTAAATGTGTAGAAAAATCTCCTGAGAATACATGAAAATGATGATATACGGGGCCCAGCCAGTATTTAGATTCACCAGAATTGGGACTGGGCTCAAAACACTACATTTTGAACAAAGTATTTTAAGTAATTCTGACACAATTTATCCAGGAATCATATTTTGAAAAACATTGAACTACTGGTTCCCCTCTAATCCACTCAATACATTGCCACCAAATTAATATCTATATATATAAAGAGCCAGGGTCGTAACATCCAAAATGACCAAAGGCTCAACGGAACGCCAGGCTGCACACACAGCAGGTGAGCGGGCTGAATTGCTGACCTCTCGAAGAGAGAGAGAGAGGCAGGGCTGATCAGCAGCTACAGCGCCTTCTGGAGAGGCCCGGAGAGAGAAGCAGGGTGATCAGACCCTGCTTCTCTCTCTGGGCCTCGCTAGCAGCCAGGCCTCTCTCTCTCTCTCCCAGAGGTGAGCAGTTCAGCCCGCTTGCCAGCAGTCTGGGGTGGCTGCTGATCAGCCCTGCCTTTATGATCAGGCCCAGAGATAGGCCCAGAGATGCTGACTGGCATAGAAACCAACCAATCAGAACCAAATCTGGGTGAAGTGCCAGGAGCCAATGGCTGCCTGGGAGGCGGGGCTTTTGACTCTGACTGGCATAGAAACTGACCAATCAGAACCAAATCTGTGTGAAGTGCCAGGAGCCAATGGCTGCCTAGGAGGTGGAGCTTTTGATGCTGACTGGCATAGAAACCAACCAATCAGAACCTATTCTGGGTGAACTGCGAAGGCAGAATCTAAGGTGGGGGCTGAGGAGGGGTTTTAAGGGCAACAGCTGTTTGGTGTAAGGTAGAAGAAAATGATTCAATTTTTTAATGACCAGTTTGGCAGTATAGTGCATATGGCTGGCTATCAGTCCAGATATAGGGATTATGTGTTTTTGTCTTCCAAGAGCATCTCCTCCTGCTGAAAAAGGCTTTTCACTCCCATTTAAGCAATCCTATCCTATATAATCTATCTATACTAATAAAAGGGTAATATGCTAATTAGACCGGGTCAACCAGCCATCTTCCAGACGTCCGACTTCCTTCCAGACAAAGCCATGGTGGTGGGGGCTGAGGCAGATGCAGTTAGGGGTGATCAGGCCAGCAGGGGAAAGTAGTTATGGGCGAGATCAGGCCAGCAGGAAGGGCAGTTAGTGGCAATCAGGCAGACAGGCAGAGGTAGTTAGGGGTGATCAGACAGGCAGGCAGAGAGGTTAGGGGCGATCAGGCCAGCAGTGGGGGGAAGTGGTTAGGAGCCAGTCATCCCGGATTGCAAGAGGGATGTCTGACTGCCTGTGGGATCGGGCCTAAACTGGCAGTCAGACATCCCCCAAGGGGTCCCAGATTGGAGAGGGTGCAGGCCTGACTGAGGAACCCCCCCTCCGTGCACCAATTTTATGCACTGGGCCTCTAGTTTATATATAAAATAGCTTTTATAATTTTAAAACATCAAATTCTTGGTGCCAAACATGATTATGTGTTCACACATACCCATGAACTTTCTTAAACCCAGTGAGGTTTGTATTACCTATAGATAAAGAAACAGATTATTATAGACATTAATTTGATCAAATTCACAAATAGGATGATAGGATTTAAACTTGGGCCTTTGTTCCAGAACATCATGTCTTGGATCATTTACTGTTATATAAAAACAATAAGCAAAATTTTCAGTGCTGCCCCCATGGCTGTCAACTGAATCAAATCCTTGGCCTGGATCTGAAGGCCCTTAAGAGTCTGCCTTATGTGACTATTAATTTTATGTGTCAACTTGACTGGGCTAAGGGATGCCCAGACAGCTGGTAACACATTATTTCTGAGTGTGTCTTATAAGGGTGTTTCCAGAAGAGATTAGCATTTGAATTGGTGAAGTGAGTAAAGCAGAAGGCCCTCCCCAAGCTGGGCGGGCATCACCCAGTCCACTGAGGATCCACATAGAGCAAAAAGATGGAGCATGAATTCATTCTCTGCTTGAGCTTCTTCTTCTGCCTTTGGACTTCAGCTTATGCTTTCAGACTCAAACTGGGACTTATAACATCAGCCATCTTCCCCCACTTCTTAGGCCTTCGCCTGGGACAGAATTACACCACTGGCTTTCTCAGTTCTCCAGCTCACAGGTGGCAGATCGTGGAACTTCTCAGCATCCCTAACTGCGTGAACAATTTCCTATAATAAATCTCTTCTTATCTATGTTCTGTATATTTTCTATTGGTTCTGTCTTTCTGGAAAATTCTAACTAATATAGATTTTGGTACCAGAGTGGCTCTAGAAGAATAGAATTTTAAGGATATCATTTCTGAATTTATTCTTGTGTTTTTGGAATTGGATCGCTAATCTGATTAAAGATGCTGAGGTTAGCCCAGCCAGTGTGGCTCAGTGGTTGATTATCGAATATGAACCAGGAGGTCACAGTTCAATTCCCCGTCAGGGCACATGCCTGGGTTGCGGCTCGATCCCCAGTAGGGGGTGTGCAGGAGTTGGCTGATCAGTGATTGTCTCTCATCATTGATATTTCTATCTCTCCCTTCCTCTCTGAAAGCAAGAAAAAAAATATTTTTTAAAAAAGATGCCGAATCTATATCCAGCAGCAAAAAGAACACTGATAGTCCATGGTGTGAACTGTTTACAGAGATTTTTCAAAACATCAGCATTTTGTACTCCTAATTAGCTATTGGTAAGAAGCAAGGAGCTAAACAACTCTGTGTATACTTTTGAACATTTTTAGAAAACTAAGGAATATAATGAAACTGGTTGGTTGCTCCTAATGTCAATAATAAAAGAAAAAGATGAACTACTTAATTCCCAATGTCCCCCCACATAAATGCCTTCTGATAATTTCCCCATCAATATTTCCTTTCCTCTTAGATTTTAAATCTCTTCTCTAATGCCTTCCCTAACTACTAGAGATACTCTGAACTTCCTTAAATAAAATCTTAAGATCTAGAACTATAAAGGAACTTAGTAAGCATTGCTCTCTATTTCATAGGTGAGGAACTCGACACCCTGTGAGAAGGTTCTGCCTGTGGCTATAGTGGCAGAATTAGGACTGGGTCCTGGTTCTCCTGGCCCTTAGGTCAGTGCTCCTCCCACATTAAGGTCACCTTCCTTTATTTATTGAGAAAATGAAAACAGCACCTTGCTCTTAGAATGAGCTCTATGGAGTGAAGGAAATATTCAAAACTGATTGAGATGATAGGTGCACAACTCTATAAATGTACTAAAAACCATTGAATTGTAGGCTTAAAATGAGTGAATTTTAGATTATGTAAATTATACCTCAATAAAGCGGTTAAGAAATGAAATCTTGCCTTTTGAGAATAGAATTTAATCAGAAGCACACAATAGACAGCAATAAATTATAGTTATTGCCTATGATTCTTCTCTCCTCACGTTGAGGTCCCTATCCGTCCTTTGGAATCAGCTTTCTTACATGCTGTCACTAGAAGATAAGCTTCCTCAGGGCAGAGACTTTTTGTATCTTGTCCTCTTCTATATCACCAGCTCCTAGAGTAACACCTGGCACAGGCAGACTTGTCAAATGTTTGCCAAACGAATGAATGGGTGAATGAATGAAAAGGCATGCCGCTATTTTCTTACTATTCACTCACTCTACCACATAGAAATGGGCTGCTATCCCCAGGCAGGGGCTGATAACTTGCCCAAAGTCCACAGATGCTTAAGGGCTTAGGGGCAGAGTTAGGATCAGCCAGGCTCCAAAGTTTGTGCTCTTAACTACTTCTCAAACTGCCTCCCATAAACCCTGAATAAATGTTTGCTGTTGTTATCGCCAAATCTGCAAATAGCTAGATTACCTAGGTCCCAAGAGATAGCCAAATTGGTTTGTATCGGTTTTTTTTTTCTTTTCATTAGAGAGAGGGATGCATACATTTTTTTCCTAAGGAATAACAAGAAGGGTTTTGAAATAGCAGAAAGAGTGTGAATTTGGGAATTAGAAAGGTGAAGTGTGAATCCACATGGCTGGCTGTGTGATGATGGTGGGCAGGTTACCTAACTGCTCTGAGCTGGTTCCTTTACAAAATCAGAAATATACTACCATCCTTGCAGAACTATCACAAGACTTTAATGAAACAAAGTCTGAGGTGTTGTAGCCCCCCACCTGGCTTACACTAGATATTCAATAAATGCCAAATGGCTGAAAGGAAAGAAACGAAGGAGAAAAGGCATTAAAAGAAAGAATAGCGTTAAGTGAGACAAAGATAGAAAGAATGGGCAGAAAGAAGTGCTTAATACCACTTATGTAAATTTAAAACACACAAACTTTTAAGGACAAAGGCACATATTAAATATATTAAAGGGAGTTTTTTGGGAGGGAGTGGAACACAAGTGAGATGAAAGGGAAATATAGAACAAGACAGGGACCTGAGTGAGCTGCTATTGATGGTATACACTGGAAATCCAAGACACTCACCTTCCGACAGACATCACTGTCATACACACACACCTCCATCATACACACAGGCAGGAAGAGAAGGAAGAAAGGCCAACTTTCCTGCCTACTCAACTTTTGTTCTTAAACTCCCTGCTTGTTTTGCTCCCCATCTACCAACTGTTCCAAAAGTCTACCTCCTGCTGGATGCAGTGAACCTAAAATCCTCAACAAATTCCCTGAGGCGCTTACCTGCCATAAACACTCAGCCACCAGCCCTCCTTCCCTGTCCGTAAGTGCCAAGATGCTTGCCGGGGACTAGTTTCTGAACAATGTTTGCTGTTTCTAAGGAATACATCATTAGATAAATCAAAGGCTTCAGGACTGATTTACTTCTTCCTTTAGGAACCACCTTGTATATAAGCACACAGCTGGCTCTGTTAAGAACAGAGGCCAGAAAATCTGATACTTCATCTGTCAAGCTTTCAAAAATTAAATTGAGCAACAGGTCTGAACAAGCAAGATCCAATGGCTGCCCAATATAGTAGGCACATGTGGTCACTGAGCACATAAAAGGTGGCTAGTCCAAATTGATAAGTGCTGTAAGTGTAAAATGTACAAGATTTTGAAGATTTAACATGAAATGTTTATTAAATAGTACATTAATAATTTCGTATCAATTACTTGTTTAAAATGATAATATTTTTAATTATTGGGTTAAATAAAATATATCATTAAAATTAATTTCACCTATTTCATTTTACTTTTTCAATGTGACTTTGTCACTGCTTTACCACAGGCACACCCTCTGATTATAACATCTGATTACCTGGTAATTTAAATAAGAGCTTCCATTTGCCCAATTTCACACTCATGTGTGCTATTCAACATATTTCCAACTTCATTTATTTTACAATATTCTGTGTTTGCTTTCAGGTGGCTATAATGAGTCTGGAGTTTCTCTTATCCTTTACATGAGCTTTTTAGCCATGTTTATTTTAATTTCCATATATTTGGTAATCATAACAAAAGAAAAATTTAAGATGAGTTGAAGGATGTTGGGTCAGTTAATGAAGCTGATAAATGTTTTTTTCCTCTCCTTGCTGAAGTGACAGTGTTGGGTGGTGATCATTCTTACTCTAGTTTATTGACCTATATCATGCCAACAATAAGAAATAGCTGGGCCAAAACCAAAGGTACCATAGGAAAAAAAAAAACTACAAACCAATATGCTTTGTGGACATTGATGGGAAAATTCTCAACAAAATACTAGCAAACTGAGTTCAACAGCACATTAAAAAGATTATAGCCAAGTGGGAGTTATTTCCAAAATTCAAAAATGATTAAACATGCAAAAATCAATCAATGTAATATACTACATTAACAGAAAGAAGGAAAAAACCTACATGAGCACCTCAATTTATACAGAAAATTTGACAAAATTCAACACCAAAAAGATGAAAAACTTGTATACTGAAAACTACAAAATGTTGCTCAAAGAAATTAAAAAGACACATATAAATGAAAAGACATCCCTTTATTCATAGATCAAAAGGCAATATCATTAAGATGTCAACACTATCCAAAGCAATCTATAGATTCAATGCATTGCCTATCAAATTTCTACAGATGTGTGTGTGTTTTCTGAAGAAATAGAAAAGCACATCTAAAAATTTATATGAAATCTCAAGGGATCATGAATAACCAAGACAGTCTTGAAAAAAGTAGAGAATCCAAGATGGCAGCATAGGTAAACACCTAAACTGCTGCCTCGCACAACAATTTCAAAACTACAACTAAAAGACAGAACGGACACCATCCAGAACCACAGGAAAGCTGGCTAAGTGAAAATTCTACAACTAGAAGCAAAGAGAAAAGCTCACAGAGAATTGGAGGTACGGCAAAGGGGCTTTGTGCGCGCAGAGAGGAAGGGCGGCTGAGAGCCTGGCTGACTTTCTCTGGCGGAAGGGGGAAGGAAGCCTCTGACCGCACTGAATCCCAGTTAGGTCTGAAGACGCGCGCGGGCCAGTGCGCACAAAGGCTGCGGAAGTTGCCACAGGCTTTCCCTAGTGGAACGGAGTCAGAGGATTCTGACTGCACTGAGCCCCAGTTCTGACTGCAGTGAACCCCAGTTCCAGGCGAGCCCCTGGGGACCCACGCTCTTGTGGGGGGAGTCTGGACTCTCAGGCGGAGACTCGAGCTGGGGAAGGCAGAGGACTGAAAGCGCACATGCGCGCAAGGGCAAGGCTGACAGGAAGCCAAGACTGAGACTCCACCCCATCCAAGCTGAGCACAGAGGCTATTGCAATTTGGCAAGTCTAATCCTATAAGGCTGTCTCCAGCACCGAACTTCTCCCAGCATAGACACAGCTGATCCTTACAGCCAACTGGCCTGGAGGTCAATTCTTCCCAGTGATACCAACAACAATAAAGACTTAATTACAACAAGGCTGTACACACAGTCCACAAAGGGGTGCACCAAGAGTGTCCACCTCAGGTTAACTGGGGAAGCAGACCCACTGGGCCATATTGGAAACCTAGCACAAATATCTACCTTACCAACTCAGGGAATCAGTGAAAATGCGGGGTCAAAGAATCAGATCACAAACGAAAGAAATGGAGGAAAACAAACGACTGGATATAGAATTCAAAACCACGGTTATAAGACTTTTTAAGAATATCCTAGAAAAGGCCGATAAATATAACGAGACCCTCGAAGATATGAAAAAGGACCAACTAGAAATTAAACATACACTGACTGAAATAAAAAATATTATGCAGAGACCCAAAAACAGACAAGAGGAACACAAAACTCAAGTCAAAGAATTGAAATACAAAGAAGCAAAAAACACTCAACCGAAAAAGCAAAAAGCAAAAAAAAAATCCAAAAAGTTGAAGATAATGTAAGAAGACTCTGGGACAACTTCAAGCGTACCAACATCAGAATTATGGGGGTGCCAGAAGAAGAGAGAGAGCAAGATACTGAAAACCTATTTGAAGAAATAATGACCGAAAACTTCCCCCACCTGGTGAAAGAAATAGACTTACAAGTCCAGGAAGCACACAGAACCCCAAACAAAAGGAATCCAAAGAGGACCACACCAAGACACATCATAATTAAAATGCCAAGAGCAAAAGACAAAGAGAGAATATTAAAAGCAGCAAGAGAAAAACAGTTAATTACCTACAAGGGAGCACCCATATGACTGTCAGCTGACTTCTCAACAGAAACTATGCAGGCCAGACGGGAGTGGCAAGAAATTTTCAATGTGATGAATAGCAAGAACCTACAACCAAGATTACTCTACCCAGCAAAGCTATCATTCAGAATTGAAGGTCAGATAAAGAGCTTCACAGATAAGAAAAAGCTGAAGGAGTTCATCACCTCCAAACCAGTATTATATGAAATGCTGAAAGGTATTCTTAAAGAAGAGGAAGAAGAAAAAAGTAAAGAGAAAAATTATGAACAACAAATACATATCTATCAACAAGCGAACCTAAAAATCAAGTGAATTAAAAACCTGAGGAACAGAATAATCTGGTGAATATAATAGAATCAGGGGCATAGAAAGGGAGTGGACTGATAATTCTCAGGGGGAAAGGGGTATGGGGGGTTCATGAAGAGAATGGACAAAAATCATACACCTATGGATGAGGACAGTGGGGGGGAGGTAAGGGCAGAAGGTGGGGTGGGAAATGGGTGGAGGGGAGCTATGGGGGAAAAAAGGAGAAATAATTGTAATAATCTGAATAAAGATTTATTTAAAAAAAAAAGACAGTCTTGAAAAAAGAAAGAAGAACCAAGTTAGAGCACTCACATTTGCTAATTTCAAAACCTAACTACAGCACCTCAATAATCAAAACAGTGTGGTACTGGCATAAAGATAATACATAGGTCAATGGAATAAGATAGTCCAGTAATAGAGAAATAAACCCTCACATATGTGGGCAATTAATTTTAAGTACTAGTGCCAAGATCACTCAATGGGGAAAGGACAGTTTTTTCAATAAATGATGCTGGAAAAACTGATTATCCACATATAGAAGAATAAAGTTGAACCCATATCTTACTATATACAAAAATTTAGTCAAATTGATCAAAGATCTAAACATAAGAGTTAAAACTATACAACTCTTTGAAGACATAGGAGGAAAGCTTCATATCAGATTTGGCAATAATTTCTTGGACTTGACACCAAAAGCACATGCAAACAAGAAAAAAATAATTAGAACTTCATCAAAAGTAAATTTTTTATGCATCAAAGAACACTACAAGCAGAGTGAAATGACAGCCCACAGAATGAGAGAAAATACTTGCAAATAATATATTTGAAAAGGGATTAATATACAGAATATATAAAGTACTTCTGCAACTCAAAAAACAAACAATCTGATTCAAAAGTGAGTAGAGGAATTGAATAAACATTTCTCTAAAGAAGATATTCAGATGCCCAATCAGCACATAAAAAGATGATCAATGTTACTAATCATTAGGGAAATTGAATCAAAACCACAATGAGATATTATTTTATACCCATTAGGATGGCTATTATGGAAAAAAAAAAGTAGAGTATAACAAGTGTTGCCAAGAATTTGGAGAATGGAACCCTCATGAATTGCCAGTGGGAATGTAAAATGGTGTGGCCACTGTGGAAATCAGTTTGGCTGTTCCTCAAAAAGTTAAACATAGAGTTAACATGTGATTCAACAGTTCAACTTATGGATATTTATCCAAAGAATTGAAAGCAGAGACTCAAACAGATAATTGTAGACCAATGTTCATAGCAGCACTATTCACAGTAGTCAGAGGATTAAAAACCACTCAAGTGTCCAGAGGCAGATGCATGGATAAACAAAATGTGGTGTATACAACAATGGTATATTATTCGGCCATAAAAAAGGATAAAAATTTGACACATGCTAAAATATGATGAACCTTGAAGACATTATGCTATAAATTAAATGTGACAGACACAAAAGGACATAAGCTGCATGAATCTACTTATATGAGATAACTAGAACAGTCAAATTCATAGAGACTGAAAGTAGAAGGGTGGCTGCCAGAGGCAGTGGGGAGTTATTGTTTAATGGGGACAGAGTTTCTGCTGGGATGATGAAAACATGCTGCAAATGGATATGGGTGATGATTGTACAACACTGTAAATGTACTTAATACCACTGAATTTTACATTTAAAATGGTAAATTTGAAATTATGTATATTTTACCACAATAATAATAACATAAGAAGAATAGCTAGGGTCTTCTGGGGTCCTACAGGATAATGTATTAGTACTAATTAAGGCTAATACCTGTATTAGTCAGAGTTCTATAGAGAAACAGAACCATATACAGAAATAAATTTATCATAAGGAATTGACTTGCATGATTACAGAGGCTGAGAAGTCCCATGATCTGCCATTGGCAAACTGGGGATCTAAGGAAAGCCAGAGGTACAATTCAGTCCAAGTTCAAAGGCCTGAGAACCAGTCTGAGGGCAGGAAAGACTTATGTCCCAGCTCAAGCACTCAGGCAAAAGAAGGGGTGAATTCTGTCTTTCTTCACTTTTTGTTCTGTTCAGACCCCAATGGACTGGATGATGCCCTCCCTAATCTGCTTTACTGAGTCCACCAATCTCAGCTGGAAACATACTCACAGACACATACAGAAATAATGCTTAGCCAAATATCTGGGAACCCATAACACAGTCAAGTAGATATACAAAATTAAACACCACAAGTCTGCTCCTTGTCAACTTGGCATTCATACACACCTCCTAAACCATATTTAAACTCCAAATAAAGATAATAACAAGGTCATAATTCTGCCTAACATGATACAATTATCCTTCGTAAAACTAAAAAAGCACTAACCCTTTCCCCAAAAAAGGAAATAAAGTATTTAAGTGATGTTTACTTTTCTTCTTGATATCCCGTAACTTAGGTTATGATGTAAAACTTAACAATACTTAAACATTATGATATAAAATCAATAGTGTATGCTACATGATAAGGGTATAAGAGAGAAAAACACAAAAATATTTGTTTTGTATTAATAACAAAACACAGAGCAAGGACTCATGACAATTATAGTCATCATTCTATAACTAGTTATGTGGTCATTGCTGATATTTATACTTTCTTTCACTATCCTGTACTCCTTTTACTTTCAGGAAGTACCTCCACTGGTCATGGTTCTTTACCTGGTAGAGTGACCCAAATCTATATCCCTGAAGGGTTAGGGCCATTAGCAATTTTGCCTAAATTAGATTGCTACAGTTTTTCATTGACCTTATTCACAGGGCATGATAATACAAGTGATGCCCAAAGGGATCTCCTGTATTCCTTACCTCCCATGTGGAATTGCAGTACAATTACCCCTTGGTAGTCAGGATTAATCATGCCAGCCAGTACAGCAACTCCCTTCTTTGCCTATTGACCAAGAGGTATGAGGAGCCCAAAGTGGTCAGGTGGCACACTTAACTTCCAATTCAATTGAATCATTGTTATGTCTCGTGGTAAAAGCATTCCTCCCTCTGGAACTAAGACCAGTAGGCTAGCGGAGCATGACATTGTGGGAACAGGAAACAAAAATTTGCTAGTTGGCCACTAGGGGAAATACTGGTGTCACTCCTGTTTCCATCCCTTGATTTCTGGAGATGGGAGAAATACTCCTGTATATTGAATACTGATTCAGACAATACACAGCCTTCCTGAGCACCCTGTCCCAGAAAGGTATTGTTACCTAACTGGCACTGTAACTGAGTCTTCAGAGTGCCATACCACTGTTCTATCAAACCAGCCACTTCACAATGGTACAGAAAATAGTAAGACCAATTAATTTTATGAGCATGGGCCCATTGCCACACTTCTATTGTGAAGTGAGTTCCTTGATCTGAAGCAATGCTGTGTGGAATACCATGATGGTGGATAAGACATTCTGTTAGTCCATAGGTGGTAATTTTAGCAGAAGTATTACATGTAGGGAAAGCAAATCCACATCCAGAGTGTCTATTCCAGTAAGAACAAAATGCTTCCCCTACCATGATGGGTCAATGTAATTAGCCTGCCACCCAATAGCTGGCTGACCACCCTGCGGAATAGTGCCATATCAGGGACTGTGTTGATTTTTGCTGCTGACAGACTGGCACTCAACAGTGGCCAAGGCAAGGCCAGGCTTAGTAAGTGGAAGTCCATGTTGCTGAGACCATGCATAACCTCCATTTCTACCACCATGTCACTTTGATCATGAGCCCATTGGGTGATGAAAGGGGTGTCTGGGGAAAGAGGCTGACTGGTATCCACAGAATGGGTCATCCTATCTTTTGCTGCTGAGGTCACCCTTTGGTGGACATTCATATGGGATGCAAATATCTTCACATTTTTTGCCCATTCCGAGAGTTCTATTTACTTTGCTCTTCCCTAAATTTCCTTGCCACCAATTTTCCAATCATGTTCCTTCCAAGTTCCTGGCCATCCAGCCAAACCATTAGCTGCAGCCCATGAATTGGTATATAATTGAACATCTACTGGTAGTCATTTCTCCTTCCAAGCAAAGTGAACAACCAAAGTGCTGCTCAAAGTTCTGCCCACTGGGAAGACTTCCCTTCACCACTGTCCAGGGATGTCCCAGAGAGGGGCTGTAGTGCTGCAGTTGTCCACTTTGGAGTGGTACCTGTATATCGTACAGAAACATCTGTGAGCCAGGCCTAAGTCTTCTCTTTCTTTATCAACTGGTTGTAGGGAACTCTGTATGAGGCCATTCATGCAGGCTGGGGGAAAGAGTGGGGATAGTGGGCATTTGAGCCATTTCTTCATGTAACTTACCTGTGCCTTCCAGGACTGCTCATCACATACCTACCACTTGCATTTGATGATAGAGTGATGCTGTGCCCATCCAACTTTATGGCTTGCTGGGTCAGATAACCCCAGTTTAGATAGTCAGCTCAGGTTGCATGGTAACTTGGAAGTCCAGGGTTAAACATTCAGTCTCTACCAATGCCCAGTAGCTACCCAAGAGCTATTTCTCAAAAGGAGAATACATATCTACAAAGGATGGAAGGTCTTTTCTCAAAAATCCTAATGGCCTGTGTTGAGAATCGCCTTTTGAAGCCTTGCAAAGACTCCAAGCAGCATCCCTATCTGCTTCATCACATGGCCCAAACGGCAAAGCAGCTTGCATTGCAGTCTGGACCTGTTGCAGAGCCTTCTCTCATGAGAGCCCCACTCAAAACCAGCATTTTTTTGAATCACTCAGTTAATGGATCAGTCTAACACACCCAAATGAGGAATATGTTGCCTCCAAAATCCAATGAGGACCACTAGGCATTGTGCCTGTTTGGCTGTAGGAGGGGCCAGATGCAACAACTTTTTCTTCACCTTTGAAGGGATATCTCTACGTGTGCCACTGTACTCCTAGAGATTTCACTGAGATGAAAGCCCCTGAATTTTTGTCAAATTTATTTCCCACCCTCTCATACACAAATGCCCTACCATTAAGTCCAGAGTAGTTCCTACTTCTTGCTCTAATCAGCATAACGGAGCAACTTCCATTCAGCATAATGTCATCAATGTAATGGGCCAGCATGGTATCTTGTGGAAGGGAAAGGCAATCAAGATCCCAGTGAACAAACTATTAACATAGAGTTGGAGAGTTGATATACTTCTAGGGTAGGACAATGAAGATATGTTGCTGGCCTTGCCAGCTGAAAGCAAAGTTCTTCTGTGGTCCTTGCTAACAAGTATTGAGGGGAAAAAAGCATTTGACAGATACCAGCTGCATACCAGGTACCAGTTAATTAGCTCAAGCACTTAAACCACATCTGTCCCTAGCCGGTTTTGCTCAGTAGATAGAGCATCGGTCTGTGGACTGAAGAGTCTCAGGTTCCATCCCTGTTGAGAACACATACCTCAGTCGCAGGCTCGATCCACGGCCCTGATCCGGTGCGGGAGGCAACCAATTGATGTGTCTCTCTCACATCGATGTTTCTCTGTCTCTCCCCTTCCCTTCTACTCTCTCTAAAAATCAATGACAAAATATCCACTGGTGAAGATTAACAAAAAAAAAAAAAGAAAGGAAGAAACCACATCTGGTGTAACAGTTGTTTTGATTGGGTGTTTTTTTTTGCTTCCTTGTATTTCAAATCTCTGATTTTATCCTCTGCTTCATTTACTCCACTGTTGATTCCCTGAAATGTATTTTTCATTTTCATTTAGTATATTCTTCATTTCTGATTGGTTCTCTTTTTGTTTCCTATTTCCATTTTTATGTTTTCTATCTCTTTGTTGAAGTTTTCTCTAAGTTCATTGAGCATCCTTAAAACCAGTGTTTTGAATTCTGCATCTGGTAGATTGCTTGTCTCCATTTTGTTTAGTTCTTTCTGTGGAGTTAGGATGGGACATGTTTCTCTGTCTCCTCATTTTGGCAGCCTCCCTGTTTGTTTCTATGTATTAGGTAGAGCTGTATGTCTCCCATTCTTGTTGAGTGGCCTTATGTAGTAGGTGTCCTGTAGGGACCAGTGACACAGCCTCCTGGTTCACCCAAGCTAGGCACTCCAGGTACATCCCCCCCACACACATAAGAACTGTGTACACCTTCCTGCTATAGTTGAGCCTTGATTGCTGTTGGCACCTCAATGGGAAGCATTTATTCCCAGGCCAGTTGGCTGTAAGGACTAGCTGTGACCACCAGCCACTGTGGAGGATCAACAGTGCCAGGTCCACCCCACAGAGCAGGACTTGCTTCAGCAGGATTCTGGTGCCCACTGAGTCCTCCCCTTGAGTGTGTCACTTGTGGAAATGGTTGGGTGGTGTTTCAACATGGTCTGAAGCTGTCTACTGGGTGTGCTGGCTCTAGGGGGGGCTCCTGGAATAGTGCAACACTGCTTGTGTTCTGCCAGGGTCACCCAGCATGAATTACAAAGCAATCTGAAGATGGCTGCTACTTATGCTGGGTTTTGAGGTGCCCAGGACAGACCAAGCTGTGAACCAAGGTGGCTACTGCTGGTGCCAGGCCTGGGGCCACTTAGCAAGATGTATGGGGCACGCTGAAGCCAGATGCTGTTTGTTTGAGAGATTTTAGGAAAGTCTGAAGCATGTGCCAGGACAGGCCAGTTGTATGGAAAAGCCACTGGAAACAGCTTGAGTGGGCCCACAGTATGGGTGGGGTGGGGTCTCAGGTGATCACAAGGGCAGGGCAAAGAGTGTGAGCCAATTTGATGGAGACTGAGATATGGTACCCACCTGTCAGCTCTGTGTAAGGGTGTCTTGGAAAAGGAGCAGTGGCCTCTGTCAGCACTTTTGCCTGGCCGAAAGCTGCCCCCCATCTCTTGCCCTGATGCCAGACTATTCAGTTCTTCCCAGTATGTCTCTGGTTCTCTTCAAGCTGCTGCCCGAGTGCTGGAACTCAGAGGGGGTGAGTCAGAATAAGTCTGTGCAGAGTCCCTTTAAAAGGAACTGCCTAGGATTCCAGTAGCCCTCCATCTCTCTCAGCCACAATCTCTGCTCGTTTTTACAGACCAAAGTTATGGGAACTATTCTTCCTGGCACTGCAACCCTGGCCTAGAAGCAATGACACTCCAATAGCAATAAACACATTTAATGCCTAGAGATTAGTTTCTAAATATTATTTCTCTGTAACAGAAACAAAGGTTTCTCAGTAACAGAAGCAAAGGTTCCTTGAAGAAATGGCTAATTCTGAAATACAAGATGACCCTATGGCATATACTTGTGTCAGAGATCAAAAACATGTTAAAAACTGAAAGGTGTGTGTCAAAGATATGAAAAAAACTTAAAGCCTCCCCCGCCCCCCACTAGATTAAGAACAGCTTAAGCAAAAGATCATTTACTATAATTACAAAAACTCCACATTTCTACAAAAAAGAGAGGTGACTATTTCACAACCCCTTACTCTCAAAATTAGCCATTAAGGGGGAAGAACTGAACATTTACCATGCCTTTTTTTTTCCCCGAGAAATTTTCCCAATTGATTAGTAAAAGCACTCTGTAAAGAATGCCAGCAAATAAATGTCAAAAGGAAGACAAAAGAGAAATTCCAAACAACCAATGAAATAACTGATTCAGGCAAATATCAGTGGATGGGTTGCCAGGGAATTGGATATTCATTTTGACAACAAAACATTATCCTGCAGATAATTTGCTAAGTGCAAAGGGGTGGGAAATATACCGTTACCTTGGAGAGATCAACCAAGTGATCAAATCTGGCATCATAATACTGGAACAGCCTGACATGACACCCTCCTAAGTAATTCAATATTAAGTACTAGTACACAACATCTTTCCCAAACTGCTTAATCTGAATCTCATGTAGTGCCTACTTTGGAGGTACAACAGAGGAACTAGATAAACTACACCAGGAGGAAATAATAAGACAAATGCAGAAAGTGGGATGATGCTCTACAACTGGTCTGGTTCAAAGAGTCAATGCCAACGGGGAAAGGTAAGAGGACTGTTCAAGATGACTAAAGAGCTATGATCAAATGCAATGCATAAACCTGAACTAGATACACCAGATTATGCTGCAGTAACAAAGAGCTCAAACTCTCAATGGCTTAGAACAGTGGTCAGCAAACTCATTAGTCAACAGAGCAGCAAACCGAGGCTCGCGAGCCACATGTGGCTCTCAAGCCGCAGTTTGCCGACCACTGGCTTAGAAAAAAGGTTTATTTCTCCACCTCACTTGTGTAACAATGTTTAAAAAGTATTATGCTCCCCAATCTATTGCTCTTAGTTGGAAAGTAATTGTTTCCTTGAGGAACAAGAGAGATGCTTAATGATTAGAGTAGGTGGTTTACAGAAGGGTTTCTAAGTATGATTCCCCATTTTGCATCGAAATCTCCAAAAATATTGTTAAATGCCAACACTGTATTGCTATCTCTGCAAATGCTTTTAACTCCAGCGTCCCAACCCATACATGCTAAACCATGTATTAGTTTGTTATACATTCTATTTTATAAAAGTTGCTGTACAAAAGGATATTTTACTTGACTAGAAATAACTAGAGCAGCAATTTTATACTAGTAAAATGGCAGAAATTAGTGTTTTTTTCTTACAAGATAGCAAGTACATATATTTTTAAGATAGTAAATCATTCTTGATTATAGGCTGTCTTTTTTTTTTTTAGATATGGGTTCCTAAAGTTTAGTTATGTATTTTTATTTTCATTTTACTTTTTAAATTAAATCTTTATTGTTGGAGACATATGAAAACATGTTCAAAGTCACTAATCATCCCAGAGATGCAAATCAAAATGACAATGAGGTACCATCTCACACCTGTCAGAATGGCGATTATCAACAAACAAGTGCTGGCGAGGATGAAGAGAAAAAGGAACCCTCTTGCACTGCTGGTGGGAATGCAGACTGGTGCAACCACTGTGGAAAACAGTATGGAGTTTCCTCAAAATATTAAAAATGAAACTCCCATTTAAGCCAGTAATCCCACCTCTAGGACTATATCCCAAGAAACCAGAAGCTCTTTGTTTCATCATCTATTTTGAATGATAGCCTTTCTGGATATAGTAATCTTGGTTTCAGATCCTTGCTTTTCATTACCTTGAATATTTCATGCCATTCCCTTCTGGCCTGTAGTTTCAGATGAGAAATCAGATGACAGATCTTATGGGAGCTCCTTTGTAGGTAACAACTTGCTTTTCTCTTGCTGCCTTTAAAATTCTGTCTTTAATTTTTGGCATTTTAATGATATGTCTGGGTGTGGGCCTGTATGGGTTCTTCTTGCTTGGGACTTTCTGTGCCTCCTGTACTTGTGTGACTTTTTCTTTCACCAGGTTATGACGTTTTCTGACATTATTTCTTCACACATGTTCTCTATCCCTTGCTCACTTTCTTCCTGTTCTGGCACACCTATAATGCAAATATTGTTAAGTTTCCTGTTGTCCCACAGCTCCCTTAAGCTGTCCTCCTGCCTTAAAAAAAAAAAAAAAATTTATCCCTAGCCAGTTTGGTTCAGCAGATAGAGCATCGGTCTGTGGACTGAAGAGTACCACATTCAATTTCAGTCACGGCACATGCCCGGAGTACATCTTGATCCTCAATATGGGGCATGCAGGCAGCAGCTGATCAATGATTCCCTCATCATTGATGTTTCTATTGTTCTCTCCTACTCGCTCCCTCTCTGAAATCAATCTTTAAAAAATGCTATTTGCCATGGAGAGATGGCTGGAAATGTAGGAACTCTCTTAAAAGGGCTGCCCATTCAGCCCTTCCTATCAGTCTCTATGTGTTCGCCACTTTCCATCCTTGGTTATCAGGGTTCTCTCCAGCTCGTCTTCAGTTGATTATTCAGGATGGTTTTTTTCTAGTTAAGTATTTTTTAAAATAGGTTCTACATTTTATTTTAATCAATTGAGACATGCTAATACCAATTGGGTTACTACATGGGAAAGCCAACAAAAATAGCTACAACTTGGCTAATGAAAATGAATCAATGTCATTGATGAGTCTTCAATAGCTCTATATAGTTTTGCAGATGATCAGCATTTCATCCAACTTAGAATGTTAACTGGAAGTTTTTCAGTATTTTAAAGTAGACCTGAAAAAACAACAGTCAAAAATAGCCAGGCTAGTTACACACCTATTAGACTCGCCAAAATCCAGAACACTGACACCACCAAACACTGGTGAGGATGTGGAACAATAGGAACTCTATTCATTGCTAATGGTAATGCAAATGGTACATGCAGCCACTTTGGAAGAAAATCCGGCAGTTTCTTTCAAAATTGAACATACTATTGCCATATAATCCAGCAATCATGTTCCTTAGTATTTACCTAAAGGGGTTGAAAACTCTTGTCCAAACAAAAACTTGCACATGGATATTTATAGAAGCTTTATTAATAATTGCTAAAACTTGAAAGCAACCAAAATGTCCTTTAGTGGATGAATGGACAAATAAACTCTGGTATATCCAGACAATGGAAGATTATTCAGTGCTAAGAATGGAAAAAAAAAAAAAGAGCCATCAGTCATTATACATTTTGTCCAAATCCACAGAATATATACTAAAAGAGAACTCTAAACTATGGGCTTTGGGTGATTATGATGCATCAATATAGGCTTATCAATTGTAACAAATGTACCACTCTGGTGGGGGATGCTGATAATGGAGAAAGCTATGAATGTGTGGGGTCAGGAGTATATGGGAAATATCTGGACTTTCCTCTCAATTTTGCTGGTAACCGAAAACTACTTTAAATATGTGCTCTAAAACCTAAGATTTTTTATTTTTAGTATCCTGATACTACTGCACTGTCCTGCTATCCCACCAAATAAAGAGAAATAGGGAGGAAAGCTTCCTTTCACGTTGATTTAGTCAAGACTCCCTGAGCTATTTCTAGCCTAGTTAACCTGTTCAAAACACCCACAAATAAAATGAATATTCTTCTCTGCCAATCATTTTCTTCCTCGTGTTTACATCCAGATCAGCCTTTGAAGAGACATTTCACCTTGAATGTACATACTCATTGGACACTGCCTTCCATCAACAAGTAGGTAAGGGCAAGATAAAATCCTGATTATAACAGCAGGAAGTGACAAGAGCACAAAAGGAAAATTTAATGACATTACCAGCTATATCTGCTGGAACTTTTAGCCCACTGTCAATATCTGTCTTTTGGAAAATGAAGTGCTCAAACCTGATACTGTTATGATTAGTGTAAGGTGCAGGTCCATTTGCCGAGGAGAGGGAAAACAAACAACTACAACTTGATCCCACTTGTTTTTTTCCAAAAGTGAAACATTTAAAGTAAAACATGAACATTTAATTACCTTTAAATAATATATGAAATAATTTACATGCTATACATTCCCAAACACACTGAACATAAATCCAATGTTATAAGACATACACAATCTGCCTTTTGCCAATATATACCCTATATTGAATGTTAACTGATTTTTCAGTCCATGTGAGAACAGATAAACATATATATGCCTCAAGTTGAAGACTGTAAGATAATAAACCAAAGAGCTGACTATAGAAGTCTTCTATGGATGATTCTAAAACCACAATCAGTACTGGAACCAAACAAGGCACAAAAGCTTTCCCTTTGTGGTCACAAAGATTAAGTTTCCTGTCCTAGTGCTTAAATATCACAAATTATATTTTATATACAGTGTATGTCTGTTACTGCTTACAAAGGGGTATTTTTATTACATAATTTGTTACAGAAAAGCATTGGAAAAATAAATGGGATTTGATAAGTTCTCATACAATAAAGCTTTTGTTCCACTTGAAAAAGATATTTATGCTCAAAACTAATAATAGATAAAGGTATAATAAAGAGAAGCATGAAGGGCCCTTTGCAGATATCTTTGTATCCTTGAATTATGGCTCGTGCCACCATGTTACTTACATTTTCTATTCTGAAGCCAGCTGCCTCCAGCAGTCCTGACCTCAGGCATCCAGGCCCTGTGCTTTTTTTTAAAACATGGCAAAATAAAACTCTTCTCAGCAGTTAAGTTGTTTTTGTTAAATATTAACTTTGTATTAGGCTACCCTTCAGTTTCTTCTTTTTACTTATATATTAACAGAAAGTATTATTCCATATAGAAATGACTGCTTTAAGATTTATATAACCAAGCAAAATATAATTATCTGTATTTCCCTTTTAATTTTACCCCAAAATGTTTAGGTAAACTGAAAGTAAAATATTCTAGGAAGAGCAGTAACTCATTGAGAGGTAAAACAGTTTAAAAATATGTACGTATTATTCATTGTTCTAAGAACAGTTTTAGAACTTTATATTTTTTAAATTACATAGTTATCAAAAGAATAAAGCCAACCACAAAATAAGAATCAATAGAATGCAGTAATCCACATATGAAAGATAGTCAAATGTTCTGAATACATATTTTTAAAAATCAATAACCTATGTTGTAAATAATAAGTCATCAAATGTAGTACTAAGCAAACTGTAAGTGGAATAAAAACGGTGGTTTCATTTTGACTATGGAAGTGGGATGAGCTACACATGAACTTAACAGTGTGCCTGTGCAACTTTCTATATAGGAGTACTGCAGCATGCAAGGCCTGCAGTAATGAGTATAGACTTCACTGATAAAACAAGGCTGGCAAAAAGAAAACCAAACACAAAATTCTGCTCTCGGCTATAAAACCTAAGAGTAAAGAATAAACTGAGATTTTAAGGCTTTCTTAGAAATATTTTTCATGGCACAACATTAAACATCACTATAGCTAAAATATGTAAAAATTCAGTTACATGGTTGCATTATTGAAAGAACATGCCATGTCATTTATTAAGGGACTGCCTTGTCAAGTTCTGTTTACTGGTAATTAAATTATAGTTAAGTAAAGCTATTCATGTTTGACTCTAATTATCATATAAATCATACAGAAATGTCAATTTGCTAGTATACAATGCAAATTGTGTTTTGAATAAATGTCAATATCACTTGTTTCTTAAAGAAATGAAAGTCATTCCTTACTAAAAATGCAGTTACACTAATTCCTCTCACAAGAGCAGTTATTTTCCTTCCTTAAACGATTAAGCTACTATTAAACTCTAAGATCATTATTAGACAAATTCCTTCTCATCATGCACACAGATCATCCTCACAATAATCCATTTCTTGCACTACAGTCAGTCCAGAAAATACTCTAGGAGCCTAACAAGTCATTCTTGCCACACCATACTCTAAGCTGACCACAGCAGGTTCGGATTTGGAAAACTCCTCAGCGTATTCACTGTAACGATTATCCGCTGGGTTGCTGCCCTCTATAGTTCGAAGAGTATCATTCACAGGTAACAGAGTCTGCTCCTTAAAACACAGAGAGGTTTTGATGATAGGTGACTCAGGATGAACTGGATGTAACAATTCCTTGGTGAGAACTCCATCGATTTGCTCATTTTTGCGTTTATTAATTTTCTAGAACAAATACAAATTTGAAAAAAATTACTAATTGCACATAGTACATGTTTAAACAACTGTATATAAGACATGTATATGAGATATTCACCCTGAGATCACAACTAAATAATACAACAATTACATACTTATTTAGCTAAAGATTTTATTGCCTAAAACCTACATGGTTTTTCTATGTACAACAGGCTTTAAAAACACAAAATTTTTTTTAAAAAACTGAACAGAAAATTTTAAAAGTAATCTTTGGCAGAGTATTGCACTCTCCAAATCGTTGGACTAGTCTGCAAACCGATTTTTCTGAATTACCTATATTTGTGCCTGCCTCTTTTTAACACATCCTCCTACAGTTTACTCAAGCAGTCATTACTTGGATGACTAAGGAACACCCTGCCTGAGAGACAGACAAGACCAAGTTATAACAACTGTCTAAGATTTTTAAAATATATACTTACTAATTATTTTTTATTATATATGATGGCAAAGAAAAGATTATAGAAAAGTCTTAGGGTGGAGAGAAATTTCTTTTTGTTAATTTTTTTTTCATTTTTTATTTTTAATATATTTTTATTGGTTTCAGAGAAAAAGGGAGATAGAAACATCAATGATGAGAGAGATTCATTGATCAGCTGCCTCCTGCACGCCCCATACTGGGGATTGAGCCTGCAACCCGGGCATGTGCCCCTGACTGGAAATGAACCTGGGACTCTTCAGTCCACAGGCCGACATTCTATCCACTTAGCCAAACCAGCTAGGGTGAAATTTCTTAAACAAGGTACAAAAAAAAAAGCATAAAACAAAGATTGATAAACTTGACTACATTAAAATTCAAAGCATCTATACAAAATATACCATAAATAAAATGGGAAGGACAAGCCATTTGTGATATATATAACTAAAAAAGAATCAGTGCCTGATATATAAAAAACTCTTACAAATCAGTAAGAAAAAGGCAGATAGGCCAACAGACAGGTCATTCACAGAAAAGGGAAAACCAAATGGCCAACAAACATATGAAAAGTCATTCAACTTCAATTGTTATGGAAATCCAAAACTAAAAACAATTTAAATGTTCAGCAGCTGAAAGGATAGACTGTGAGCTACTCATACAAGAGAATATTATACAGTAATCACTAACAAAAGAAATGCATTAAAGCTACACATATCAACATTGATAAATTTCAAAACAATGTTGAGCAAAATGAAGTATGTCAATCTCTATATATTTTTCAAACATGCAGCTTCTTAGCTGAGTGAAAGGTACATGGGCATTCATGTTGTTTGTTGCCCTTTATACTGCATACAAAAACTATATTCTTTTTTATTTTTTAATATACGATAAAAATAGTATTTAAAACCACCAAAACAGTAATATAAGTTGTGGATACAAACATACATAGAAGTATACAAATGTTCACAGGAATAATTAACACCAAGTTAAGTGCAAGTATATGCGGGGAGCATGAAAAGGAGTATAAGGGTCTTCAAATATATCATGTTTCATTTCTTAAAACAAAAGCATGAAAGATCTGAAACAGATATGACAAATGTTAAAATCTCACAAAGTTAGGTGATGCATACCCTGATATTTATTACTTTATATCTCTACTTCTCTATATACTTAGGATATTTCAATATATTTTAAAATTCAGGGAAAGTGATTCAAACTAACCTATTCAAAATAGAGTTCTAACTTGGAAGCAACTATGTGTTCTTGTAAGGTTTCTATATATATATTAATTTAAGAATACAAGTAATAATACTAATACTCCAAATATATTACATTAGATAATTCAGAATACTTACAGATTCTAAGTCTTTAATGTCTTTCTCTAACTGTTTATTTTGCTCATTCATATTCATAATTATGTTACACACCGACTCCCTGGGATGCAGCATTCGATCAAATTGGTGGTACATGTTTCTCCAAAACCTTTATGACCAAAAAAGGAAAAATTTCAATAAATAAATATATTTTTAACAAAACAGAATATAAATATTCAAAGATGCCAACTTACTTAAAATTGAAAGATGCTGTATTTGGCTCCAAAACAGCAAACTGCTGAGAGGTGGAACTGTAAAGTGGATTTAAGTACTTCTTTTGGTCATCCAGAAGAAATGGCCACAGGGAGTAAGTCTTCTCCTTTAACCTTATATAATAAGAGAAACATAAAGACCTTTCTCACAGATGCCAATACTCAGTTTTATAAAGCAGGCAATTTTTTCACAAGTAGATTTAAGTTTTAGTTTTTCCTTCTATTCACAGTCTAACGTCACCTTGTCTCTGAATTCTGTATTCTCCTTCTCTCCTTTTCTACTTATAATCCTAATAAAAGAGTAATATGCAAATTGACCGTACCTCTGCTACACCCACAAGCCACGCCCACCAGCCAATCAGGAGCAAGTATGCAAATTAACCCAACCAAGATGGCTGCGGACACGGAGAGAGCAGGAGGCTCGGGTTTCCCCAGCAATGGAGGAAGCCAAGCTTTCCACCTGCCCTGGCCTGCCTTGGCCTCCGCTTAAGGCTACAAAGTTTCAATTACAGAAGATAAATAAATCCCAGACACTAGGGCCTCCGCTTGGGTCACAGGGCGGCGTGGCCAGCCTGCAAACCACCACAGGCCCCTAGCCCAGGCCGCCACACACCCCAAGGGAACCCCCACCCTGATCTGGAACACCCTTCAGGGCCAACCAGCCAGCCCCCACCCTTGCACCAGGCCTCTATCCTATCTAATCTTATCTAATAAAAGAATAATATGCAAATTGACCATCACTCCAATACACAAAATGGCTGCCCCCATGTGGTCAAAGATGATTGCCCCCGTGTGGACACAAGATGGCCACCACAAGATGGCCAGCAGGGGAGGGCAGTTGGGAGGGACCCAGGCCTGCAGGGGAGGGCAGTTAGGGGTGACCAGGCCTGCAGGGGAGGGCAGTTAGGGGCAAACAGGCTGGCAGGGGAGCAGTTAGGCATCAATCAGGCTGGCAGAGGAGTGGTTAGGGGGTGATCAGGCTGGCAGGCAGAAGCGGTTAGAGGCAATCAGGAAGGCAGGCAGGTGAGCAGTTGGGATCCAGCAGTCCTGGATTGTGAGAGGGATGTCCAACTGCCCGTTTAGGCCCGATCCTGGTAGGGCTGTCGGACATCCCTTGAGGGGTCCCAGAATGGAGAGGGTGCAGGCTGGGCTGAGGGACACACCACCCCCGTACACGAATTTTCATGCACCAGGCCTCTAGTCATTTAATAAAACCATGTTTATCAAACACAACACAAGTATATTGTTTTCTCTCAAATCACATACTTTAAGAGATTCCTCTCTTAATTCACACAATTTCATAATCTTCGTCTGGTCTATGTTACACCTACTTCAAATCATCACACACATATAGCTGAACCTTGAACGACACAGGTTTGAACTGCACAGGTTCACTTATACATGGTTTTTTTTCAATAAAGAGTTGGCCCTGCGTATCCCTGGGTTTCACATCCACAGATTCAACTGATCATGATCAAAAACAGTACTTTTGCCCTAACCGGTTTGGCTCAGTGGATAGAGCATCGCCCTGCGGACTCAAGGGTCCCAGGTTCGATTCTGGTCAAGGGCATGTACCTTGGTTGTGGGCACATCCCTAGTAGGGGGTGTGCAGGAGGCAGCTGATTGATGTTTCTCTCTCATCAATGTTTCTAACTCTCTGTCCCTCTCCTTTCCACTCTGTAAAAAATCAATAAAATATATATTTTAAAAAAAACAGTACTTTCAAATCCATGGATGCAGAAGATCAACTTAAATTACATGCAGATTTTCAACTGTACAGGGGTCAGTGCCCTAACCACCAAGTTGTTCAAGGGTCAACTGTATACTATATAATAAAAGGCTAATATGCAAATTGTCCCCTCTGGAGTTCGACTGAGAGTTCGATTCCTCGCTATGATGTGCACTGACCACCAGGGGGCAGCACGGAATGAAGGAAGGCTCTGGCCAGCAGCTGGCAGCAGGGGGAAGGAAGGCCCTGATCACCAGTCGGGCATAGGGACCCTACCTGTGCACGAATTTTGGGCACCGGGCCTCTAGTATAAAGTAAGATGCTAATGTATTTCTGTTTAGCCTAATTGTCCTAGCCCCACATCTGGGCTGTAATGGCATGTATTACAGGACAGGGACAAATTTAAGTGTGAGTGGGTACAAAACAAGGAAATTAGGAAAAATCAGGACAGTATTCAAGAATTTAAAAATGCCAATTATACTACAAATCTAAGAGTAAGTAGGTGAAGTAGGTGAAAAAAGGGTAGATTATTTGAGATAGTATATTTACCAAAGAAACATAAACCAGTGATACAGACGAAACAGTGGAGAATCTGCTCATTTTTCCATAACCTCTAAAATAACTAATAGATATGTTCTTAAAGAAAGACTACTAAAAAAAATGTACTTTTATTACCATCTTCCTATTTATAAGGATGTTTGCACATTCATATTCATAATTGACAATAGTTTTTCCTAAAATAGCTCTGTGCTCCAAGTCACTTCTCCTAATTATGAAAAAACCCACTGTGAGATACTATAGCACAGAGTTAAAGTCCCTGATTTGTTCATCTCTGTCATACTCTATTTCACTTGTTATTCCCTTTACACATCTTTAGAATGTTCCACTTGGTCTCAATTCTGCCTTCACTTCTGTTGGGAGTGATAGTATGTGGCTGTCTTCAAACTACCACCATATTTAGCCTCTCTAATATGTCCCTCAGATCTTAAAAAACCTGTAACTGTTCTTGATTGACTACTGTAAAAAATCTAATCTTAGAAACCCAACCTAACACACACACACACACACACACACACTTTTAGCCAGAAGCCCCTAATCCCAAAGACCAGTTAGGGAAAAACAGGTGTAAGACCCAGTCAGGGATAGACACACTGGAAGCCAACATAGGTAGACTATTTCCCCAAAGAACTGTCTATTTAGAAATGTGAGGAGAGCTATAAGGCTTCATGTTACCTTAAATTACCCAACAGTTTTACAATCTTTTACCATACTTTAAAACATAGTGACCAATAGTTTCTGGGAAATGAAACATAAAGATTTTAAAATATATATTTTAAATTATATATATATTAGAAGCCCAGCACGTGAAATCGCACGGCCCTGCCCACCCGCCTGCCACCCCACCCACCCACCCACGTGCGCTGGTCTTTGGTCGTTACAGCGTTAGGGCCACAGGCCTTTTATAATATAGACTAGAGGCCCAGTGCACGAATTCGTGCATGGGTGGGGTCCGGCCGGCCCTACCCCCTGGTTGAACTCCCGGTTGAACTCCTGGTCGAGGGGACAATTTGCATATTGGCCTTTTATTATATAGGATTCAGACAGGAAAGGAGCATAAGGGGTGTTTTGAGGGTGTTGGAAATATTTCTTATTCTGAGTGCTGGTTACACAGGTGGATAAGTTTAACATTTATTGAGCTTCACACCTATAATACATGTACTTTTCTGTATAGATGCTACACTTTAAAACACACTTTAAAAAAATGCATTCTACTATTAACCAGAGGATGTGAGAGATATTCAGAGTATACTTGGCTTCAGAACTATAGATAATAAAATCTTAACAAAAAATTCAGTTCTATTTCATAATGTCTTTTATTCAGTTCAACTATAATTGATGTTAGTCCTCAGCTAAGAAGGAAAAAAGGAGCCCATTTAATCAAACCATCTTACTTGAGTTCTTCTCTTTCCTTCTGACAATTTCCAAGGAAGTTTCCAAATTGGCATGAATGAATATGTTCATGAATCTGAAGAAGAAATGCTTCATTGAATTCAAAGTCTTGTGGAAACTGTTCAGTCAAATGCCACACACATTCCAAGAACTGAGTAAATACCGGTGAAACTTCCTTTGGGTCTCCATCCAAATGGCCACACCTAACCCCCCCCAGAAAAGTACAAGTTTTTAAAAATGCCTCTGAAAGAAATCAATTGTTCAGGTGTTGTTAAATTTAAACACACATAAAAATAAAAAAATAAAAACTTAAAATATTGTGCCATTGCAGAAAAAATTGTGATGTTTTTATTGGAACAATTTATACCTAAGTTTTTCAACCACAATTTTAAAGGGTCTATTACCTTCTACCTACTACAATCCAGACAAACAGGAAGGTTAATAAATTTCCTGAAAATTAACAGAGATATGAGAATTGAAATAAATAACCAAAAAAAATTAATCTTCATACAAAAAAACCATATCACACTCTCACCTCCCACTGGGCATACAAGTTCATGAAAAACAGAAACATTTTGGCACTCTAAACTATTTTTTCTAATTTTGCAAAATATGTAAATATATAACAGTGACTCACCTCTCTGAAAATTTATGTCCAAAGGAGATCCAGTCCTTTTCTATTAAAACCTTAATGAAAAACAAAAACCTTAATGAGAAAAAGTAAAATCTACTTTATAACTATTTTCAAATATTTTTGTTTAGAATGGATTAAATCCTTTTATCTTAAAAACCACATTTACACATTGCAAACAAAACAAAATGTTTTAAGATTATAGGCAAAAGATAGCAAGAACCTAGATTAGAGGTTGATTTAACAGAGTGAAGATGATCCATAGAAAGAAACACAGGAGTCTTATAACTTAAATTATTTCTACTGTATTTATTACATTTCAAGTGAAAAATGTATGTTATAAAGCACTGTTGCATTTACATTTTTGTATATATAATGATTTTTGCCAAGGGAAAGGACTAGGAAATGTAAATAAAAATGTTAACAGTGGTTAACTGTGGATAGTAGACTTGAGTTATGTTTTAAACCTTTTCGCTTACTTCTACATTACTTATATAATAGTTAAAAAATGATAAAGAGCCCTGGCTGGTGTAGCTCAGTTGGTTGAGCATTGTCCCATGCACCAGAAGGTTATTGGTCCTATTCCCTGTCAAGGCACATGCCCAGGTTGCGGATTCAGTCCCCAGTGGGAGGCAACCGATCAACGTTTCTCTCTCTCTCCCTCTCTCTCTAAAATCAATGAAAAAATCCATATTTTTTAAAAAATGATAAAGAGACCACTGAAAAGTTTGTATTCAAGTTCAAATGTTAATATCTAACCTCTTGAATGGAATGTATCTGTTTTCTGTCTGAAATAACAGGACTATCTAACTAACCTAAACAACATATCTTCTTAGTATTTAATATACCTCATAATTTAATATATAATCACCAAGTATATTCTTTTCACAGTGTCTAAATTGCCACTTTTAGCTTCTCTAATTTGATGTTAAATCTCTCAGAAGGCTATATAATGGGATGAGTGAAAATGCAGTTTCTGGAGTCAGAATGCATGGACTCAAGTCCTACCATCACCACTTTCTTACCTGTGTGACCTCAGGTACATGACTTTTAGGCTGTAACCTCAGATTTTACTATGAGCCTCCTGCCATTTTTCTACACACCAACATCTAACACTTAAAATCTTTCTCACTAAACTTATTCCTCTGCTTATCTCCTTGAAGGATAGGAGAACAGCACCATCCATCCTAACAACTGAGTTCCTAGCCTGGAAACCATCCTAGAAAAGGACTCCTCTCGTGTACCCCACATCTATCCATTAACAACTCGAGTTATCACAATAGTTCCTACGCTGATCTCCTAGCCTCCATTCCCACTCCCCTCTTCCTTCAAGGCACCAAACCATTTTTTTTAAAGCCCTCTAATGGTTCTCACTACCCAAATTCTAGTTTTCTCTTCCGCAGGGCCCCATCCCCTTATATTCTTCTGCACCCAAGTCCCTAGCCCCCAATACTCATGCATGTTTAACCCCATGCAGTAGCGGAGCTAATCTTTAACTCTCACTGCTCCTTTTGCCTGGGACACTCTCACATTGTCCCTGGATCATCTATAATAATAAAAGCGTAATATGCTAATTAGACCAGACAGCCGAACGACCTTCCAGACGTCATTCCAGACGTCCTACTGGATGAAGCCGCAGTGGCGGGGGCCAAGGTAGAGGCTGTTAGGGGTGACCAGGCAGGCAGTGGTTAGGAGCGATCAGGCAGGCAGGCAGAGTGGTTAGGGGCCAACAGGCAGGCAGGCGAGTGGTTAGGGGCCATCAGGCAGGCAGGCAGAGGTGGTTAGGGGTGATCAGGCAGAGGAGGTTAGGGGCAATAAGGCAGGCAGGCAAGCAGTTAGGGTCAATCAGGCAGGCAGGCAAGCAGTTAGGGGTCATCAGGCAGGCGAGCAGTTAGGGGCCATCAGGCAGGCAGGCAAGCAGTTAGGGGCCATCAGGCAGGCAGGCAGAGGCAGTTAGAGGCGATCAGGCAGGCAGGCAGGCGAGTGGTTAGGGGCGATCAGGCAGGCAGGCGAGCAGTTAGGGGCGATCAGGCAGGCAGGAGAGTAGTTAGGGGGGATCAGGCAGGCAGGCAAGCAGTTAGGGGCCATCAGGCAGGCAGGCGGAGTGGTGAGGGACTATCAGGCAGGCAGGTAGACCAGCAGTTAGGAGCCAGTGGTGCTAGATTGCAAGAGGGTGCAGGCCAGGCTGAGGGACCCCACCACGCCAGCCCCATGAATGAATTTCATGCACTGGACCTCTAGTGTATTACATGATTTAATTTGGATGTCTAACAAATACATTAAAAACAAACATGGCAAAGAAAATATTCCTTATCTTGTACTCTCAAAGTAAGCAGAGCATTATTTTATTAACAGCACTTCCATTTACCCTACCCCAAATTCAATATGTTAGCACCGCCACATAATGGTGCTAAAGGGACCTAGTGATATTAAATCTTCCCATTGCTTTAAGATGGCACTGTATTTAATAATTCTAAACTAATGAAAACTCTCACATCTCTTCATTTACTTACCATGAGTGAAGATATAAATTTTGAAAAGATGAGTTAATATTAAAAACAAACAAGCCCAGTCAGTGTTGCTCAGTGGATTGATCATGTCCCATGCATCAAGAGGTTACTAGCTTCATTCCTGGTCAGGGAACATGCCTGGTTTGTGGGCTTGGTCCCCCAGTAGGGGGGTGTGCAGGAGACAGCCAATCCATGTGATGTTTCTCTCTTATTGATGTTTCTATCTCTCTTTCCCTTACTCTCTCTCTAAAAATCAATAAAAAAATATTTAAAAAACAAACAAAACAGAAGGCAGGACTTTAGCTTCACAAAGCAAAAAATATGTTCAACTAGAAATTTAGTCTTCAGATATAAAACATGCTTCGTAACATGTAACTACAGTTAACAAATGAAGCAGTATGAAACAGAAAGTTTCTTCTAGAATATAATTTTTAAGTATCCCTATTTCCTTGTTTTACTACATTACTCACATTTATTAGATAAATATGAGTGGGGAAATACTGAATATTTCTATTGTAACATTTTAGAAAAAAAACTTTTAAATCTGAAACTTTTTGTCAAAGAGGTGGCACAAATGAAAATCAGTCTAACTCCAGATTTCTCAACATCAGCACTTTGTGCCAGATAACTTTGTTTTAGGGCTGTCCTGTACAATATGATATTTTGTAGCATCCTGGGGTTCTACCAGCTAACCCTTTCTGTTAGTTGTAACAATCTAAACTGTCTCCTAACATTACCCAATGTCTCCTATGGGAGGACCACTGGTCTAGCCAAATACAGTAAAACCTCAATATAACAGGCTAATTCAAGTGAGGGAGTGTCTATTAAAACAGAAAGTCTGTTATATAATAAAGTAGGTTTTCTGAATGTGTGTTAAAAAATTGACAAATTAGTTTACCTGTTTTTACTTATGTAGACACATTTGTGTAATTAAAATTAAGTAGGTATGAAAAGTTTAATTTCACAGAAAAATTTCCTATGTGTATTACTGTAATTTTAAGTTTATACTGAATAGATTTAGTAAATGCGTGCATTCACCAGTCACCAAGAGTAAACAAATGCACACGGCTGAGGTGTGGTTTAGCGCACATGGGAACTTCAGCTGGCACATGTTAAAACTGCTGCAGAAAGTCACGCCACGCAACAACAGAACCATGTACCATTGGGCAATGCTGTGAGATCACGTGCTAATCATTTCCCGAACACTGTTTATAAGTATGTAGACTATAGCTGAAGATATGTAATATTTACTAATTTCGACAAAATTTACTACAGTGTTTTTTCCAACATATGGCTTACTTGCTAAAATTTGTTCAAAATACAGTGAATTAATAACAAAAAAAAATAACCTGTTAATTTGATTATAAGTAAATCTTGGTTAAAAGCATTTTAAGATTAGCAGGGTGTTAATTTTCACATATGACATTCAGACCGGAAATTTTGTCCGTTAAATCAGAAGTCCATTAAGTTGAGGTCAGCAAAATCGGGGGTTTACTGTAACTCCTTACCATGAATCCTTTGACTGTTCTGTAGTAGGAATCCAATAAAAGAGAGCCAAGAGAACAAACCTGGGAAGTTCTATCCCAGCCATCAGAACAATGAACCAACACACTTGCATTTTCCACCATTATTGCCTGAAAAGAAAGATCACATACTTAGATTCTAGCAGAATACATTTAAGTGATTCAGTAAGTTCTACTTACTCAAAAACCATTAAGTATCTATACTAATAAAAGGGTAATATGCAAATTGGTCAGGATGACCTCAGAGTAACAACTGAACAGCAGGCTGCATGGGGCAACCAGGCCAGCAGGGGGTTAGTGAGGGGCAACCAAACGACCGAACAGCAAGCTGCGTGGGGTGACCAGGCCAGCAGAGGGGGGCAGTGAGGGGCGACCAGGTCAGCAGGGGGGCAGTTGGGAGCAACCAGAACGGCGGAGGGGGGGGCAGTTGGGGGCGACCAGGCCAGTAGGGAAAGGCAGTGAGGGGCAACCAGGCTGGCAGAGGGGGGAAGTGAGGGGTGACCAGGCCAGCAGGGGGGGCAGTTGGGAGCGACCAGACCGGCGGGGGGGGGGGGGGTAGTTGGGGGCGACCAGGCCAGTAGGGAAAGGCAGTGAGGGGCAACCAGGCTGGCAGAGGGGGGAAGTGAGGGGTGACCAGGCCAGCAGGGGGGGCAGTTGGGAGTGACCAGGCCGGCGGGGGGGGGGGGGGAGGGCGCAGTGAGGGGCAACCAGGTCAGCAGGGGGGGCAGTTGGGCAAGACCAGACTGGCAGGGGGAGCAGAAAGGGCAACCAGGCCGGTGGGGGGGGAGAGGGGTGACCAGGCCGGCGGGGGGGGGGGGGGGCAATGAGGGGCAACCAGGTCAGCGAGCGGGGGGGCAGTTGGGGGCAACCAGGCCAACAGGGGGGCAGTTATGGCTGATCAGGCAGGCAGCAGAGAGGGGGCAGTGAGGGGCAACCAGGCCAGCAGGGGGGGAAGTTGGGAATGACCAGGCCGGCTGGGGGGCAGTTGGGGGTGACCAGGCCGGCGGAGGGGGGGGGGGGCAGGTGGTGGCAACCAGGCTGGTGGGGGGGGTAGTTGGGGCAATCAGGCCTGCAGGGGGGGGGGACAGTTAGGGGCAATCAGGCCGGCTGGGGGGGCAGTTTGGGGCAACCAGGCCGGCAGGGGGGGCAGTTGGGGGCAACCAGGCCAGCAGGGGGTCAGTTAGGGGCGATCAGGCAGGCAGGTAGGTGAGCAGTTAGAAGCCAACAGTCCCGGATTGTGAGAGGGATATCCGACTGCTAATTCTAAACCGGCAGTTGGACATCCCCCAAGGGGTCCCGGATTGGAGAGGGTGCAGGCTGGGCTGATCCCCAAGCACTAATTTTGTGCACCGGGCCTCTAGTCCTATATAATAAAAGCCTAATATGCTAAGTGTCCAACCGTTCATTTGACCGTTTCACTAGTTGCTATTATGTGCACTGACCACCAGGGGGCAGACGCTCCGACTGGTAGGTTAGCTTGCTGCTGGGGTCCGGCCAATCGGGACTGGGTGAGACGGGCCAGACACACCCTGGAGCCCTCCCGTGGTCCCTCCCCGGCCTCTAAAATATTTCTTCTAATTAATTTCCTTTCAATGTGCACAAATCCGTGCACCAGGGCTCTAGTTGCATTATAAAGAAGAGCTAGCACTGCAATGATAATGCCATCTCAATACATTTCTCAAAAACAAGATAAAACACAAAGCATATAAACAAAAAAAAAAAGACAAACATGCTATTTAAAGTGTTTGAAATGTTTTTAAGCCCATACATGAAGTGCTACATGGTAGTTTTAAAGCTCAAATTAAATGAACCTCATTAAAGAGGTAAAGCAAAATAAATTTTATCTGACTGGAAAAGATACCAGCATTCAATATAATAAATCCATTCCTTCCCAACCATTATAAACCCCAAAATCAAATATAAGCGACGAAGAGTTACTTTGGCTAAGAAGATTGCAGCATCCATGACAGCTTTGATATGGCGAAGCCATCCTGAGCTCTCCAAACCAGAGTAGAAATCATTGACAGAAAGCCCTTTGGTACCATTAACTAAAAAGGGGGGAAAAAAACATTTCAATTAGAATGGGCTAGCCTCCTCTTCTCCTATTCAAGATTATCTCTAGATGAGTAAATTGGGGAAGAAGAGAAGAGGACAAAATAAATAGGCAAGACTCTTTATAAATGAAAAGATGCTATTAGAAATTCAATGACAGATTCTTTTGTTACATTTTGCTGTCATTCCTTGTGGTTAAAAAAAAGCACTCCTATTTCATTTTTTAAAATTTTGCAGTGTTTAATTAAAAAGTCTGATATTTTAATTTTTTAAATTCCATACCATGACTAGAAAGATACCTTAATATTTAAATGGAACATTATCATAAATTAGTCTAAACTGCATTGACTCATCAAGAATATCTAACAATAGCCCTAACCGTTTTGGCTCAGTGGATAGAGCGTAGGCCTGCAGACTGAAGGGTCCCAGGTTCGATTCCGGTCAAGGGCATGTACCGCTATGTGGGGACATCCCCAGTTGGGGTTGTGCAGGAGGCAGCTGATCGTTGTTTCTCTCTCATCGATGTTTCTAACTCTCTATCCCTCTCCCTTCCTCTCTGTTAAAAAATCAATAAAATGTATTTTTTTAAAAAAAGAGTATCTAACAATAGTAATCTATACTAATAAAAGGGTAATATGCTAATTAGACCAGACGTCTTCCGGACAAAGCCACAGTGGCGGGGGCCAAGGCAGAGGACATTAGGAGTTATCAGGCCGGTAGGGGATAGCAGTTAGGGGTGATCAGGCCAGCAGGGAAGGGCAGTTAGGGGCAATCAGGTTGGCAAGGGAGGGCAGTTAGGGGCGATCAGGCTGGCAGGGGAGGCAGTTAGGGGCAATCAGGCCAGCAGGAAAGGGCAGTTAGGGGCAATCAGGCCGGCAGGGGAGGGCAGTTAGGGGGCAATCAGGCCAGCAGGGGAGGGCAGTTAGGGGGGGATCAGGCTGGCAGGAAAGCAGTTAGGGGGTGATCAGACCAGCAGGGGAGCAGTTAGGGGGCTATCAGACAGGCAGGGGAGCAGTTAGGGGGCAATCAGGCCAGCAGGCAGAGGCAGTTAGGGGCGATCTGGCAGGCAGGCAGGCTAGCGGTTAGGAGCCAGTGGTCCCGGATTGCGAGAGGGATGTCCGACTGCTGGTTTAGGCCCGATCCCGAACCGGCAGTCGGACATCCCCCAAGGGTTCCCAGATTGGAGAGGGTGCAAGTCAGGCTCAGGGACACCCCCGTGCACGAATTTCGTGCATCAGGCCTCTAGTTTTTTTTAAAAAACCATTAGCATTGTACTATCTAATACAGTAGCTACTACCCAAATATGGCTATTGAATACCTGAAATGTAGGTAGTCCAAACTGAGACGTACTGAAAGTATAAATTGTCTAAGACTTAAAGGCAAAAATGTAAATCATCACAAATTTTTTTATACTGATTACATGTTTAACATGTTTTTAATATATTAGGTTAGGTATATTATTAAAATTAATTTCAACTGTTTCTTATTACATTTTTAAATGTGACTACTAGAAAATTTCAAAGTACATAATTTAACATTTTTAATGTTTGACTAGCATATTTCTATGGAACAAGGCTGACTAGAAGGTAAGCAATAATCATACCTTCCAATAACTTCTGAAGGCTGGACCGCATGACATGAATATTTTCAATTCCAACAAACTGAAATCTAATATTAGAATAATTGTCTTCATTTTCATAACCTTTTCCAGCTGCTCTGTTGGCTATTGCATTCAGCTAAAAATTTAAATTTTAGAAATTTAGACAAATTGCTTTTATCTTATAACTTATCAAAATATCATTAAAACACTAACTAAACTATATTTTAGCTAGCAGACAATTTAAAGGAATTCACCACAATTAAATATACTACCATTTTTTAACAAGCAAAAATCTCGCCCTGGCCTGTGTGGCTCAGTTGGTTGAGCGTCGTCCTGTGCACCAAAAGGTTGCTGGTTCGATTCCCAGTCAGGGCACATGCCCATAATGCAGGTCCGATCCTGGGGCAGGGTGTGTATGGGAGGCAATCGATGTCTTTCTCTCACATTGATCTCTCTCTCTCTCTCTTCCTTCCTCTCTCCAATAAAAACATATAAAAAATAAGTAAAAGTCTCACATGTTAATAATAGCAATGAAGGATACTATAAAGAAACAACGTGATTGCTATATAATTGAAAGGTCAAACAAGAAGTTCCCCACAAATAATTCATGAAACTAATTCACTTAGGTCTTCAGGTGTTCATAAATATTTCAAAATCTAAAACTAGAAAGATCTCCTATCTGAATCCTAAATGATTCAGAGAGAAGCAGAGCTGGGTAGTTTTTATTTTTCAGAAAGAGCCTATGAGATTCAATTCAGAACAAGCCACAGGGATCCTGAAATTCAGATCTGAAATATACATGAGATTATTTTAGGTCCTCCATATTAGAGACTGCTAGAGGCCCACACACTATATGAAATGCATATAATCCATTAGCTTGATACAGCTCTAATAAATGGTTCCAAAGAAATTGGTCCTTTATGGAAAAAAACAGACTGCCAGTAGCCCCATGACCTTCAGTGTTTAGATCAATGCATTAAGATTTGCCATGTTTAATTCTTTGAGACTAGGATTTCATATAGCATATTATTAAAATTTACTAAATATTCTTATGTACTTGGATGAAACAGAACCTAAATTTTAGGAAGAAATAGTAGCTTATCATTCATTGGATTGAGGTTGGCAACAAGTACAGTTAAATTATATTTAATGACTCACTGGTTACTCAGCACCTATGATCACTAGGGTTAATAATTAGATATTTAAAATGTTCTACATTATTACTACTTGAGTTTAACTGGTAAAACAAAACAATCAAAGAAAGATATATTTTCTCTGTAGAAGTCAGTTATACAATTAAGACATATTAGGTCCTAAGAAACAAATTGCCCTCAGACCTTATATTCAAAAAGTCTTGTATTACAATCATCTTTTATATCTAATAGCACCCTAAAAATAGTTCTAACCAATTAATCCACCCAGATTATACAAGGAAGTACAATTTTTCTTATAAGAGATAATACCAACACTCTTGACTTCTAAGAAAGTCTTTTCCTTTTAACAAAATAAAATATTACCAAAGTATCAGTTTCTAATTTTTGATACTCCTTAATTTACTCAATTAATCTTATCATATGTTTTCTCCATTATCTTTTGTAAGACTGCATAATGATGAGAATTACTTCTAAAACAGCTACCATTCCTTTCAAAAAGGCTGTCTATAATTGTGGTCTATATGGCTCACTCGCTTTTTCTCATCGCTTTCTCTTATTTTTTCATCATTCCAGATTTTTGAAGAAATCCTCACTATAATTCTGCCAATGTCCTTTTGTGTAGCCCACCAGCTCTGCTTGCGATGCTATAATAAAAATTAAAAGTAATGTTAGCTATTACCATTACAGATTTTAATTATTGTAGTTTCAGGATCCTATATGAATTGGCTATTTAACTGTTTATAAAAAAGAAAAAATGGATTGTGACATTTGATAAAAATTTAACCTTACACAATGGATGGCAATAGAACAATTATTTCCTGTTCACTATTTATGATCCTCTAGTTCAATGTTTCCCAAATTAACTCACTATGTATTTTATGTATTTTTTTGCATATTTCAAATTTAGGTCCATTAATACACAGTGTTTTGCCAATTGAAATTCTAATAGAATTGCTAACTTTTCACAATACACAAACTATTTAGTATTTCTTCACAGTAACACAATACTTTTACACCATCAATAGTCATATATATATTTAGGAAAGCTGAAAATAAGAAATCACCATCTGGGTTACTGGGAAATTAGTCTCCTAAGTTAGTATCCTTTAAAAAATTAATTTCCTTAGTATCATTACCCTTGGTTAATTTAAAACAAGGATTCAGTATGTTAAATAAGGACAAATTAATCAACTCTCATTAATTAAAGTAACAAAGATAATTGAACTATCAGACTGTACTGTATTCAAGGCACATACTTTAGGCCTGGTATCCATGACATACATATAGCGATTGGCTGGATTGGCTTTACTAATGGCTTGAAGCAAATGTTCATCTTCCAGACACCTGGCACTGAATCCTGACAGTGGTTGACTACATCGACAAATGGCAGCCTAATTTTAAAAAGACAGAAAACAGATTATGCAAAAATATCTAAAGAACATGTCTTATAAAATGCTTAAAAGAAAAAAAAAAGTTAAAATCAAATGTACTATCTGTTAGGACAATTACAAGGCATTAACACTGAAATCTTATTTGAATTAAATATTATTTCAACATCTTGGTGTTACTTAATTTTTCCCAATATTCTAAGAAATCTAAATGCCTCATTACCTAGTTAGGGGAAAAAAAAATACCTTGGGTCCTTAGAAGCAACACCTGGTCGTATCTCTATCACCTATCTGAAGATAACTTGCCTTCTATGCCCTAGATTATAAGATACTTTCAACTCAAGTTCAAGTAAGAGATCGGTCAATAAGTTCAGAACCGGATTTTTTTAAATAGCAAGCAACATTCAAACTTTTACTTTCTAAAGGTTTGTGGGTCTCTAATTAGAAATCAGCAATCTACACTAATAAAAGAGAAAGATGCAAACTGACCATACCTCCGCCACACCCACAAGCCAATCAGGAGTAAGTATGCAAATTAACCTGAAAAGCTGGCAGTGGCCCCGCCCCCCAGCAACTCTGAGCCTGTGGGAGTTGGAGAAGTCGGGTGCCAGCGCCTGAGGCTGGCTGCGGCCAGGGAGACCAAGAAGCCGCCTGCCCCATGATCCCAGGCCGCAGAAGCCGCCTGCCCCACTCCTGGAGGAGACGGAGAAACTGGGTGCCAGCGCCTGAGGCTGGCTGCAGCCCGGGAGATAAAGAAGCCGCCTGCCCTGTGATCCCAGGCCACAGCCAGCCGGAGATGTCTCCCACACTGCATCCTAGGGAAGACAGAGAAGCCACCCGCCTGCAGTCCAGGTGCCACCACCTGCGGCTGGCTACAGCCTGGTAGACAGAGAAGCTGCCGACCCCACGGTCCCGGGCACCAGTACCTGCGGCTGGCTGTGGCCTGGGAAACGGAGAAGCCTCCCACCCCACAGTGCCGGGTGCCAGCACTTGTGGGCAGGTGCGAAGCCACCTGCCCACCATCCCCTGCAGCTGCAGCTGGCCTGGGCACCTATGGCTGACCAGAGGGAGGGAAGCCCGGATCCCAGATGCCTGTAGTTGGCTGGAGGAGGGAATCCTGGGTCCCGGGTGCGGGGCTGAGGCAGAGGTGGTTAGGGGCAATCAAGCCAGCAGGGGAGCAGTTAGGGATGATCAGGCTGGTAGGCAGAAGCAGTTAGGGGCAATCAGGCAGGCAGGCGAGCGGTTAGGAGCCAGCAGTTCTGGATTGTGAGAGGGATGTCCGACTGCCAGTTATCCCCCGAGGGGTCCCAGATTGGAGAGGGTGCAGGCTGGGCTGAGGGACACCCTTTCCTCTCCCCCCCACCCTCCCCCCACCCCCACGCACAAATTTCATGCACCGGGCCTCTAGTCTCTATATAAAATGAGACATAAAATGAGTTTTAAATCAAATTTGGGTTAAAATACAGTCAATCTAAGAGGGCAAAAATATCTATAAGAAATAGTGAATGTTGGATTATATATTTACTGTTGTTTAAAGTCTTAAAAGAAAAACACCTCACAAAGGATTGTCTTATTAAATGTTTTCCAGACCTACTTCCTAATTTGTTAAGCTGGGCATTGAATGTCTATTTTTAGCCCAGATTTCTAATTAAAAATGTACATACAAACATGGGTGTGTCAAACAAAAGTCATAACTAGTCCTAACTCCCTATGATTTTGTTATGAAAAGTAGATTAGGAACTTTTGTTTAAAGTTTTATTTATTATCTATGGCTCCCTTCTAAAACCCACCTTGAATTTCTAATAAAGAAATTTAATATGTATAAAACCAAAAGGTCAAAGAAAATGGGAAGAGGCAAAGGTAGAGTAGAAATGTCAATAAAAATTGGGGAAATGAATGCAGATTGATTATAACCGATTTACCAGAGCAAAGAAATATGTTAAATCATTATGAGTCAATAAGAAACAGGTATTTTGAACAGCAAAACCCCGGCAAGCTCAGGATTTGGTACCTCTGAAAGCCTGAGTACAGGTAAAACTGAAAACAACAGGACTGGCTGAACGTCTATATATGATCTAGTTAACAATCCCAGATGTTCCCTCACCCTGAAGAAAAAGTTTATTCTATGAAGAGGATTAACCTGAAGACTCTGGGCTATAGGAACAGCTGTAGTTGGGGATGAAGCCCTGCATCCCCCAAAGACAGGAGGATTAAGTAAAGCCTACATAACAAAATGTGAGGTCTTCCCATGCCTCTTCCCATACTTGGATCCAGACTAAACCACACACATATTGGGACAAACATTACAAGAGAAAGAAGAATCCAAAGATAACGATCATTCATGTATACAAACTTCTAAACAGCTTTGTAGTACCTCACTCTTAAATATGAGAGGCAGGCCAAGAATCAGATATCTGAAAAATATAAAAAACTAACAAACAAAAAAACACAAAATAAACAGAAAGAAAAAAAAAGAAACTAAACCAAAAGATAACTAATGTGAGGGCACAATTCTTTTTTAAAAATCCTTAGCATCTTTAGGGAAGTAAGTTCATCACATCCATGAATAGAAAACCATCTAGAAAATTCAGAAAACAAGAAACAGTTCTTGGATTTTTAAAACACAGCAGCCCGGCCAGTGTGTTTTAGCATCGACCTATGAACCAGAAGTCACAGTTTGATTCCCAGTCAGGGCACATGCCCAGGTTCCAGGCTCTATCCCCAGTGGGGGGGATGCAGGAGGCCAGCAGGTCAGTGATTCTCTCTCATCACTGATGTTTCTATCTCCCCCTCTCTCTTCCTCTCTGAAATCAATAAAAATATATATATTTTAAAAACACTATAGCAAAACAAAACAAAACAGATCTAAGCGCTGAATTGGAGGTGAGGTTCAGGAAATCTTCCCCACTACCCTGAACCTTGTGGTGAGACTTACAGACATGTCCAAGCATAGAATATTGGAGAGAAAATGAAGAAAAATGGAGGTTTATGCTAGGAAGCCCACTTGTCAAGGAATACTCACAAAAGTACAAAGAAAATTAATAAAAGAGAGGAAGTTAACAAAGAAACAAAGAAACAACTTCCCAAAACTGAGACCTGAATTTCCAGGTAGAATTTAAAACAAGCCAAGGGACATAACTGTGAAATTTTAGAACACTGCAGAAAAAGAAAAATTTAAAAGCTTCCTGAGGGAAAAAAAATCAGGTCACAAAAAACTGGGAGTCAGAAACGGCATCCAAATACTCAACTTAACCAGCTGTAAGATATAGGAAAAGTGATTTATCCTTTCTGAACCAGTTCCCCCATTTGAAAGTTATAGGTAATTAGCAGAGCCTATTTTATCAAGTCACTAGGAGGATTTCATGCATATAAAGCATTTAACATATAGTACCTCCTGGCCTACTGTTACAGGATACAAAGGTTTTACTGTCTTGTCAATCCCTATCTCAGTATAAAGATGCCTCCTCTGACTCTTCATGTTGCAAAATCCTTCCAATTTGAAGAGCTTACTATTAAATGGGAGCCTGAAATATCCTTGATTCTCTCCCTTTTCTCAATAGTTGGTTTGTCAAAACTATTTTGTTTCCCCCAATACAAGCAGGATCAAAAGATAACCACAGGCAAGGAAGAGAATTTACCTAATCCCATTATTTTCAAGTCGCTACTAGAAGGAAGGAAAGAATAGAGGTGGTGGAGGGGGAAGATACATGACAAGTACAAAAGTTTCTGTATTTCAGGGTAATTTTGTTTTACAACACAAAAAATATCATTAGTGAAAAGCCAGCACTTCTCTATCAGCAATTATAATAATGACATCTTAATATAAAAATGAGCATTGTTTTGGATACTAAAACCTGAAAAGGATTATACTACACTAGAGGCCCGGTGCACAAAAATTCGTGCACTCGGGGGGCGAGGGGGGAGTCCCCTCAGCCCAGCCTGCACCCTCTCAGGTAGGGTCCCTAGGCCTGGCCTGAGATCAGGGCCTATCGGGGCTTTCCTTCTCTGGGCTGCAGGCAGCTGGACCCACCCCCGCTGCTGCCCCCACTACCCTGCCACCCATGGCCTCCCTCTGCAGGCGAAAGGCTGGGGTGCAATGGCTTGGCTGGCCTGGGCCTCCCTCTTTCTTTGCTGGGGGACAGGGCCAGCCCTGGGAGGGGCTGTCTGCCTACCTGATCACCCCTAACCACTGGTCTGCCTACCTCAGTGGTCGGCAAACTGCGGCTCGCGAGCCACGGTTTGCCACTCTGTTGACTAATGAGTTTGCCTACCACTGGACTAGCCTAAATGTTACCGTGTAGTTGGAAGCTGTGAGGATTAGGCAATTGTGGCATATTGTGTGCAAAGAGGTAAAGGGTAGAATATGACAGTGGTCAGCAAACTCATTAGTCAACAGAGTGGCAAACCACGGCTCGCGAGCCACGGTTTGCTGACCACTGGCCTACCTGATCACCCCTAACCACTCTGCCTGCCTGCCTGATTGCCCCTAACCACTTGCTTGGGGGTGGGGCCAGCCCGGCAAGGGGCCGTCTGCCTACCTGATCTCCCCTAACCACTTGCCTGTCTACCTGATCACCCCTAACTGCTGGTCTGCCTACCTGATCACCCCTAACCACTCTGCCTGCCTGCCTGATTGCCCCTATCTGCTTGCTTGGGGGTGGGGCCAGCACTGACTTCCAGTTGGTCAGCCTCTGGTCATTACTGGTAGTTACATATATATTAGGGTTTTTATATATTAGGATTGGTAAAATGAAAAGGAAAGTTGCCTACCTCCTTATTTTGATGATAGTAGGAAAGAACTGGAAATCTTCCCTTGCTCCGGAACTTAGAACTACCAACAATTATTGGTTTGCTTGCTATTCGGGGAACATAAAGTTCTCTTGGATAAGTTTCACAAATCTGTAAAAATCAAAACATAACCATGAGGTTAAAAACCATCTTTATAAAACTTTAAAACTTAGTAATGCAAGAACAGCAATACAGAGACAACTTGCTATTACACTTTCTGACTCTCTGGTACTAACATTTTCTGAATTTCCCCAGAAGGTTGCTAAGTTACCTTGTATTCTCGGTTGGCATCAGACAACTGCCAGTTTGAATTTGGCACGCCCATTCTCTTATATTCCTCAGCAAGATCAATAAGCTCCCAACCTCGCAATCGTTCAGAATCATTTTGTTTGGGGTTATAAGAGAATGCATAGAGATCTTCGTATTTTGCTAGAGTATACAAAATGCATAAATGTTAAAATGCAACTTATAGGACTTAATAAATGACAAATAAAAGTAATTTTCAGCTTTACCCCTCCATTTTTCTTTAAATTCTTCAAAAAGATGGCTAATACCAGAACATATTTGAACTTAATTTTTCTCAGTTCTTTGATGCAAATGATTATACCTAAAGGCATAAGTATATCAATCTGAGATTCAATTTATATCATCAGTAAAAGCTAGTAAATAATAGTTAGCCTTACACATTGCTCTACTGCAATGTTTCCTTTTCTTAAAAGTAAAATTTTAAAGACACACATAAATTCCTACCCACCACTTTTCCCAAATGAGATATAAAGACTAATGCTATAATGAAAAATTAGAGGTGCCACATAGAACATGAAATTGTCTATATATTCCTATAGTACAGTTTGACCAAACATGGCAAAGGTTGCACAGAGATCCAGAGAACACTTATTTCTAAACAATCATAAGCCCCTGAAGTCGTAAGATTTGACTTGGAACAACAGGATGTTACAGGCTTTATGTGTTAGGATAAAAGAGTGAATGAAAATCTGCTCTTAGACCACTGCAAACCAGGTGTCAAACAAAGTAACATCTAGAAATTAATGTGTTTTGTCTCCCTGGAGATATCTATGTAATTCAAGTTATGCTGGGAAAAGGAAGCCGCCAGATCCCTAACACATAGTAGTGATAAGATTCCTTTTTAGGGCCTAAATCTCTCTCACTCCTATCTCTACTAAAGTAGGATTTACCCTCTCTTTTCCTTCTGTTCATCTCCCTATATTCCACTCTAGTCAATTAGATATATTAGTCCCATGCTATCAGAAGAGCCTGACCTTCCTTAACTTTTCCTTTAGTGATCGATTTCCAAGACACTCCCCTTGGCAATGGGATTCTTTAAAAAACAAACAAACAAAAACACAAAGGCTATACTACTGGCTATCAATAGACTTCTAAAACATTAATATAAATCTATAGTTTTTTAAGTAAGTACTACAAATGCTTCATTTTGTCCTTACTATTACCCCTTCTTTGGAAACCATTATTACAACTCAGATCAGAAGTTTCTAAATACTTTTAGGTCAAATTTTTTAGAAGAGTGCACAAGAATTCGACTCAAGAACAACTTAGTAAGCCCAGCCAGTGTGGCTCAGTGGTTGACCGTCGAACTATGAACCAGGAGGTCATGGTTCAATTCCTGGTCATAACACATGCCCGAGTTGCAGGCTCGATCCCCAGTAGGGGGCATGTAGGAGGCAGCAGATTGATGATGCTTCTCTCTCATTGATGCTTCTACTTCTCTATTCCTCTCCCTTCCTCTCTAAAAAATCAATAAAAACATATTTTTTTAAAAAGAGTAACTTAAACTATAAAATGGCAATAATGAGATACTAAATAAAGTACCTTGGATAATCAATCTCAAAATTTAGCAAGCTTTGGTCTCTAAGAACAGTACCTTGTTTTGACAGTTGTAGCAAAGAGTTGTAAATATCATGGCAATCTCTTTCTCTGGGAACAATGAAATGCACAATCCTGAAGTTCTTGCACTGAATGACAAGTGGGCATCCAGAAGTCGTCAAAGCCAGTTTCTCCACTGAGCCAATATGATGATGCAAAATCTACAACATGAAAAAATATTTGATCATCATTATAAAAAGCACTAAGTATCTTATTCTCTTCCACAGTGCAAAAATGTTAGAAATGTCCTGTCCAAATAAAGTCTCAAATGTTATACACTACAAACCCACACTTAAAAATTTTAAATGACAATGCCCAAGCCAGAAATGTGCCCTGATCACTCCACATATTCACACATCATTAAATCCCAAGAACTGCATCCCCTAAATATCTCTATAACCCGTCTACTTCTCTCCATCTCCACTATAACTCCCCTAATTGCAATGTTTCCATTATTTCTCACATAAATTACTATAACTATCATCCTAAATGCTCTCTTCATATCCTACTCTTGAATCCCCCAATCCGTTTTCTACAAAGCAGACAATTAACCATTAAAAACTAAATCAAAAAAAAAAAAAAATGGCAAAGCTATCTAGCTGTTATTTCCCACTTCTCCCACCCTGCTTAGCTTCTGAGATCAGACAAGAGCGGGCACATTCAGGTGGTATGACTATAGACTTTCCCACTGCTCTAGCCTCATTTCAAGTCCCTTCCCCAACATCGTTAAGTTCTAATGACAACAGCCTTCTTTGGCTCCTCAGATGAACCAAGGTCCTCTATATACACTCTTGAGTTGCTCCTACTAACTGCGATATTGTAGCTCTCTACCTCTTCACCTAGGAACTTCTAGTATTATTTCTGGTGTCCGCTTAAAACTCATCACCAAGCCCTCGCCAGTTTGGCTCAGGAGTTAGAGCATGGGCCATGGACTGAAGAGTCTGGGGTTCAATTCTGGTCAAAAACAAAACAAAACAAAACCTCACCACCGAGAAGTACGTATAGCCTCATAATCACCATGGCCCTTCCCTAGTAAGTTAGGTCCTCTCCATTTTCTTATCAAATATCAACCTAAATTCTTCCTTTCATAGCACTTAGTACATTTGTAATTTGTTATGTAGTAATGTTTATTTCTCTACTTAGATTTTAGAAACTTCACCTAAGAAGCAAAACTATAGCTAAGTTGAGCACCATTATATTTCTAGCACCTAACACAGTACTTGGAACATTATAATGACTATCTTCAAACAAAAAAACATTCCAAGTGATATATATATTTCACATTCATATTTAAATTTGAGCTGGAAATATAGGTGTCCTTGTTGATACTTCTCCATCACAAATACTCACTGAATGAATGAATAGAAAGTCCTACTAGAAAGACAGAACTTGATGGTATTTGAAACGTAATTATTATATCTACCTATTACCTAACATATTCTGTGCTACTAAAAAAGATTTTCCTTTGCTCAATAGCATTCCTACTAATTTAAAATATATATGGAAAATAAAAGAGCTTAAAATTGTAGCAGGTTTTTGGATGATAAAACTCAATCCTGGCAAGAAATCAAATCATCCCAAATTAGTCTAAAAATTTAACATAAATTCCAACCTGCTTTTTTGGGTAGTATGTGTGTGGGAGGAAAGAAAGGGTGAGATATGGATGATTATTTATATATCATATAATTCGTGCACGGGGGGTCGGGGGGGTGTCCCTCAGCCCAGCCTGCACCCTCTCCAATCTGGGATCCTTCTCACAATCCGGGACTGCTGGCTCCTAACCACTCACCTGACTGCCTACCTGATTGACCCTAACCGCTTCTGCCTGCTAGCCTGATCACCCCTAACTGCTCCCCTGCCGACCTGATTGACACCTAATTGCTCCCCTGCCGGCCTGATCACCCCAACTGCCCTCCCCTGCTGGCCTGATGGCCTCCAACCGCCCTCCCCTGCCAGCCTGATGGCCCCCAACTGCCCTCCCCTGCCAGCCTGGTCGCCCCTAACTGCCCTCCCCTGCCAGCCTGGTATTCCCCAACTACCCTCTGCTGCAGGCCTGGTCGCCCCCAACTGCCCTCTCCTGCCTACCTGATCACCCACAACTGCCCTCCCCTGCCAGCCATCTTGTGGTGGCCATCTTGTGATGACGTGAGGGCGTCGCGCAAGGGCGCAAGGGCCACCTGGCCTTTATTAGTATAGATAATTTTATATGCTACTATTATTAATTTTTAAAACTTTAGATATTAAGTCTAAAGGTCACATGCAAGATTAAATGCATAAAATAATCAAGAAAAGCTGGAAGAGGAAGAGGAAGAGGAAGAGGAAGAGGAAGAGGAAGAGGAAGAGGAAGAAGAAGAAGAAGAAGAAGAAGAAGAAGAAGAAGAAGAAGAAGAAGAAGAAGAAGGAGAAGAAGGAGGAGAAAGAAAAGCTTCACGGAGAACCAAGTTTGTAGCGTAAACACAGTACTTACTGCGTCCCACAACCACATCAAAATTATACCTAAAATACAAAACAACCATCATTCAGAACTGCCTGAAATCATCCTGAATGCAAGTCCTACAACTAGGAAGTAAAGAAGAAAGCATATAAAGACTGATAGGAGGGTGGAGGCACGGAACAAGTGGGCCCGACACCCATGTGTGGCGTTTGTTGTTTTTTTTAATTGGGATGGATATCTCAGCTGTAGAGGCCTTCCGTGAGGAGTAAAGTGTTCCAGCTCCAAATCAGACACCTCAGCCCAGGCTTCCAGTGCCAGGATGAAAAGTCCCCAACTTTGGGCTATAAAACCAGCAGGGATTGTGGCTGAGTGACAGGGAGGCTGCTGGAGACCCAGGTCTGGCTGGCATATGGACTTACTCAGACTCGTTCCCTCTGAGCTCCAACGCTGGGGTGGTGATTTGGAGAGATCCAGAGACATATGCACAGGAACTGGATTACTTGGCATCAGAGTAAGAACTCAGGGGTAGCTTTCTCCCAGACAGAGTTGCTCAAAGGATTCATTATTCCTATGCTGAGACCTCCTCCATCGCAGAGCTGACTGGCAGCCATATCTGAGTCTCCATCAACCTGACTCACACTGTTCGATAGCCCTGGTGATTCCCTGAGACCCTGGCCCATCTAATTTGCAGTCCCACCCAAGCTGTTTGCAGCGGCTTTTCCATATGAATGGCCTGTCCTGACTCAGGCTTCAGACTTTCCTAAAATCTCTCAAAGCAGCAGCAGCTGGCGTCAGCGTGCCCCACACCTATCAGTAAGAGGCCCAAGACCTGGCACCAGCAGCTTGGTCTCACCTGAACCCTTCCAAGCGCAACATAAGTAGCAGCCACCTGAAGATCTCTCTGTAGCTCCTGCCAGGTGGCCTCAGGCAGTAGCTGACTTTGCATCTCCCAGGAGACCCCAGAGCCAGTACACATGGTGGACAGCTTCAGACTATACCAGATTACAACATCCATGAGTGACACACTCCAGGGACAGACTCAGTGAGCACCAGAGCCCCACTGAAGTAAGTCCTGCTCCATAGGGGTATCTCCTGCACAGCAGTTCTCCCACTGTAGTTGCAGCTGGTCCTCACAGCCAATTGGCCTGGAGTTCATTTCCTCCCAGTGACCCAAATAGCAATTAAGGCTCAACTACAACAAGACTGTGCACCCAGGGGCACACTGAGAGTGCCCTGCTCAGGTGACTGGGAAGACTGAGCCACTGGACCCTACAGACCCTACAGGACACCTACTACACAAGGCCACTCTACCAATTCCAGGAGACATAGCAGCTCTACCTTATACATAGAAACAAATGCAGGGAAGCAGTCAAAATGCTGAGACAAAGAAACATGTCACAAATGAAAGAATAGAAAAAAATCTCCAGAAAAAGAACTAAATGAAATGGAAGCAAACAAACTACTAGATACAGAATTCAAAACAATGGTTAAAAGGATGCTCAAAATCTTAATAAGAGCTTCAAGGAACTTAGTGAGAATTTCAAGGCTCTTAGTGAGATTCTCAAAGACCTGAAAAAAGACCAGTCGGAAAGTAAGCATACACTTACTGAAATAAAGAATAATTTACAGGGATTCAACAGCTAAGTACAGGATGCTGAGCATCAAAATCAACGATTTGGAATATAAATAAGCAAAAAAACACCCAATCAGAAGAGCAAAAAGAAAATGAATCCAAAAAATATGAAGATAGTATATGGAGCCTCTGGGAAAACTTCAAGCATACCAATATTCACATTATGGGAGTGCCAGAATGAAAAAAGACAGAGCGAGATATTGAAAACCTACTTGAAGAAATGACAGAAAACTTCCCCTACCTGGATAAAAAAATAGACTTACAAGTCCAGGAAGCGCAGGGAGTCCCAAACAAGAGGAATCCAAAGAGGCCCACACCAATACACAGCATAATTAAAATGACATAGCTTAAAGACAAAGAGAGAATCTTAAAATCAGCAAGAGAAAAACAGCTAGTTACCTACAAGGAGTGCCTATACAACTGTCAGCTGATTTCTCAACAGAAACTTTGCAGGCCAGAGGGAAAGGCAAGAAATATTCAGAGAGATGAATAGCAAGGACCCACAACCAAGATTATTCTACCCAGCAAAGCTATCATTTAGAACCAAAGGTCAGATAAAGAGCTTCACAGACAAGAAAAAGCTAAAGGAGTTCATCACCACCAAACCAGTATTATATAAAATGTTGAAGAGTATTCTTTAAGAGGAAGAAGAATAAAAAATAAATAAATAAAAATAAAAAATAAAATGGCAATAAATAAATATCTATCAATAATTGAATCTAAAAATCAAAATAAACAAACAAGGAATCTAATGAACAAAATAAACTGAATAAAATAGAATCAAATGCATGGAAACAGGAACAGACATGAATCTCAGAGGGAAGGAGGGAGAGGGGGCAGGAAGAGATTAACCAAAGAACTTATATGCATATATGCATTACCTACGGACACAGACAAAATGGTGGTAAAGGCCTGGGGTGGGGTGGGAACTGGGTGAAGGGTGGCAGTCGGGGGAAAAAAGGGAGACAGATATAATACTCTCAACAATAACAACTTGGGGAACAAATAAATAAATGGGGAAAAAAAGAAAAGCTTGAAAAAGAAGACTAATATGAGCAAAAGTCCTATGGTAATTAAAAATTTATATAACAGATTACACATATTACACATATGTAACTCATATTTGTGGCTGAGATTTAGCACTATGAACATCTATATTATCAGACCTGTGCCAAGTTATTCAATATGATCTAATTAATAGTAACTCTAAGTAGAGAATAAGGGACAATAAACCATTGTAATATTATATCACTACTAGAGGCCCAGTGCACGAAATTCGTGCATGGGTGGGGACCCTAGGCTTGGCCAGCAATCAGGGCCTAGGGGGGCCATCTTGCCCAGTCCCAATCAGGGCCGGGCCGGCCAGGCCTGCCAACTGGTGGAGGAACAGGAAGAGGGACCGCGGAGGTGTGCCGGCTGGGAAAGGAGGGACCAGGGGAGGTTGGCTGGCCATGGGAGTTGGCTGTAGTAGTGCACTGACCACCAGGGGGCAGCTCCTGCATTGAGTGTCTGCCCCTGGTCATCAGTGCATGTCATAGCAAGTGGTCGACTGCTTGTTCCGGTCATTCGGTCCTAATGGTCACTTGGGCTTTTATATCTATACTAATAAAAGAGTAACATGCTAATTGACCATACCTTCATGACGCCCACCAGCCAATCAGGAATGAGTATGTAAATTAAAACCCAACAAAGATGGAAGGTTAATTTGCATACACAGGCACCGAGCGGCCAGGGGCGTTCCACACCACCCCAGTCACTCCAGGCCTCTGGGCAGTGTGGGAAGGCAGAAAGGCGGCTCCGGGCCAGAGCAAAAAGGCAGCTCCGGCCACAGCGAAGGCGGTGCCAGCAGCCAGGGGAAGGAAGGCCCATTCTTGCACAATCTTTGTGCATCGGGCCTCTAGTATATATATAAGATTATAATTCCAATTAAGACCCCAAATTATTTGCAGGAAAAGAATGATGATGGGACCTGGCTCTGCCACTAACTAGTTATGTGATCTTGAAAAACTAATCATCTGTAAAATGAAAATAAAATAAAAATTTAAAGTAAGGCTCCTCCTAGATCTGTTCATTTCTATGGATCTAGTATACAAAATAGACTTCATTCAGGAGAGATTATGGAAATACTAGAGGCCCAGTGCATGAAATTCGTGCATGGGAGCGGGGGGTGTCCCTCAGCCCAGCCTGCACCCTCTCCAATCTGGGACCCCTCGAGGGATGTCCGACTGCTGGCTCCCAACTGCTTGCCTGCCTGTCTTCCTGATTGCCCCTAACCGCTTCTGCCTGCCAGCCTGATCATCCCCTCACCACTCCCCTGCCAGCCTGATTGATGCCTAACTGCTCCCCTGCCAGCCTGTTTGCCCCTAACTGCCCTCCCCTGCAGGCCTGGTCCCCCCCAACTGCTCTCCCCTGCAGGCCTGGGTCCCCTGCAACTGCCCTCCCCTGCAGGCTTGGTCACCCCCAACTGCTCTCCCCTGCAGGCCTGGGTCCCTCCCAACTGCCTTTCCCTGCAGGCCTGGTCGCCCCCAACTTCCCTCCTCTTCTGGCTTGGTCACCCCTAACTGCCCTCCCTTGCAGGCCTGGTCCCTCCCAACTGCCCTCCCTTGCAGGCCTGGTCCCTCCCAACTGCCCTCCCTTGCTGGCCATCTTGTGGTGACCATCTTGTGTCCACATGGGGGCAGGATCTTTGACCACATGGGGGCAGCCATCTTGTGTGTTAGAGTGATGGTCAATTTGCATATTACTCTTTTATTAGATAGGATACTGATAAGAAAGCATTTCAAAGACAACAGCAGGAGTGAAGGGAACAATGTGGCTATCTTTTAGCTGCCCCCAAAACTACATTCCCAACATTTGAAAGAAACTCTATGAGAAACTTCCATTTGTACTCTAGGAGATGAATAACATACAGAGAATATATTAAGGTAAGCAGACAAATACAGGGTAGACAGAATGGATGAGAATATGACTAATGATTTTATAAGGCCCTGGTAGAGGAAACTCCTGGTCAAACACTGGATAGGCAAGAAATCCAGAGCCTCTAGGGAATACAACTTCTCCAAGATCAACATCTCAGATAAGTATCTTAACTTAATTATTGCAATCACTTATCAATTGGATAGCCTTCCTAGGGAAATCAAAAGAGTATAATCAAGGAGAGACATCAAGACATATTAAAAGCTACAGTCAATAAAACAGTGTGCTTTTGGTACAGTGTAATCAATATACCAAAAGAACAGAATAGAGAGCTCAAAAGCAGGTCCTCTCTTTATTTATGACAGAGTTGATACTACACATTAATGGAACAAAACAATCAATAAATGGTGCCAGTTATGCGTAAATAAAATAAAAATGAATCCCTATGTCATATCATCCACCAAAATATTTTTCAGATATATTAAAAAATTATACTAAGAATACACAACATTAGCTTTTAGAAAATATAGGAGAATCTATATGACCTTAACATAGGGAAGGATTACTTGTCACAAAACAGCATAAACCATAAATTTAACCATAAAAGAAAAAATGAAAATTTATTACACTAAAATTTTAAAGTTTAAAAGACATACAGATACACACAAGACAAGCCATACACTGGGAGAAGTTATCTACAACATATATATGACAAAACATTAAAAACTGGAACTTTTGCAAAATAAATAACAGGACAAACAATCCAACAGAAAAAAATAAAAGGAAATCTAAAGACAAAATATCAGAAAGGGTAACTTCCTTGTAATCAAAAAATTAAAATCACAACTGCACATCCACCAGATAGGCAAAAATTTTTAATTTGACTATCAATGTTGCTGAGGATAGTGAACAATGTATCACACTATACTGAGAATATGATGAAACAACCATTTTGGAAAGGTGAATATTCACTTATCTAAGGAAGGTTGAATATTCACTTATCTCAGTAATTTTACTCTTAGGCAAATATTCCAGAGAAACCCTGGCACAGTGTATACCTTACCTCATTGTTTGTACTAGCAATAAATAAATAAAATACCGTAACAGCAATTTGTTATAAATATACTGTGGAACATGACATTTGATCTATTAGCATGTACCTATATTATTTAGATTTTTTTAATTAAAAGGAACAGTAGGTCTTTTATATATTTATGTAGATAATAAGAGTCTTTCTGATATTCTACAAAAAAAATTCCACATTCCATATTATATCAGTTTTATTAAGAGGGAGGGTAGAAGTGATTAGGTGACTGAAAATTTTTTGGTTGAGATTGGTAACCAATAATTAAAATTTTTTGTACACATTCAAAATAAAACACAGCAATAGACTAAGACCATTATTATAATTATAGTAATAGAGGTCCTGCTTACCCATGTTTCTTTCTGCTGAGAGTCTATAAATAATAGATGTGTGGCCGTAAGATATAGTGTTCCTGTTAATGACTTGTTGTTGGTACTGAATCGGTCAAGTAATTTCACTTGCTCAACCTAGAAAAGAAAAAAAATGTTACTTCTCGTTTCAAAAGTAGTATAAATTCTTTTTCTGTTGTCCCAGGATTTAAATGTACCGTTTTCAAATTTTTTCTTCCTTCTGTTAAAAAACATGAGTTTACTTAATATTGAATGTTAAATTTCATACACCCTGGGAAATATATAAGCCACAAATAACATAGGTACTATTTACAGTTATAAATATAACCAAGAGAGAAGAACCCTGTAAAAAAGTATTAACACAGATATTAAGGAAAACAGAAAGGAGGGGTGTGTTATAAATAAGCAAAAACGGTTTTTGTAGCCAAGAGTCAATATATTTTACTTAAAGTTGGCAGGTAAAGTAATAAATATAATAAGGTTATTTTATAGAATTATGGAAGTAAATTACCCCAGAAAAAAATAAATCAGGAAACAGTTAAATGGTTGCAAACTCCAACTTATTCTCCTCACCGCTTCACCGGGGACATTGTTTTGTGTTCATCTCAGTGCTACTGTTCTCCCTTCCTACAATAGTCTCTTCTGCTTAACTACTAGTAAATATAAACAAAGTATTCTTCAAAGCTCACTGATGCCCTGTCTCCAACAAGAATCCTTCTCAGAATATTAATTACTTAATGTCTTAGCTTTATATTTCTTTGTGGCTCTGAATTCCCTAGCATAGATTATGTCATATTCTGCTTCTGTATCCTTTGGTAGCTGAGGCAGTGCAGTACATAGTACATCTTTATTAATAGTAGACACACATGCACAAGGTTGCCACTGAAGAGTGGAATTAGAGTTGGCCAGGGATGTGCAGGAGACTACTGTTTTGAAAAAATAGTATGTCTTTCTATCCATTCCTATGTAGGTAACAAAGTTAAAATAATCATTACCAAGTTAAAAATTTTAATCCACAGCTATCGCAGTAGGTTGTAGATAGTTCCTTAAATTGTGCAGGGCTTCAAAACCAGATAGCTAACCATTATCGCATTAATTCTATACTTTTTTCCCATATATACAGGGTGTTGTGAGTACATGAAACAGAGTTTATTCTTTTATTATTATTTATTAATTATTGTGCCATTTCCATACAAACAACTGTAAACCTACTTTTGACCCACCCTGTATTTTCATTTCCCTTACTAAAATTGAAGAAAAAAGACTCATTTTGAAATTATGATTTCCAAAATAATCAATAACTACCATTTAAAAGGCTATTAGTACTCCCCCAAGAAATTTAATTTCAGAAAAAGATTTTTACTTATAACAGCACCTGTTCAAATAAATTTAAATTAAAATACTTATTTTTGTAGAAAAAAAATAGTCCATCCTGACCTTAACACCTTGAGGATTGTTCATTACCTTAGTAAATGCAAAATTCTATTCAAATCAAGAAAACATATAAAAAATCATTATATGAGTACTTCAATATGGCAATCTCTATATGGATGTGACATAATAAAATTAATCTGAAATTATCCCAAAACATTTAGTTAATACTTAAACTAAAGTTCTAGAGAAAAAAAAGATAATTTCTGAGAAAATATACTGATTATTTGGTTCTTTCCTGCAAATCTTAAAATACTTTTTTAAAATAAAAAAATAGAATGTTTTTCTTTGCTAAGATCATCAGCATACAAATTTCAAACTAAAGACTTAGCCAATTTCTGAACATATATAACTGCTGCTTCATATTTCCCCCTTTTCACTGAGAAACTGAAAGTACTTTACAGATGTCACTACAGATTTTTCCCAGTGTTTTCTTGGAAATGTCTCTAAGTCAGATATTTAAGAAGAATCTACAACTCTTGGAGGGCATGGTCATTATGGTGAGTATAGGAAATGCCAACACATTACTTTAAGGCCCATTTAGTTGAATTGTTGCCAAGTAAGGGGCTGCACTCAAAGGTACCCTAATGGTCTATATAGGAAGTTCAAATTTTAGCTGATTACAAAGGAGAAAATGAAAAAGAGAGGAAATCACACATACACAGAATCACATTCAGAAAATTCAGACACTTATCTAGCCACAAGAAGGAAAAGTGGTCTCTAGGACAAGGGACTAATGGCTTTCCTCAAAATTCTGTGACCAACAGACAACTACATGACAATGGCTAAAGAAGCAGAAAGTACGCTGTTAAGGTTTCTCTAGCCAGGCACCCATTTGAGACTCTTAGAATCATTACACACTCACAGCACTGACATCTTGCCAATAATTAGCTGTCAAAAAAAAAAAAGCATCAAGTTGTCTTCCTGAAGTGGAAGGTGGGAATCAAAAAAGCAGAGATTTTTATCTTTTTTGTTCTTGTGTCCCCAATTACTACAACAGATCATAAATCCAGGGGCATTTTACTGACCTATCTTGCTTTGCTTTCCTACTCTGCTAGACACAGTTGGCATTCAATGAATGGCTTCCTGTCTCACACAGTAATCACAAAGATTTTGCATTAGTAACTTGTCCCTGTCCCCAACTTTTAACCTTCTACTATGCTCTCTCCTTCACTCACTCACGTTGGTCTTCTTGCTAGCTCTTACCAATCAGGAATGCCCAGCGTAGGGTTTTTGCTCTTGCTGTTCCTTCCCTCTGTTGGGACTCTTCCCGATACCTCTTCCACCCATGTCAAGGTGGCTCATTCCCTCACCACTTTCAGGTCTGAACTCAAGCGTCACAATCTCCGTAAGGATATCTCTAACTACTATATTTACAACTGTCCTCCCCCACCCTACCCTGGCACTCTCCACAGCATTTACCACCATCTACCATATAATATGTATATTTGACTTATTAACTTTGTTTATTGTTCTATCTTCCCCAACTAGAAAATAAGCTTTATAAGGGCAGGGATTTTTGTCTGATTTATTCACCACCATTTCCCCAGTACCTAGAACAGTGCCTGCCCCAGGGAAGAGGAAGGAGCCGAGGAGGGAGAAGAGGAGGGGGCAAGTAAGGGGAGAGCAGAGGAAGAAGAAGCAAAGAAGGAAATTAGATAGGAAAGACTGTTCCCTGTTCTCTTCCCACCTGTGATTCACCACTTCCCATTGTATCCCAAATACTCTGGCCCTTCTCCCAGTGCTTACCCCATTTTAAGTATTCCCAGGCTCTAGCCTTCACACTCATCCACAATAGGAAATTTCATTGATTACCTAAACACTGACACCTCCCATATCTATTTATCTGGACCAGACTTTTCCCTAACTCTAAACATTCATAATCAGCTACCTACTAGAAAAAAAATCCTACCATCCAAGTTACTCTCATCTATCCTCTCCTTTCCCATTCTTACTCACACTGATCTACCTCACTATTCAAATCTCTTGATTAGGTAATTACTCTCTGAGGCAGGAGAGTGTAATGCTTACAAGAACATGACTGGTATCATAAAGACCAGGACTTAAGTCCCCAGCTCCACCTTTTCTTTAGTAGAGCTAGCTGTGGAATCACTTAATCTCTGCTAGTTTGTTTTCTCACCTGTACATTGGGATAATATTAGTAAGAGTCAAAATGACACTATTTTATTTTAAAACACAGTTACTATTTTGTGGGGAAAACATTCAGGTGTTCCTCATAATCTATTGGTTCATATTTCAAAGACAAAACAATATAATGTTCTCCTTATTCTTCATCCATTCTTAGTTTTACATCTCCTTCACTCTTTGTAACAAGTAATATATATTTGTGTACATACATGTATGATTTCATATTCTAATGACAAAAAGGGATAGCCATCTAAGACAAATCAGGCATTACTTTTGGAATAACTTAATTTGAGCCCTAATGGGGTCAGATTTTCATGGGGCATTCCATTCTTTAACAAACTCTAGGAACTAATCTTACATATAGAAGTTAGGAAAACATTCTTCCATTTCATTCTGTAAAGTTCCATTCACAAACAGCACAAATTTCAACATCAACACTTGATGCTAGCCAAAGGACTGGAGCCTGGCAGGAAAAGAAGACTGCTTAAAGAATTGTCTCTGCACATGTCACTGTTTCTTGACAAGACTATCTCATTATGGCAAAATTAGCACTCAAAGTGATAGGCATTAGCTACAATGTTCATAAGTATAGATTGGAAATGCTCTTTTAGGATTTCAAATTTGGACTTGACATCTTTACTGATGCCATACAGTTAAACCAAATGTGACCAAAACAAGATGATATATTTCTGAATTTTAGAACTAGAAAGCCATTTAATTAGTAGTCTACTAAAACACTTTTATCTGATAAATCTCTGGTTAGTAAGCAAAAACAAAACAAAACAAAAACATAAGCAATACAACAAACAGTACCACAAAAATATTATTTACTTACTAGAGGCCCGGTGCACGAATTTGTGCACGGGTGGGGTCCCTGGGCCTGGCCGGTGATCAGGGCCTATGGGGGGGCCAGCTGGCAGGGGGGATGGACCGCGGGATACTGGCCAGCCGGCTGGGGGGAGGGGCCATGGGAGGTTGGCTGTGGGAGCGCACTGACCACCAGGGGGCAGCTCCTGTGTTGAGCATCTGCCCCCTGGTGGTCAGTGCACATCATAGCAACTGGTCAACTGGTCGTTTCTGTGGTTTGGTTATTCAGTCATTAATGGTCGCTTAGGCTTTTATATATAGATGTCAAGAAAACATTCCAGGAAGATAAAGCTCTTATAAGTATTCTTAGGATTTCTTTTTTTAAAAATATTTTTTATTGATTTTTTACAGAGAGGAAGGGAGAGGGATAGAGAGTTAGAAACATCGATGAGAGAGAAACATCGATCAGCTGCCTCCTGCACACCCCCTACTGGGGATGTGCCCGCAACCAAAGTACATGCCCTTGACCAGAATCGAACCTGGGACCCTTTAGTCCACAGCCGACGCTCTATCCATTGAGCCAAAGCAGTCAGGGCAGGATTTATTTCTGAATTAATATTAATACATTTTGCTTGTTTTTACCCTTAGGTAATCCAGCAATGACTGTTATAGTGCCTTAAATCCTAGCTAGGATTTGGAAGTTTATTCAAGAGATGATGCCAGAGCAGCCTATATAAAGCCTGCCATACTGTGCAGAACACTGCCATACTTTAACAGAACTAGGTAAACAACTATATATCTGACACCCGAGCTCATGACCACCTTAATTTCATTTTTTGCTTAAACATGAAGTAAACCCCTCACAAATGACTTTTATACTTAATGAGAGGCCACACTCTTGATCATTCTGTTCATCATAAGAGAATAATAGTTTTTGATTGAAAAAAATCTATCAGATTTCTTTTGACAGAATAGAGATGGTAAGCTAGGAAAGCTTCTTTATATCTTCCATAAAGGAGTGGGAAAATGACTTAAAATGTTTGTTATGACTCCATTGCCTGTGTGTACTGAACTGTAACTTTCTCTACATTTTAAAGAGACACTAGAAAAACATTACAACAAACCAAATAAAATTTGGGCAGCAGTCATTGTGTTTGTACATGATAGAACAATTTTCAAAACCAGTTTAACCATTGAATATTTTTTTAATATATTTTATTGATTTTTTACAGAGAGAAAGGGAGAGGGATAGAGAGCTAGAAATATCAATGTGAGAGAAACATCGATCAGCTGCCTCCTGCACACCTCCCACCGGGGATGTGCCCCCAACCAAGGTACATGCCCTTCACTGGAATCGAACCTGGGACCCTTCAGTCTGAAGGCCAACGCTCTATCCACTGAGCCAAACTGGTTTCGGCAACTATGGAATATTTTTTAAAAATAATGTATTGATAATATAAAAAAGTATTAATCCTTAAAGTAAAATGCTTTTACAGATTACTTGCTATTAGAAATGACCAAGTTTTTATTAACCAGCTTAATATGCAATAAAAATTAAATAATAGTTCAAAAAAGATATTAATACATTTTTACAATTAGATTAAAACTACAGAGGCAATGGAAAAGACACTACATAGTCTTTGAAGTTAGAAAAACACTCTACACCTCCTGAGCTAATTGGGCAGATTATTTCCACTCTGTAAACCTATTTCCTCATTTGTAAATGGAAATAATGTACCCAATTGGTGGTGTTATTTTAAGAGATTAGTAATTTTTTGTTTTGTTTTGTTGTTGTTGTTAATCCTCACCCAAGGATATTTCTCCATTGATTTTTAGGGGTAGTAAAAGAGAGAAAGAAAAAATAAATTAAAAAAAAATTTTTTTTAATTAAAAAAAAAAAAAAAGAGAGAAAGACAGAGAGAACCAGGGTCCAGGCCAGGAAGGAGCCTGCAATCGAGGTATGTACCCTTGACTGGAATCAAAGCCGGGACCAAGCCAAACTGACTAGAGCAAGATTAGTGATAATTTTGTATAAATTACCTTATTTGTGATATTATAAATATTGTGAAATGATAGTGTATAATTGGCTATATTGGCATATAATTACTACTCTTTGAATACTGTTGACTCTTGAACAACATGGGTTTGAACTGTGTGGGTCCACTTATACATGGATTTTTTAAAAATATATTTTTATTGATTTCAAAGAAGGGAGTGGGAGAGATAGAAACATCAATGATGAGAGAGAATCATTGATTGACTACCTCCTGCATGCCCCCACACTGGGGATAGAGCCTGCAACCCGGGCATGTGCTCTGACCTGGAATCAAACTGTGACCTCCTAGTTCATAGGCTGATGCTCAACCACTGAACCACACCAGCCGGGCATGGATTTTTTTTTTTTTTTTCAATAAACACATGCACTGTTTTCAATCCGTGGTTGGGAGGTCACATATGCGGAAGGCCAACTGTATGCACTGATTTATGCCATTTTATATCCACAGATTTTTATATCTTTGGGGGTGCAATGTGGGAAGGTGCCTAGAACCAATCCCCATTGGATACTATTTGGAGGAGTCAAAAATTATAAACAGATTTTCAACTGCACAGGGGTCAGCACCCTTAACCCCTGCCTTGTTCAAGGGTCAACTGTATAGCTGTCTGAACAACATAGAAAGAATCACTAGTTATATAGTAATATTCCACAGTCAATTCTTGATCGTAATGACTAAACTACATAGAGTTCAAAACAGCTAAATAAACTTAAAGCAATTCATTTTTAGCTTGAAATACAATTATTTCTGCAGCAAATTAACGATGTCCCAGTGAAGGCTATGAATAATAGAAACAAAAAGTTGGCTATGTTTAAATCTATCTTTATAACTTATAAAGTTATTTATAATTATAACTTAAGAAACTATAATACTCCACCCAACAATTATCAGAATACATTATGAAGTCCATGTCTTTTCTACTCACTCTTGTATACCTAGTGTCTGTACAGTGCCTGGCACATAACAAGTACCTAGCAAATATCTGTTTAATTGCAATCCACATACAGCCACTTAAGATTATTACAGGGTACTTAGTAGTGGTCCAATGCTAGAAAAATAACCCAAAGTAATAAAGGAGCACACTTGAGAAGTAATTTTAATAGAAAATTAGTCAGAAACCTTTCAGTCCTTAAAAAAGTCATAAAAGGACCTTAACTAAACCACCAGCATGGACCCATTGTGAAAATGTAAGACTAAATCAGAAAATTAAAGACCATCAACTGGTAAAGAGGAACACTAGACCAAGTAAAGTCACCAGCAATAAACAACAAAATAAGAAGAGTTACAACTATACAAATAAAAACTAAAATATACATTCATCATTAATTTAAAGCAGGTCTTAAAATCAGCCAAGGGGTCCTAGATTTTCCAACTTCCTGTTCACTCTTACAAATCACCTATTGTTTTGTTATTGTGTGCTGTAGCAAGCCTTATGAAAGATGCAAAGATGAGGTTCAACCTGGTACAGAAGGAAGTCATGTGCACACAGATACTATCTAATATATGTCTGGAACCCTGAAACCAGGACAAGAACCTGATCTGATGCCTACTCTAGTCCTTTCCACCTCTACATCATCTACTTGTTTGGTTATTTACTTACTCTTCTATTTTCAAATTTTAAGTGCCAGCCACTTGAATTCTAGTTTTAGTTCATTTAGTTCCTTTATCTTTCATCTCTTAAAAAAAAAGAAATATTTAAAGGGAGTTAGTTTTTAGATTTTCAATTTTATTAGATACTAGAGGCGCAGTGCACAAATTCGTGCACGGTGGGGTCGGGCCAGCAGCTCGGATCAGGCCAGGCTGGTGGGGGGGGGGGGGGCCGTGGGGCTTTAGCAGGAGGTTGGCTGGCCAGCCCCGCCCCCCATTGGAGTGGGGGGAGCCGATGGGAGGGTGGGGCCAGCCCCCTGGTAAACTCCCTTTGGAGGGGACAATTTGCATATTAGCCTTTTATTGTATAGGATAGTATATGCAATGTTAAAAACAAGTTCTAATAAAAATCCATGTACAGCTTTAAAAGGTTTGTCAAACATTTTAATGACATCTCAAATTCTCCACTGAACAAAGGAAGATGATATATTTCTGCCACAAGGATGAGCAGCAATTAACTGGTTTCAGCAAAATGGGGACAGTTAAGATTCACAGTGAGTTGTCCTCTTCCCAGAGATCTTAAAATCAAGTTGTTCAATTCTTCTGATCTCTATATTTTCTCCCTCCCAAAGTTAAGTCTAACTTAAATATTGTTGGTAAAATAATTTGGTAATATTTTTATGTCATTTCCTTCGGTTTTAACATTTGTAACGGAATCAGAAGAATACGTGTTGGTGAAAGGCCCAAAAAATGCCATTTACACACAAAAATTAAGCATGGGATTTAATAAGCTCAGTTGCATAACAATTCCATCAGACACTTTAAAATATGGAGTAATATTTCTCCCTTCTCTGTAACTCCTCCACTGAGTTATTGACTCTAAAGACATTAAAGTTTGAACACAGAGACGGAAACACCAAATTTAAATGACTGGAGACCGAGACCCGACAGCGAGGCGGGGCCGAGTGCTGATCTCAGCTTCTTCAAAACTTGCATCAAGAATCAGTGAGACACGAGACAATTAACCGTGAATAAGGAAAAGCTCATACGACATCAAAACGTTCCTTTGTAGACCCACCGGCTTTCGGGACTCTACGGCCAAGGCCTCGCAGCTAAAACAGCCCCAATTTTGCCAAGAAAGTGCTGAGAGGGCGGCGACAAATTTTCGGGGACTGAACCCCAAGCAGCCCAATCATCGCACCTCAACTGGACTGACAAGCGAGACTGTACTCCGCGGGTACAGGAGGCCTCCACCCAGCCCCCTGGCCCAAACTCCCCCTGCCCCTCCCAGACAGGCCGGCCCCGGACCCTTAGGCTGGGGGCCAGGCCCCGCCCGACGGGTCCTCAGCCCTCGTCAGGCCAGCCGAGCTCTCCGCCTCCTCCGCCTCTCCCCCTCCACCACCCCCCACCCCCCACCCCCCACCCCCAGTCAGACCCGGCCGGTGGCAAACGGATCTCCCGCGCCCTACTACCTTGGTCGTACGGATATGCTCCATGCCGAGGAGACGTCGGCCTGCGGGCCGCCTCACAGGCGTACCATGAGGCGAGAGAACCTGGTTGGCGGCGGCGACGGCGACCCAGACCCAGCAGGAACCAGTTCAGCTGGGGAGTGCCGAGGCCCGCAGCCCGCCCCCGCCAAGCCCGCCGCGCAGGCGCAGCCGGCCAGCGCCGTCTCCTAGAAACACTTCCCCAAACCGGCGGCCGAGGGGCGTGGGCGGGTGTAACGGAGCATCGGCAAAAGAGAGCGGCGCCGGCTTCTTCCGGGGCCGCCGCAGATGCTACAGTGCCCCCTACCAGTGGAGGGCTCACCAACCTGACGGAAGGCGGCCCTCTGTTGGGAAGCTGGCAGAGGACCAGGAGAGCTGGCTGTGGAGGGGGTCCCCTGAGGACTCTACTCTTAAGAATGAATCCTGTGGACATGCTGTGAAAAGAGAATTTGGTGGCTGAGGGCAGATGTCCCTGAAGTCCATCACCCTACCAGCGGACAGCACCAAATGTCAATGCTTTCTCTTCACTTGGAGCTGCAATTCTACTCATAAGAATCTAATCTAAGGAAATAATCAGATATATTTAGTTTAGTCTTATTTGAAACATCAAAACCCCCCATACTCTGAAATAACATAAATATAAAAAGCCAAAGTGAAAGGCGACAAATATTTACTTGAGGTCAGAAAAGGAATAGCTATCCAGGAAGCACTGATTCAGGGAGAAACCTGAATTAGTCTAACAATTAGGAGACAAAGGCAAGGGATATTTACGAGAAAGAAAAGGGAAACAATTATATTAATGGAAGGAAGGCATATCTATTGGTGCAGATAAGCTAATATAGTGAGACTAATTCTAAACAATGTTTTCAATTTTCAGTCTGGTAGCTATCAGTCAGTAGAAATAATATCTGCTTTCTTGTTTGAGATGCAATGTTGTATTATGCCCAGTCAAAACGTTAGTTTACCCTGTTTTAACATTCCAAAGCTTTGAGGCATAAGATCTGCATGCATTCCTTCCTAATATTTAATATTAATTTTTACACTGTTTAAAAAACCAGGGGGTGAGGGCATGAGTGGGGGGGCAATGGGAGGATAAGGGCACATATGTAATACCTTAATCAGTAAAGAAAAAAAAGTTATTAGGGGTATTGGGAAATAAATACTTTTTCTCTTAAAAAAACAACAACACTTAGGCCCTGTCCCTGTAACTCAGTTGGTTAGAGCATTGTCCCCATATGCCATGGTTGTGGGTTCTATCTCCAGTCAGGGTACATAAAGGAAGCAACCAATCCTCCTATATAATAAAAGAGTAATATGCAAATTAACCATCACTCCGCTACACCCACAAAGCCATGCCCACAAGCCACGCCCACCAGCCAATCAAGAGTGAATATGCAAATAAACCCAACCAAGATGGCTACGGCCACAGAGAGCAGGAGGGAGGCTTGGGTTTCCCCGGCAATGGAGGAAGCCAAGCTTTCCACCAGCCCTTGCCGGCCTAGGCCTCCACTCAAGGCTACAAAATTTCAATGATAGAAGATACATAAACCCAAACAGAAATGGCGGCAGCCATGGAGCTGGAAAGAGCAGGAGGCTAGGGTTGCCCCTGGTAATGGAGGAAGCCAAGCTTTCCGCACACCCTGGCCAGTCCAGGCCTTGCTTAAGGCTACAAAGTTTCAATTATAGAAGATACATAAATTCCCCCAAAAATGGCTGCCGCCACGGAGCAAGCAGAAGTCTTGGCTCCGCTCCAGGCTACAAAGTTTCAATTGTAGAAGATAAATAAACCCCAGATACCAGGGCCTCTGCTTGGGTCAACAGGGGGCGTGGTCAGCCTGCAAACCACCACAGGCCCCTCACCCAGGCCACCTCACGCCCCAAGGGAACCCCCACCCTGATCCAGGACACCCTTCAGGGCAAACCAGCTGGCCCCCACCCGTGCACCAGGCCTCTATCCTATCTAATAAAAGAGTAATATGCAGATTGACCATCACTCCAACACACAAGATGGCTGCTCCCATGTGGTCAAAGGTCCTGCCCCCATGTGGACACAAGATGGCCACCACAAGATGGCCAGCAGGGGAGGGCAGTTGGGAGGGACCAGGCCTGCAAGGGAGGGCAGTTTGGGGGACCCAGGCCTGCAGGGGAGGGCAGTTAGGGGTGACCAGGCCTGCAGGGGAGGGCAGTTAGGGGAAAACAGGCTGGCAGGGCAACAGGCATCAATCAGGCTGGCAGGGGAGTGGTTAGGGCAGGGGTAGGCAAACTTTTTGACTCGAGGGCCACAATGGGTTCTTAAACTGGACCGGAGGGCTGGAACAAAAGCATGGATGGAGTGTTTGTGTGAACTAATATAAATTCAAAGTAAAGGAGCGGAGGGGAGAGCAAGAGAACCCTCCGCTCTTTCGGCTCCGCAGGCCGGATAGAACAGCCGAACAGGCTGAATCCGGCCCGCGGGCCGTAGTTTGCCCACGGCTGGGTTACAGGGTGATCAGGCTGTCAGGCAGTAGCAGTTAGGGGCAATCAGGAAGGCAGGCAGGCGAGCAGTTGGGAGCCAGCAGTCCTGGATTGTGAGAGGGATGTCCGACTGCCCGTTTAGGCCCGATCCCACTGATTCAGATAAGTTTGGATCCACTGGGATCAGGCCTAAACGGGCAGTCGGACATCCCTCGAGGGGTCCCAGATTGGAGAGGGTGCAGGCTGGGCTGAGGGACAGGCCTAAACGGGCAGTCGGACATCCCTCGAGGGGTCCCAGATTGGAGAGGGTGCAGGCTGGGCTGAGGGACACCCCCCTCCCCCATGCACGAATTTCGTGCACCGGGCCTCTAGTGAATACATAAATAAATGAAACAACAAATAGATGTTTCTCTTTCTCAATCAATAAAAAAATTTTAAATCTACTTAATTTCCCTACAAAATGCACAAGAGATGTCTAATGCCATGATTGTCATATGAGAAAACATTTTATATTTTAAATGTTGATGCTTTTAGAATTATGTTTACTGTTTACCAGCTAATGGGATATTATAAAAACAATCACATTTCCTAATCTGGGTGCTTCTCAAATATATAAGTCATTAAAAGAGCAAGGACATTTCACTTGATTATATTTCTCAACTTTTATTTTTAGGTATATTATTACAGAAGATGAAGGCTATGATCAGAATTATTTTTGAAATCAAAACTATCTGAAATCAAATCGCATTTCTGCCACTTACTAGCTGTATGAATTTAGTAAAGTTACTTAATTTTTCTAACTGTTGGTTTTCTTTTTCTTTTTCTTTTTCTTTTTTTCACACATCAGCCTTTATTGTGAGCAGCAGGCGGGACACCTCCAGCAACAGCAAAAAAATTAATTTACAAAAGCAGGGATTCAGTGCAGCTGCCTGGTTGGAGCCCATGGGAGCTCATACGAAGATGCCAACCCAGAGCAACAGGAAGAGGACCCCAAAGCCCATGAAAAGCGAGGCCACGAAGGAGATGAGGAGCTCCTTGTAGCTGTCCCGAGTGTACTTGGGGACGTGACCTCATACACGAAGAACCAGGTGGTGAAGAACATGCCAATGGCCAACAGCACCACAGTCAGGTGGGGGAAAACCGCTGGGTTCACGGGGCTGGTGTACCTGCTCATGGCCTCGAGCTCCTAGGGCAGTGGTCGGCAAACTCATTAGTCAACAGAGCCAAATATCAACAGTACAACGATTGAAATTTCTTTTGAGAGCCAAACTTTTAAAACTTAAACTATATAGGTAGGTACATTGTTATTAACTTAATTAGGGTACTCCTTCAATCACACTGTACATGCGTGCCTGCACGTGGTATTTTGTGGAAGAGCCACACTCAAGGGGCCAAAGAGCCGCATGTGGCTCGCGAGCCGCGGTTTGCCGACCACTGTTCTAGGGGAACAGAGGAGATCAGAGCCAGGAAAGAATCCCATGACTTCAACCTGGGGGGGCGAGTGGGGCTTTCAAGGAGCCTCATGCTGCCGTGACTGCTTACGGCCTGTCTCAGCCTGGGGAATGTGGCAGTCCTTCACCAACAACAAGTGGTGCCGTTTGGGGGTGACAGCAATTGCATCTGAAACTACGGTGGCACTTTGTCATTTCACATTTTGCCAGGCACTGGGTAATCGGCCACTCCTAACTATTGGTTTTCTTATCTGTAAATAGTAGTACTTGTTATCTCCTCCATTGAGTTATTTGTGTTGGTTAGATGAAATAATTGAACAGAAATACTTAGGCATAGTGGCTGGCCTCAATAAGTAATAGTTGTGTATATGTTTGTATTAAGCAGAATGCATCCTAGTATCCCCAGAGATGTCTGGATACCTGCTGATACTCATTCTAATTCTTCAGCACTGATCATACCAGTAAATTTATCTGAATCAGGCTGTGTTCATTGGGAGAGGCTGAGTGCAGGACAAAATATTTGTTCTTAATTGAGTGCACTGTATAATGTACTCAAGTGATCATATTATGTATTCTATAACCCTGCAATTGAGGAGGTACACCTGGCCCAGCAAAGTGCACATATCCAGGTTAGGCGACGTAGGACTGTCTTAGTCCCATGCTGGGTTAGAGGGAGACATTATTATGCTTCCAGAAAGTCAGTGTGATTCTCGCTCTCTCAGGATTTGAGAGTTTAGAAGCTTGCTCCACATTGTCTTAAAGAAGATTATTAACCATTTTTCTGTGTATCCTAACTGTGTAATCATCTCTCTGAATCATTTAGATAAGTAAACCTTGATTTATCCAAATGGTATCTATGTCTGGTCTTTCTGTCCATTTGTACCTGATATTGACATTAGTTGATAGAGTGGTTGGTCATGCTCTATATTGCATAACCATTTTCTTGAATCCTGGATTCCTAGGAGGTGATGCAGGCAACAGTTTTCTTTTCCTCCACAGCTACCCTTCAAGCCTGCTTTGTTACCTCTCCTTTCACCTCTCCTCATTAGGAGCTTGAGCATCCTAGGAAAGTACTAGTCACTTGTGGGTTTTAGAACAACCTAATTTTTAGGAGTCAAATAGTTCAGTCTAATATAAATAAAAATGTGTTCTTGTATACAATTCAAATATTTTTCTCTCTCCCAATACCCCCCAGGTTTGATAAGAGGGGGAATGGAGGTGGGGACAGAGGTGGAGGGAATCTGTTTTGACAAGCTTGTTCCACCTCCTCCCCACCCTAGCCACTAACTGCTGTTTTTGCTCCCTGAAAATCAGGTCTTACTTGACTAGTCCTATTATAACCTGGCATCACAGATTTTTGTGTGGCAGATGCCTGAATGGTCCTGTCTTTCTCCCTTGGGCACCGAGTCAGTTGGTTAACTCTTCCCCCATCCTCTGGGACCAATAGGTCTCAATTCCCTGAAGTGGGTGCAATCCTCTTCAGTTAATTTCTTACCAACTAGATCTTGGTTTCTGATATACTTGAGGCCTAGCTATACCTCTTTTTCTAGATTTTATTGGCACTTCTTTGTATCTGTACAATAACTCTGTCTTCCCATGTCTGCCCCCCCCACACACACACACACATTTATATACACACATTCACACTCGAACTACTTTGATATAATTTCTATTCCTCATACCAAAAGAGGCCTAATTAAATTATGGGAAAACTGATCAGGGCAAAGGGAATTAGACAGGCTTGAGAAAGATGTCATTCATGCCATGGAAAAGTCTTATGACTGTATTTCTGCTTCATAGCAGTTGACATTGGTCCACTGGTCAGAATATGTGCCTTCATCAGGTATAGTGACTTCCTTCCTTGAAAGATTGAAAGAATAAATGTAGATAAATTCTTCCTCTTTAGTTCCTCCTCCCCCCCCTTTTTTGAGACTAGAACTTGACCATTGCCCTTCTGTTAGCATGTTTCAAGACAATTAGGTAACAGGTTGTTGTTCCTTATTTTATTGTTATAGTCCAGTCCTATAGATATTTGGACCTTGGTTCATCTTGGATATTTCCTATGTTTCTTCAGTAACACATATAAAATGCACCTTTCAGTGTGAATTCCTACTAAAAATAGTATACTAAATTTAGCTATTGAGACCCAACTCCAATGGCCTAAACAACACAGAAGTTGATTTTTCTCTCATTTGAAAGAAATCTGAAGGTAGGTAGACCAGGATTGGTATTCTGGCTTTATGATATCATCAAAGACCTATGTTCATAATATTTTTTTCTGTTACACCTTCCATAGCACATGATTTTATTCTTATGTTCCTCATGGTCCAAGACAGCTGTTGGAGACCCAGCATTGTCTAAGTTCCAAGCAGTAGGAAGGAAGAAGGAGAAAGGCAAAAGGGATGTACGCCAGCTATCTCCTCCTCTAAATGGAATATAACTGGACTATAACAATAAAATAAGCAACAACAACCTGTCATCCAATTGTCTTGAAACATGTCATAGGAAGGGCAATGGTCAAGTTCTAGTCTCAAAGACAGGTATCGAAAGACTCATCTTATATGCCCAGCTGGCTGTGGCTCAGTGGTTAAGCATCAACCCAGGAACCACAAAGTCACAGGTTCAATTCCTGGCCAGGGCATATGCCTGGGTTTCAGGCTTGATACTCAGTAGGGGACCTCAGGAGGCAGCCAATTGATGATTCTCATCATTGATGCTTCTCCCTTTCCCTTCCTCTCTGAAGTCAATAAAAATGTATTTAAAAAAAAGACTCATCTTATGTCTCCCACATACATCTAATTAGCCACATTTACCTATAAAGGAAGCTTGGATATGTAGTCGTTTATTTGGTTAGTGTGCCACTTTGAACAGAATTGGGATTATTTTTTAAGGAAAAAGGAAAGAATGAAAATTAGTGGCCACAAGATAGCTTCCCTTCTTAATTTTATTTTGACATTGACAAGCTTCTTTCCCTCTTATGCTCATTCACTATCATTATCAGGTCATGAAAGCAACTTTTTCTCATCCCATCCCTTACACTCACCAAATGAAGGACATAATTTTTAAAAAAATGATCACGTTAGGGGAGAAACCAAGATGGCAGCATAGGTAAACACCTAAACTGCTGCCTCACACAATTTCAAAACTACAATTAAAAGATAAAATGGACACCATCCAGAATCACAGGAAGGCTGGCTGAGTAGAAATTCTACAACTAGAAGTAAAGAGAAAAGCACATTGAGACTCAGAGGAGCTGCAAAAGGCTGAGGTACGGTGACGCGCAGGCGCACAGAGAGGACTGGTGGCTGAGTACGTGGCTGGCTTTCTCAAGTGGGAGGGAGACAAAAACTCCCGCCTGCACTGAACTCCAGTTCCCGGCGAGACCCTGGGGACCCAGACTCATACAGGGGAATCTGGACTGTCAGGAAAAGAGAAAAGCACACTGAGACTCAGGAGAGCTGTGGAAGGCAGAGGTCTGGAGGTGCGCGTGTGCAGAGAGGACTGCCTGCTGAGTGTGCAGCTGGCTTTCTCAAGCAGGAGGGAGACTGAAGCTCCCAACTGCGCTGAACTCCAGTTCTGGGTGAGACTCTGGGAATCCAGACTCATTCGGGGAGAAACTGGACTGTCTGGCAGCGGGCAAAACTCAAGGGCAGCTTTCTCTCAGAGGTGCTTGCAGCGATTACCAAGGGACACTGAGACCCAGGGGCTTCATAGGGCAGGGCTGATGGGAAGCCAAGGCTGTCTGCTCCGCCCTGAGACTCCGCCCCATCCAAGCTGAGCACAGAGGCTTTTGCAATTTTGCAAGTCTTGTCTCATAAGACTGTCTCCAGTACAGAAGTTCTCCCAGCGTAGACACAGCTGATCCTCACAGCCAATGGGCCTGGTGGTCAATTCCTCCCAGTGATACCAACAACAGTCAAGGTTTAACTACAACAAGACTGTGCACACACTCCACAAAGGGGTGCACCAAGAGTGTCCACCTCAGGTAACTGGGGAAGCTGAGCCACTGGGCCCTAGAGGACACCTAGCACACAAAGCCACTCTATCAATTCAGGGAAGCAGCGAAAATGCAGAGACAAACAGAACACAAATGAAAGAAATGAAGGAAAGCAAACGACTGGATATAGAGTTCAAAACCATGGTTATAAGGTTTTTCAAGAATTTCCTAGAGAAGGCCGATAAATTTAGCGAGACCCCCGAGGATATGAAAAAGGACCAACTAGAAATTAAACGTACACTGACTGAAATAAAAAATATTATACAGAGACCTAACAGCAGACTAGAGGACCGCAAAAATCAAGTCAAAGATTTGAAATACAAAGAAGCAAAAAACACCCAACCGGAAAAGCAAAAAGCAAAAAGAATAAAAAAATTTGAAGATAGTGTAAGGAGCCTCTGGGACAACCTCAAGTGTACCTACATCCAAATGATGGGGGTGCCAGAAGAAGAGAGAGAGCAAGATACTGAAAACCTATTTGAAGAAATAATGACCGAAAACTTCCCCCACCTGGTGAAAGAAATAGACTTACAAGTCCAGGAAGTGCACGGAACCCCAAACAAAAGGAATCCAAAGAGGACCACACCAACACACATCATAATTAAAATGCCAAGAGCAAAGGACAAAGAGAGACTCTTAAAAGCAGCAAGAGAAAAACAGTTAGTTACCTACAAGGGAGCACCCATACGACTGTCAGCTGATTTCTCAACAGAAACTATGCAGGCCAGATGGGAGTGGCAAGAAATATTCAAAGTGATGAATAGCAAGAACCTACAACCAAGATTACTCTACCCAGCAAAGCTATCATTCAGAATTGAAGGGCAGATAAAGAGCTTCACAGATAAGAAAAAGCTAAAGGAGTTCATCACCAACAAACCAGTATTATATGAAATGCTGAAAGGTATTGTTTAAGAAGAGGAAGAAGAAGAAAAAGGTAAAGATAAAAAATATCTATCAACAAGTGAATCTAAAAATCAAGTGAATAAAAAATCTGATGAACAGAATAAACTGGTGAATATAACAGAATGAGGGGCATAGAAAGGGAGTGGACTGACAATTTTCGGGGGGAAAGGGGAGTGGGGGGTACAGGAAGAGATTGGACAAAAATCGTACACCTATGGATGAGGACAGTGGAGGGGAGGTAAGGGCAGAGGGTGGGGTGGGAACTGGGTGGAGGGGAGCTATGGGGGAAAAAAAGAGGAACAATTGTAATAATCTGAACAATAAAGATTTATTAAATTTAAAAAAATGATCACGTTAAATTAAATATATTCACTTTCATGAAAAACTCCCTAGACTGCTTTCATTTTTCTCATTTCTTGGGTTATATGTCTAAACTTTGCCAGGAAACAGATAATTCCTGTTCTGATCTGTTGTTGGAAACTTGTTTTGGCTTTAGGCTTTTCTCCCAATCTTGTTTTATTGAAATATTTCAAACCAACAAAAAAATTGAAAGAGTACAACAATAAAGATCTATATACTTTGCGTGTAGAGTCGCCAATTGTTAACATTTGTCACAGTTTCATTATTGATCTTACTCTTTATAAATGTTGTCATTGGATCTTTTAAAAATTTAATAGTATTTTTAACGAGAAAGGACACTATCTAAATCTTTAAAGTTAACAGACTCCTTCTGAGAATAAATTCAAGATAGAAGGCAACTGGGTATATACAGTATCTAAAGGTAACTTCTCTCTCGGTAGGATCAGACCATACATATTACAGATCTCTTTAATAGACGTGAGATTCCTACTTCCTTTATGTGTTAGAGCCTTTTGACTGATATTTCTCAAAGGGTTATCCTGATCTGAACATACCATTGAAGAAAACTTAGTTAAATATTTTAATTTTAATCAAAATTAGAAATTTTTCACAGTGCTATTGCATTTCAGATAATTCAGTTTGATTATGACATTAACAATGTCATCATACAACCAGTAAATCAACAAAATATGGGGATTCTTAATAGAATTCTCACAATATAAAAGGGGGGACGCAAAGGGGCTTGCCATAGAATTTAGAATCTGAATCACTTGCTTCATCATGGAAAGAAGTATTTCATGCAGAACTGATACATGGGTTGGTGGTCCCATAAGGTTCAGGTCCCATAATGTTCAAGAAGAATATTTGGAGCATCATTTGGAATAGGATGTGTTACTCTCCCTAGATAAGGGAGGTTAAATTCAGTGCTTCATGGTTTTGCCTGGCTGGATAGGTTTTAGGCATAAAGATTGTGTGATTATCATTTTACTGTCAAGTTTTAAAATTTAATAACCAAATAATTTGGCTTTCATAGAAACTGCTTTCATTGGAGTTTTATTTCTGTAAAACCTAAGATATAAAGTCTTTTCTTTTTGCTAATAAGACAAACAGAAGTTATCTGAGAATGGTTCTCTGAGGTCCTGTTTTATTTTATTTTATTTTTTAAAATATATTTTTATTGATTTTTTACAGAGAGAAGGGAGAGGGAGAGAGAGTTAGAAACATTGATGAGAGAGAAACATCTATCAGCTGCCTCCTGCACACCCCATACTGGGGATGTTCCCGCAACCAAGGTACATGCCCTTGATGGGAATCCAATCTGGGACCCTTGAGTCCGCAGGCTGACGCTCTATCCACTGAGCCAAACCGGTTAGGGCTGAGGTCCAGTTTTAAACTTGGTGCATTTAGAGGCATGTGGCAGATTGTAATATTCAAATATTCCAGTTGCCATTTCTGCAGTGCTCCACTCTGGAATTTTTGGAGTTACTGGAGCATAATTTAAACTACTCTGAAATGAATGAATTTTGGAGGGACACAATTCAGTCCATAGCAGGTGGCAATGTCCAAGCTCAGCGCAGGAGGAAGTGCTGCATTAAGGGGAGTTATGAGATGTAAGGTTAGTAAGAGCCAGACTAGAACCACTGAGTTTTTTATTAAGGCAATGTCGTGGTGAGAATTCTGTTTTAGGAGAGCAAATCTGGTGGTTGCTTATGGATAAGTTCATTGCAAGGAAAAAATCGCATTTACAGGAGTACTGCAACAATTCCCAATAGAAAAATAAAGACCTACGTTATGATGGCATCACCTAAAAGGCACCGCCGCCAGGAACCCTTTCTTGATCCTCTCTCTAGAGGGAATCTCTTCCTTAACCCCCCTTTTTTCTTCTTATGTTTAAGGACTGCTCACCGAACACATAAATCTCACTTTATATTATATACTTGTTTCTGTAGTTTTTTAAATGCCTTTCTTTTGCAGTTCCTCTAGTGATAGCAGTGGCATCGGAGAGCCGCAAAGCCGAGAGGTAGCGGTCCGGGAGGGAACCCGCGCTCTGCCCCCAGGTCCCGCACTCTGAGCATGCAGGAAACGCTGACACTATTTACAGACTTTACATCCTTTGCCACTCAGGCCTGTCCAGTTCTGTTTGCTCAGCACCACGAACAGGGCCAGCAACCCCACCTACGAAAGGACGTTCTCCTGGATTTTCTTTTTTTTTTTTTTAAGTATATTTTATTGATTTTTTACAGAGAGGAAGAGAGAGGGATAGAAAGTTAGAAACATCGATGAGAGAGAGACATCGATCAGCTGCCTCCTGCACGCCCCCTACTGGGGATGTGCCCGCAACCCAGGTACATGCCCTTGACCGGTATCGAACCTGGGACCCTTCAGTCCGCAGGCCGACGCTCTATCCACTGAGCCAAACCGGTTAGGGCATCTCCTGGATTTTCTTGGTGGCCGCAGCATCGGCCCCGCATGCCTTGGAGCACAAAGGTGGTGCTCACGTCGTTGAACCGATGAGTGAACCGGTTGATTGATTGCCAAACTGTTAGGAAGCACATACCTCCTCGTTTTTCAAAGGGTGGCAGGCAACGAAAGACTAAAATCACCTTTTTTCCTGTAAGAGGGAGGATAGAAATGATCAATAGGGCCCTCCCAACTCTGGGATTCTGCGCATCCTTTTAGGATGTAGGCAAGGACATAAGCATTAATGGAGATACAACAGCGCTGGAATACAGATAACGCCAGCGTGGTTGCCAAAATAGAACTAAAAGAGAAATAGTGTGGTTTTGTTGGGAGTCTACCTCCAGAGAGTAGGCGGGGACCCAACCCCAGTCCCAGGGTGCTTTGCGCGGCACGCCGACCCCACCCCACCCAGAGTTCCCTGCGCGCCGGGCTCGTTTCCGGTGGGCTGCGTGCGTGCAGCGGGCGCTGAAACGTTCTTCTGCGTGGTTGTTCCGCCCGCCTCGGCCTTGTTTCGCCGCCGCTGGAGTTTGAGGTTCCCGCCAGGTCCTGGCTGAGGCGGGAAGCAATGCTTCCCGGCCCGCTTTGGCTTTGATGCGAGAGGAGCGTCCTAGACCCCTTTCCGCGTTCTGAAGGCGCTGAGCCAGGGCAGCCATGTCTACGGGGTTCTCCTTCGGGACCGGCACGCTAGGTTCCACCACCGTAGCCGCCGGCGGGACTGGCACAGGCGGCGGTTTCTCCTTCGGAACAGGGGCGTCTAGGTAACCGCACTTCCTCGCCTTCCTGGCCAGGTCCTCCCAGCGACATTCCCGTGGGGTAATCCCGCCCATCTTTATTCCCGCTGGCTTTCTCGGTCGGCCTGGAGAAAAATAATGCCCCGCGCCAGCTTCGTGGGCTTCCCACTCGCTGCCCTGCCCGAGCACTACGTGCGGCCTGGTTGAGAGGAGGGTGGATGGTTTCTGTGTCGTGGGGTCCCCAGAATCTACGATGGTTCGGACATTGTTCCTACTAGTGAGGTCTGGCTTGATGCAAGGCCCTAGCAGTTTGTCAGTCTTAGGCACAGAATGAATGTTGTACGAATGAATGAAATATAGCTTATTGTGGGGTTTTAGAAAAAGACAATAGGAAAATTTAAGGACAAAAGTTTCTCCCTGATAATGAATTTGTTTCAGGATATGCGGTTTTAGACATAGAGCTTTGATGAGTTCGTGGTTAACGAGTTTTCAAGTCTTTGTGCCTCATGGGACTCTAGCTGTCCTGTTGTTTTTGTTTTATTTCTTACAGCATAACTTGAACAGTATGCAAATGAACATATCATAAGTGAGAAAGTTGTGTTTTAATGACTCACATTGTCTTAATTAAATTGCAACATGTAGGTAATATATTCATCCATTTCTGTGCAACCTGCTACACCGGTGACAAAAATTTTACTAGCAGAAGTCCCGAAAGAGGCAATTAAAATATTTAAAAATCATTTTATTGATGACAGATTTAATCTTTAGAACTCAGTCTTTTGAAGATAAAGGTGGAGTTTATTAAATCAAGTCATGTGCATAGAAGCTTAAAGAATATTGCTGTAGATTAAAAAGGTAAAAATACCTTCAGCATTTTAGTAAAAAAGGGGGGAGGATCACAAGCTACACATAGAGTCAGAAATCTGGGAGTTTTCCTTAATGCCTCCTTTTCTCTCACTCTATGCACTTAATCAGCAAGGCTTGGTAATTTTAATTATTTTCTATTCGCTTCATTTTCAGTGCTGCAAGCTGTTGTCATTCCTTGAACAAATATTTATTGGACACACTTCTATGTTTTAGGCGGTAAATAAGAGTCCTGCTTTCCTGAAACTTACATTCTTATGAAAATATTTAAGATTCCCACCTGGTTTTCAACTAGTCACCTTTCCCTTGTTAAATGAGAACTGCGCCCATCATTTCCTACTTACTAGTTCAATGAAATCTCAAAAATCTACTTTTATGTCAATCTTTTTACTACATTGTAGCCAGGTTGATATTTTTTAAAAATTCACATTGCCTCCCTTCAATGATTGTTCACTATTATTGGAATGAAGTAAAAATAAACCTTGCTATGGTCCTCAAATAATCTGGAACTTCTTCAACAGGCTTATCCTGAGCCCATCTTTTCCTTATTTTAGTTTGCTCCAATTCAGTGGTCCAGACCCATTAAATTGCATTTATATTATCACCCAGTTCAGGAACACAAGTAACTGAAAGTTTCAAAAAATATACCCTTACTTCATATGATGCACTGATAGGAAGTAAGGGTATCTTATTCTGTTGCATTTCATTTTTAAAAAATGCATGTTATCTACTAAGTTGATTTTATACCCTCTAATGGGTCTTGATCTTAGTTCCAAAAACACTGCTCTAGCAACTTGGGCCCTTTCTCAGTTTCTTGGCCAAACCCCTTCCCGTTTTAGGGCAGTTCCCTCTTTTGAATTCCTTTACTACCTCATACCCCACTTGGCAAGCTAATGCCTACTTTGGGATTAAAAAGGTTACTTCCCCAGAGAGGCTTTTTCTGACCTATCAGTCTATAGGAAGTGTATATCCTCATAGTACCCAGTACCATAGCACTTATCTCAGTTGTAACAGTTCATTATGTATTTTTGTTGACTTATTTATTGTCTGATCCAAGCAATAGAATGGATGCTCCATGAGGGTGGAGACCTTCTCGTACTGTTCTTTTTCCAGTAGACACAGTGAAGCTCAATATATATTTGTTGAAGGAATGATTGATTAATCTCTTCCTCTCTGGAAATTTCTGGAGCGCAGGGTCTTATTTATCATTTCATCCTTAGTCCTCAGCCCTTATAACAGTGCCTGGGATATAATAAGGACTTTAATAAATACTGTTGAATGATCAAGTAAGTGAATTATCTATTGGAAATAAATTAGGAAGATTTACACAGGTTTTAAAAAGGCTTGGATAAATTAACAATTGGAGAGACTAACATCTCTTTTGGAATACTAATTTGGAGGCCTGACTGCTCCTGCTGCCGTTTGGTGATTTGATATCACTCTGGGAAAGTTCCTCTCCAAGCCTCAGTTCCCACATTTGGAAAAGGAATATAATAATTACCTCAGAGTTGTTGAATGAGATAAAGCATGTAGAAAATGTAGCATATTTGGCACTTGCTAAGTGCTCAGTAAATGTTAACTATTATGTTATGAAGTCCACATTAAGGCAAGCTGAGGAAGTTAAAATCACATTACTGATCTGCTGGAGTCAACTTGGCTCACATCCTATTGAGTCAGAGGCAGATAATGGGTTAAGGTCAGGTCTGGGGTAGCTTTTTGTTTTTCTTCAAGTAAGTAAATTTCTCTGCCACAGAGACATTTCTGTTTTGCTTCACTGATAAAGTAATACCATTTCACTTTGATGTATTTCTTTGGTAATGTTTTCAACTTTAATTATGAAGCACTTCATTGTGTCTTCAAGAAATTTTAAATATTTTAATTGTCTAAAATACATATTTTCATTGTATATCTTTTGCATATTTATGAGATAGTAAAAAAAGGATCACTGGCCCTAGCTGTTTTGGCTCAGTGGAGAGAGTGTTGGCCTGGAGACTGAAGGGTCCCGGGTTCAATTCCAGTCAAGGGTATGTGCTCGGGTAGTGGGCTCAAGCCCCAGTGGGGGGCGTGCAGAAGGCAGCCGGTCGGTGGTTCTCTGTCATCATTAATGTTTCCATCTCTCTCTCCCTCTCCCCTTCAGTCTGAAATCAATAAAAATATATTTTTAAAAAATATTACTGATTGTGAGGAAGGGGAGCATAATAATTTTTTAAATTAAAATACGCCAATAATGTTTCTTTTAAGCTCAGTTTAAGTGTTTAAAGATCTGTGCTTTGTCAGTGAGGCCCTGTAGCCCTGCCCTGACAACCCACCCCTCACCCCCACCCCAGCCTGCTATCATTTTTAAGATCAGTGGTAAACTAAGACACAATTAGTGTATGTCCTCTTCTTTTTCCTTTCCTACTCAGAGTTGAAGACTCATTTCAAGTTCTACCTCTTTAGTTAAGCTCCTCCCTCTCTATAGCCCTCACAGTGATTTGCTGGCATTATATAATGTGTTTAGTAGAATTTATACTTGTTCCTAATGATAGCAGTAGTAACAACGTGTATCGAGTGAAGTTAATTTGTCCTGCTTAAACTCTTAATTTTACAAAAAATCCTAAGGACACTATTACTCCCACTTTGCAGATGAAATAGAGGCTCAAAAGGATTAAGTAGTATCACCTACATATCGGCACAATGGGGAACTGGTACTGGGTCCCAGCCATAACACTACTGCCTTCCCCTTAAATTGAAATTTCCCAGGCTTATAAGCTTTTTAAAACTGACATTGAGTCCTCATGGTAATTAATGTCTGTTTGGAAAGGCCTGGAGAAAGTAATAAAGATTACATATGTAGGATGAGTGGGATTTCATAATTGTTATACTCTGTTAACTCTCCTACATAATTTTTGAAATATCAAGTGGTCAAGTTTTGGGGTTTTCTTTTTTTTTGTTTTTTTTGCCTACTTTCATAATTTGTTCTCCTACCTATAGATAGCCTCATCTGAGGCTTGATGAGAACTGTTGAAAAGCTGTGAACTTTGTTCACATCACTTGTTATTGGCTGCTCTTTCAAAAATTCTGAAGAGAATTTCTGCTGATGAACACAATTTTAAAAAATATATATATTTCATTGATTTCAGAGAGGGAGAGGGAGAAACATCAATGATGAGAAAGAATCACTGATAGGCTGCCTCCTTAATGCCTGGTGCTGAGGATCTAGCAATCTGGGCATGTGTCCTTGACTGCAATTGAAACTGGAACCCTTCAGTCTGCAGGCCGACACTATCCACTGAGCCAAACCAGCTAGGGCCACAATCTTGATAGGGGTAATTTTGCTTTGCAGTTTACTCTTTTTTTAAAATATATTTTTATTGATTTCACAGAGGAATCAAACCCAGGACCCTTTAGTCCACAGGCTGACACACTATCCACTGAGCCAAACCAGCCAGAGCTGCATTTTATTCTTGCCAGGATATGTTCATTCTTAACTGTCACCCTACCTCCCCTACCCCCAATTCTTACTGCTTTTTTTGTGGCAAGATACCTACACTCCCACCTCATAAATATGGTAATGTAGCAATAGAGAGATGGTAAAGACAACTTAGATAATCTTTTCCATTTCTGGGTATGTTGGGGAAGAACAATGAGTTTAGTAATGTGAATTGTAAAGGAGTAGTTCAAAAGGAAAATGATCAACATTCAAGGAATTTCCTTGTGGTCATTTTTATTTATTTATTTTTAAAATATATTTTTATTGATTGCAGAGGGGAAGGGAGGAGAGAGAGATAGAAACATCAATGATGAGAGAGAATCATTGATTGGCTGCCTCCTGCATGCCCCACACTGGGGATCGAGCCCGCAACCCAGGCATGTGCCCTTGGCCAGAATTGAACCTGGGACTCTTCAGTCCGCAGGCTGACACTCTATCCACTGAGCCAAACCGGCTAGGGCATTATGGCCATTTTTAAATAGCTCACTTTCAAACAAAAACTGGTAAAAGTAGAATAAGAATGTGTGGTTCTGTTTGCGATTACTTGGGATCTGAAGTCTTAATTGCTCTAGCAGGGGTGGGCAAACTTTTTGACTCGAGGGCCACAATGGGTTCTTAAACTGGACCGGAGGGCCGGAACAAAAGCATGGATGGAGTGTTTGTGTGAACTAATATAAATTCAAAGTAAAGGAGTGGAGGGGAGAGCAAGAGAACCAGATAGATCAGCCGGATCCGGCCCGCAGGCCGTAGTTTGCCCACGGCAGAATTATGCTTTTCTTGAAGATTGCTACTATATTTTTTAAAGATTAATTTTGTGTGGATTTATTTTTAAAGATAACTGAAAAATAATTAAATTTGGTTAAACTTATTAGTTCCTTTTGTATTCTATGGAGATGCATTAGATATCTATAATAATAAAAGCATAATATGCAAATCGACCAAATGACCGAACAGCAGAACGACTGTCCAGATGACCATGCTATGACACACACTGGCGCCAGGCCAGCCAATTCGCGTGTGATGCGATTGGTCGGTGGTGCCCTGCCATCGCCCCACAGAGGGAGGTTTAGGCCACAGCGTTGCTGGCCAGGTGTGCAGGGCCGGCCAGCGACCGCCCCGTAGAGGGAGGCCCAGGCCAGCAGTGGCGGGGACTGGGCCAGCTGCCGGCAGCTGGGGGAAGGAAAGCCCCGATAGGCCCTGATTGCTGGCCAGGCTTAGGGACCCTACCCATGGGGTCCAGGATTGCATGAGGGCACTGGCCGGGCTGAGGGACACCCCCACCCCCCCACCCCTATGCACAAATTTTGTGCACCGGGCCTCTAGTCCTATATAATAAACTAGATGCCCGGTACATGAAATTTGTGCACTCGGGGGGAGGGGTCCCCTCAGCCTGGCTTGTGCCTTCTCACAGCCTGGGAGCCCTTGGGGGATGCCCAGCTGACGGCTTAGGGAGCGGGCCTAAGACAGCAGTCGGACATTCTTAGCGCTGCCGTGGAGGCGGGAGTGGCTCCCGCTACCGCTGCTGTGCTCACCAGCCATGAGCCCAGCTTCTGGCTGAATGGCGCTCCCCCTGTGGGAGCACACTTACCACCAGGGAGCTGCTCCTGCGTTGAGTGTCTGCCCCCTGGTAGTCAGTGCGTGTCATGGAGACCGGTCGTTCCGTCATTGGTCAAATTGCATATTAGCCTTTTATTATATGGGAGGCCTAATATGCTAAGTGTCCAGTCCTGTGTTCAACCAATCAAACCATAATGTGCTGATGATATGCTAAGGCCACTCAACTGCTCGCTATGATGTGCACTGACCACTAGGGGACAGATGTTCTGACTGGTAGGTTAGCTTGCTGCTGGGGTCTGGCTGATTGGGACTGAGCAAGATGGGCCAGACACGCCCTGGAGCCCTCCCGCAGTCCTTCCCTAGCTGGCCAACCTCCCACGTCCCTCCCTAGCCCCAATCGTTCACCGGTGGGGTCCCTTAACCTGGCCTGCGTTCTCTCACAATCCGGGACCCCCAGGGGGATGTTGGAGAGCTGGTTTTGGCCCGATCCCGCAGGCCAGGCCGGGACCTCACTGGTGCACGAATTCGTGCACCGGGCCTCTAGCGTTAAATGAAGGAAATTAACCTTGAAGAGTTAATTTTCATTTCTCTTAAGTCAGTATTGGCTCTAGTGGACCTTATTTTGTTTTTTTGTTTTTTAATAAACAAGCAACCCTTCTGTGGGCCTCAATTTTGGAACTCTTGGAAGCACCTCGACTCCAGCAACTACATCTGCTCCTTCAGGTGGTTTTGGAACTGGGCTCTTCGGATCTAAACCTGCCACTGGATTCACTCTAGGAGGAACAAATACAGGTAAGGAGGATTGTCACATTTTTCAGAGAGTAGGTTTGGGATTTTATCCCTTTTCAGGTCTGTACTGAATCTTCTCCATTTATAAGTATTGTCATTGATGGTAGACTTAAAAAATGGTAAATACTAAGATGAAAGGAAATACAGGGATGTGGAATTAAGGGCCAATGACAGGCCCAGTCATTAGCTATTATCTACTTTTGCATAAGGAAGGAAAACACACATACATTTAAAGAATTAAAGAAGTTATATCTCTTTAAATATAGCATATAAAAGTAATTAAAATTTTTATATTAGATTATATAATGCATTGTTTTACCTTAAGATTAAGACAAGTTTACCAATTTGGCCATTAATTACCATATATGGGGCAGTCAGCATCCTATTTTGCTATAACATTATAGTTTACATTCTTTTTTAAAATTTTTTTAAAAATCCTCACCTGAGGTTATACTTACTGATCTTTGTTTAGAGAAAGAGAGGGAGAGAGAGCCATTGATGTGAGAGAGAGAATAAATTGGCTGCCTTCCACACCTCCAAACTGGGATTGAACCTGTAACCCAGGTATATGCCCTGACCAAGAATTGGACCTGTAACCTTTAGGTATATGGGAGGACCTTCCAACCGAGTGATACCAGCCAGGGCTATAATTTACATTTTTAAGAAATATTTTAATTATTTATTAAATAATTTAATAGTTTAAGTGGTAAAAGGGCAAGAGAGTAAGATTTCTGGTGGACATTACAATAATAAAAAGTGTGTTTAATACTATAGTTATTTTATTATTATAAGCTAAAAATATGTTTCACTGAAGTTGCTTCCTTATTTATCCTTTATTTTCTATCCTCAGAGCCTCTTGGTCTCTGTTACCACCTTTTGCATAGGCCTTCCAGCATTAATTGCAACACTTTCACAGCCACACATAAAAAATGAAAGAACTGCAGGAGTAAATATGAGATAAGCCAGTGAGCTTTAGCTCTGTTTGCCAGGGTGTTTTTTGTTTTTGTTTCTTAGAGCTTTTTTTATTCCTTGCTTAATTTTGTTATAAGCAATAATTTTTTTTTTCATTTTATAAATATTATTTGCTAATTAATCAAGTTATTTACAGCTTGTAATATGAAAATCAGTGCTATAGGAAGAGTGTTTATATTAGTTAACTAGAGCCCAGTGCACGAATTCATGCACAGATGGGGTCCAGCCAACCTGGCCCCATTGGGGGTGGATTGGGGTTGGGCCTGTCAGGAGAAGGAGAAGGCAGGAGATTGGCCAGCTGACCTGCCCCTGTCGGGGCCCAATCGGGCTAGGTTGGCTGGGGGTAGGGGCCGCAGGCGATTGGCTGGTGCGGGGGCAGGGGCAATCAGGCATCAGTGTCTGGGGGGAAGGGCCATGAGAGGTTTGCTTGCAGGCCCCACTCCCTATCGGGCCAGCTCATTGGCTGCAGTTGGTGTCATAGCAACCAGTCGTTCCGGTCCCTGGCTTTTTATATACACTGAGTGGCCAGATTATTATGATCTCTGAACACATAATAATCTGGCCACACAGTGTGTGTGTGTGTATTAGAGGCCCGGTACATGAATTTGTGCACGGGTGGGGTCCGGCCAGCCTGACCAGGGGGAGGGGACATGGGTGGTAGGCCGGCCTGCCTGCTGGTCGAACTCCTAGTCGAGGGGTCAATTTGCATATTAGCGTTTTATTATATAGGCTAGGATATACACTATGTGGCCAGATTATTATGCAGAAATCATAATAATCTGGCCACTCTGTGTATATAGATGGTTATGGTGGAAGAAGAAATTGTGATATGTTTGGTCATTAGCAGTGTTCTCGCTCCTGAAGGCAATTCTGAGTCTTGCCCTTGTGAAAAACCAAAAGAATGCCATCTTCCACTGATGATTACGTTTTATTTCTCTTTTTGTCTCCAGGAATAGCATCAGTTATAACTACAGGATTAACTCTGGGTAAGAACTTTTGAGGAAAGATTCTAGATCTGTGGTTTCTTACTCTTCTCTTTCCTAATATCCTACAGAGCTGGGGTATGGAGGAAAGCGTGTAAGGAACTGAATATAGGTCACAGATGCTCACTTCTCAAAGAATCTTTCAGTATTTGAGTATTTTAAAAATACCATTTTATTAAAATATTTTTAATTCAGATTTGGTTTTTCTTTCGAAATTTATTTCACAATATATTTTTCAGTCTTTTGAGTCCTTATAGTGGAAAAAACACCAAAGTATAGGCCAGAAGTCTTGGAATTAAGCCCTGGTTGTACCTCTAATTAGTTGTGAGGCCATTTTTGGTCATTGAAATATCTGGCAACTTTTAGTTATTTATAAAATTAGGTAATTGGACTATAACAAGTTTTTGGATTCCCTTGCAGCTGAAAAAAAATCTTAGTTTTCTATAGTTATCTGCTGAAGGGAATGTGAATAACTAGGATTATAGCCTGCCTTGAATCTGGATGGCAATAAATAATGTGAAAGGCAATGGAAGAATGAAAGGATATCAAGGAACCTCAATTAAAAATTGAAATAAATGAAAGATTAGTGGACTTTCTTCACTTGGCTGCTACTTAACCTATTGTCAACAGAAATACATGTTTACCATCAAATTTTGGACAATTGGCTACAAGGGCAAACAATTGGGTCCTCTTATTTTCTGAGATTGTAGAACTCATACATGATTTCAAAGCACTGTACTCTGGCAGGAACTTCCAGTTGCGGTAAGGTCAATCCAGAAGGATAATTTTTGGCTTTTTTTCCTCTTAGTGCTTTTAGGAGAAGCCAAAATGTAGGCCATTCATACTTTTCTTCATTTAAATTTTTGAGCAGCTACTATTTCCTAACTCTGTGGCATTATGCATAATGCCTTGAACATTTAGCATTAGCTGTTGATGTCAGGAACTGCTGAGTGCGTTAGCAAGACACTCGGTCTATTGTGAGGTGAAGGGAATACGTAAGTATAAAATTATGTTCTTAGGTATTCTGATAAATGCTCTAACAGATGTATGAAAGGCATCAAGGAAGGCAGAGGAGGAAGAGAGTAGGAGTTCATTTTAAGGACAGGAAACATTCTAGACAGAGGAGTGGAAAGTGCAAAGGCCTTATAAAAAGATCCAGGGAAATAGGAAAAATACTTTGTTCTTGGGGGTTTAGGTTTCAGAGGTAGGAATGGTAGGGAGAGATTTGAGGAGCAAGAGGACCAGCTAGGAAAGGTGATTTATTATATGCCAACACTTTAGACTCTATTTTAGAGACAGTGGAAAGCTAATGGGAATGGAACCTTATGTCAGGGGGAATGAGAGGGTATTTTGTTGTTCTACCCTCAATTCCTCCATCCTTCTTTAAAAAAAAAAAAAAAGCAACAGGTAATTCCAATAATAGATTATAGGCTAGAGGAGACTGATAACAGATAAACAAATTAAGAGGTTATTGTACTGCCCTAACCGGTTTGGCTCAGTGGATAGAGCATCGGCCTGCGGACTGAAAGGTCCCAGGTTCAATTCTGGTCAAGGGCATGTACCTTGGTTGGGGACACATCCCCAGTAGGGGGTGTTGCAGGAGGCAGCTGATCTATGTTTCTCTCTCATCGATAGTTGCTAACTCTCTATCCCTCTCCCTTCCTCTCTGTAAAAATTCAATAAAATATATTTTTAAAAAAAGGTTATTGTACTAGTTACAGAGAGAGAGAGGTGGCCTGAATTAAAGTTTTAGAGTATTCTTGTATTGCTGGGATATCTCTGAAGTAGACTTGACAGGATTTGTGGCTAATGGAATGCAGGGAGAGAAGGGATGTCAAAAGGGATTGTGATTTCTGCCATGAGTAACCGAATTAACCATAGGGGGTTTAGGAAAGTTTTTTTAATAGGGAGAAATATAGGGTTCCAAAGGGACATCAGGGTAGAGCTAGCCAATGCAGACTCAGATAAGTGTAGATTTAGACCATGTACCTATAGTTGAAATTCTGAAAGTGGGTGAGATCTTTTAGGAAGTAAGGGAGCAGGAAGTAAACCATAGGGAGTATCAGTTAAGAAGTGAACAGATGAAATGGAGATCGACAAAAGTGGGGTAGGAAGAATTCTGGGTGCTGGCAAACAGGAACCAGAAGAAAGGATCTTAAGCAGTAGAGAATTGTCATGTATATAGTTTTGAGAAGATGGGTCATTTTTCTGCTAGGGTATTAAGGAAAGAAAGGTTAAATGCTGTTTTAGGTCAGTCTAGGGGTACAACTAAAATTGAATTTCAGTATTATCTCATTGATTCAATTTTCTTTTGCTTTTCTTAACTCAATAGGACCATCATTTCACTCACTATTCACTATGATTTGGTGTCAAATTTTATATTTTTCTCTTATACATACAGAAGTACATCCTTGTTCTATCTATAAAAAATTAGGATCCCTAACTTGTAGGGATCCTGATTGACTGGTGTATGGTATAATACATATAAATTATAGTAAAAAAAAGGATTTTTTTTTCTTTTTAAACAGGAACTCCAGCCACTACATCTGCATCTACAACAGGTTTCAGTTTAGGATTCAGTAAACCTGCAGCATCTGCCACACCATTTGCTTTGCCTATTACTTCTACCTCAGCTAGTGGTCTTACCCTTTCATCTGCTCTGACATCAACTCCAGCAGGTGAGGCAGAATGGAAAAAAAGTCACATTTTATGGTTAAATTTTAACTTTATTTGGTGAACGTACATAGGTAGCCACCTTTATTAAATATAACTTCAGATTGGGGAATTTTTTACTTAAGTCATTCAGCAACTTTGACCTATTAAATTACTGATTTGTGTAAAAGTTCAACATTGGGCATTAAAGCAGCAGAGACCATCTTGAAAGTTGGTCTCTATTTACAGAGAGCAGAACAGGGAAGAGGATAAGAGAAATAAAATGTAAAACCATTACTATATACTTTGTTTTCAAAGAGTATTTTGGTGACAGGGAAGAATAAAGAGTTTGCATAAACCTTGCCTGGCTTAAATTATTCAGATTTGAAGGTAGAGTTGATGGCCTGGCTGAAAACTTTATTACTGTGTGAAATCAGTTACCTGATACCATTTTTTTATTACCCAAAGTTTTTTTTTTCTTCTGTCACTTATTTTTCCTTTATTCGTAAGTATATATAATTTTATCTTTATTGAGTAGTTTTTTCCAAGAGCCAATTTTATTGTGGACATCAGTTTTTTAAAGAAAGAAAGTGTTTTGTATTTGTTATGATGTTCTAGAAACAGTGTTTCCTCTTGAAGGTTTACAGTCTCACTTTTTATAGCATCCACAGGATTTACTCTTAATAATTTGGGTGGAACGACAGCCACAACTACGACTGCATCAACAGGCCTTTCTTTAGGGGGAGCCTTAGCTGGTTTGGGAAGTTCGCTTTTCCAGAGTACAAACACAGCAACATCAGGTAATTGATGGTACTTACTCTCTAGAAATAGTAAATATTTGTTTTAAAATTTACTTTATTTTGGCATTTTGAGCAGATTGCTTTTTCTCATTAAATTTATGTTTTTCTTTTAGTATGAGAACAATTGTAATGTTTTTCATGCCTAATTGGACCTCTTAGCAGTATTTTAGAAATACATTTTTCCGTTTCTCAATATTGACTGACTAGATAAAGAAATGAAGAGGCGTCTGTTTGAGGAGTCAATAAAGTTTCTAGAGAAACTTACCTTTTTAATAAATAGCAGTTGAATAGTCTAGCATCGTTTAGTATCTACAGTCATTGTAAGACATCTTGACTTTATAAGCTCTGGTTCTAGGAGTGGCTTTCTAGTATAGATGTCAGGAAAATTATTAGATGCTTTGAAGGCAAGAGTGTAAAATACAATATTAAGTAATTTTATTAGGTAGTACTTAAGTATCAGTTCACCTGCCAGAGACTACTGAATGAATATATCTTGGGTTGATTTCTCATTTCATGCTTATTTTGAAATTAGCCTTATGTCAAGGACTCTACAGATGTTTTGAATTTTGGCTATAGCTAATGCCAATATAGGAAAGCCAGTGGGGTTTTGTGGGAGTGAGAAACAGTTCCCGTTTATTTGAAGAAGTTGTATAATTACTTAACAATGTAACATCAAGAATTTCTGTTTAACAATTTACATATTAGGAATAGTTGATACATGTAGAAATCACAGAATTTCTGAAAATACTTAGATTTATTTATAATGGCTAGTTCAGTAGTTTCACTGAGTACCTGGTTGTGTGGGAGAGATGAAGGGATGTGACTTAATTTCTGTTAAAGCTATAGTTCTTTTGTGTCTTCTATTCAAATACTAAATTTAATGGAGTAATTCCAAGTCAGTGGAAGGGGGGAAAAAGGAATTGGTCAAGATAACCTGTAGAAATTTGTAGTATTCAAATTTATTGATCTTTCAAATACTTTATCGTTATTGTCTAACTTTGTAGGTATTAAAAATGTCTTCTAATAATCAAATCACTAGATGACTATAACATGCATTTCTTTGCATGATAAATATTTAAATACCTCTCCCAAAGATTCCTATCAGAGTAAGACATAAAAATAATAGAAAGCGGAGGTAGGGGTTTGTTTTTGTGTCTTGTTGAGTTTTTAGGTCTGTCCTGATTTTTCTTAGGCTCTTGACACAATATTAAATGTTTAATTTATGGTTATATTAACCTATAGGTGCCATTGGTTTGTTTTTTTTAAAACTGAAGAAGTTATTTATTTAGCTACATTTTTTTCATACATTGCCAGGATTTAAATCCAGTTTTCAGTTACCCCATGCTCTTAACAGTACATTCCACTGTTTTCTCTGTTTTTAAAGTAAATAGCATCTTGTCTTAAAAAAAACACCCAAAAAAATAAAAAATAAAAAGATTAAAAAATAAAAAACACCCACAATTGCATCAGCTTGGGAATGTATAGATTCACAAGTATATATTGATTTAAAATTAACTATGACTCTTGTAATTTCTTTTGTCAGTAAGGTAGGATTTAAATAAATGAAGTCTACTTTTAAAAAAAAGTTTTATGCAAAGAACCGGGGCGTATATTTTGAACTATAAGACTTCCAAGTATTCTTTAAGTTTCATTGTTAATAAAATGGTTTGTTTTATATTATACTAAACTCTTATAAATTCATACTAGATACTTATTTACCTCCAGGTTTACTGAGGTATAATTGACAAAATAGTAAGATTTTTTTTAAATGTATGTGATTTGATAGATGTACTTTGTTGTAAAATTATTCCTTAATTAACTCCACCTATCGAGTTAATACATTCAATACTAGAGTATTTTAAAAGTATATAATTCTAAATCATGATTGTAAGACAAGATGTATTCACCTGGAAACATACTAAAACTGCTTTTGTAGAGAGGGTTTACAAACATAAAATTGAATGTCCACATACATTGAATTAACATGTATTCTCTCCCTTTTTAATAAAAAAAAAAAAAAAAAGTCATATTCAAACTACATATACTGTTGAATCCAAGCAAGACTATCAGTCTTTGTTTAGAGCTTGCTCTAGACTTGTTTCTTGTTATTTTCCTAAATCAAGTATGAAGACAATCTGGAATCCAACTTAAAAGCATTGGAGTTCTTTGGTCAGAAGAAGTAATCATTATGAAGACTTACAGTGAACTTTATAAATGATATTTAGCTTATTTGTAGGTCTTGGACAGAATGCTTTAAGCTTGGCTTTGGGAACCACAGCAGCTACTTCAACTGCAGGCAATGAAGGCCTTGGTGGTATAGATTTTAGTAGTTCATCAGATAAAAAGAGTAAGTAATGTTATTATAATTTTATGTTCTAACAGTCCTGTGAGGGAACTTAAATTCCTATGTCTGGAAGATTCTTAGTTATATATAATATATTCAGTAGTACAGTTTTTACTTTTAAGTTTGATTGCACTGTATTTTTATCAATTTTGTGTGTTGTGCATTTAAGGTTTTACTTTTCTAGAAAATTGAGATTTGTATGTGCCTATGTCTGTCTTAATGTATTAATATATATATATTTTATTTGAGAGCATGACACATTATTTGAAACGTGTTCTTTCTTGTGTAATAATATATCACAAATATTTGTCAATGTCAGTAATTTTAAAATATTTTAATGCTGCTTAATATTAATCTTATGAATGGACATATCAATTTAGTCAGCCATCATGTAATTGATAGTACTTATTTCCAGTTATTTTACTCTGGAAAGTATCACTGCATTTGGGCATCTTTACAGAGAGAGTCAGGGTAGTATTGTAATTTAAAGAGTGTCAATTCTGGTGCTAAATTTCCTAGGTTCAAATTATGGTTCAACTATTTCCAAGCTTTCTGACCTTATTCAAGTTATTTATCCTCTCTGTGCTTTAGTTTTTTGTTCTATGAGTGGGAGAAACTAACAGTACCTACTTGTAGGTTTAGTTTGAGGATTACTGTTTGTAAAACCTTAGCAGAGCAAGGCACATAGTAAATACTATCAAAGCATTTGCTTTTATTTTAAATTTTGTTCATATTTTTGGTTATTTCTTTAGGGCAAATACCTAGATATTGAATTACTGGTTTAAAGACAGGGACATTTTGGAGACTCTTGGTATATGTTGTGAAATTGCTTTCCAGGAAGCTTTTATCAATTTATGTACTCAGCAATGAGTAGGAAAATGCTCTTCTTGCTGTGCTCTTGCTATGCTGAATATTCATTTTAAAAGTTAGCCAAATTTATTTTGAAAAGTTTTTTATTGTTGTTGGTTCTGTGTATGATTTTTAAAAAATATATATTTTTATTGATTTTGGAGAGGGAAGAGAGAAAGGGAGATAGAAATATCAATGATGAGAGAGAATCATCAGTCTGCTGCCTCCCGCACGCCCCCATTGCGGATCAGGCCCACATTGGGGATTGGCCCCACAACCCGGGCATGTGCCCTTGACTGGAATCGAACCTGGGCTGGGACCCTTCAGTCCAAAGGCTAATGCTCTATACACCGAGCCAAACCAGCTAGGGCCTGTGTATGATTTTTTGTTTTGTTTTACAACATCTTTTCTGTTTCTGATGAAAGCATGTCTTAAATACATATACTAGAGGCCCGGTGCACGAAATTCGTGCGGGGGGGGGGTGTCCCTCAGCCCAGCCTGCACCCTCTCCAATCTGGGACCCCTCAAGGGATGTCTGACTCTCCGTTTAGGCCCGATCCCACCGACATCCCTCTCACAATCCAGGACTGCTGGCTCCCAACCACTCGCCTGCCTGCCTGCCTGATTGCCCCCTAACCACTTCCCTGCCAGCCTGATCGATGCCTAACTGCTCCCCTGCTGGCCCTATTGCCCCTAACTTCCCTTCCCTGCAGGCCTGGTCCCCCAACTGCCCTCCCCCGCAGGCCTGGTCCCCCCCAACTGTCCTCCCCTGCAGGCCTGGGCCCCCCCCCAACTGCCCTCCCCTGCAGGCCTGGTCCCCCCCCCCAACTGTCCTCCCCTGCAGGCCTGGGTCCCCCCCCCCCAACTGCCCTCCCCTGCAGGCCTAGTTTCCCCCAACTGCCCTCCCTTGAAGGCCTGGTCCCTCCCAACTGCCCTCCCCTGCTGGCCTGGTCACCCACAACTGCCCTCCCCCTGGCGGCCATCTTGTGTCCACAAGGGGGCAGGATCTTTGACCACATGGGGGCAGCCATCTTGTGTGTTGGAGTGATGGTCAGTTTGCATATTACTCTTTTATTAGATAGGATTTCCAATGCTGTAATCTACATCTCTGTGACTATTCTGTAACCACCAATTTGTACTGCTTAATCCCTTCACCTTTTTCACCCAGACCTGCAACCCTCTTCCCTCTGATAGCTGTCAGTCTTTTCTCTGTCTATGAATGTTTCTATATTGTTTATTCTTTAGATTCCTCATATATATGAAATCATAATGGTATTTGTCTTTCTCTCACTGTCTTAAGAAGATTCTTATCCTTGAAAGAAATAAATGCAAATCAGATACATAACTCTTTATATATACATAAATATATCTCCATAACTTGCTGTGTTTGGGGTTTGTGACAAGTCATGATATTTAAGGGGCAATCTAAGAAATGTATAACAGTTTCTGTTTATACTTTAGTTTGCATTAACTTAAAACTTGTATTCGTAGTTAAATTACCTATTTTTACACAAACTTTCTTGAATTTTTTAGGTGATAAAACGGGAACAAGACCAGAGTAAGTTTACAATTTAACTTTTAAAAATATTGTAATTAAAAAGTTTTATTTATTAAATTGTAGGTAAATGGGTTGGAAGTACATGGAACTATGTAGGCATTTAGAAGAAAAGTTTTTAATCAGTCTTTGTCAAAAATAAAATAATACACATATGCTCTAAAAGATTACAAAAGGTCAAATTTTTAATCTTTAAGAAAACTTATAACCAGTTCTTTCTAGGGAGTGGTTGGCTTTCCCACAAATAATGCAAATATATGTATGTTTTTTTTAACTTATTAAAATTTGAACAATTCATGGAACTTTACTTTTGGAACACCTTTTATATATATAAATTAAAATATACATGTGTGATTTTGTGTGTGTGTGTACCTTTTATATATAAACTAGACGCTTGATGCATGAAATTTGTGTAAGGCAGTGGTCGGGAAACTGTGGCTCGCGAGCTGCCGCAGGTTTCCGCTCTGTTGACTGAGTTTGCCGACCACTGACCTAGACTCTCCATTCCAATAATTACAGGCTGTTGTTGTTCCTTGTGATTAAGCCGCTAGCCAGTGGTCCGCAAACTCATTAGTCAACAGAGTGGCAAACCGCGGCTCGCGAGCCGAAGTTTGCCGACCACTGGTGTAAGGGGCTCTGTAAGGGGTTCGGCCCTTGCAGCCATGGTGGTTTGCTTTGGCCCTTGCAGCCGTGGCAGCTTGCCTCGGCCCTCACAGCACAGCTTCGTCCAGAAGGTTATCCGTAAGGTCGTTCGGCTGTCCGGTCTAATTAGCATATTACACTTTTATTATTATAGAAGATACTGTGCCAGTACCATTTATTTCCTGAGGTTGAAGAGGAATAATAATAGCCTCCATATACATCATATATATGTTTGAAGATTATTATTTTTACTAGAGGCTCGATGCAAGAAATTTGTGCACGAGTAGGCCTTCCTTCCCCAGGCTGCCGGCACTGGCTTCACTTTGGCCGCCGGCAGGCACCCGGGACCCAGGCTTCCCTCAGGCTGCCAGTAGGCACCTGGGACCCGGGCTTCCCTCACAGCCCTGGCTTCGTCCAGAAGGTTGTCTGGAAGGACGTCCAGTCTAATTAGCATATTATGCTTTTATTATTACAGACTAGAGGCCTGATGCACCAAATTCGTGCAAGGGGCTCGGCCTTCTCAGGCCCGGCTTCGTCCGGAAGGTCATTCCACTACCTAGTCTAATTAGCATATTACCAGTCTAATTAGCATATTACGCTTTTATTATTATTATAGGTATTTTCTTACCTAATTTGTATTATGTTAAAGAAAGCATTTGTAAATAGGTGATCAAGTTCACTCTTCCCAAGTATCTTTTGTATATTTTAGTCCTGTGATATAAAGAAGGAAGCTGAGAGAGACTGAGATTTGCCTAAGCTTACTCAGGAAGTAGTAATGGGTCTGCATCTAAAGTCTAACTCATGATTCCGTTACAGCCTGCCAAATCCACTTATTCCTGCCTTCATTAAATATTTGATTCTCTTAAGCTATTCCTAGGTCTACTTTGTGAAGAATAAACTGAAGTTTAAAAATAATAAGGTAAAATATTGTGAGCATCTCATTATGAGAAGTTTTGAGAATTTCTTTAATGAATGCTCTCATATTTTTGAACTGAATAAAATATCAATCATAATTTTTGAGCCAGGGGGAGCTTAGTTCAATATATCATGCAGTCTGTAGTATTTTCTCATTTTTTCCCCCTAAATATTTAGTCAAATGCCAGTCTGACTAAACATTTACATAGATGCCAATCTTTTTAGTAAAGGAATATCCACATGACTTGTTAGTTATTTTATAGATCAGGAAATTTATTGTTCTTTATAAAGAACTTTGAAATCATCCAAGAAAGCTATAAATGGGGAATTTTGCTTTATTTTTTTGTATCAACACATTCTAGTGAAGCTGAGTTATCACCTTTTTATGATTTTAATACATCTGTGGCATTTTTCTTAGGGACAGTAAAGCCCTGAAGGATGAAAATCTACCTCCTGTCATCTGCCAGGATGTTGAAAATCTCCAGTAAGTGTGTCGAGTATAACTACATAAATCATCTTTGAATGGGAGAATATATTTTAGGGGGAACATCTCTTCCTCCTAAATATTTTTACTTTGGTTAAAATTATAAATGCATTTAGAAATTAGAGTAAAAGCAGAACGATAGGTATTAAAATTGTGTAGCTGCAATTTTATGAAAAAAGCACGTGAGCTGTAGATGAATTTTTAGTTTTTGCTTCTTTAAGACACTTAGATTCTGACCAACCTATTATAAATGTACTTTTTTTTTCTTGTGGGGGAAACGAAAGATGTATTTTTTAAAAACTCAGTTTTCTATTTTTTAAAGGAAATTTGTGAAGGAACAAAAACAGGTCCAAGAAGAAATTAGTAGAATGTCTTCAAAAGCAATGCTTAAAGTACAAGAAGATATTAAAGCTCTAAAGCAGCTTCTGTCATTGGCTGCCAGTGGATTACAGAGAAACACTCTCAATATTGACAAATTGAAAATAGAAACTGCTCAGGTAAACTAATTTGAAGTTATTTTATCATAATGGTTTTTTATTTTGGGTTTTTTTTTTTTTTAAATGGGAATAGTTCTTTTATTTAAATTATAAAGTTTAATACAACATCTATAATAATGAAAGCGTAATATGCTAATTAGACCAGACATCCTCTGGACAAAGCCGGGGCTGTGAGGGAAGCCTGGGTCCTGGGTGCCAGAGGAAAGCTGGTGCTGGCAGCCTGGGGAAGGAAGGCCTACTCTTGCATGAATTTTGTGCACCAGGCCTCTAGTCCTATCTAATAAAAGAGTAATATGCAAATTGACCGTCACACCATAAGATGGCCGCCCCCATGTGGTCAAAGATGGCTGCCCCCATGTGGATACAAGATGGTCACCACAAGATGGCTGCCACAAGATGGCCACCACAAGATGGCCTGCAGGGGAGGGCAGTTGTGGGAAGTTAGGGATTACCAGGCCAGCAGAGGAGGGCAGTTGTGGGAGACCAGGCCAGCAGGGGAGGACAATTGGGGGCAACAAGGCCTGCAGGGGATTGGGCCTAAACAGGCAGTCGGACATCCCTCTCACAATCCAGGACTGCTGGCTCCCAACTGCTCACCTGCCTGCCTTCCTGATTGCCCCTAACCGCTTCTGCCTGCCAGCCTGATCACCCCCTAACCACTCCCCTTCCAGCCTGATTGATGCCTAACTGCTCCCCTGCCAGCCTGATTGCCCCTAACTGCCCTCCCCTGCAGGCCTGGTCACCCCCAACTGCTCTCCCCTGCAGGCCTGGGTCCCTCCTAACTGCCTTTTCCTGCAGGCCTGGTCGCCCCCAACTTCCCTCCTCTGCCGGCTTGGTCACCCCTAACTTCCCTCCCCTGCAGGCTTGATCACCCCCAACTGCCCTCCCTTGCAGGCCTGGTCCCTCCCAACTGCCCTCCCCTGCTGGCCATCTTGTGGCGGCCATCTTGTGTCCACATGGGGGCAGGATCTTTGACCACATGGTGGCAGCCATCTTGTGTGTTGGAGTGATGGTCAATCTGCATATTACTCTTTTATTAGATAGGATAGAGGCCTGGTGCATGGGTGGGGGCCAGCTGGTTTGCCCTGAAGGGTGTCCTGGATCAGGATGGGGGTTCCCTTCGGGCGTGGGGCGGCCTGGGCGAGGGGCCTGTGGTGGTTTGCAGGCTGGCCACGCCCCCTGGCGACCCAAGCAGAGGCCCTGGTATCTGGGGTTTATTTATCTTCTACAATTGAAACTCTGTAGCCTGGAGCAGAGCCAAGCCTTCGAGGTGGCAGCCATTTCTGTTGGGACGTATGTATCTTCTATAATTGAAACTTTGTAGCCTTAAGCGGAGGCCTGGGCCGGCCAGGGTGTGCAGAAAGCTTGGCTTCCTCCATCGTCCGGGGCAACCCTATCCTCCTGCTCTTTCCAGCTCTGTGGCTGCCGCCATTTCTGTTTCGGTTTATGTATCTTCTATCATTGAAACTTTGTAGCCTTGAGTGGAGGCCTAGGCCGGCAAGGGCAGGCGGAAAGCTTGGCTTCCTCCATTGCCGGGGAAACCCAAGCCTCCCTCCTGCTCTCTGTGGCCGTAGCCATCTTGGTTGGGTTTATTTGCATATTCCCTCCTGATTGGCTGGTGGGCGTGGCTGGTGGTGTGACGGAATGATGGTTAATTTGCATATTACTCTTTTACCAGATAGGATTGTATTATTTATTTGTATTATAAGTAAACCTATCTTTGCCCACCACTGTATATAAAAGATATTATAATGCAGTCCCTTTTTTTTTTAATCCTAACCTGAGGACAAGCTTAAAGAGGAAGGGAGATAGAGAAAAGAATCAGTGTGAGAGAGAAACATGATTGAGTACCTTCCATATGTGCCCCAACTGGGAATCAAACTGGCAACATTTCGGTGCACAGGATAATGCTCAACCAACCGAGCCACTAAGGCTGGGCATTGTAGTTCTTTTTAAATGTGGGCTTGTCAGAGAGCTATTCTGTTCATAAGTGAAGTGATAATATTTTAAGTAAAAATTTTTAAGTTGCTTATGTGTCTTTATTTTAAATAGTCCCCAGTGCACGAATTTGTGCACCGGTGGGGTCCGTCAGCCTGGCCTGTGCCCTCTCGCAATCCAGGACCCTTCAAGGGATGTCGGATTGCTGGTTTCCACCCAATCTGCAGGGATCGGGCCAAAACTGGCAGTCCAACATCCCCTGAGGCAGTGGTCGGCAAACTCATTGGTCAACAGAGCCAAATATCAACAGTAAAATGATTGAAATTTCTTTTAAGAGCCAAATTTTTTAAACTTAAACTTCTAACGCCACTTCTTCAAAATAGACTCACGCAGGCCATGGTATTTTGTGGAAGAGCCACACTCAAGGGGCCAAAGAGCCGCATGTGGCTCGCGAGCCGCAGTTTGCCGACCACGGCCCTGAGGGATGTAGTAGTGTGCAAAGCAGCAGGCAGCCAGGGAGGAGCCCAAGCCTGGGCAGGGTGCCGCGCGCTCCTGCTCTTCCTGGCCCCCACTGCGCCTGCCACCACCGCAGCTCTGTAGCGCTGCCACAGAGGCGGGAAAGGATCATGCCGCGGCAGCTGCCTCACATCAGTCAGCTGAGCAGCACTCCCACTGTAGGAGCACACTGACCACCAGGGGGCAGCTCCTACATTGAGCATCTGCTCCCTGGTGGTCAGTGTGCATCATAGTGACCGGTCAAATGGTTGACCAGTCTCTTAGGGTTTTATATATACAGATTCAAATATAATTGATATAACACTTCAGGTATACAGTATAGTGATTTAATATTTGTATATATTGCAAAATCATCAGCACTGTAAGTCTAGCACTATAAGTCTATCATCACAAATAGTTAAAAATGTTTTAACTATTTGTGATGAGAACTTTTAAGATCTACTCTCTTAGCAACTTTCAGATAGATGGTATAGTATTATTACCTGTAGTCACTGTGCTTATTTCCAGGACTTATAACTGGAAGTTTGTACCAGCTTATGTGTCTTCAAGTCAACTATTGGAAAATACTTTGTGATGTTTTTAATAAAAATGTGTTTCTAAAATAGAGATTCTAACCTATGATATTAAAGGAGATTCAAAGGCTTTATTGTTTACTTTCAAATTTCCTACTCAAATTCTTTGGTTAAATGTGAAAAGTATTCCCCATGTTTCTTTCCCACTTACTCTTTTTTATATATCTTCAGATATGTTTTTTTCTAAGAGGAAAACATTGTGCTTTTAGATTGGAGAATGTTTAGACTCTGATTAAACATTACATGAAATTATGGATTTCATATGGGAAATGTGAAATTATATGGAAAAGGTCATTAACGAAGTAATAGAGGAGACAAACTTAAGATAAATGAATGCTATAATGGGGTTCTTATACTGTTAACACTGGATGATTCCATTTATAAATATTTGTGTAATACCTGTTACATACCATACTTGTTAATATAATGTCTTTTAGAGATAAAAAGACAACTCTAGAGGTTCTAAAAGTCTAGTGGGGTGAATGAAATAATAAAAGATTGGGTAGTGTATAAAGGTAGCAAATGAAGATATGAGTCAAATAAAATTTTCTTAAGGAAAAAAGCAATCCAAATTGAGTTTAGAAAATTTTATAGGAGCTATCAAAAAAATGTGATCTAAGATTATTCTTATTTTTTCATATACAGGAATTAGTGTTTTACCTGCAGTCTAGTGAATTACCAATTGAAAAAAAATGTTCTGACTCCATTAGTGAAGTAGTTATTGATCTTATTTAAACCAAAACCTTTTCTTCAGATAAAGCTTTTCTGGGAAATATAAGCAATCCTGAGGTGAGGAGCAGTGTTGTGATTATGTAGACCAGCACCTTATGGAAGCAAAATCTTATATACATCATTTTGGGAGGGTATATAACTCAAGAGTTTAAATAAGTAAGGTGGTTAAAATTTTGGGATAGGGCAAGTGCCAAGTGGTTTGTTGAAGACATTGCTGAGGCCATGCATTCAGTGAACCGTTTTTAAGTATCTGTTATATACAGCACTTCAACAGGCATTTGAAATCAAAACACAATATTTTAGGGAGAGTGAGTTAAATCTGTCAGGTAGTATGTTTCAGTACAAGGTCTGATGAGGCACAAAGGGCTCAAGTGGGTACTTACATCATCTGTCCAGAGTAGGATACCTTTGTGTTGGTTCTTGAAACATACTTAGGTTTTCCTCAGGCTGGCAGGAAGGAAGGGTGACAAGCAAAGGCATGGGGGCATGAAATAGGCATGTTTGAGGATCTGCAAGTTTACTAGTAGGAGCACTGAGTATGAGTCTGGGCCTGGCAAGAGTCATTGCTTGGAGAAATAGGCAGGGGTCAGAATTTGAATAGTCTAGACCTCTCAAGGGCATTTGTACTGAGTCAGATAGGATGGAAGAATGAAAATGAGGTGGGAAGAACAGAGACTTGACAGTTTGGCAATAAAATGAGGACAAGAGGTTGCTACAGGGAATATAAAGGTTAAGGTAATATCCTTTAAGAAAAAAATAAGGGAAACAGTAGAAGTTGAAAATTCAGTGAAATGATAAGAATGTGAGATGTGTAAGGGGTTAAAACAGAATATTAGCATTGAATAACAATTAACTAGAAAATAGAAATGGCATTGAAGACCAATCAAAGGCAATTTAAGAATGGTTGAGTGTGAATGTAAGTTTTAAAAAAATTAGGCTGCCTAGGTTCAGTTCTCAGGTCTTCCAGCTACATGGCCTTGGGCAAATTACTTAATGTCTCTAACTCCATTATTTATATCTGTAATAGGGTAATATCTACCTTGTAGGATTATTATTGAAGATTAACCTTGATAAGTAAAGCCTTCAACATAGTACCTGATATATAATAAGTACCCAGAATATTAACTGCTGCCATCATCAGCCTCAACATTATTGCTACTACCTTGCCTTTTTTACAGAAGTGTTTTCTACATTTAAAGATTTTTAAATATTAGCATAGTCTTTTGCTGTGGATGAATTAACTTCATGACTTCTATAGAAATTGATTGTTTTTAAGGTAGATCAGCAGCTCTTTATAAATTTATCATAAAGTTTGTTAAAAGTATAGTTTGTACTCTTTGGAAACAGGTTTTAACAACTTGTAAACGGGCTTCATCCATACTATGTTCTCACAGCATGAACTTCCAAGAATGACATTGTTTGATGTTTCAAACCAGAGATAGTTGGTATTTTTAGCCTAACTTTTAACTGGCCCTTTGTTTTCTTTTAAACCTCTGGTATATTAGGAGTTAAAGAATGCTGAAATAGCTTTAAGAACCCAGAAAACACCGCCTGGACTCCAACATGAAAATGCAGCTCCTGCTGAGTAAGTTACTGGAATTTTTAAAACAAATGTTTCTTTACACTTTAAAAATGCAGACCAATATAAACAATATACAGGCTAAGAATTTTTAGTTTACTTTATAGCAAGCCTGAGTTAATAGGCACTTGACATGGATTTTTCCATTTAATTCTCATGATAACCCTATGAGGGTAGTTTATTATCCTCATTTTATTGAAGGGTAAGTGAAAGCTAGGAACTGAGCTTTTAACTATTATGCCATTACACTTCAATTACATGTTACTGTGGGGTTTATTCCTTTTTTTTTAGTAGAAATTTATGTTTTACCCATTAGGACTTTTAATCTATATATATAAAAGGCTAAGTGTCCATCCGTCCAACATGGTAGCTATGACACACACTGACCACCAGGGGGCAGATGCTCAGCACAGGAGCTGCCATGACACGCATTGGCCATTTAAAAATAAATGGCACCACGGACCTGGCGCCCACAAACCAACACTTGGCTTCCCCCAAGTGGGACACAGGCCCCGCCACCGCCCTGGAGTGACACCCCACCAAATTGCAGCCAACGCTGCCAAGATCCCATAACGCAAAATGCGGCCCACAGCCCAGCCCAGCCCAGCCCAGCCCGGAAACGGTCACTGTGGGCACCAGGTAATGATGTCATGTAGCAACGCCCGGCTTCCTCTCCCTAGAGACTAGCCTCCTTGGAGTTTCTTCAGCCTAGGAACCCAAATTGCTTTATAGCCAGGTGCAAACATTTTATAGTTTAACCAAATGTTTGTGAAGCGTTTTCTCATGCCTCATCTCATTTGATCCTCACAGAAGTACTGGAGTAGGAAAATAGGAGACTTAGTAGAATCCTATTTTCTTTTCATTAGCAAGACGTGAATAGCAATATTAAAATGTTTCTTCTAATTAATTTCCTTTCAATGTGCATGAATCTGTGCACTGGGACACTAGTTTAAAAGTAATTTTATGATAGTTTCTTTCTTAAATAGTGTATAAAAGTGCAGTTTAACTCTTTTAGTTATTTGCATAGGTTAGAAAGAAAAATTAGAAAATGTAGATAAGTAAAATTAAAATTTTAAAAAATCCACCTGGCCCAGCTGGCATGGCTCAGTAGTTGAATGTCGACCTATGAACGAGGAGGTCACGGGTTTGATTCCCAGTCAGGGTACATGCTTCGGTTGTAGGCCCCACCCCCAGTGGGGGAGGTGTAGGAGGAAGCCAGTTAATGATTCTCTCTCATCATTGATGTTTCTATCTCTCCCTCTCCCTCTCCCTCTCCCTTCCTTTCTGAAATCAATAAAGAAATATATCTTTTTAAAAAATCCACCTGTAATTTCATCACTCAACTTTTGTATATTCATGTAGTAATCATACATGTGGTAAATATCATGTCTTCTTTTTATATCCTTTCGTGTTGCTAGAGATAATACTAGCTAATATTTTTCAAATGCTTGCCATATGCCAAGAATGTGCATAGCACTTTACATGCTTTATCTCATTTCCCACAAAACCTCTACAGGTGGTATTATTCCCATGTTAGGCCTGAGGCACGATGAGATGAAGTCCTGTGCTTGTAAGTGGTAGAGGTCTGTTTGGCTCCTGGTCTCTAACTTTTTTTAAAATTTTTATTATGATATGATTTAAAACTTAAAAGTTTCAAGAACGAGACAGAAAAATTCCCATATATCTTCCTTCTAGATTCCCTACATGTTAACATTTTTATTACTTTTGTTCTTTGCTCTCTAAGTATATATACATTTTTCTCCCTGATCAGCTTGAATTATTTGCAGACATGATGCTTTTATGCCTAAGTACTTTAGTGTGTATTTCTTAGACATAAGGATGTTATGATCAAAATCAGGAAATTAAGAATGGTAATGATATTTCTGTTGTGTTATTTAGATTAGCATGGGCTGTGCTTCCTCGCTGCACTTCCTCTAGTATTTTATTCTTGTGTTTTTATTCTGCCATCAGAGCTAGTTTTGAAATGGGTTGAATCATATCATTTTGCACTGCAAAAAGCTTTCACAGTTCTCAATTTCATATAGAATAATGTTCAGACTGATTTGCATGCTATTCATGGTCACTATCTATCTTTTCAGCATTCTCTGGTTAAATTTATCAGAACAGTAGTAGTAATTGCATACTCTTTCTATTCTACACTATAGCGTTTTCAGATTATAGATATAGGAACTGTAAGTATTTGGTTATAAATTCTGATTAACAATTAAACTTTTAAAAAACTTTTGATTTTAAACTAATTTTAGATTTAGCAAAATACGTGCAAGTGGTAATAAGAATTTTTCCCCTTACTCTGTTCCTCTTAATATTAACATGTTACATAATCATAGTATAATTATAAGAACACGAAATTAACATTGGCACAAATAATTTAACCAAACTACAGAACTTACTTGAATTGTACTATGCTTTCTTTGCTCTAGGAAACTATTTTCCATTAACGTACTTTTTCTACTGAGATTCTATTCATATTGCATTTAGTTGTTACTGCTACTTAATCTCTTCCAATCTATAACAGTTACTCAGTCGTTCCTTGTCTTTGATGACCTTGATACTTTTGGAGAGTATTCAATTGCTTTTTATTTTTTATTATTATTTTTTAAATAAATATTTATTGTTCAGATTATTACAGGTGTTCCTCTTTTTTTCCCCCCATAGCTCCCCTCCACCTGATTCCCCCCACCCCACCGCTCTTCCTTACCCCCCAACACTGTCTTCATCCATAGGTGTAACATTTTTGTCCAATCTCTTCTCACACCCCCTTCCCCCTGAGAATTGTCAGTTCACTCCCTTTCTATGTCCCTGATTCTATTATATTCACCAGTCCATTCTGTTCTTCAGATTTTTTATTCACTTGATTTTTAGATTCACTTGTTGGTAGGTATGAATTTGATGTCATTTTGTTGTTCATAATTTTTGTCTTTACCTTTTTCTTCTTCTTCCTCTTCTTAAAGAATACCCTTCAGCATTTCATGTAATCCTGGTTTGGTGGTGATGAACTCCTTTAGCTTTTTCTTGTCTGTGAAGCTCTTTATCTGACCTTCAACTCTGAATGATAGCTTTGCTGGGTAGAGTAATCTTGGTTGTAGGTTCTTGCTATTCATCACTTTGAATATTTCTTGCCATTCCCGTCTGGCCTGCATAGTTTCTGTTGAGAAATCAGCTGACAGTCGTATGGGTGCTCCCTTGTAGGTAACTAACTGTTTTTCTCTTGCTGCTTTTAAGATTCTCTCTTTGTCTTTTGCCCTTGGCATTTTAATTATGATGTGTCTTGGTGTGGTCCTCTTTGGATTCCTCTTGTATGGGGTTCTGTGCGCTTCCTGAACTTGTAAGTCTATTTCTTTCACCAGGTAGGGAAAGTTTTCTGTCTTTATTTCTTCTCATAGGTTTTCAATATTTTGCTCTCTCTCTTCTTCTGGCACCCCAAAAATTCTCATGATTGTACGCTTAAAGTTGTTCCAGAGGCTCCTTACACTATCTTCATATTTTTGGACTCTTTTTTTTTTGTTTGTTTTTCTGGTTGGGTGTTTTTTGTTTCCTCATATTTCAGACCTTTGGTTTGATTCTTGGGGTATGTTGCTCTACAGTTGAGTTTCTGTATATTCTTTATTTTAGACAGTGTATGCTTAATTTCTGACTGGTCCTTTTTCATTTTTTTGGCATTCTCATTAAGATCCTTAAAGGTCTCACTAAGTTCCTCAGCGGTTTTTAGAAGATTCTTGAGTAACCTTATAAATGTGGTTCTGAACTCTATGTCGTCCAGTAGTTTGCTTTCCTCCATTTCTTTCATTCGTGACAAGTTTCTTTGTCTCCGCATTTTGCTGCTTTCCTGTGTTGATGGAGTGGCTTTGTGTGGTAGGTGACCTATAGGGGCCAGTAGCTCAGCCTCCTCAATCACCTGAGGTGGATGCTCTTGGTACACCCCTTTGTGGGCTGAGTGCACAGTCTTTTTGCAGTTAAGCCTTGATTGCTGTTGGTACACTGGGAGGAATTGACCTCCAGGCCAGTTGGCTGTGAGGACCCGCTGTGTCTATAATGGAAGAACTGCTGCGCTGGAGACACGCTTATGGTGCAGGACTTGTTTCAGTGGGGCTTTGGTGCTCACTGAGTCTGCCTCTTGAGTGTGTCACTTATGGATGTGAGGAGTTGAAATCTGATGTCTCACACTGACCACTAGGTACACTGGCTTCTGGATCTCCAATGGGGTGCAGGTCAGCTACTGTTTGAGGCCACCCAGCAGGAGCTACAGCGAGAACTACAGTTTTCTCCTCTTTGCTTGGGGTTTGGAGGTTTTGGAGCTGTCTGACCTGGGCTGCAAGTTTGCTAGCTTAAGCTGCTATAGGGCAGGCCATTCATATGCTAAAGCCGCTGCTTGGAGCTTGGGTGGGTTTGTAGGTTGTGCGGGGCGGGGTCTCAGGGCGTCACTAGGCTAGGGCGTGGCAAACAGCGATGGCTGCCAGTTAGCTGACTTTGCGTCTCCAACCGCGTCCCCGCATCCCGCGCCCCAGCGCAGTAAACAATTATTCCTGCGTGCAGCTCTGCAAGCAAGCCAACCTCACTTGCCGACCCGATGGCAGACAGTCCAGCTTCTCCCCGTAGGAGTTTGGGTCCCCCGCGTCTCCCCAGAAACTGGATTTCAGAGAATTCGGGGGCTTGTCTCCCTTCGGGTTGAAAAAAAGCAATGCCTGCCGCCAGCCCGGATCACGCGCTTCCGTACCTCAGCTTTTCAGCGTTTATGCACATCTCAGTGCTCTTTTCTCTTTCCTTCTAGTAGAACTTCCACTCAGCCAGCTTTCCCGTGGTTCTGGGTGATAGACGTTTTGTCTTTTAGTTGTAGTTTTGAAATTGTTGTGCGAGGCAGCAGTTTAGGTTGTTACCTACGCCGCCATCTTGGATCCTCCCTCAATTGCTTTTTAGATTATCCCTTAATTGGTTTTGTTTTTTTTTTTAATGCAATAAAAGGATATACATCTATTTTTGATACCTTACGAGTTTGGAATTTTGTTTCAATAATATTTGCACCGCCTAAAGTTACATTATGTCTCAGACTAACTCAAAGGGCCCTACATTAATGGGCACATGTATTTATTTAGTATTTTGAATATAAAGAAAATGATGTTTTTAAACCTTTTGATCTGATTTTATATGTTTTTATACAGCTACTTCAGAATCTTGGTTCAGCAGTTTGAGGTTCAGCTTCAGCAATACAGACAGCAGATTGAAGAACTAGAAAACCATCTTGCCACTCAAGCAAATAATTCACACATAGCTCCTCAAGGTAACATGCTTTCTGTGGTAATTTTTTCTTTTCACACTCTTTTTTTTGTTTTTTTGTTTTTTTTTTTGTAGGAGAAAGGTTAAGCTGTTATTAAACAGTAGATACTCTAAATAGCTACTAGTAATTGTCTTAAGCTGCCATACGAAAATTTTCTTAAAAGTCCTTGATTAGATCTTTATTACCTATAAATATAAAATGCATCATTATGAATTATTACAAGGCTAACAAGGGCAAGAGTCTTTGGAACTCCTCCCTTCCCCCAGATTCCTGATATAGACATCCTTCTCTTAGTCTTCTCACTCTGCTATTTTCTTTTATCCATGGAAACACTGATGTAGTTTTTTTTTGCTTCTACACATTAACTATACCAAAAATTGGACTCAAATAATAATAAACTAATATTGATCGTATATATTTGTGTGATAATATAATTTTCTCTTATAGATTTGTCAATGGCTATGCAGAAAATTTATCAGACATTTGTAGCTTTAGCTGCACAACTTCAGTCTATTCATGAAAATGTAAAGGTAAGTTTTTATTGCCAGTTTATCTTTCTGGATATCTAGACTCAAGTGGATTATTTGTTCATTTGGGGGACAAAAGAATGTTTTGGTGTTTTTAATATGTTTTTATTGATTTCAGGGAGAGGGAGAGAGATAGAAACATCAGTGATGAGCAAGAAACATTGATCTGCTGCCTTCTGTACGCCCCACAACCCAGGCATCGGACCGTTTAACCTCCTGGTTTATGGATCAGTACTCACCACTGAGCCACCCCGGCCAGGCTGAAAACTCCCCTTTTATGACAGTAATATAATAAGACAGATTCACAAAAAGCAGCCCCAGATCATGTTTAATAAACTTTACATGAAATTTTGTCCTACTCTCTTTTTTTTTTTAATACATATTCTCAAAAACCAAAGGATTTTCCATGATCAGATTTTCTGTTTGCCATTTATTTTCAGCTGCATTAGATTTCTGGACTTCTTCACTTATAGAAACCTCACAAGAGGTGTTTTTTTATAATATTTTCATGAGACAATTTGTTGAAACAGCCTTAAATTACCTGATCCACTGAGGCTCAATGACGTTTAACAAAATCAGACATTAATTATGAATTATATAAATCATGACTGATGTCAGGTTTTTTTGTGTATGTGTTTTTATTTTATTTATTTTTTAGTCTTTATTGTTCAGATTATAATTGTTCCTCTTTTTCCCCCCCCATAGCTCCCCTCCACCCGGTTCCAACCCCACCCTCTGCCCTTACCCCCTCCCCCACTGTCCTCATCCATAGGTGTACGATTTTTGTCCAGTTTCTTCCCGCACCCCCCACACCCCTTTCCTCCGAGAATTGTCAGTCCACTCCCTTTCTATGCCCCTGATTCCATTATATTCACCAGTTTATTCTGTTCATCAGATTTTTTATTCACTTGATTTTTAGATTCACTTGTTGATAGATCTGTATTTGTTGTTCATAATTTTTATCTTTACCTTTTTCTTCCTCCTCTTTTTAAAGAATACCTTTCAGCATTTCATATAATACTGGTTTGGAGGTGATGAACTCCTTTAGCTTTTTCTTATCTGTGAAGCTCTTTATCTGACCTTCAACTCTGAATGATAGCTTTGCTGGGTAGAGTAACCTTGTTTGTAAGTTCTTGCTATTCATCACTTTGAATATTTCTTGCCACTCCCATCTGGCCTGCATAGTTTCTGTTGAGAAATCAGCTGACAGTCGTATGGGTGCTCCCTTGTAGGTAACTAACTGTTTTTCTCTTGCTGCTTTTAAGAGTCTCTCTTTGTCCTTTGCTCTTGGCATTTTAATTATGATGTGTCTTGGTGTGGTCCTCTTTGGATTCCTTTTGTTTGGGGTTCCATGCACTTCCTGGACTTGTAAGTCTATTTCTTTCACCAGGTGGGGGAAGTTTTTGGTCATTATTTCTTCAAATAGTTTTTCAGTATCTTGCTCTCTCTTTTCTTCTGGCACCCCCATAATTCGGATGTTGGTATGCTTGAAGTTGTCCCAGAGGCTTCTTACACTATCTTCATATTTTTGGATTCTTTTTTCTTTTTGCTTTTCCAGTTGGGTGTTTTTTACTTCTTTGTATTTCAAATCTTTGACTTGATTCTTGCAATCTTCTAGTCTGCTGTTGGATCTCTGTATATTATTTTTTATTTCAGTCAATGTATGCTTAATTTCTAGTTGGTCTTTTTCCATATCCTCAAGGGGCTCACTAAATTTATCGACCTTTTCTAGAAAATTCTTGAAAAACCTTATAACCGTGGTTTTGAACTCTATATTTAGTCATTTGCTTTCCTCTGTTTCTTTCATTTGTGACCTGTTTCTTTGTCTCTGAATTTTGGCTGCTTGAGTTGATAGAGTGGCTTTGTGTGCTAGGTGTCCTATAGGGCCCAGTGGCTCAGTCTCCACTGTTTCCTGAGGTGGACACTCTTGGTGCACCCCTTTGTGGATTGTGTGCACAGTCTTTTTGCAGTTAAGCCTTGATTGTTGTTGGTATCACTGGGAGGAATTGACCTCCAGCCCCATTGGCTGTGAGGATCAGCTGTGTCTACACTGGGAGAAGTTCGGTGCTGGAGACACCCTTATGAGACAAGACCTGCAAAAGCCTCTGTGCTCAGCTTGGCTGGGGTGGAGTCTCAGAGCAGAGCAGACAGCAATGGCTTCCCGTCATCCCTGCCCTAAGAGGCCCCTGGGTCTCAGTGTCCCGTGGTAATCACTGCAAGCACCTCTGAGAGAAAGCCGTCCTCGAGTTTGCCCACTGCCAGACAGTCCCGTTTCTCCCCGAATGAGTCTGGGTTCCCAGAGTCTCGCCCGGAACTGGAGTTCAGAGCCCCCAGGAGCTTTTGTCTCCCTCCCTATTGAGAAAGCCAGCTGCGTACCCAGTTGCCAGCCCTCTCCGTGCGTGTGTGCCTTGGTACCTCTGCCTTCCACAGGTCCTCTGAGTCTCAGTGTGCTTTTCTCTTTCCTGACAGTCCATTTTCTCCCCGAATGTGTCTGGGTCCCCAGATTCTCGCCCGGAACTGGAGTTCAGAGCCGTCGGGAGCTTTTTTCTCCCTCCCAGTTGAGAAAGCCAGCCGAGTACTCAGTTGCCAACCCTCTCCGCGTGCCTCGGTACCTCTGCCTTCTGCAGTTCCTCTGAATCTCAGTGTGCTTTTCTCTTTCCTTCTAGTTGTAGAATTTCCACTCAGCCAGTCTTCCTGTGGTTCTGGATGGTGTCCGTTTTGTCTTTTAGTTGTAGTTTTGAAATTGTTGTGCGAGGCAGCAGTTTAGGTGTTTACCTATGCTGCCATCTTGGTTTCTGCTGTGTATGTGTTTTTAAACCAATTCTTTTCAAGTCTCTAAGGCAGGTCATTCTGAGTATTTGAAGTAGAACTAAAATTTATGGGGTATTGATGCTAAACATTGTGTGGATATGTGCAGCTAATTACACAGAAGAAGGGATGATGGACTTGGGTGAGATTAGTTTTAAAAAGATCTGCTTTTCCTAATATTACATTGCCTACTTTTGACTGTATTTTCCCCAATATTCAGTTCTTGGCAGCCCCACCATTATAGAGTCAGGAAAGTCTGGAATTGGAACATCAACTAGTGGCATTCACACAAAAGTAGATGATAGCTCTTAAATACTATAAATAAAAGGATTTATAAGTGTTCTATCTGATATAATAAAAAAGCCTAAAATTTATTAATGTCTGCTTAGAACAGGTAGGAAATATAAAAATTCTACGTTTCTTCAAAAAGTGGTTTAAAACATCTAAATTAGATTAAACCTTCAATGAAAGTATTTAATAATTCTGATGTGAAAAATAATCATTTCTATTCATGGTCTTGAATCAAGGCAGATGCTACCTTGGGTAAACCAGCCAGTTTATGAACTTGGTAATTTTTCTTTCTTACTCTGAAATTACAAATTCCCCCCCCCCCCAAATTTGGTTACACAAGCTCAACATGAGTCATTTTCATTGCAAAATAGTCACAATATTTAGAAAGGTCCTCTTTTTACCATCCTAGCACTCTCTGCTAAGGGACATTATTTTAACATGTGTCACCCAGGCCTTTAAGAAAATGTATTTAACAAAAATATATTTAGTGCTTTTTATTTTCAACTTATTTTAATCTAAAATTTATCAAAAGGTTGGACATTGGAGGAGAGAATTTCATGAAAAAATTGGAATATTTAAAATAAAATTTTTAATATTTTAAAGCTTAGCTAACTCATTTTGAAGAGGGCTTCACGAAGCCAGAATATTCTAGGCAGTTCATTGTAAAGATATGAAAAAAATGGGGAAGAAAATATTCAGAGGTGTGTTAGAACTCTCAAACTTTTCACTTCCCATGCCATGCATTGCATTACTAGTATATTTAGGTGGAATTCATAATACTGGCTCTGTCTTTGATCTGTTTTTGCTAACTTATCCTATCTAATTAGAGGGAATATGCTAATTGACCATCACGCCCTCACAAGATGGCGATGCCCACAGCCACACCCTCACAAGATGGCTGTGCCCACAGCCACAAGATGGCAGCGCCCAGTCCCCTCAGCCCCGCCTCATCCAGCTGGAGTTCCCCAGCTGGGTGTCCCTTAGCCCCGCAGGGGAAGGCAGTTAAGGGTGATCTGGCCAGCAGGGGAGGGCAGTTGGAGGCGATCGGGCTGGCAGGGGAGGGCAGTTGGGGACGATCATGCTGGCAGGGGAGCAGTTAAGTGTCAATCAGGCCGGCAGGGAAGCAGTTAGGGGGCTATCAGGCTGGCAGGCAGAATGGTTAGGAGCCAGCATTCCCAGATTGTGAAAGGGATGTCCGACTGCCGGTTTAGGCCCGATCCCCCTGAGTGGTCCCAGATTGGAGAGGGTGCAGGCTGGGCTGAGGGACATCCCCCCCTTCATGCATGAATTTCGTGCACCGGGTCTCTAGTTTCATATATTCATTCACATATTACCAAAGTCAACACAAAACTTGATTAACCTTTTCTTTATTCATTCTTGTAGGTGCTCAAGGAACAGTACCTTGGCTACAGAAAGATGTTCTTGGGAGATGCTGTAGATGTGTTTGAAGCCAGACGAGCAGAAGTCAAGAAGTGGCAGAATGCCCCCAGAGTTACTACTGGACCCACCCCTTTCAGCACCATTCCAAATGCAGCAGCCGTAGCCATGGCTGCAACACTTACACAGCAGCAACAGCCTGCTACAGGTCTGAATGCATTCAAGTTATAGCTTCTTACTGTTAAAATGCAGAACATTTATGTGCATTTTTATAAGTCTTCCTTGTGTTAGCACTGAAGAAATTTCTATGAATACAATACAATCTAAAAATTGTGATGGACACAATTATAAACATACCTGATAAAAAACGCAGGGTAGTCTTAGCAATAATTATATAGCAATGAGATATTGAATATTGTGAATTTACTTAATGTTATTTGCTGTATTGCTATATATACCCTATAGAACATGGTGTTTCACTACTGAATTACATTTAGAAGTAATAGATTCTAAAATCGTGATTGTATTATTTATTGTTTTAAAGTCAGATAATCCAGCCATATATTGCAGTTTTCATGTATGATACTGATAGATGGTGCATTCTTATTTCTTCATATATAGTGATTACAGAATACTGATATTCAGGATGAAGTGTGTTTTTATTGACTCAAGGTGTGTTGAAGGCCAATAGTTTTGTTTGTATGTATAATGACAAGAAAGAATACAGGCCCTCTAAATCAAATTTGGAAGAAAGTATATACTAGACTTGTTTATGCCTTTTCAAAATGAACAAAGCAAGAGCAGGAAAAAGATGTTTTGAGATGCTCTGTATTGCACATTAAGGAATGTGAATAGAAAGTTGAGCAGATATGTCATTGGTGAGATACTGGAATGTAGATTATTTTAGTCCTTGGTATAATTCCACTTGTCACGAGAGAATCGTATTTGTGGTCAGTTCTGCAGTGTTCAGTTTGGTCCTGTGTCTTTCGGAGATTGCTACTTGTCTTTTACTCTTGCAGTTCCTTTCTTGCTAGGCTTGAAGTTCAATATAGAAAAATACAGTCTTAATGGATATTGACTTTTTTTTCTTTTTTAACTCATTCATACATTTTTTAGTAATGCCTGCTATTCTGTAGCATGTATCCTACTGAGAGTTCCATATATTCCAGTAATAAATTATAGTACAAAATAAGTAAAAAAATAAAAATTACGTGGATTGCGTTCAGGCTGCCTCTACAGGGAAGCATTCTCTGTTTCTCATTATTGGCAGTTTAAAAAATTGTTCTTCACATTTGGAGATGACAGAATTGACTTCCCATCAGTAAACAGCTGCTGGTGGATTTATGCCAAGTCCTCCATATTCCGTGGCTGGACCCATGTGAATAGTGGCTCACAGAAGCACTGTATAGTAGTTCTCTAGCTGGCTGGAAGGTAGGGTTGTATCCTCAAGTTATGGAGGAAAAAATCATTTTGGGATTGAATCCCTATCAATCCCATAATTATGATCCTCAGTTCTCATGATTCTTTAACCAAATAATCAGACCATCCATAGTCCCAATTTACTTTTTAGAGCCAATATCAGTCCTAAAGTAGATCAGATAAGCATAGGTTTGGGTATGTGTTCCTTACACATAAAGAATTTCCATTCTAAGTTAGGTTTGTAGTTTTCATTCATACATTTGGGCTTATGGATATATGAAGATATATGTTCATTTCTCTAAATATGAGTGCCTATCATGTGCTAGGTTCTGGGGATACAAAGATAAACAGTATTATAGGTATGGTCTTTGCTCTCTGTGGTGATGGAGAATATAGCTTAATTTAGAGTAATCATGTTGAGGAGCCATTTTCTCATATGCTTTAATTTTGTCTGTGACTTTTGTCAGACTTTGGGGGAACTGACTGTTTTCTCTGTTCCCTGCAGTTTAGAAACCCACACAAGGATTTTTTTAATCAGGTGGTAGGAATTGTAATTTATCAACCTAAAAAGTCTTACAGTGTTTTCATTTTGAGTTGTATGAATTTTTAGAACTGAGAAGCTGAACAATCATAACAACAGTTTTTCATTTTGTCTTTTTCCCTTTTGTTTTTCTAAAGGTCTACCAGGCTCCATAGTCCATTCTTTTATGCTTTTTCCACATTAAGATGTTAGTTATTTTAGTCATGCCACTACTGTAGCAAGATTTATGAAGTCTGTTAGATATGTTTTTATTTTACACCCTGTTTAGAAACACCTCTATTAATTACATTATGCAAATGACTTATTCCTTATGTCCTGTGACTTTGATGAAATCTTTTTAAATACCAGTAACAGATTTTAAAAAACCATCTAGATGAAGCTAGGTAAAGCTTGTGTGCTATTTTTATATATCACTGTTGATCTGTAAAAGATTTGAGTTGTTAGAGGCAGTTCGCTTTTATTTGCATATGGAATCTTGACTTCATTAATGTAAAAAAGCAGATAGCTTCTTGGGCTACTACCTTCTGAAGGTGGTTTTTGTGTGGTCTTTCTTTGATGTGAAGGTATGCACTTAAGTGACTTCTTGATGATTCTTCGATGTTTTTTAATTAAGATGTAACAGGATTTAGACTTGTGTGATTTATGCTTAATTGCTTCTGAAGGCTGAAGAGAATTGAGGAAAAACCAGCAGGCTATTTATGTATGAAATAAGCATAAATACATGGGTAAATTACATGTTGGTAGAGCTTGAGTACACTTTTCCACCCACCAGTATTTCTGAAGCCTCTTTAAAAGCTTAAGATTTACATTAGGCTTTTTTTCAGTATAATTTTAATTTAGGGTAGATTGTTTTAAGCTGATGTGCTGGGATTAAGATTTGCTGTTGTGTTTTGACACTCTTAAAAGTTCTTGATGTTTACATAAATAAGACTTTTCTCATGTGACTTAGCTGCTGTTTTTAAGGAGTGCTGAGATGTTTTGGTAGGAATTCCTACTTTCCAGCTGTTAGTGTAGGTTTGGACATTTAAGATGTAGTGTTAAATAGGAGACTAAGTATTTTGTTTTAGTTTCCTGTGGTTTTATGATTTTTGTTGTATTTAATAACCAAAGGAACATTCCCCATTAAATCAGTAAGGGAAATTTTTCAAATTGGGGAAAGGCATTTTTTGTTTTTTTTTTTTAAGAAATATTATTATTTTAAGATAAGACTTATTTTAGAATATGACCAAATTAATTACATTAGGTATATTTGAGTGGTCAGTGAAAATTACTAAAAATTTTAGCACTTTAGTCCTTTTCCAGTGAATGCAATTTTACTTTTTAAAAGGTAGAACTTATTCTGGAAAATGTGAATTAACAGTATTAAACTTGATTTTGTTGTGTGTGAGTATATTATACCATAACTTTTGTAAAATGTTACTCTACATGAAGATTTCACTTTGGGCAATCATTGGAATATATTACTACTAACTTGGTTTTGTTTATGGCACTAAGAGCTTCTCATTGAATGAGTATTCAGATTTCAAAACAGACTTCTTGAATTGTTTACGTAACTTTTGCCTGAGGGATTTAGATTCTGCTTTCTAATAATGAAAATAATTTATATGCTGGCCAGAGTGTAATATATATGCTAATACTTTGGCATGGGAGATATTTATTATGAGTCTTAAACTATTAAAAATGTTATACATTTGCCTACTAGTTTTATAAATAATGTTGCCTTCAGAATTTGTGTGAAGGTACAAAGCTCAAAATATTATGTACCTGTTGTGCAATGGAAAGTCTTGTCATCATTAGAGTTCTTTGTTACCTACATCCTGAATATCGATGATTAGAGTTGCTCTTAAAAATAGACCCTCTCTCAATAAAAAGCATGCTATTTGAATAACTCTTATGACTTGTAGGGCTGAGGGCTGTGGTGTGCATTATTCTTTAGGGTCTTCCACCAGCAGTGCCTCCTATTAATATGTGACACTTAAGTCTCTCAATGTTAAAGAAACTGGACATGTGTTTTCTACATAGTATTTTTGTTAGAAATAAGAAGTTAATATGCTTAGTTTCTTTTTCCTATAGTAACATTTTACAAAAGAGCTGCTCATCAAGTATTTTAGTCTCAAATTGATCTCAAACTGGGTGTAAATTTTTAAATCTTTTTTTAATTTATTTTTTAATAGTAGTATGAGAACTCTGGCTGCTGTTAGTTCTTATTCTTTATTTTCTGGGTGGAAGCTATTTGAAAAGTCCAGTTTTTGTCCCAGTGTAACAAAATGTAGTTCTTCAGTTTTCTTTTTAATGCTTTATAATTTACACTACCTTTTGAATATACAAACCTCATTCATTGAACAACTTGAAGGCTTTGAATTCTTTGAAAATTTTAAATTTTAATCTGTATATTACTTTGGCAGATCCCTCAACTTTGAGATGCACTGATCACTGTGCTTGAAAAAGACAAGACTGAAGATTGTACTATGAAATTTATTGAATAGTTTTCATAAATTATTTATCAAATGAGAGATTTTTAGATTTTTGTAGTCTGCTTAGTTTTAAAAGAATATAGTTAAAATGAGAGGCAAGTTTGATGCTATTCTTGCCAAACAAACTCAGCTAAAATCTTTCAAGTAACAAATGGGAAAAGGATGACTAATCGTTCTGCATCTGAGTACATTTTCCAAAATGTTGCAAAGAAATTTCTGAATTGAAATCTTGAATGTATTGAATCTGTCAAGGTACACAGCAGTGCCTTTGTAAATGTTCATTATCTATCTTATTTAATCAGGTGATAAGTGGTGTAATGTAGCACAGAGCTTAACAGTAGGACTTAATTATCACTTTTTGTGAACAATTTGGAATTGTCATGTTACTGTGTAATTGATTTGCTTTAAAATGAACAATAAATTTAATAAAATAAAACATTGTCTTGTTTTTTATCTACTTATTGTATATATATGATTTATATTTCATTAAAAAGATCATGCCTAGTTTTTTGGGTACTTACTCTTATGAAGTAACATGATAGTTTTGCCATGTTAGCCTCAGTCTCTTTTGATCAATTGAGACTTGACTCTAATGGTAAGGAGCTTGTAAAAAAGTAAAAAACCTTTACTGATTACACCAACTAATTTTATCAGAAAGCAAGTGGGGAGATCTAAAATAATTCTAAAATTAAAACTATGAAAGAACTATAATTTACAATACATTAAAGATTTCAAATTATTTAGCAGGTTAAACTAGCATTCATCTTTTAGTGCAGTAAACATCTTAATTGTCTAGTGTGAACAAGTTAATTAAAAAAAAATGGGGGGTAAGTAAATCAGTTGAGACAAATAAATTAGGCTGGGGAGACATCCTGAAACTAAGTTTTAGCAAATAGAATTTGTTTCAAGTTATTACTGTTCATTTTAAAAACAATTTCTTAAAACTTTAATCTTGAAAGAGTAAGGCAAATTTGTTTTTCCCCCTCCCATTTTTTTTTTTTTTTTTTTATACCAGGGCCACAGCCATCTCTGGGAGTTAGTTTTGGAACGCCATTCGGCTCAGGTATTGGCACTGGCTTGCAATCAAGTGGCTTAGGTTCTTCAAACCTTGGAGGTACACTTTAACTTTTCTAATAATTGCATTACACTATTATACATTTGAAATGATACTAGCCTGTAAAAAATTTCTAAGAGATCTACTATTTTGGAAATTAAGTTTCCATCTGCCAAAAACAATTCTCCAAACATAATCTGTGCTGTCTAGTATTATACTTAGAACCTAAGAAATCATTTTATCTGTGAATAGTGAATATTAAAAAGTATTAAAATTAAATGGCAGGGATGTTCTTATATTCAACGCAAAATGCCAAAATGTGAACTTGAAAATTATTAATTTCAATAAATTTAACTTAAAAAAATTAGTAGTCTTAACATCAGTTTGGAGTCCAAACTACTTCTGGATATACAGTCACCTAATCATTATCTTCTTTTTCTGAAAATGGACATTTTAAATGGGGAAATAATTTTATTGTAATTTGAACAGCTCAACTTCTTTTGGTATATTTGCCTATGTACATATTTGTATACATAGCAACTGCATTTATTTTAAGTTTCATAAGTTAATTCTAATTATTAAGGTGAGTCTGCAAAAACATGCTAAATACAAATGCATTCATAATTACCTGATCTGGATGATTGAAAGTTGATTGTGTTTTATGGAGCACATTGTCATATAATGAATAAGGTTTCATTATTTCCACTAAACTATACATCTATAATAATAAAAAGGTAATAAGCTAATTAGACCAAACTTCCTTCCATATGTCCTTCTGGACAACCTTCTGAATGAAGCCGGGGCTGTGAGGGAAGCCCAGGTCCTGGGTGCCAGAGAGAAGCTGGTGCCAGCAGCCAGGGGAAGGAAGGCCTACTCTTGCATGAATTTCATGCATTGGGCCTCTAGTATCATCATAAGAGGGGAAGTTTATAAGCTATTATGGCTTTATATAGTAGACCTTATTAGGAATTACTAGAATTATGACAGCATAATTCTTACTATCTATAATCCAATTTGCCATCATATTTCTTAGAGGCAGTAAGACTATCAAACTCAATATTTTAGATAAGCTGTTGTAAAGTAGCCTAAAAAGAATTTGAATTTTATTTTTAAGCACTTGGCTTTTAGCAGAGTGAAAATGAGTCTTCTAGCAAAATCTCTTGGGATTTATATAATGAAAAATATTTTTTTATTTAAATTGTGAGTATTCTATTACTAAGACAAAACATGATGGTTCCCCTCCCATTTTCTCATTGTTACATTGGTTGATGCTATGGCAACAGCCTACTATTGATTATTATGTAGTTATGCAGTTTTTCAATGGCAAAGGTTCTTAAGTAAAAATTCTGGGTAAAAAAGCAGAGTAAAATCGCAGTACTCTGTGTTTAAATTACTTTGGATGTCATGCTTATTATAAATGTAGCCTTTTTTTTCTTCAAAATGAAATATCCCCAAGTAGATTTGTTTATTTCTGTTTGACTAAAATCATGCTTGAATGATTACTGAAATTTCTAGTTCATTTGGAAGGATCTTGTTTTTTAAAAATTACTAATGGGTCATAAACTTAGTCTAAATACATATAAATGTTTTATTTCAGAATTAATCTGGTTCTTTCCCAAGAAGTCTTATGCAAAGCAGTAAATAGCAGATATCCTTCATTAGGCTATGTGTTTCAACACTGTATTTATTAGACCTTTTGATAATTTGAGGTTTTACTTTTTAGTATCCTTTAACCTGTGTTTTACATGCCATTGTATATTTCTCTATTGCCCTTCCACTAGGATTTGGAACTAGCTCTGGTTTTGGATGCAGCACCACAGGGGCCTCCACATTTGGATTTGGAACAACAAATAAACCCTCAGGAAGTCTTAGTGCAGGTTTGTGTGTTTCAGCCTGAATTTCAGACAAATTTAATGGTGCAAAGTATTTAATTTAAAAGCATAAGTATTGTTATTTCTAATATCCAAAAAAGATCTCTGGCTTAGTTTCTGTTCTCTGGATGAAGTATGCAAGCCTAACCATACAGCTTTATCTCATAAGCTAAATGTCAGGTTTATAAAATATTTCTAACAACACTTAACTAGTTTGATAAAATAAATAATTATATCCTTTCTTAGCTAAGTAAGAGATTCTTTGAACCCAAAGACTAGCTTCATGGTTAAACAGTTTTCTTCATTATTATAAAAATGAACCCATTTGGGTTTAAGTTTTAACCCAGTTTTTATCATTCATTCAGGAGAATGATTTTTCTTCCAAAGAGATCTTCTTTAGTTATTACATTCCATCTTACAATTGGGTTCTTTGTTCGTTTTTTGAAATAGATATAATCTTCTAACTCTTCCGGTAGAAAATTCCAAATATCGTCTACTTTGAATTTTCTCTGTATTTGTAAATAATGACTTATTTAAATGTGCAACATTCAGGGATAAAAAGGTGGTCTAAATTAATGATGTAATGCCAGTTAAATTGTGTTGAAATTGAGGAAATTTGAAGGGAATTCTGTTTAATATTAAATAGCGTCTAAAATCAACAGTTTCAACAGAGTAAGATAGTAGAATTCAGTGGTATCAGAATTATAAATACGTTAACTAGACAGTAATAGTACTTGCTCTTAATTACGCAGGGCTCTTATAAAATCAAAATAATAGGTATTACTCGGTGGTGTATTGTGCTAAAAATTGTAGGTTTTTGTTTTCTTAGAGGACTTATAATTCCAAGTGTGGGTCCAAATGTTGTGAAAGTATCTTTAACATGTTGATAAAATGTTTCTGGAGGAGCTGAGAAGGAAGGCACCTTGGCATATTGAATTCCCAGGAAAGTGGCAGCTTGCAGTCTGCAGGTTTTAGTTATTTGTGCCAACACTTCTCTTTTGACCTGGATGACTAAACTTCTGTCCCTAATGGTGCCACTTAGCTATTTGCTAAATTGTTTTCCTGTAAAATTTTGTGTTAGAAATTTAGGGCCATATGATAGGTACTATTTCTATAGATTATATATTCTTGTAGCTAGAACTTTGCCTTTCATCCTCACTCTTTGTATTTGTTTTTGTGACTTAACTTCTGATATGAATATTCTTTTCCCTAAACATAAGGCTTTGGCAGCTCAAGTACATCTGGGTTTAACTTCAGCAATCCTGGCATCACGGCATCAGCTGGTTTGACATTTGGGGTGTCCAATCCTGCCTCTGCAGGTTTTGGAACCGGAGGACAACTCCTTCAGTTGAAGAAACCTCCAGCTGGAAACAAAAGAGGAAAAAGATAAACATATGGGTAGATGTGTTGAGAGAATCCATTGCACCATCATTTATTCTGAGTCTATTTTTCTAAAATTGATGCAGTAATTTAATTGCATACCAAGATATTTCTAAAAGTTTTGATATTTTTCCCTACTCTGGAATTTTAACTTCGTTCTGATTTGCCCTGTTAAACATCTTTTTTCTTGTGAATTTGAAACCCAGTTGTATATTTTTCTTTATTTTGATTCTCAGTATACGAAATGTTCTGATTACATCGCTGGTTGGTAACACCTATTTAACCTAGTGTTAATAGCAATGTTTTTGTTGATACAGTTTACATTATGTGAATATATGCACATGTGTTTCTTATATAGGTGGTATGAACTCTAGGACCGAATCAGTTGGTTTCTTGATAAAGGACTTTTAAACTACACTGCAGGGCATCTTGTGAATATGTATATAAATATATACAGAATACACACAATTGTGTGTGCATATAAAATATATATTTACAGACCTACAACTTTTGCCTCAGACTGTTCCCCTTTTCTAAAGGTATTTAATTTTTCACCTTTGCAGCTTCAAATTCTCACTGCTTGTAGAATGATGAGCTAGAGGTATCAGGTCATTGCAGTTATTTGCTTAAAGACTTAATGAAATGGTTACTATTGTAAATATTTGACGTACTCAAAGCCCCTAGTCTTTTCCATACTCGTTTCCCACCTTAACCTTTAGCAGCTACTCTAGATGAGGAATGCTGTATAATTTGTTGAACAGATTTTATTATCCTATATGTCCTCATATTGCTATATGAGATGTTTTTTCATATCTGAGATGAACCTTCAAGAGCATATTTGAACTCCAGACTGGTGTTCTGGGAGCAAAGAGCTATTAAGCCAAATTGATTCTATGCAGGTGAAGGATGCACTATGATTTTAGTGGCAATTTTTCTAGCTATTCCAATACAGAGTTCTTTCCTATAGGGCTATTGATATTGACACCAAATGGAGTGGCGCATCAGCCTCTTAATGTCTTAAGTAAGTGCTTAATTTGGAATAGAAAAACAATATATTTTAAGAAAAAAAAAAGTATTCTTTGTAGCAGCTATAAACTATCCCCTGTTTTAACAGCTCCAGGTAATAATACATAGGCGTATCAGGTTGCATCTGTGTAATATTTGTCTATATTAGTACTAGTGACATAGAGTGGGTGAAAAGAGAGCCCTTGGAAAGAGAATGGCCTCAGCCATGATTTCAGACAGAAACCATTAGGTAGACCTATGTATCTTTCAATTACAGTTTTCAGGCGGGATGTAAACATGGAATTTCATTAAAAATAATTTAATTTTTATATAGAAGGTTTTGTACATACTGTGCATCAAGCGAATATTTTCAGAAGCATTTCACCAAGGTACCTTTTTTCTAAAATAGATACTACATAAATATGTGTGTGTATACACACATGCATGCACACACAAACACACACTTATAGTAGAATGTTGGGTTTGATTATAAAAGTGTTGTCAAATCTGTTTTATTTATCTGCATATAGCAATGATTGGCTTTTTGGAACTGAAATTTTTGCACTTTGATGCATTAAAATAAGGAAAATGCTTTGTTTCTAAGCTCTGAAGCTGTTTTTGTTTTTGCACACTTCTCTAATACTGCAATACCCAGAACCAGGTTTTAAGGGAGGTTAGGGAAACGTGGTTTTGTGTTTTTAATTACTGTCAGAATTAAATACGCAATTAGAACAAACTCTTTTTTTTAAGGATATTGCATTTTACTGCAAAAATCTAAATATTTACATGTCTTGTTTTTTTCTTTATATATTTTACATTTTAATGTGCTGAACCACTGGAAATTTGTAACAGATCAGTTTATGATAGGAGTTTAAACATGTCATTGTCTTTGTCCAGAGCCTGTCATTGAGTAAACAATAAAATTTATTGTGTCAGTTGCTTTAAATCTTTGTAGGTGTTAGTAGTTGTTCTTAATATGTAATTGTTGCTCATTGTTGCTCTTTTATTCTCTTTGGTCGGTTTTTAGTGTTCTCACAGATTTGTACATCTTGCCTTAAAAATGTACTAATAAAGACTGAATACAGAAAGTAAGTTTGAGTAAAAAGTAAAACCCTGAGGTCCTAATTCCACTTTCTTCCCCAGAGTATTCACTCCTTAATGGTTTGGTATATATTCTTTTAGACTCCTTAAAAAAAAAAAATACTTTTTTCCAACATGTTATTGTTCTATTTCTCTTTTTTCCTCTCTCATTTTCTCAGATTCTTTTTCTTTTTTAACAAATGGGTCAAAAATCTATGTATTCTGTGACTTGCTTTTTTCCCCTTTTAATGCTATATCATAAACTTTTTTTCCTGTCAGTCCTTGCAGATTTATTTTTTTATGTACTATTCTGTAGCATGGATGTAGAATAATTTATTCCAACTAATACCTGTTGGTAGGCAGTTAGGTTCTTTCCAGTATCCTATATAATAAAAGGCTAATATGCAAATAGACAGAACAACAGAACAACCAGTTGCTATGATGTGCACTGACCACCAGGGGGCAAACGCTCAATGCAGAAGCTGCCCCCTGGTGGTTAGTGCACCAGAAACCGGGCTGACAAGCACAGTGGTGGTGGCAGGAGCCTCCCACTTCCGGGGCAGTCGGACATCCCCTAGGGCTCTTGGACTGCAAGAGGGCGCAGGCCGGGCTGAGGGGACACCCCCTCCCCAGTGCTCAAATTTCGTGCACTGGGCCTCTAGTTTCAATATAATAGAAAAGGCTGCAGTGAATATCCTTGTACATGGTTCTTTATGCTTATGTTTAGTGTTTCTTTGGGATTGATTCCAGAAGAGGAATTGCTGAGAGGGCATACAAATTATATGTTTTAATGTCAGATTGCCTTCCAAAAATGCTATGTAAATATATACCTCTGTAGTTTGTATGAGCACCCATTTTCCAGCAATCTCTAAATGATATTATTAATCTTAAGTACTTGTGAGGTTGAACTTTTTAATACATAAATATTTTTCACTTGCATGTTAATATCCTTTGTCCATTTTTATACAAGGTTATTTAGGAAGTTTTTTTTTTTTTAATGATTTGTAGGATCTCTGCAGATAATGGATGTTAATATTTTTCTTATGAGAAAGGTTGGACTTCTGAAATCATTAGGGTTCAGAAAAAGGGCTAATAAAGATGGGTGGTTATATTAATAACTAGAGGCCTGGTGCACGAATTTGTGCACCTGCCCTGATTGGGGCCGATAAGGAGAGGATATGGGAGGTCGATTGGGGTGGGGGGCCAATTGCTGGGGGCGAGGTCGGCTGGGGGGAGGGGCTGCGGGTGGTTGGCGGGCCGGCCCTGCCCCGCCCCCTGGTCAAACTCTGTCAAAACTCCTGGTCTAGGGGATAATTTGCATATTACCCTTTTATTATATAGGATAGGATATCAGTCTATTTGAAGCATTTGCATAGCATAAGCCTTGGACACTTTGCAGGCGGTTACTATTCCTGCACCAATACCCCACAGCTTTGATTATTGAGGCTGATGCTTTATTTTGGTACCTGATAAGAAAAGCCACCGTATCTTAATTATTTTGGTGTGTGTGCACATGGGGGGGGGGGGGGTCCATGTCTATTTCAGGACACTTACTCTTTTAAGATGACCTGTTAAGTTTTTTTCTTAAAATTCTATTGGGATTTTGACTGGGTTTATATAAATAAAATATGTTATACTCTGGGGAAAATTGCAGTATGCTATATGCATTTATTGGATCTTTTATTATTTCAGCAAGGTTTTACAAAATTTAATTAGATTCTTGGTTAATTGTTTTTCCTATTAGCATCTTGTTTAATTTCAGTGTGGTTGGTACAAGGTTGTTTGCATTATTATGAATGCAGATTAACTTATTTTGTGATAATATAGTAAGGTCATGTTAGTGTCCTACTGGTTTCAAATAGTATTTTTTGCAACAAGGGAAATTGAATGGTGCCTTTAGAAGGGTTGCAGTGGGGTTTTTTTGTGTGTGTTATAAGAAGTGGGCCTCTGTGGTCCATCTCCAGCATGGTCTGCTTTTGATGAAAACAGTTGCTGAGTTTCCCCAGGGCAAACAGAATGTAGGGAGGAGGGAAGAGGATCTAAGAGCAAAGAACTGTGGATGTGGGCTAGCATCATGGTGGGAACACCCGAGGCACCTGCACCAACTAGATGGGGAGGTGGAGGCAACTAGAAAAGGCCTCAGCCCAGTTTTTTAAAATGGCCAAAGGGTGACAATAAGACCTAGGCAACGTATGAGGAAACAGGTGACCCCATAGTACTCAGCCAATGAGGAACCGGAGGAGGGAGTGAATAAATGGGCTGTGATTGCTGCCCCAGGTGTGCCTGTACATTTGGACGGGCACTCGCTCTCGAGAGCGTATTAAAAGTCTCGTTTTCGCCATAGTTCTGTCTCCGAGTCTGTTATTTGAATTTGGACAGATGATTATTTCTCACATGTAGGAAATATTTGAGTTTCAATGGTCTATCACAAGATCTGCTTTAGCATCCCCTTTTCCCACGCCTTGCTTCAATCTCTCACCCTGAATAGCCTGGCTGCACTGCACTTTTTGGAGCACACATCGCAAGGTTATTACTAAGGAACACAACTCTGTGCCTCACTATCACTGGGCCAGTGTCCTGCAAAATCTAAGTTGGAGTGCCTAATTTAAATCTCATTTACAAAGTCATCTCTGCCTATCAATGTCTTTCCCATTTACTGAGTGAATAGTCTGTTCTGGGCACCATGCTCAGAACTTTATAAACTTCACCGTTTAATCTCAGTATTACCCTATAAAGCAGAGGATTAAGCAATTTATTTGAAGTCACATAGTTGTTAAGTCATGGAGCTGAAGTTTTTCTGTGATACAGAATAATACACTGGCTTTCCTGTCTAACCTCTTAAAGGCACCAAGGGTAATGTGATAACGTTATTCATATGGGGAAATTACAAGTATATAATGGAATATAGATTGAGGCAAGGTAAGTACAAAGAGCCATGGGACTCTAGGGAGAATAATACCTAGGATGTAAAGTGAAGAAGCAAAGACCAGACTGATGTAGCCTTTGACTTTTTCCCACTGTTCCCCTGTGAAGAGGTTCATAGAGAAAAGCTAGTCATCCCAGCATGGAGGGTGGTCTGCCCACTTTGGAAAGGGCAAGGAGAGCAATTCTAGCAATTTGAATCTTCGAAACTGAGAAGTTTAATGAGAAAGCCTTTTCAAGAAGGCTTACTGACTCCTATAACCCATACGCTTAGACTAAATGAGACTAGATGTACAAACATGAACCTCAACTGGCCTAGGCAAACCATGGAAACAGAAGCAAACACTGAAGGTGCTACCAGACAGCAACAGATAGAAGAAAGAGGAGGGATTACTGGAAAAAATGGTCATGGCCCAGAATGTTTTTTGCCTTTCCTACTCAATCTAATGTACTTCTTTTCTACCCAACCTGTCAATAATTAAAAAGGAAAAGACCTACCAGCCTCACAAAAGTTAGAATGCTGAAAAGTGAACTGTAGATTTAACTTGCAGAGAACTAGTTTTTGCCAATCTTACTCCTCTGAATCTCCTGGTAGCAAGTCAGTTTAGTTCAGTGAACATTTATTAATCTGTGCTCCTGTTCTGGCCAAAGATACACCCCCAAAAGTTAGAATACACATGCAAACCCCTAACACAGTGGTCGGCAAACTCATTAGTCAACAGAGCGGCAAACTGCGGCTCGTGAGCCGTGGTTTGCCGACCACTGCCTTAACATCTCAAGTTACTGATTAGAAAATAACTGCCCTGGCCAATGTTGCTCAGTGGTTAGAGTGTCGTCCTTAGGGAGGCCTTAGGCTCTGGCTAAAATTGTAATAGATAATTTAGTTGCTATGGATTATATTCTAGCTGAATAGCTGGTATCTTCACTGGTCAATTGTTGCTGGGGAGCTATAGACGAGGACATCAAAGTACTAGTAATGTAGGACAACAATAGCCAACCATGCACATTCAAATATTTGCAATTAGGTACAAGGTAGTTCCATTCCTTAAGTCCCTAGGTTTACTTACATCCCTAACCAGCAGCTCTGGGCTCTTTCACAGCCATCTATTATGCATGGTTAGAAGAAGGTTATTGCTAAGGCAGTTAGCAAAATGAATTAGGTTCGTAGTACGAGGCTCCTACTGAGACTTAGGATCTGCTGCACAGGAAATTCCTCTGCCATGTCTGTTAAGGCTACAGCCCGATGCCTCAGCACCAGAGCTGATAAAGGGCCAATGTTGTACTGTTCAGGGCTCCTCAACATTGAGCCAGGGGAGGGTACACTTGAATGGGTGTTGGACTGGCAACTTCTCCCAAGTTGGATAGAGACCAAGGTGTGTCCCGGCCAACTAAAGTGTTCCTGTTGATCCTGTTCAAGTCCAGCCTCATATGCTCGGTGGACAGGAACCAACCCCTAGAGCACTGATAGGCAACTTAACATGGTCTTTTGCCACCTCACATTGCAAATGATTCTGGCGCCTTTTTCCCTTGGACAACATGCCTGATGTTCACCTTCTGCAAAAAACCTGCAAGCTGCATACATGTTAACTGATAGAGATAATGTCACTGCACAGTTATAATTGGATGAAGAAACTTCAGGGTACATTGGAACCTCAAGAAGACAGGAACTCACCCAAATATAAAGGTATTTCAAGTGAAGTCTGAAGGCAAGTCCTTGCCTTGGCTTTCCTAGCTTCCAGAGGCCTTTTAAAGTTCAATCTGAAGATGCATTAGGATTCTTTTTTTTAAAATTTTATTGTTTAAAGTATTACACATAGTACTACATATATCTCCTTTTTTTCCCCCATTGACCTTCCCCCAGCCTCCCCTAATTCCTGTCGCATACCCTCATCCCACCCCTCCCCCAGTGTCTTGTGTCCATTAGTTGTGCTTATATGCATGCATACAAGTCCTTTGGTTGATCTCTTTCCCCCCTTCCCCAACACTCCTCAACCTTCCCACTGTAATTTGACAGTCTGTTCGATGCTTTACTGCCTCTGTATATTTTTGTTCATCAGGTTATAATGTTCTTTATTTTCCATAAATAAGTGAGATCATGTATTTTTCTTTCATTGCCTGGCTTATTTAACTTAGCATAATGCTCTCCAGTTCCATCCGTGCTGCTGCAAAGGGTAAGGATTCCTTCTTTTTTATAGCAGCGTAGTATTCCATTGTGTAGATGTACCACAGTTTTCGGATCCACTCATCTGCTGATGGGCATTTAGGCTGTTTCCAAATCTTAGCTATGGTGAATGGTGCTGCTATAAACATAGGGGTTCATATATCCTTTCTGATTGGTGTTTCTAGTTTCTTGGGATATATTCCTAGAAGTGGGATTACTGGGTCAAATGGGAGCTCCATTTTTAGTTTTTTGAGGAAACTCCATACTGTTCTCCACAGTGCTGCACCAGTCTGCATTCCCACCAGCAGTGCAAGAGGGTTCCTTTTTCTCCGCATCCTCACCAGCACTTGTCATTTGTTCATTTGTTGATGATAGCCATTCTGACAGGTGTGAGATGGTACCGCATTGTCGTTTTGATTTGCATCTCTCGGATAATCAGTGATTTTGAGCATGTTTTTATATGTCTCTTGGCCTTCCTTCTGTCTTCTTTCGAAAAGTATCTATTGAGGTCCGTTGCCCATTTTTTTATTGGATCGTTTATCTTCCTTTTATTAAATTGTATGAGTTCCCTGTAAATGTTGGAGATTAAACCTTTATCAGTGATAACATTTGCAAATATGTTCTCCCATACCGTGGGTTTTCTTGTTGTTTTGTTAATGGTTTCTTTTGCTGTGAAAAAGCTTTTTATTTTGATGTAGTCCCATTTGTTTATTTTCTCTTTAGTTTCCATTGCCCTAGGAGCAGAATCGGTGAAAAAATTGCTTCGGCATATATCTGAGATTTCACTGCCCGTGGAATCCTCTAGTATTTTTATGGTTTCCTGTCTTATGTTTAAGTCCTTTATCCATTTTGAGTTTATTTTTGTGTATGGTGTAAGTTGGTGGTCTAGTTTCATTTTTTTCATGTATCTGTCCAACTTTCCCAACACTATTTATTGAAGAGACTGTCTTGACTCCATTGTATGTTCATGCCTCCTTTGTCAAATATTAATTGAGCATAGTGGTTTGGGTCAATATCTGGGTTCTCTATTCTATTGCATTGGTCTATATGTCTGTTCTTGTGCCAGTACCAGGCTGTTTTGAGAACAGTGGCTTTGTAATACAGCTTAAAATCTGGTATTGAGATCCCACCTACTTTGTTCTTCTTTCTCAGGATTGCTGTGGATATTCAGGGTCTTTTTTTTATTCCAGATGAATTTTTGGAGAGTTCTTTCTAGGTCTGTGAAATATGCCGTTGGTATTTTAATGGGGAGTGCATTGAATCTATAGATTGCTTTGGGTAGTATGGACATTTGAACGATGTTGATTCTACCAATCCATTAATATGGTATGTTTTTCCATCTGTTTATGTCTTCCTCTATCTTCTTTTTCAGTGTCCTGTAGTTTTCCGTGTACAGGTCTTTTACCTCCTTAGTTAAGTTTATTCCTAGGTATCTTAATTTTTTTGGTGCGATGGTAAATGGGATTGCTTTTTTAGTCTCTCTTTCTGTAAGTTCATTATTGGTGTATAGAAATACCATAGATTTCTTGGCATTAATTTTGTATCCTGCTACATTGCCGAATTCATTTATTAAGTCTAATAGTTTTTTGATGGAGTCTTTAGGGTGTTTTTATGTACAATATCATGTCATCTGCGAATAAGGACAGTTTTACTTCTTCTTTTCCAATTTGGATGCCTTTTATTTCTTCTTGTCTAATCGCAATGGCTAATACTTCCAGTACTATGTGGAACAGGAGTGGTGAGAGTGGGCATCCCTGTCTTGTTCCTATTCTTAGGGGAAATGGTTTTACTTTTTGCTCATTGAGTATGATGTTGGCTGTGGGTTTGTCATATATGGCTTTTATTATGTTGAGGTATGATCCTTCTATTCCCACCTTGTTGAGAGTTTTTATCAAGAAAGGGTGTTGGATTTTGTCAAATACTTTTTCTGCATCAATTGATATGACTATGTGTTTTTAATCTCTCAATTTGTTTATGTGATGTATCACATTTATTGATTTGCAGATATTGTACCATCCTTGCATCCCTGGGATAAATCGTACTTGGTCATGGTGTATGATGTTTTTGATTTATTGCTGGATCCGATTTGCTAGAATTTTGTTGAGGATTTTGGCATCTACATTCATGAGGGATATTGGCCTATAATTCTCTTTCATTGTGTTGTCTTTATCTGGTTTTGGTATTAGGGTGATGCTGGCTTCATAGAAGGAGCTTGGAAGTGTTCCTTCCTCTTGAATTTTTTGGAATAGTCTGAGGAGGATAGGTTTTAGTTTTTCCTTGAATGTTTGGTAAAACTCCCCTGTGAAGCCGTCTGGCCCTGGGTTTTGTTTGCTGGAAGCTTTTTGATGGCTGCTTCAATTTCTTCCATAGTTATTGGCCTATTGAGATGTTTAGATTCTTCCTGATTGAGTTTTGGAAGGTTGTATTTTTCTAGGAATATGTCCATTTCCTCCAGGTTGTCCAGTTTGTTGGAATAGTGTTGTTCATAGTACTTTTTAACAATCCTTTGTATTTCAGTGGGGTCTGTTGTTATTTCTCCTTTTGCATTTCTGATTTTGTTATTTGGGTCCTCTTTCTTTGCTTCTTGGTGAGCCTGGCTAAAGGTTCATCAATCTTGTTTATCCTTTCAAAGAACCAGCTCTTGGTTTTGTTGATCTTTTGTATTGTTTTTTTGGTCTCTGTGTCGTTTATCTCCGCTCTGATCTCTATTATTCCTTCCTTCTGCTTACACTGCTCTTTTCTTGTTGCTCTCTTTCTAACTCTTTGAGTTGTAGGGTTAGGTAATTTGTTACCATTGTTTCTTCTTTTTTGCAGTAGGCTTGTAGAGCTATGAACTTCCCTCTCAAGACTGCTTTTGCTGTGTCCCATAGATTTTTTTTTAAATATATTTTATTGATTTTTTTACAGAGAGGAAGGGAGAGGGACAGAGAGTCAGAAACATCGATGAGAGAGAAACATCGATCAGCTGCCTCCTGCACACCCCCCACTGGGGATGTGCCCGCAACCAAGGTACATGCCCTTGACCGGAATCGAACCCGGGACCCTTCAGTCCGCAGGCCGATGCTCTATCCACTGAGCCAAACCGGTTTCGGCGTCCCATAGATTTTTGATTGTTGTGTTTTCATTGTTGTTTGTTGCCATGATGTTTTTTATTTCTTCTTTGATCTCTCTGGTAACCCAGTCATTGTTTAATAGCATGCTATTTAGTCTCCATGTGTTTGATTTTTTTGGATTGTTTTTATTGTAATTAATTTCCAGTTTTATGCCCCTGTGATCTGAGAAGATGCTTGATATGATTTCTATCTTCTTGAATTCGAAAAGACTTTGCCTGTGACCCAATATATAGTCTATCTTTGAAAATGACCCTATATGCACTTGAGATGAATGTATATTCTGTGGCTTTGGGGTGAAATGTTCTGAAGATGTCAGTTAATTCAATCTGGTCTAGTGAGTCATTTAGGATTTATGTTTCTTTGCTGAATTTTTGTTTAGAGGATTTGTCCAATGGTGATAGTGGGGTATTAAAGTCTCCTACTATGATTGTAGTGCTGTCAATCTCTCCCTTGATATCCTCAAGAAGTTTTTTTTTTATGTATTTGGGTACTCCTGTATTGGGTGTGTATCTGTTTACCAGAGTTCTTTCTTCTTGTTGGATT